>NC_042616.1:466048219-466724500 GCF_901001135.1 Rhinatrema bivittatum
AAAAGCTTGGAGGTACATATTCAGAAGCATTTAACCAGATAAATCAGAAGTTATCCAGCTAAAGGAATATTTGTTCACTTTCTGGCTTTATTTTAGCTGAATATTTTACTATCCGGCTAAAATTTAGATGGATAACTCAGGGATATTTCGGGGAGGAGTTATGTTAGGGGATAAGTTATCTGCCTAACTCCAATATTCAGAGAGGGGTAGATTTTTAAAAAAAGCCCGTTCGCGTACATTTGTTTGCACACCAGGCGCAAACAAAAGTACGCTGGATTTTATAAGATACGCGCGTAGCCGCGCGTATCTTCTAAAATCCTGGATCGGCGCGTGCAAGGCTGCCGATTTTGGGCAGCCGGTGCGCGCCGAGCCGTGCAGCCTGTCTCCGTTCCCTCCGAGGCCGCTCCGAAATTGGAGCGGCCTCGGAGGGAACACTCTTTCGCCCTCCCCTCACCTTCCCCTCCCTTCCTCTACCTAACCCACCCCCTCCGGCCCTATCTAAACCCCCCCTTACCTTTGTCCGTAGATTTACGCCTGCGAAAAGCAGACGTAAATCTACGCGCGCCAGCGGAGTGCTGGCGCGCCGTGCTCCGACCCGGGGGCTGGTCCGAAGGCCTGGACCACGCCCCCGGGCCGGCGCCACGCCCCCGGTCCCGCCCCCAAAATGCCGTGTCATCGGGTCCCGCCCCCGACACGCCCCCTTCCGAAAACCCCGGGACCTACGCGCATCCCGGGGTTCTGTGCGCGCCAGCGGCCTATGGAAAATAGGCACGCCGGTGCGCAAGGCCCTGCTCGCATAAATCCGGGTGGATTTACGCGAGCAGGGCTTTAAAAATCCGCCCGAGAGAGTTGGATTACTTAGCTGGCTAAGTCTGGTCACACAAAACAGCAGTCCTAAAGTTAGCCAGCTAACTTTAAGGTAGCCTGTTATTTTCAATACTGTGGCAGTACTGTTAGCATTAAATACACCTCCCAAGTTAGCTGAATAAATGTAACTTTGCTACCCGGACAGTGACTGAGTATGAAACCCTTGGTGTTTTCAGGGCCAGTGTAAGAGTATTTGGTGCCCTATGAGATCCTTTAGTCATGAAACTCCTTCTCTAGCTTACATCCAGCACACACCCCCTCCTACCCGCAGCAGCGGCTCAGCACAGCACTCCCTTCTTTGGCAATAGCACCCTCTGGCACTCCAGGCAACCACCTAGTTTGCCTAATGGAAGCACCAGACCTAGGGGCTCTGCATGACCTTTTTTTTTTTTGTAAAAACCCCTTTTGTGAAAAACATTTGCAAAAAGCCTCTTTGCTGTAGTAAATTTTGTGTATAGTTTGCTGCAAGTGAAAGTTTATTTAAAGCCCCCTCCAGGAGGTAAATCATGCAAAGCAGCTCATGGCAGGGAGGGGGAGGAGGAATTTTGCCAAATTGGGCACATACAAAAGGCTTTGTGGGCTTTTTTGCAAAAAAAAAAAAAAATCAAAACAAAACCATAAAAAAAACTATGCTTCAAAGAGGTGTAATTATTTTTTGGAAGCCTGAGGGAAGATCAAAGTAATGTATGAAGTGGCCCATGGCATTAAAGGGACCCTCCCAAAAGTAAAAGACCCTTTATCCCGATTGAGGTCAAAAAGACCTATAGTGGCAGGTCTGCCCCCAAACCCAACTGCTTTTATAAACGTTTTCAAAACTTCAGCCCCCGGGGTGTCCCCATCCCCAGCACCACTCAAGCTTATCCAAACGTTAGGGGGGGGGGCTTTTTTTGCTGGGTCAAGAGCAATGGCTATTTCCAAAATGGTGCCATCTGACTGGCCCACTCTGGATAATAAGGGGAGTCTTTTACCTTTGTGGGGTCCATCATGCGGTCCACGCTGCCTCTTTAATCCATGGCAGTCTTGGATGGGGCCACCTTGTTTGTGAAACCGTCCACACATCGGCACAGCCAGGAATGCACAAAGTTCCCAGCCATGGCAACAAGCAGAGCATTTTAGCTCAAAGGTTTGCCACAGATACAAATAAGCTCATCTGCATCCATGCCAATATTCGTAATTATTGTGGGTTAGTAAATTGGCCTCTATGATTCAGATGTCCTAAAGGGTTTTTCCCTTTTTGTGGCTATGGAAAAATGCTTAGTATAACTGGCCTTAAATAATCCTTTCTTTTTTCCCCTGACTTCCTAGGCTCTTTTGTTTTCTCTCACTATGACCAAATTCTTCATATTTTAACACTTTTTCTATTTTGTGCAAACAGTGGCCAAGCTAACAGGGTCGTTCTTTATTCTGCGATGGGCCGCTACCGCGTGCGTTAGGGGAAATAACACCACCTTTTCCCGTGGCGCTTTGGGGGCGATAGTGTGCGGCGCGACTGCCCCACGGCTGGCGATACCGCACCGCCGCGACGCGACCGGCTGCCCATGATCGCCTCCCCCTCCGCTTTTTTTTTCGCGACTCGTCATTCTGCTATAAATATATATAAATATAGCAGAATGATGAATCTAGGGGTAAGTCCATAAAGATGAATTTTAAAAGCCTGGCGTGTGCCAAAAGCGGGAGATTCACAAATATGTTAGGCCAGCGCGTGCCGAGCAGGTTTTAAAAAGCCGCCCGTGTACGTGCGTATCTCCCGCTCGCACACAAATGAAAAGTTGCAAAAAAGGGGCGGAGCATGGGCGTTCTTGGATTTCAACTTCGAATTTCTGCGCAAATACTTACGCATAGAGGCACATGCTGGGGGTCCCCTGCCACATACCTTTACTTCTACCGTGGAGGACATGTAGGTAATAACATAAATATAAATAGGTCGGATGGGTTTCAAGAGTCAGGGCTAGCAGAGGAAAAGGGAAGCTATAAACTAGGTGGTTTGGAAGTCCTATTCCTTACCTGGACGAACTGGTAATGAACTGGGAAAACTGCCAATGGTGTCTGTGCGCATCTATTAAAATCCCCTCACCTGTTATATAATGGCCGCATCCCTGGGTGCGGGCCGATGAATGCACACTCACATGTGCGCCTGCCCACCTGTTCAGAAGTTACCATCCCTGTGTACACAGGGTAATAACTTTTACTGGCATCCTAACTTGCTTATAGATGCCTAAAAACATTAATTCCCCTTTAGTGAATAGTCACCCATATTCAACTGGGAAAGCTGGGAGAGGCTAAGGAGAGCATTATGCTCCTATAAATGTTGTGATGGAATGAAACAGTAAAGGGAGAAAGAATGAATTTAAACATTCAGAGTGCCCAGAAGTTGAACCTATAATTTTGACTTGGAAAAGGAGCTGAAAAGCGGGACACAATCATGAACAGAATTGTTTCGGTCTTATTCCAATGTTTGATTGTAAACCGTTACGATGGTCCTACCGAATGATGGTATATAAAAACCAATAAAATAAATAAATAAAATATAAAGCAGACTGATAAGTGTTAATCCTGCTTGTTATCAGTGTGGCATTATACAGTGGTCCTAAGAGTATCTTGCATGAAACACCAGCCATACTGTATATGTGGTGTCATTTTGTGTGGTTTTCAAATTTTAAAAAAAATTGCATTTTGTGTTTTTTGGTTTTAGCTCACACCAAATGCATTTAGTGTATTTAAAAACCATTCAGTGCACATTTATTGGTTTAAATGTACACTAAATGGTTGTAGTGTAGTTAAAAATACCGCCACAAAACAAATTAAAAAAAAACAAAGAAACAAAATACAAAACTATTTTTTCCTCGCATATACCTGCTTGCCCATCCCCCACCCTGTTTTCTTGTTCTTTTAGCTTGACTGTGTCCTCCTGCTGTTTTGAGCTTCCCGTACAATTGAAACTGGCTGATACTGAAGTATGGCACCACGAGGCTTCATTTATAACTAGCTGGGGTTCATTCCAATTTTATAATAACTCTTCCTACTTTCTTCAAACTCAGTCCCTGCAGAGGCAGACTGTGGCCACCCAAGCTGAGATCACACCACCTTTCCTAACCTGGGACGTGTGCACCCTGACTCTGGCCACTGGGGGCCTGATACACTGCGTCCTTTCTCCTATCCTGTGTCGATGGCAAGGGCGCTCGGGGAATTTCTGGTGGCTGAGAGCCTCCGCAGTCTCAGCAGTCTTGGAAAGCCTTGCTGCTTTCTGGAGTAGCTACTGAGTAGAATCTGAGACAGGAGTTAGAAAATTCTGCGGCACAGTTTAAAAGATTCTGCTGCTAAAGCTAGACAATCAGCTCAATTTTAAAAAATTCATAAGCACAACCACCAAAGACTGTTTTTATAAGTTACAAGTCTTAAAAAAATTGAAGCCTCTTCTTTATTTCAACGATTTTCGGATGGTCCTACAAGCCATTATTCTATCAAAAGTCGACTATTGCAATTCGCTTCTCTTTGGTCTTCCATATTCATCCATCAAACCCCTCCAAATGCTACAGAACTCTGCAGCCAGAATCCTTACCAATACGAATAAAAGAGATCACATCACCCCCATTCTCAAGCTCCTCCACTGGCTGCCTATAAAGCAAAGGATCCTATATAAAGTACTCACCGTAATTCATAAATCCATTCACAATATCTCTCCTCTTCAATTATGTAACCAACTACGCCCTCACTCCTCCTCTAGACCCATCAGAGGAGCATATAAAGGCACACTCTATGTACCTTCAACAAAATCCTCGCATCATAAACGTGCCATATCTACAGCAGGCCCCATTCAATGGAAAGCGCTCCCACCAGACATTCGGCTTGAGTTCTGCCACTCTTCATTCAAAAAAAAACTTAAAACCTGGCTCTTTAGCCAAGCTTTTCCAGGACCATGATCATCATTTTTTCCCCTCCAACCAGCAAGAACATATCTTCTTCACAAACCCCCATTTTCCATACCACTACCTACTTCGGTATCTAATCTCTTGCTGCAGGACACTTGAGACTTTCTCACTTATACGTTATAATTTTTATGCTCAATAAGACCTGTCAACTTAATTGTTTGTCTTTTTTTTTTTTTTTTTTTTTTCTCCTTTATCTTTTGGTCATCAATGTTACAACGTTATTGTTAAATTTTGAACTTATGTACACTGTTCCAAGTTTCATAACCTTGTTCTATGTAATGCCTTTTGGCAATTTTCATGTTCTGTTTCAATGTAAACCGATGTGATCTTTATTTCATATAGGAACACCGGTATATAAAAATCTAAAAATAAATAAAATAAATAAAGCAAAAATGTGTATACAATTTTATATAGCTGAAAATCTTTTCCCAAACTTGTATGCCTCCTTTTCGTTTCAGATCTTTCTCCGCTTTCTTGCTCCCACCTGCTCTCCCTCCATCCTTTTCTTCCATCTGCTCCATCCCCTCTTCTTTTCCACCCACTGCCTTGCCCTCTCATCCATGTCCTCCCCGGCCCTCCATCCTTGCCATCTATTCGCTCTCCCCTCTCCAAGCTACCTCTCTTCCCCTGCCATCCATGAATGCTCCTCCTTCTAGCACCCTGCATCTGAGCTGCTGATCATTGTGCCGGCGCTGAGTGTCTCTGCATCAGCCCGCTGGCCATCCTCAGCCTCCTCCTTCTGACATCAAACCTTACCTGCTGCCCACTGCTGATATCACCAGTGCCCTGGAGCGGACTGTGTTGGAGCAGCACAGCTCTGCATTTATGAGCAGTACAGTGCCAGTTGTAATTTTTTTCTCACGGTGAACCGAGAGAACACAAAGCTACAGCAGGTGCTGTGCTGTTCCCTTTTTTTTTTTTTTTTTTAAATCTCTTGTGGAGTTTGAAAGGTTGTGGCTTTATGGGATGGTGACAGGGAGGGGATATTTTTTCTCTGCAGGATGCATCTTCAAGGAAACCCCCCCCCCCCCAAACAAACCTCCATTTGTACATCTGGCGATAGTTCTCTCTGTAGGGTGTGGGACAAAGTTGTTTTGGAAGGTGGAGAACAAAAATAGGTTTGTGGATGTATTGCTCTCATTTTGTATTTATTTGAAGATATTAGATCTGCTAAGCTTATTTGGCATATCGATCTGGGGGGGAGAGGTGGATGGAAGTGTAGGGGGGTTTCATCTTTCACTCTTCTGGGTCCCTGTGGGTAGACAGTGAAGGCCATTTAATGGAAGCGACCTTGGTGCTGAGGGACGGAAGATCAAGAATATTCCTATGAAGAGCTGAGGGTCTGCCTGGCCCAGTATTTAATTATGTTGCAAATTGCCCTGAGTCCATTTTTTTTTTTTTTTGGAGGAAGGCGGTACCAAAATGTGAAAATGCAAATGAAGGTAGCAAATGCACAGCTGCACTGCACCGACACAGTCAGGCCCGGAAGTTTAACGTCAGAAGGAGGAGGCTGGCCTATGGGCCGCTGCTGGGGGTGGCATCCGAAGAAGCAGGAGGAGGCAGCGGCAGGCCTGCTGGTCGGGAGCGCTCTGTTAGCCATGATTCTGTGGCATTCTTCATGAGTTACCAGTCATAAAATGATGGGGCAAAAACACAGAGGGGGTGAGGGGGGGGGGGGGGCCCTAAGAATGCTTGTACAGATGAGAGAATGCATAGGAAACTATAGAGAGAGTTAGTGCAATTTTCAATAAATTGTATAACTCTACCACAATAGCAAGACGAGTCCATGAGTGCGGAATATCTGTTTGCTAGATCTTCTGAGAGGGAAACTTTTTTTTTAGCTTTTGTACCTATGGTGATATCACCTTATTAATGGAGAGGTCTACTTCCGGTGTTAGGCTATTGTGTCCAATTTCCCAACTGCAGTATTTCTTTCAGTATTGCTGCTATTTCTAAGATCAAGTTGACCTGAACTTTTCTTCTTGCCATGAACAAAATCAAAAGGAGAAGGCTACTATTCTTCACAAAGCTGGTATTTTTGGGAAATGACGATTTGTTATCTCCAAGAAGAAAATGTAAATCATGAACAGATCCTATGGATGATGCCCAGGTTTCATTTTAGAATAGAGTTGCAAGCTCTTGGCCATGTTTGCTCTAGACAAATACTGGGGTTTATTCATTTATTTCAAATGCAAAATCATGGTTTCAAGATGGACACAAGTGTTCTGCATGAACAGCAGTGTTCAGTCACCCTTCAGAGGCATGTCAGTAAGGTCCAGATTCAAGGTACAGGGTCTGCCCTTCAGCTTGGTGTTTGTAAGATTATGCACAGTTGTTTCTGGATAAAGACTACAGCACCTCCAGCTCTCATTTTCCTAAGGTAGTGGATGGAGTAAAATTTCCAAGTCGCAGAAATCCGCAAACAAAGCTATGTTTTCAGCGATAAAATCTTTGCAGATGGGTTCATCTTGGATGCAGAGGCCTCATCTTGGCTTGTACAACTTCATGTTGGTTTGGATTTTAATTGATCTCTCGTAGAAAATAAAAGGCTCTCATTAATCAAATGTGCACTGGTACCATAATAAACAAGGCCAGCATTTGTCTGTATTTTGCACGGCATTGCATGCTCTTTCAATATTATATAAAACTAACGTAAGGATTACAAAAATTATATGACGACAAGTACTGTCCAATTACCATAACAATGAGTGATTGATTACCTAAGAAAGGCCTGTAACGCCCCTCATTGTGAAGGCAAAGGCACTGTTTCAGCAGCAGTACTATGAAAATCAATTTTAGGTCATTTCCTTGGCACTTTGACTCAACAAGATTGCTATTATTCCCTTTTTATTTTGGTTTTCTATTTCACTGTTTGAGGAAAATTCCATATTTAACACTTCTGGAAACCCTCCCTGGGTCCTTAGCTGCCTTACAGTCCTATATCATCTCAGTACACCAGGAGGCTCTTGTGCCAGCTATCATCCTAAGCCTGTGCCACTGTCACTCTGTTTATATTCACACAATGTCTATAATGTAATTAGCAGAGGAGCAACCTCAGGAAAAGATTTAAAAAAACAAACAAACCACAAAGGTCCCTGCCATTCTGAAAGTCTACAAATGTCAAAACAGCTGCATAAGAGAGAAAACATCTTTGGAGAATACAGAAAGCAGTTATAGTAATAGGGACAATGGAGGGAGAACTAGAGTTAAGAAATAGGCAAGTTCATAGCTGAATAGTTGCTTGAATGTGCCAACACTATACAAAGTTCTTGAAAGTAGGTGGATCAAACCCCCCCCCCCACACACACACTTCTCAACTCTGGAGAGGAGGCACTGAGCCAAGAGAAAGGGTTAGGTCCTTCAGGAGTGCCTTGGCAGCAGTCTAATATGCAGTCATCCCCCAGTTAATACATAGACGGCACAAGCACTAGCAAGTAAAATATGGCCCACATACCCTTTGACTGAGCCTCACCCACCTCGTTCTCTTCCTAAGGGAGTAAAGCCAAGAACTGGCTGAGCTGTGTCATGTGTCCAGAAACAAGCCAGACGGTGAGTAATTTCTCTTCAAGCCTATCTATATCTATATCTATCTATCTGTCTATACACACACACCACACGCACAGCACTTACCTCGTCAATAATTATCTCAATCCTTTACATTGAATCTTTACTTTGTAAATGGGATATAGGAATAATGGTTTAGGTGTTTTGATCTGAATCTTTTTTGAGACACAAGACTGTCCAGATAAACTGCAAAAACGGAACCAAGACACTCGCTGCCTGTGTTGTTGCCTCTCCCTTCCATTCTTAAATGCCAGAGCATTTCCTGCAGATAGCAACACTCACCCCCCCCCTGCCTTCCCCAACCCCGCCTCCCCCACCCAGCCCAGGGCAAAGCAGGTAAGAAATCAAGCAGCATTTTGAGGACATTCCTCTTTCTATTACACCTCGGCTGAAACACATTTCAAACTTTGCAGTTACTGCTCAGGAGCAGGGGAAACTCTTGATGTGCAGCATTTGATTTCAGTTCACAGGACGGAAGTTCCTTCTCATCGTAATTCTAGGATATGTTTTTCAGAAGGAATTGTAAGCTTTGCAGGGAGTAACCTCGGGTCAGCACTGTACAGAACCTTATCACTCCGTGTCTGAGAGTCATTTTACCAGGCAACATCTACTCTGCTGAAACGTGTAGTCAACAGCAACAAGCTTCAGTCCTAGATCAAACCAATCTTTGAGGGGTTAACTAAGAAATCCATCCTCCTTCATTTCTGTCAGCTACTGCTTTTTTTTGTGTGACAACATGTAAAGGTTTCAGGGCCCTCGCTAACTACTTTTGCAATTTTATTGTTTTAGAATTGCTTGGAAGATGCTACACATAATAAATAAGAGACACTAACAAAATGATCTTCCTAAGTTAATGAAAGATTAGCATTTAATAGCATAGCTAAATGAAATCTGTCTAAGGACAGAGACCTTCCAAGTCCTGCTTGTTTTAATGTTCCCCTCTGGATTTTATTCAGCTTCATCATTAAACCTTATCTGTTAGTTACATTGATATGCAAGTTTATGGATGTGCTGAGATATTGGAAAAGGACCTAAGTGATTGTGGTAGGAAGGTTCCTTTTGTACACAGCATTCTGTGGTGCAACTTCTTGCACGGTGGGACAGGTGTGGTACTCCCATATCATTGCCTATTTAAAAAAAAAAACAATGGACATCTAAGCCTACTAAGAAAACTGGAGGGGTAGAATGGAGAAAGAAAGTGAAGGATTTCCTTTGATTGTGGGCACTGGAAGGAGAGCATATAGAATCACATTTGCTTTCTGGTTCAAAAAAGGCATTTTCTTCCAAGGGAAGTCAGACTGGAACATTAACTCAACTCCCTTAGGGGCGATGTGGAAGGAAACTACACAGTCAGTTGAGTAGAAAGTGCAAAGTCAGAACTTCAGTCAGGTAGGGTAAAATAAGTTGAAATAGCAGCAGGGGAAACATTCCTTATTTTTTTAGAGGGGAGGGTGTCAGTTTTAATAAAGGTTTATTAAAGAGCAAGGTTCTGGCCTGTGAGACAAGAATGAAACAGCTCTCCACACCTACTCTTTCCGATAAAGTGCCAAAGGAGGACCCTATAAAGAGAATCCTGGGAGTGTTCAGGCTGCTCCACTCAGCAGCTCTGAAAAGGGGATGGGGAAAGCACCAAGAAGGAATAGGAAGGCCCTAGTAGTGAGTTCTCAGGCAGGCACACGTCTTGAAAGGCTGTAGAGGATAAGGTCAGGGTACAGGGCAGTATTGAATCGCAATGCTGCTATGGCTGAATTTGCCACTTAGAGGGCATCATTTGTATATTTTCACAGCACAGTATGTGTATGCATGTGTCTATATATATATATATATATATATATATGTGTATATATATATATACACACACACACACACAGCATAAGCAAAAGGTGTTCTCAGAACACTATCTTGATTTCCTGGCTGGCCTATTTGAATATTTGAAGGAACTGGCTGGATGGATTAAGGAGAGAAGGGGGAGCTGTTCCAGTAGGTCACAGTATAGGCTCTGAGCAGATCCCGTCTGGCAAACATTCGCTTTGATCCACCAGGAAACTTGTTTTCCCTCCTTAGACCACTAAGTTGTCCCAGTCTCTAAATTTAAAAAACCACCAGCAACAACAACACAAAACCAAAGAGCATCCAATTTCCAGCTGGATTTGTCCTGCTTTCCATATAGCATAGCACTGTGTGGAAGGAGGCTCCCTCCTGCTAATAGAATTGTTTCAGTATCGACACGGGGTCTGCAAATAGCAAGGATTTTGCAAGAAAAACGGCCCTTCTGCTCATGACACTGGCGGCAAACGCTTTGCAGGACCGGACTGGCACTGCTTATTCTGATTAGTGCTGGGAGGAGAGAATCTCCTGCGACCAAGTTTCACTCTTTTGCGTGCCTCCTGTGCTTGAGTGATTCCTAATGCCCGTCTACACAGTAAATATAAATATATATATATATATATATAATATTGGATGATGAGAATGGCTTGCCATGCAAATCTATGCGCATGCATATTCATATATAGACATTCACTCAGCTTCTACCAACTTACATTATTTCTGTGTTATTGATTTCCATTTTTGCATCAACCTATTCCTGATAGAAGCAGATTGCATGATGATATCACGGTAGTCAGGTGCTGCTTTCAGAGTAAATTTTAGATTCAGAATGTCAAACTAAAGCAGCACTGGCTGCACTTGCCCGGAAAAACAGAACCAAAGAAAGCAAACAAGACAAACCTTCTCCCCCGCCCCCCCGACCCCACTATGCTGCTGGGGCAGAATTTAGAAGATTCAACTTCTCGGTCCTTGAACGCCCGCAGAAGTTTCTTAGCTGACCCGCCGCTTGCACTTCCAAAGCCCCGCGTTCCGCTCCCTATAAAATATGGATTTTATTGCAGCAGGGACGAGCGCCCATCTCCATCGCCAGCTTCTCATCTCCTGACTCCGATCTTTGGAGAAGGCTTCAAAGTAAAGGCGGGGGGGGGGGGGGGGGGCGAGTGCACTAAGAAGATCAGTGGCGTCGCGACCCTGGAGAAGAGCCGAAGCCCGCCATCAGCCCTGGACCGTCCCCGCCTGACACACACACACACTCACTCACACACACACACTCACTCACACACACACACTCACTCACTCACACACACACACCCACACACTCACTCACACACACACACACACCCACACACTCACACACACACACTCACACACTCACACCACACACACACACTCACTCACTCACTCACACACACACGCACCCAATGCCCAGGCACCCCCCCACGTGTCCTTGGGCGCCACGGAGCAGACTGCACGGCCGACGATTTTCGGAAACATCCCAGCGGATCCCCCCACCCCTCCCCCTCTCCGGAGCCCACGCTGCTGCCATCCTGCGCGAAGTGTAAAAAGTGTTACCGCAGCTCGAGCCGGGGACGCAACCCGGACGCCTCTTTTCCTCAAACCGCGATCGGCTGCGGGCACCTTACGGGCAGGTCACGGCCGTGGACTTGCCAGCCCTCTCTGAGCTCATCGCCAAAAGCGCTGCCCCCCCCCCCCACCCCCCGGGCGACCTCAGCGCAGCTCCTTAGCGCGTGCCCCCCCCCCCTCCCCGGCCGAGAGGCGGGCGAAGCCGCTCCGGGCAGGGCGGGGGTGACCTTCAGCCGAGCCAACTTTGGAATCCGGAGACAGCAGCTGGCCGGGCGCATCGGGTCAGCCCGCCCCGCACCATTTGTAATTAGTATTATTAGTAGTATTATTAGTATTTGAATAGCTCCATCTCCTTACCCGGCAGTAACGCGAGGACGAGAGCCGCCAGTCCCGTCCGGTGGCACCGTGCGCCGCTCCCCGCCGCTGCTGCCGCCGCCACTGCTGACGCTGCTCGCCTCTTAACTGGGGGCTCCCTCGCCCAGCATCAGTTTGTTGGCTTGTTTGTTTGTTTGTTTAACTCTGCCAAGGCAGGGAGCTGAAAACGAAGAGGTGGGGGAACTCAGCTTCACTCTAACTGGTCTCCATCCAATGACTGAATAAAAAAAAAAAAAAAAGAAAGGAAGAAGGGAAAAAGACCAACAACCTCCCCCCCACCCTTCCAAAAAAAAAGAAAAAAAGCCGGACTCCCTTCCCTGGTGCCTGACCCGCCGAGGCGCTGCTGCTGCTGCTGCTGCTGCTAGCTGGAGCCGCAGCGCTCTGGAAGGGAAGGTGAGGGGCTGGGGAATGAGCGCTCCATCCAGGCAGACAGACTCGGTGATTTGCAAGCGAATTCAGTGGGAGGGCAGAGAGGGAGAAAGAGGAAGTCTTTTGTTGGAAAGCCCCCCCGGTGGATGCAATGACTCTCTGTTTGAAGTCTGGAGCAATCACTCCAATGTGGTCTACTCTCAAAGACAGTTTGGGGGAAAAAAAACAACCCCAACCCAACAAAAAAAAAAAACAAAAAACAACAAGGTGAGGATGCGGTGCATTACCCATCGCCTTGAAATTGTTGTATGGCTGTGTTTGCGTTCTTGTTTTCTTTATAAGTACTTCCATGTCTACCTATTTATGGCAGTTAGAAATAACTGATCAGTAAATCTCTACTTATCATTTACTACACCTCTAGAGTTCCAGTGAAATATTAAGAATTGTCTGTCATAACTATTTTAGTGAAGTTTTAATTAATTTCTTTTACATGAAGTAGAGAGGCTCCATATTAGTCCTATAAAAAAAAAAAGAAAGAAAAACAACAACATGTAATTCATTAAGTCTGATTACTTTGGATTAAATATAGCACTGTAACTCAGCCAACAAGATGGGCCTTAGGATCTTTATTTGCCCTGAATCCTGAAACCCTGAAGTTAAAAAAATATGTACCCTAGCAGAGAGAGAATGCTTAATACATTTTTAAAGATCTACAAGTCCATGTGCGACAGAAGACCAGAGTTTCTACATCTCCCTGTGCGGAAGAGTGCTCTGTCTTGTTTTAAAATGTACCTTTTGACACTCCTATTACTATTAAGCATCTGTATAGCACTACAGGGTGCACAGAACACCTCCTAAAGGTACTGGGGGTGGGCTGGAAGCAGCTTCCAGATGTTCCTGGATGTTGTGATGGACAGGCATTCTGAGGATGCAACTTAATTTAGTCAGGGGCATCACTAGGTAGGTACAGGTACAAGAGACCCTGCTTCTATTTCACAATGCCCTAAATCCAAGGGTACCCCTAAGGTAGTAGGGAGAATTGGAGGGACTGCCCTGGGACCCAGGCCCCATTCAACAACACATAGACAAGCGCTGTCTGCCCATCCACTGCATCCACTACCGAGCTTTTCTGGAGTCATCCTCCCCTTAAGTCACTTTCCTTCCCAGTGCAACCCTCTCCTCTCTCTTATCAGCAAGAGGAGAGCAGGACTGGAGCCCTTACCTGTATCTGCCTCTGCCTCCTCCAATGTGATGTCTGAACAGCACAGGGCCCCGTAGTCTCTGAATGAGCACTGGCAGTGCTCATTCAGACTTCAGATTGAAGCCGTGAAAAGAGGAGGCAGATACAGGTAGGAAATGCTGCCCTCCACCTGCTGTTGGGACGAAGGAGAAGAAAATCATGTTTTATTTTTTTGGGGGGTGGGGGGGGGGGGGCAGGTGAGGGTAGGAGTGTGTTGAAAGAAGATGGGAGATTGTCAGGGGAGGATCATGGCCAGGTGGGGGGGAGTGATGGGGAGAAAGAGGAGAAGAGCCTGAATCTTTTAAGTCGGTGGGGCAGATTTTATAAATCTGCGCACACGCGTACTTTTGTTCACGCACCAGGCGCGAACAAGAGTACACGGGATTTCAATAGATACGCGCGTAGCCGCGCAGCCTGCCTCCGTTCCCTCCCCCCCCCCCCCCCCCGCACCTTCCCTTCCCCTACCTAACCCACCCCCCTGGCCCTATCTAACCCCCCCCCCCACCTTTGTCGGCAAAGTTACGCCTGCTGGAAGCAGGCATAATTTTGCGTGCGCCGGGCCGGCTGCCGCACTCCATGTTCTGGTCCGGAGGCCGCAGCCACGCCCCCGGAACGCCCCCGGGCCGAAACCACACCCCACGGCGCCACCCCTGAAACGCCGCGTCACTCGCGACACGCCCCCGAAACAGCGCGTCACTCCCAGCACGCCCCCGACACACACCCCCAACACGCCCCTCCATGCAAGCCCCGGGACTTAACGCGCGTCCCGGGGCTTGCGCGCGCCGCCGAGTCTATGCAAAATAGGCTCAGTGCGCGCAGGGGGGGTTTGGGGTAGGTTTTCGGGGGGTACGCGCGTATCTTATGCGCGTACCCCTTTGAAAATCTACCCCAGTGATTTCCAGCCTTTTCAAACCCAAGGCACAAGTACATTAACAAAAATGTTGTGTGGCATACCATTAGAACAAAAGAAGTGCCATTGAGCCCAGCATCCTGTCTCCAATAGTACCCAGACTGGATCATAAATACCCATCAGCTCACCAATAATTAATGGATCTATTTCTTGCATCTCACTCCCAGGGATAAGCGTTGGCTTTCCCAAGATTACCTGGCTAATAATTGTTTATGGATTTTTATTTCAGGAACTTGTGCAACACTCTTCTGATCCCCACTATGTTTAATTGCCTTGACCACGTCCTCCAGCAACAGATTCCATGGCTTGATTGGGTGCTGAGTGAATAAATACTTCTGACAATTTGTTTTAAATCTGCCAATTGCTAGTATTTTGGAGTGTCCCCTAGTCCTACTCATTTGAAATGTTAAATAACCATTCCATATTTATCCATGCCACCTCAGTCATGATTTTATAGATCTCATTCATATCTCCTCTCTGTTTTCTGGTCTCCAAGCTAAAGAACCCTAATCTGTTTAATCTTTCTCTATAAGGGAGTTTTTCCATCTTCTTTATCATTTTTATCACACTCTCTGTACCTTTTCTATGTCTGCTGCATCTTTTTTGAGATGGGGAGACCAAAACTGCATTGCATTTGCTATTGCATTTTGCTATTCTTAGTTTTGTTCTCTATTTCTTTCTATATAATTCCTAACATTCTGTTTGCTTTTTTGACTGCTGCCACAAACTGATGTGAAGATTTCAAGGTATTATCCACAAGGACTCCGAGGTTCTATTCCTGGGTGGCGATTCCCAACCAGGAACCCAGCATTGGGTACCTGTAGTTGGGATTATTTTTCCCTATGTGCATTACTTTGCACTTGTCCACATTAAATTGCGTCTGCCATTTAGATGCTCAGTCTTCTAGTCTCACAAGGTCCTTCTGCAATTCTCACAATCCAGTGCTGTTTGAACAACTCAAAATAATGTGTCATCTGCAAATCTGGTCAATTCACTTGTTGTTCCTTGCTCCAGATCATTTATGAAGATGTTAAATAGCACAGTTCCTAATACAGACCCCTGGGACAACTGACCATTTAGTCCTACCCTTTGTTTCCCCTTCTTTTATCCAGTTAACAATCCACAATAGGACACTGCCTCCTATCCCATGATCTCCCAATTTCCTGAGGAGTCTTTCATGAGGGACTTTGTCAAACACCTTCTGAAAATCCAAATGCACTTTATCAATCAACTCACCTTTTTCCACAAGTTTATTTATACTTTCAAAAATATCTCATAAATTGGCAAGGCTAAAATCATGTTGCTTCTCCCTCATTAAACCATGGGTCAGTAATTTTATTTTTAAGAATAACTTCTACAATTTTGCCCAACCCTGATATCTGGCTCACCCGTCTAAAATTTCCTGGATCACCTCTGGAGCCTTTTTAAAAAATCGGTGTCATATTGGCCACCCCTCAGTCTTTAGGTACCTTGACTGTCTTAAATGACAGGTTGCAACTGACCAGCAATTTCATGTTCGAGTTCCTTCAGAATTTGGCATGAACACCGTCTGGTCCAAGTGATTTGTTATTCTTTGGTCTGCCAATTTGATTTATTACATCCTTCAATTTCACTGTGATTTTGTTTATTCACCCAGAGTCATCACTATCAAAAAATGTTTCCTATGTGAGTACGATCCCAACAAACTTCTCAGTAAAGATAGAGGCAAAAAATTAATTTAGTTTTTCTAAAAAAAAACATCATTTTTTTCCCTGCTATTTCCTTGTTCTCCTTGACCACCCCTTTTACCCCTCGGTCATCTAGCAGCCCAAATGACTCTCTCACAGGCTTTTTGCTTTGAATGTACTTGAAAAAGATTGTATTACTTGTTTTTACTCCTATAGCAAGCTTATTTTCAAATTGTCTCATAGCATGTTTAATGACTTTCTTACATCTAACGTGCCAGTGTTAATGCTTAACATGGAAACATAGAAATTGATGTCAGAAAAGGATGAAAATGATTCACCCAGTCTGCCCAGCAAGTTTATGCCAGTAACTGCTGCACTGTGCAGGTTACCCCCATGGTTATCAGTTTACCAGACCGCAAAAGTCAGGGCCCTCGGATGCTGTTTGAATACAATTTCCCTTAACCGTTGCCGTGAAAACAGAGAGCATTATTGGCGATGTATCAAAGTATCAGGCTTAGTGATTAGGAGTAGTTAAGCACCGCATCAGCTAATTACTCCCATGTTTATTTGTTCCCCAAGCTGTAAAAGTCAGGGCTCTCGTTGGTTGCTGTCTGAATCCAATTCCCCATTTCTCACTGCCTTTGAAGCAGAGAGTACGGGAGTTAGTGCTCACTAATAGGAAATATGAATTTTTCCAAAATTTAAGAAACATTTCTTTCGTTTCGGAGCGCTTCCGAACCATGACGAATTAGACAATTTCATTGAAATTGTCTAATTTGTTTAAAACGAATGCACATCTCTACTATCAAGGCTTATTTGTTAAGGGTAGCAACTGCCACACCAGCAAATTACCCCAGTTACCCCCGTACACTCTTTATTTCCATCCTCTAGCCTTTAGGGATCCACAGTGTTTATGCTATGCCCCTTTGACTCCTTGACTGTTTTTGTCTTCTGGAAGGGCATTCCAGGCATTCACCACCCTCTCTGTGAAGAAATATTTCCTGACATTGGTTCTGAGTCGTCCTCTCTGGAGTTTCATTTCATGACCCCTAGTTCTATTGATTTTTTTCCAATGAAAAAGGTTTGAGGATTGTGCACAGGGGAGGATTGCCCTACTGGGGAATCGGGCTTCCCCTGGTGGGCTGGTCACTCCAATCACATGACTTTTTTTTTTTTTTTTTATAAACTTCCTGGCCAAATTGAAGAAGAGGGGCTGCTGCAGCCCAAAGAGAAACTTGCGGGGCTGGGAGAGAAGCCTGCAATGCCACAGCAGAACCCATCCTGTTGTGGCTGAGAGACAGGTGTTCTAGGGCTGGGAGAGAGGCCTGGAAGGCCGCGACAGAGCCCATGCTGCCACGGCTGGGAGACAGCCGTTCCAGGGCCAGGAGAGAGGCCTGCAAGGCCGCGTGACCCTCCCCCTCCCTCTTCCTCCAACTTTGCAGGAGCTGGGCATCAGATACACCATGGGTCAGTTTTGAAAAAATCCCCCAGGCCGATATTTTCCTGCAATCCACCCCTGATTGTGCATCATTAAAACCTTTCAGATATCTGAAGGTTTGTATCGTATCTCCCCTGAACCTCATTTCTTCCAGGGTGTACATATTCAGATCCTTCAGCCTCTTCTCATAAGTTTTCCAATGCTGACCCCTCACCATTTTGGTTGCTGTTCTTTGGACTGCCTCTATCCTGACTTTATCCTTTTTGAGATACGGGCACCAGTATTGAACGCAGTACTCCAGGTGAGGTCTCACCAAGGACCTGTACAAGGGCATTATCACCTCTTTTTTCATACTGGTTATTCCTCTCTCTATGCAGCCCAGCATTATTCTGGTTTTAGCTATCACTTTGCCACATTGCTTCGTCATCTTCAGATCATCAGATACTATCACTCCAAGGTCCCTCTTTTAGTCTTTTACCGCCCATCACATAAAGATCTTTTGGATTACTGCACCCCAGATGCATGATTCTGCATTTCTTGGCATTGAAAGCAGCTGCCAAATCTTTGACCGCTCTTCAAGTTTTCTTAAATCACTTTTCATTCTTTCTACTCCTTCAGGCATGTCCACTCTGTTGCAGATCTTAGTATCATCCACAAATAGCAAACTTTACTTTCTATCTTTCCGCCAGGTCACTCACAAAAATATTGAACAGAATCGGTCCCAAAACCGATCCCTGTGGCACTCCACTTAACACCATTCTTTCTTCAGAGTAGGTTCCATTTACCATTACACGCTGTCTCCTGTCAGTCAACCAGTTTGTAATCCACGCTACTACCCTGGCACCCACTCCCAATCTTCTCATTTTGTTCATGAGTCTTCTATGTGGGACCGTATCAAAAGCTTTACTAAAATCCAAGTAAGTCACATCGAGCACTTGTCCTTGATCCAATTCTCTAATCACCCAATCAAAAATATCAATCAGATTTGTCTGACAGGACCTTCCTTTGGTGAATCCATGCTGCCTGGGTTGAGCAACCCATCAGATTGTAGATAGTTCACTATGCTTTCCTTCAGCAGAGTCTCCATTAATTTTCCCACCACTAAGGTGAGGGTAACCGGCTCGTAGATTACAGCCTGCTCTCTGCTCCCACTCTTGTGAAGCGGGACCTCCACTGCTCTTCTCTAATCTTGCGGCATCACTCCCGTTTCTAAGGATCTATTGAACAGGTCCTTCAGTGGACCTGCCAGCACATCTCTGAGCTCCCTCAGTATCCTGGGATGAACCTGATCTGAGCCGATGGCCTTGTCCACTTTCAGTTTTCCTAGCTCTTCCCATATATTCTCTTCTATAAACAGAGTTTTGTCTACTCTACCCTCATCCACAGTTTTGTTAATTAGCGATGGTCCTTCTCCAGGGTCTTCTTTAGTGAACACCGAACTGAAGTGTTTGTTTAATAATTTGGCCATTTCTTCTTCTATCTCCACACATTGATCTTTATCACCTTTCAATTTAACTATACCATTTTGGACTTTTCTCCTTTCTCTGACATATCTGAAAAATGTTTTGTCACCTCTCTTTACCTCTTTGGCAATCCTTTCTGCCCCCTGAATTTTTGCTGTCTTGATTTCTTTCTTCATTTCCCTCAGTTTCACTAGATATTCTTCCCTGTGTTCCTCTTTTTGGGATCATTTATATTTCTTGAATGCTGTTCTTTTTTGCCACCTCCTTTGAGAACCAGGTCAGTTTCTTATTCTCTTATTTACTTTTTTAACATATAGATTTGTTGCATTTGCAATTGCTCCTTTTAATTTGGCCCACTGTTGTTCACTCTCTCTCATTTTCTCCCAGTCTTCTAGTTCTACCACCAGGTACATCCCCATTTTGATAAAGTCTGTATTTTTGAAATTCAAAACTTGGGTCTTCATGTGACCTCTCTGTATCTGTTTGTAATATCAAACAATACCATTTGATGATCACTGGTGCTGAGGTGGGCACCCACCCGGACATTAGAGACATTATCCCTGTTAGTGAGCATTAGGTCAAGTATAACTCCCTCCTTCATGGGTTCCATTGCCATTTATTTGAACAGAGCCGCTTGTGGGGCAACCACTATCTCTCTACTTCTTGTAGATTCCACAGAAAGGATTCTCCAGTCTACATCCGGCAGATTAAAATCTTCAACAATCAACACTTCTCCCTTCTTTCCCACCTATTGGATGTTTTTCACCAGATCTCTGTCTAGTTCTTCCATGTGAGTTGGAGACCTGTAAACCACTCTAGTAAAAATGGATGCACCATCATCTTTTTTTAGGATGGCCCATAATGCTTCTTCTCTACCCCACATTCCTTGCAGTTCAGTTGCTTGGATATTGTTTTTGACATAGAGAGATACTCCTCCCCCTTTTCTGTCCTCTCTTTCCTTCCTTAACAAGTTATAGCCTGGTATGGCCAATAATGAGAATCTGTGATCCATGTCTCTGTAACAGCAACAATGTCTAAGTCTGCCTCCACCATTAGGGCCTGCAGGTCTGGGATTTTATTGCCCAAACTACGAGCATTTGTAGTCATAGCTTTCCAATTTTTCTCCCTTGATTTGTTGCACTTCCTAGATTCCTTTTCTGCTTTTTTGAGCTGATTGATTTTATTTTATCCTCCCACTTCCTGTATTGCTTGGGGGTGACATGTCAATTTCATTGGCCATCCCCTGCCACCCCCATTTGTTAGTTTCAATGTCAGATAATATATGATCTGAATTTCTCACTTAGCATCCTCCTTCCTGCTACAGACAAATGTAGGCCATCCTTACCATATAGCCTTTTACTGCTCCATACACAACCCCAGCCTCCAATGTATCTAAAATCACTTTCTGTAGAGCAGGTTTTGAGTCAGGAATTGAAATTCTAATATGGCATAGCTTCTCATTTCCCTTTCCATGGATAGGTAATACTTCTGAAAAGGCAATAGTCTTTGCAGTGTGCCTTAACATCTTTCCTACATTTTGGAAACCTTTTTGTACTTCAAAGATACCATTTCTGTTGAGGTCATTGATCCCCAGATGGATTATACCACTGATATCAAAGTTTCTACTTTCTTATTCAATGACTTGGACTTTCTGGTTTACATTTCTACCGGCTGAGGATCCTGGAAGGATTTTTTTTTCATATTTTTTTTTATTGACTAGCAGAAGATAAACATCAGAACAAACAAACCAAACAGTCACATTTTTCCCCATTTTCTCCATATTACTACAAACGCCCACTGATATAGTACAAAACTCAATAGCCATGATAAAGGAAAATGAACAGTGTTCTCTCGTGGAAGCATCCCTCCAGCAGTGATTCTGCCAGCTGGTGGGACCATGTACAGCAGGAGCACATAAACGTTTCAATGAGCAGACAGTAGTAATGTCTCCCCCCCCCAGGACATCGAATATGAACAGTAAAACAGGTTTCTGTTCAGATCAGTAGGCACCAACAGAAATAGTAATTAACAAAGATAAGCTTGCATACCTTCTCAGGTTGGAATGAAAGAGATAGGCCTTACTGATTAGGCATGTCGTTAAGAATGAGACTCCATGCTAGGGGCGTTAAAGAGAAAAGATGGACCTCCCATCGTGTATAAAACAGCCGTTGTGGGTGGAACCATTCAATTTTGTTTATATATTTGTCTAACAAGCACGTCTGATGAATCAAGTTGCGCAATTGGGCTAAAGTAGGGGGATCAGCAGCTAACCGTTTCTGTAAGATACATTTTTTGGCTAGCAAAATCACCAAGCGGAACCACCATCTGGTAGACTTATTTTGAAAGAGGATACCATATTGTCAGCAAGTAGCGATGCTCCTTTCGCCAGAGCAACTAATAGTTGGGCAAGACCAAAATTAAGAACATAAGAAAATGCAATACTGGGTCAGACCAAGGGTCCATCAAGCCCAGCATCCTGTTTCCAACAGTGACCAATCCAGGCCCTAAGAACCTGGCAAGTACCCAAAAACTAAGTCTATTCCATGTTACTGTTGCTAGTAATAGCAGTAGCTATTTTCTAAGTCAACTTAATTAATAGCAGGTAATGGACTTCTCCTCCAAGAACTTATCCAATCCTTTTTTAAACACAGCTACACTAACTGCACTTACCACATCCTCTGGCAACAAATTCCAGAGTTTAATTGTGCATTGAGTGAAAAAGAACTTTCTCCGATTGGTTTTAAATGTGCCACATGCTAACTTCATGGCGTGCCCCCTAGTCTTTCCATTATCCGAAAGAGTAAATAACCAATTCACATCTACCTGTTCTAGACCTCTCATGATTTTTAACACCTCTATCATATCCACCCTCAGCCATCTCTTCTCCAAGATGAAAAGTCCTAACGTCTTTAGTCTTTCCTCATAGGGGAGCTGTTCCATTCCCCATATCATTTTGGTCGCCCTTCTCTGTACCTTCTCCATCGCAACTATATCTTTTTTGAGATACGGTGATCAGAATTGTACACAGTATTCAAGGTACGGTCTCACCATGGAGCAATACAGAGGCATTATGACATTTTTTGTTTTATTCACCATTCCCTTTCTAATAATTCCCAACATTCTGTTTGCTTTTTTGACTGCCGCAGCACACTGAACCAATGATTTCAATGTGTTATCCTCTATGACGCCTAGATTTCTTTCTTGGGTGGTAGCACCTAATATGGAACCTAACATTGTGTAACTATAGCATGGGTTATTTTTCCCTATATGCATCACCTTGCACTTACCCACATTAAATTTCATCTGCCATTTGGATGCCCAATTTTCCAGTCTCACAAGGTCTTCCTGCAATTTATCACAATCTGCTTGTGATTTAACTACTCTGAACAATTTTGTATCATCTGCAAATTTGATTACCTCATTCGTCGTATTTCTTTCCAGATCATTTATAAATATACTAGCTGTACCCGGCCACGCGTTGCTGTGGCTCAGTCTGGTTAAATGGAAAAGAAAGAAAATAGAAAGTGCACATTTCGAATATGGTTAATTTCACAATGCTTGTGGGTATACAATATTTTTTGTTGTTCCATTGTCTGTGCAGATATAGAGATTGGTTTGCCAACTCTAGAACACACAACATATAATTGTCCATGTGAGAAGCAATCCATGTCTAGATGTAAACCGCATAATTCTAGAAATGAAAAAGAATGAAAAAAGAAAAAACATAAACTATACTCACTAAATGAACGGTATGGTAAACGACACAGCTCAATTCCAACGCAATGTCACACGAAATAATTAAATCAAAATGAAAATAAATCGAAATCTATGAAAATTCAATTTAACAATGCAATTTGAAACATTGAAATGGAATCATAAAATATTTAGTCCAAGCCGATAAGCCCGTTAAAATGGGTGAGATTTTTGTCCCCTCTCCTCCTGCGTCTTTGCTCTGCTCCGCTCCCTCCCCAGCACCATGAAGGGCCAGAGGCGGCGGCAGTGGTAGGAGCTGCAGCGGTGCCCGAGGGGGATCTCGTGAGGCCCAACTCCCTCCCCCCTTCCCCGGTGGCGGAGGGACAGGCTCAGACCCCTTTCACTCTATCCTTACAGGCCCCAAATCCTTTGCTCTCCCATTCCCCTCTACACTGAACCCCTTCCACTATAACCTATAAGTGGAGAGCTGGGGGGGGGGGGTAGAGGATCTCTCTCTCATACAGCCCCCTACATAGGCTTCCTCTCTCTCTCTCTTGCACATACACTCTCCCTCTGTCCCTCACACACGCACACCCAATCCCTCTGACACACATACACAATCCCTCATGTAGTCTCCCTCTCTCTCTGGCACTCACACTCGCCTTCAGTGCACATTATCACAATTCTCTCTCACACAGTTAAAACGGGCGGGATTTTTGTCCCCTCCCCACCTAAGTCTTTGCTCTGCATTCGCAAGAGCTTGCAAAGTTCCCATGCCAGTTGTGTCTGGGAGAGAGAGGAAAACACTCCATCCCGTCCCCCTCACAAAGGGCAGGCAGCAGGCACTGCAACAGATTTGGGACACGTTGCCTAGCTTACTTTGCTCTTTTTGGCAGACCTGTGCCTTTAAGAAATCCATTCGGGGTCTTGAGAGGGAGGAGGGAGCAGGGCTCTGGCTTTCACTTTCATCACGGTGCTTTGCTGGGAGTGGGGGTGGAGTGATGCCCATGTAAACTCTTCCCGTGGCGGCTGAGACCCATGGGCGGGCTGACAGCACTGCCTTTCCCCTCCCCCCCCCCCGCAGTTGCGGGATATTTACTTGGCTTATCCTTATCTGCGAGACTCAGAGGGTGGGGGAGGAGGGCGAGCTGTTCTCTGTTCAGCTCTTTGTGCTTTGGCTGCTGCAGGCTGCAGCTGCTTGTGATCTCTTCACAGCCGCTTTCTACTGCATTTGCTCTGCTCCGGCCGTCCCAACTCCCTCCCCCCCTTGCCTGGCGGTGGACGGACTGGCTCAGCGACTCTTCTACCATTTCCTCATCCTGTGTGTAACTGTCCGGCAGTTCCTATTCCCTCCCCCCCTCCCCAGTGGGGGAGGAATGGGCTGAGCTGTTTCTCAGAGCGGTGACTCATTTGCCCTTTCCTCCTCCCCTCTGTGACACCCAGCACATAGCGCAGAGCTCAATGGTCCACACATGCGTGGTAGAGCTGCTCTCTACTGCGCATTTGCGGGCCGTGGGTCAGAGCCTATTTATATTGTAGATGGCGTGTGTTGCTTGTATGTCCAACAGATGGCACTGTTTTTCCAAAAAAGCATGTTTTTACCTGTCACAGATGTGACATCTATATAATATAGGTATATAAAAATGCGCGTATTCGAATGCAACCTTGTGTCAAAATTTCAAAGCAATTGGTGAAGAACATTCGGAGATTTAAGATTTTGAACAAATGAACATTTACATTTTTATTTATAGAGATTGAAAAGTAAGGGTCCCAATACAGATCCCTGAGGCACTCCACTGCCCACTCCCTTCCACTGAGAAAATTGTCCATTTAATCCTACTCTCTGATTCCTGTCTTTTAGCCAGTTTGTAATCCACGAAAGGACATTGCCACCTATCCCATGACTTTTTACTTTTCCTAGAAGCCTCTCATGAGGAACCTTGTCAAATAACTTCTGAAAATCCAAGTACACTACATCTACCGGTTCACATTTATCCACATGTTTATTAACTCCTTCAAAAAAGTGAAGCAGATTTGTGAGGCAAGACTTGCCTTGGGTAAAGCCATGCTGACTTTGTTCCATTAAACCATGCCTTTCTATATGTTCTGTGATTTTGATATTTAGAACACTTTCCACTAATTTTCCTGGCACTATAGTCAGGCTAACCTGTCTGTAGTTTCCCATATCGTCCCTTGAGCCCTTTTTAAATATGGGGGTTACATTAGCTATCCTCCAGTCTTCAGGTACACTGGATGATTTTAATGATAGGTTACAAATTTTTATTAATAGATCTGAAATTTCATTTTTTAGTTCCTTCAGAACTCTGGGGTGTATACCATCTAGTCCAGGTGATTTACTACTCTTCATTTTGTCAATCAGGCCTACCACATCTTCTAGGTTCACCGTGATTTGGTTCAGTCCATCTGAATCATTACCCATGAAAACCTTCTCCGGTATGGGGACCTCCCTAAAATCCTCTTCAGTAAACACCGAAGCAAAGAAATCATTTAATCTTTCTGTGATGGCCTTATCTTCTCTAAGTTCCCCTTTAACCCCTCGATCATCTAACGGTCCAACTGTCTCCCTCACAGGCTTTCTGCTTTGGATATATTTAAAAAAGTTTTTTCTGTGAGTTTTTGCCTCTACGACCAACTTCTTTTCAAATTCTCTCTTAGCCTGTCTTATCAATGTCTTACATTAAACTTGCCAACGCTTATGCATTATCCTAATTTCTTCTGTTGGATCCTTCTTCCAATTTTTGAATGAAGATCTTTTGCCTTTGTATCAACTGTGTACATATGGGCACAAACGCCTTACGTTGAGCTACCACCAGTGCCGAGCAATCCTGAAATATTAAAATGGAACTCCCCTTATAATCCAATGTTCGTTTTTTCCTATAGGCAAGCAGGACTTCCATTTTGTGCGCTGAGTTTAGAAACTTCGCAATGACTGGGTGCGGCTGAAGGGAATTAGATTGTCTTTGTCCCAGTCTGTGCGCTCGTTCTATTGTTAGGGCGCCATGTTTCTGTGTAAGATCCAAGACTTGCGGAAGCCAGGTTTCCAATACTTCCAGCAAATCAATGTCTTTGATTGTTTCCGGAAAGCTGATAAATCTGAGATTATCCCATTGGGACCTGTTTTCTAGGTCATTTATCTTTCTTGCCTGCTTTTCATTTTTAGCCTTCAACTTGACAACTTGTTTCTCAAGGTGAGTAACCCGGTCCTCAGCTGTCAAAATCCAAGTTTCCGCTTCATGGAGGCGTGTCGTACATTCCATATAAAGCTGGCTCATATCCTCAAATTTCTGGTACAATTTATCAAACTTCTCATCCAGTGCTGAGACTATGGCCTCCACCATCTCTGCGACTTTCCCATCTCGTTGTTCGGGGGACGAGGGGGAACCAGCCGCCGGTGCCATTTTGAGCTCTGTTTGGCGGTACTTGTCCAGGCTCCGTTGTTGTGGTTTCGCTGCCATTCACTGCAAATCGGGAGCAATTCCAGGTCCAAGACATCCTAAGCAGGGTCGGTGAGTTTCTCGACCTGGTTATAGCACTACTAATGATGAGGAGAATGAAAAAAGATGCAATAGGAAAGCAATCTAGAGGGAGGGAGGACAGAGCTCAGCAGAAACACGTCCTACTCCTCCACCATGCCACGGAAGTACCCTGGAAGGCTTTTAACTGTTGTGTCACCATCAAAATGTGCTCCCAAAGTAGTTCCTCTGATGACTGAGCCTCCCAGTAGAAGCAGTTTTCTTTAATGACATTTGATTCTGTTGAAGGGCTTCTGGGTGTGTTGGGTAACTTCACTTTTAGAAATCACTTCAGAATCTATTGCTGAGGTTTCTTCATTCTCCAATGCAGAAGAAGCATTTTGTAGGGGTAACATTAGGAAGGGTACTTGTCTCTTCATCACAGGCCTTATTCTGCCAGAGCCCACTTTTATTAAATTGTTCTTGAGTTTTTGAATCCTGGATGTCTGATATCTCTGTGGTAGTGGAAGTTGATGCACAGGATGCTGTAAAGTTGGGGAAGTTGGGTGTCTGTTTGTTACATGTCTTGTTCTACCAGAGCCCATTGTAAACCATTTTCTCTTGGGTTTCTTAAACCTTTGTGGGAGATGGGTGAGAGTTACTGGATGGTTCAGGGAAGAGGAGGTTAATTGAAACCTGGGCAATTCATCCCTTAGGTGAATCATCTCCATTTTAATTACAGACATTTGAAGGCAAAAGGGACAACCTTTGATTCTCCAAATGATAGGCCTTGGGACAAAAGCACCACAACTGTTGCATTGAATGAAAGGCATTTTGTTACATTATCACAAATTCCTTAAAATCATATAGATAAGGTAAGGTAACATTTAGGGTCTAGCAAGATTTGTAATAGGGTATTTGAAATAAAAACTA
Organism: Rhinatrema bivittatum; assembly: GCF_901001135.1. Taxonomy (NCBI): domain Eukaryota; kingdom Metazoa; phylum Chordata; class Amphibia; order Gymnophiona; family Rhinatrematidae; genus Rhinatrema; species Rhinatrema bivittatum. Next base: position 466,075,552 of record NC_042616.1, read on the forward strand.
AAAGTATTAGTGTTAGCCAGTAAAGATTAATAGGTAGAATATGAAAACCAGTTATTACAAGCAATATGACAGTTTAAGTTACTATTATCTGAGCTGTAAAGAACTACTATGTAATGGGAGATGAAGTAATTGAAGCTAATTATCTAGGAGTCCAGGGAAGACTATATAAGAAAAGTAAACTCAGGGGAGGGTGGGTAGAGAGATAGGGGGAGAGGGAACTAAACAGTTGAGACTACTTGCAGGAATTTTATTTATTTATTTATTTTTTAGATACCTTGTAACTGCCTCTCACAGGAAGAACTGCAAACAATGGCTAATGTCTATTTCCAAATGCTGATCTCTACTCCAGAGAGTTCTACAATGAGCCCCTCTCGCTAGCCACACTGGTAAAACTTATTGAACTTTTTTTCTTTTCAGCCCCAATACACATTTTAGGACTTCTGTTCACAAGTAAAATATCCCCCCGGAAAGGCACAAAATGTTCTTCCCTTATATTCCGCACCCCTGGGGTCTCTCGCAGCTGTGGTTGTGTGGTCTGTATAAATGAGTGACCTGTATATATGCAAATTGGTCCGTGTCAGGTATCGCAAATCGTTGTTGCAGTGTATGAAAGGGAAATAATTCCCCTGTTACTTTATCATATAAGTCAGAAATAAGGGTGAGGCCCTTTTGATTCCAACGGTAAAAAACTCCTTTCCCTTTTCCCGGAGGAAATAGGTCATGAGCAGTAATCGTGAGCAAGGGAGTTAGACGATGTGGCACATGTCCTTTCCTGCAAAACAGGAGCCAGGCTTTCCTACACATGCGCAGCAGGTCCTGAGTCTTAATATGATTAGGGAGCATCTGAATATCGAGTTGCAATAATGGGTTGAGCGCCGTTACCCCATACCATTCCAATAAGTGATTATAAGGGGTAAATGTGGAGGTGGAAAAAATCCAATCTTTTATATGTCAGAGAGAGCAGGCTAAATTGTACACTGCAAGATCAGGGCACCCCAACCCCCCGCTCTCTACCGATCTGTCAACACCTCCAGAGGTAAACGGGCATGCTTCCCACACCGTAAAAAGGAGCGAAGAGCTTGACGAAAGGTGTTATGGTCTTTTTTAGTGATCCAGAGAGGAGCCATCTGAAGGGTGTAAAGCCACTTGGGTAATAGTACCATCTTAAGGAGGTTCTTGAAACAGTAAGGTGTACGCGGGCCATTAATGATAGGGGTAAAGGAGTCCACCGTTTCAGGGAAGCCAACGTATGATCCAGTAGGGGTTGAATATTGGCTTTATATAATTTATTTACTTGCACCAGGATTTTAATACCTAGATATCTCAGAGTATCTGATACCCACCGAAGCTGAAAATTCCCAGGCCAACTATTGTGTAGGCATCCTATAATGTCAATGGCCTCAGATTTATCAAAGTTGATCTGAAGGCCTGAAAAATGACCATATTGGTTTAGAATATCCAAGACTACAGAGAGCAAAGGTTTGGGCTGCGTAAGAAAAACCAATAAATCATCGCAAAGGCAACTATTTTAAAAATTTGAGTGGGGCCCCCAAAACCCTTCAGCCCCCTGCAGGCATCGATCTTCCGGAGCAGTGGGTCTATGGATAAAATATAAAATAGTGGGGACAAGGAGCATCCTTGACAGACTCCCCTCTGGATCTGGACGACCCCGGATAAATATTTATTTGCTAAGATCTTTGATGTCGGGTGATCATATAAGAGGGAGATATATTGAAGGAATTCGCCTCTGATACCAAATTTTTGCAGGACAGGAAAAAGATAGGGCCAAGTCACATGTTTCTCCGAGTCGAGCACTATAGCCAGGGCTGGAATATTTTGATTTTGGCAAATGTTCATGGCCGAAAGGAGTTTGATAATATTCGCATTTGGTTTACGTCCGCGAACAAAGCTTGCTTGGTGCTGAGATATCAACCTGGGCAACAGGACGCTCAACCGTTCAGCCAAAACTTTGGTTAATATTTTTAAATCGCAATTAAACAACGATATGGGTTGGTATGAGGAGGGGTATAATGGATCTTTCCCTGGTTTTGGTAAAACTGTGATATAAGCTTCATTGAACGATGCAGGGAAACGTTTTTGAGTCAACCCCGCAGTAAAGTAATTGGTCAATGGAACGCTAATATTATGAAGAAGTATTTTATAAAAATCATAAGGAAGGCCATCTGGACCCGGAGATTTTCCCGATTGCACCACAGTAATTACCTGTGATACCTCAAATGTCTGTATGGGCCAATTTAAAAAAGCCAGTTGGGAGGCCATGAGCGTAGGGAGTTTTAGGTCTTGAAAGAAGTCTTCCATCTCGTCATGACTTCCTCTCGAATCATCTGTGTAAAGTGTACTGTAAAATTGGCAAAACAGTTCACTTATTTCTGGTATTTTAGCTGTGACCTCTCCTGAATTCCCTTTCAAGTTAGGGATGAACGATTTCTGCCTCTGTATTTTTGTTAAATTTGCCAGTAAGCGGCTCGGTTTATTTCCAAATTTGAAAAAATTGTGCTGTCCTTTTTGTAAGTAGGCTTGTGCTCTATAATCTAAAAGTGTATTCAATCGGCCAAGGACACTATAAAATTCCTTTCTAGTACTATCCGTATTTTTCTGTATTAGCACCTCTTTGGCTCAACGCAACTGTCCCTCTAAGTGTATAATATCCCTGTTAAGATGTTTGTTACGAAAATGGACATAAGCAATTATTTCCCCGCGAAGTATCGCTTTTCCGGAATCCCAAAATAAATGGGGTGTATCCAGATGTTGACGGTTATTTTGGGCATAATCCTTCCATTTTTCATGCAGAAAAGCCTTAAATTGGACATCGTCCTTAAGATACCCTGGAAATCGCCACAGGCAATTATTCATAGCCTGCGTTGGGGAAGTAAATTGGATGGAGATTGGGGAATGATCCGATACTGCCTGGGATTCAATGGTCACCTCTGCAATATTAAATAATTGGTCCTGTGGGGTCAAGATATAATCAATATGGGATATCGTCTTGTGGGCTCTCGCAATGTGTGTGTAATCTTTTTCATTAGGGTGTAATATGCTCCTAACATCTATGAGCCCTAAATGGTGACACAGGTAGTCTATGCCTTTTTTCCATTTCCCAGCAGAGTGTCCTTGTGGGGGCATTTTATCAATCGAAGTATCGTGGACAGAGTTAAAGTCTCCTGTTACATAGAGGGAACCTTGGGTATGTGTATGGAGTAAATTGCTTAGCTGTGTAAAGAACGCATGGTTATAGGCGTTTGGAGCATAGACATTTCATAAGGTAATCGGTTTAGCATTCCAAACGCCTATTAATATAATATACCTGCCTTCCGGGTCTGTGATGGTTTTTAAGATTTTCAAGTTGGCAGATTTATTAATCAAAATCGCTACCCCTCCTTTTCGATGGGCTGCCGCGGCATATATGCAGATGCCCACCCATTCCCGCTTAAGCTTTTGACTCTCAAGGTCGGTGAGTTGTGTTTCTTGAATGCACGCCACCTCAGCCTTCAAATGTTTTAAATGGGATAACATTTTTTTTCATTTCACCGGGGTACCCAGTCCATTTACATTCCAAGATATTAATTTAGCCATTACTCACTAAGAATAACAAGCGTCATTGCCATTACCAGTGCTCTGAAGGGAAGAGGCTTCCAGCCTAGCCTCCACCGGTCTGTAACCTCACCCAATGTAACAAGAAAATCCACCACATGAGAATAAAAAGAAATATCTGGGTTGTACCCACACCATATGTGATCGAGACATCGGAGATCATTAAACTTGAAAAAGCAAGACCTCGCCTTCCCACTACCCACACTCTCCCCTTTTTTCCCCTTCCCCCTTAACCCTTCCCTCCCACCCAGATCCCTACAAACACTAACCCTCACCTCTCCGTCCTTCCCCCCTCACCCCTCTCCCCCAATCCCCCATTACCCTAATCCTAGCAAGAGTCTCCCCCTCTCTCCTTCTCTGAGAGGGATACTAGAGTCAAGTCCAGAGGTGTTAGGGCACCACTCCACCACTCGTGCCAGTACACATCTCCATAAAGCCCCTACAGCGATTTCAGAGATTGCCTCTCGCCGGGAGTCACACGGGCACTAGAGGGTTATTTCCGGGTTCGTGGTTCCTTCTCCATCGTTGTCTGTATATTTATAATAAACGTAATGGAAGTTATCTGCTTATGACTCGTCTGTGGTCCTGCTGTAAGGATGAAACTATCTTCTGTCCTATGTTCTCCTGCCTTCTGATGGACTCTAGGCTGTCCAAAACTGTAGCCTTTTCTCCATAGGACTCGCTAAATAACTGGAATGCATGTAAACTGGAGTCACTGTGAATGAGCCGTATCTCCTGCACAACAACTGGCAGGGAGTCTGGCCCTAGACTATCAGTTCTGACCACTGAGGCCTACCCAGTCTCTTAGGGCGTTGTCTGTCCCCATCTGCGGTTCACAAACTTCTGTGCGTCCTCAAAAACGGGGAAGGTATACACCGTTCCCTCAACTCAGACTTTCAGCGTAGCTGGAAACTGAAGGGCAAATTTAATCTGGTTGTCCACTAGTAAGGAACAGAGCGGGGAGAATTTTTGCCGCATCTGGGAGACACGTGCAAAGTAATCCTGGGTTATCCTGATTTTCTGCCCTTGGTAGGTGATTTCTCCCTTTTTTGGTATGCCAGCCAGAGGGCCTGTTTAAGTGCCCCATTCAGAATCTTGGCTATGACGATATTGGGTCGGGTGTCCTTTGCCTGTCTGGTCCCCACTCGGTGCGCTCTTTCAATACACAGGCAGCCCTGCAGGTCCACTAGGCCCACCGCCTCCGGTAGCCAAGTCTCCAGCAGGGAACCCAGCTCTCTATCGTTAATCTGCTCAGAAAATCCTATGGAGTGGAGGTTCGCCCTTCGTGATCGATTCTCGAGATTGTTGATTTTTATCATGCAGTCTTTTAATGTGGTCTCTTGCTCTATGACTCTTTCTGTGAGGGCTGCCATTTCGTCCTGTACGGTGGGCACCCGCCCCTCGAGCTGTTCGATTCTCGGGCTTAACTCCGCCACCACATCCTTCACTTCGGCAAGCTGGGACAGGACACTATCCAGTTTTTCGTCCAATGTAGTGGCGATCGTATCCCTCAGTATGGACACCGTAATCTGTCCTGGCAGTGAGGGTTCCGGGTCTCCGCTAACCGCCGCTATTTTGATTTCTGCCGCCTTCCCTTTCTCCTTTTCCTTATCCTTTTTTGCGCTTTTTGTCACCATCAGCCATGGAGAATGCTGCATATAACTCACTATCGACATATGCCGATTACACACGAGCAGGGTGGGTGAGAGATTTTAGCCAGTAAAGCAAGATGCCGGTAGCTTTAGTGGAGTGGTGCCCCGAGCTCACGAGGAGCACGTCCGCCCTAGCTCATCACCTCACGTGACTCCCCCCAGATCCATCACCTTTATCTCTTGCCTCAGATCCTGCATTCCACTAAGAACCAGATCTAATGTTGCTCTCCCTCTGATTGGTTTCATGACCAGCTGCTGTATGAAGCAGTCATTGATGGAATCTAGAAACTTTACTTCTCTTGCATGTCCTGATGGATATTTACTCATTCAATACTTGGATAATTGAAGTCTCCCATTATTAGTGTATTGCTCATTTTACTAGCCAGTTGAAAGAATTTTACAATCTGTTTCCTCATCCTGGTCTGGTTGGCAGTAGAATATACATCCCCACTATTATACTCTTTCATTTTACCTTATAATGTTTACCCATAAAGATTCCAGAGTGCAGTTTGTTTCCTGCCAAACATTTATCCTGCTTGGCTTAATTCCTTCCTTAACCATATAGTGCTACCCCGCCACCCATTTTCATTGCCCTGTCATGTCAATATAATTTGTTCCTGGTATCACAGCATCCCATTGGTTATCCTCCTTCCACTAGGTCTCTGAGATGCCTGTGATTTCTATGCTTTCTTCTAGCACCACACATTCTAACTCTCCAGTCTTATTTTTCAGACTTTTGGCATCCACATACAGACACTTTAAAATAGGTGTATTTGTATTTCTATTTTTATATGTACCCACTGCCTGTTTATTATCAGATGACATGGGTAATTTGGAGTCATTTTAGTCTGCATGTTTTGTGTTTAATTACATCTGGGTTATCGTTAGCTTTTACAACCATCTCTCTATCAGAACATTTTAATGTTTCTGGTATGCCAGTGTCTTATGAAGATACTGAAAACCATGTGGTGCTGAGCGACCATCAGCTTTCCCCCATGTTCTAGTTTAAAAGCTTCTCTATCTCCTTTTTAAAAATTAGCACCAGCAACCTGGTTCCATTCTGGTTAAGGTATAGCGCATCCCATTGGAATAACCCTCTCTCCTTTTCCAGAATGTTCCCCAGCTCCTAACAAATCTAAAACCCTTTTCCCAGCACAATCCTCTCATCCACGCATTGAGACTCTGGAGCTCTGCCTGCCTCTAGTGAGAGCATTTCTGAGAATGCAACCCTGGAGTTTCTGGATTTCAATTTCCTACCTAAGTTCCTAAATTTAGCCTCCAGAACCTCCCTCCTGCCCTTTCCTATGTCATTGGTACCCACCCACATGTTCCATTCTAGCTGGATCTTCACCAGCACGCTCTGAAATAATATATATAGGTGGCACGTGAAGTCCCCTACCTTTGCACCAAGCAAGCAAGTTACCAAGCAATCCCTTCGCTCACTAGCCACCCAGCTATTTACTTTCCTAATGATTGAATCAACAACTGCAATGGCTGTCCTATCCCTTCTATCCTGGAGGCACATCCTTGGTGTGAGAGGATAAAGCATCACCTGGAGGGTAGGTCTAGCTGCAGGACCACTTCCTGCCACACCAAAATGATGGCCTCCTGCCAGGTGACCTTGCTCCCTCCACAGCAGCACAAGGGCTGCTGGTCTGGAGTTGTGACCACTCTGCTATGTCTCTGAAGGTCTCCTCTATACGCACCTCTCTGTCAGCCTTAGCTGAGACCCGGAAACAACCAGCCTCATGCTGACACAGAATGGATTCATATAGTGGAAAGAAGAGCACTGAAAGCTCCACCAGCCTCTGCTCCAAAGTTTTAAAGAAAGGGAGAGTGCGCGGGCAGCGACATAACATGCTCTCGGCGGCGTGCATAGGCTTTTTTTTTTTCTTTTTTCACTTTTTTATTTCATTTGTTGTTTGTTTTATTTCTTTTCTTTTCTTTAAAATGAAAAAAGAGAAACAAACAGTAAATGAAGAAAATTAAATACAAGGAAAAACGAAGCAAAGCAAAATGTTGGGCCCCATTGAAGAAGAAAAAACCCTCTCAGGCCTCCCCTCCAATCCCACGTCTCCCCCTGAACCCTCTCACCATATATATTTCCGTTTCTTCATGGGGCAGGGACGATATCCCAGTACCTCCTGCCACACCAGAGGAATGCTTAGAAATGGTGCCTCCAGATCGAGGCCGGCAACATTGCTAACTTCTTCTGCAGAAAATGGTGCTGGCAGGTGTTTCTGCTCTTTCCACTGCCTCCGCTCCTCGCTGCTTGTAGACTCTTTGCCCCCTTCCCTGTTTTCTGCTCCTTCCCATTCCTGAACTCTTTTTTTTTCCCCTCTACTTCTTTCCCTGGTTTCTTGCTTTGAGCAGACCTCCCCAGCCATGGACTCCAGGCTTCCTTTACTGTGTACACAAATGCAGAAGAAAGCAGGGATCTGTGTGGTGCAAGCAGCAGGCTTTGTTAGTTAGTTACCTCGGCTACCCCTGGAGGTGGTGCACGAGACTGCCAGACCTTCGCCACTGCCGCTGCTCCCGGCCCTCAGAGCGAGCTGCACAAGAGGCAGGCAGTGGATGCACAAGAGGCAGGCAGTGGATGCACAAGAGGCAGGCAGTGGATGCAAGGACTGAAGGAAGGGGCCCAGGATGATGAAGAGGCAGAAGAGCTGTGTGCGATGCCTGTTCCTCACAAAGCAGTGCCCGGCTTTCCATGTCCTCCATGCTGCCCATTAATTCCTGTACTCCGGGGCTCATGCTGAAGTTCGGAAGGAGAGGCAGCTCCAAAAGGAGCTCCTGGGCATTTGAGAGCCACCAATCTTGTTGCCTTTGAGTTGCTAAAATCAGACCTGGGTGCTGGTCTGAACCTGAGAGCATCAGGCGGTGCCAGTGGTGACTTTTCTGCAGCACACCAATGTGCCATGGTTATACCAGCTGACAAGCACTGTCTTACTTATCTTAATGATATTTCTGATGTTGGCGATAATCTGGAAGGGCTCCTCAGCTGCTAGCTGAAAAATAATCACAGTAATAGATTATTTGCTTCCAATCTCTTGCTTTTTCCTGTGCCAGAAGAACCACCACCACCACCGAGAAATAGTTGAATTAACACAAGTTTGAAACCAGTGAGCGGCAGCAGCAGTCACCATAGCTTCTTTAACCATAGCTGTTCATCATTTGCACGTCTTTCGTAGACCTTCAGAATTCAGTTATCTTCACTGGAGCCTCTGAAAATTCTGCTTGGCTGCGTTGGCCACCGTTCCAGGCAATGTGCTCGCCCACCGTAATGCAGCAGCTCACACAGACTGCACTGAGTGGCATGTATTGTGGGACGGCCTTCTAAGTTTCCCCGTTTCTTAGTAACTCGGCCCTTGATTCTTCACAGAATCTCTTATGGAGACCTGCTTAAAGATGCTGATGGGATTTGGAGAATGTCTCCCGGGAGGCGGCAGACTGCCATAGTGCCGTCAGTGTAGACTAATGATTGTACTGAAATTGTACGAAGCAGATGGTTGCTAACTGCAAATATTAATATATTTTTTTGTATATTCAGAAGAGAAAAATAGTATTCTTACAGAACCAGGGTTGCCAGTGGAAAAAAAAAAACCTGTTTTGCTTTTAAACAACAACAAATCCCCTCCCCAAATGTGCATATAAATAACAAGTGTTCAGCGTGTCTTTATTTTCTCCCACAATTACTGACAAACTGCGATTGCACTTCTCAGGGAGATTAGCTCTTTCTGCTTCCTGCTATTTCTTTCTCTCCTACAGCCTTTTAAGGAGCTGAAATCTTGTGAATGTTACCTGCTTCACATTAACAGCAGGGTACTACTGAGCAGGAACAGCAGAATGCTTTGAGGAGAAGGAGCTTTGCTCATGTTTCCTTTGGAATGCATCAGCATTAGCCGTGCCATATCTTACTAGAAAATAAAATAAACTCTAGGGGGCAGGGGGAGGTAAGCGGAAGGGAGGGCAGGGAACCAAAATGTCACATCTGTATGATCTCTTGCTATCTAAACAGATGGAAGAAAGCTTTAAAGGAATATATAGGCATGCTCATATTTTGCCATGTCAATTTATACTCTATCTCTACTACCGTAGTTAGGGGTTGAAAAGAAATATTTTAAGTCTTGCACAGGTAGGTGGGACTGCACTGACATGTATTCACATGACAATGTAGTGCCCGAGTCTCTGTTGTAATGTGCATTCTCTTTCTCCCTTTATTTTTCCTCTCTGACCTGTGTAAACCTATCAAAGCCTGTCCCTCGTACATGCACTGCCATGTACTTGGTACCTTTGGGAGTACTCTGAGGAACGATGGACCTTTAAAAGGGCAATTTTCAAAGGCCATTTACCTGTGTTAAAAGTCTACTTGCACATTCCGAACACCCCAGGAGGCCTTCCTGGGATGAGGTTTGGCTAGAGGAGGCAACAATGCACATAGTTTTGCATTTTCAAAATTATGCACATTGTTTTGGTCAGAAAGAGTTCCCACAGAATAAGCAGTAGCAAACCTCTGTAGGTATCTTTCCATGGTCAGTTTGCAAAGGGAAAGATCATCCTTTCACCTTGAGAACTGGGTCAAACTCCATGGGTACTTTTAAACATGGAGGTTGCACAGGCATTCACAGTTTAGAAAATATATTTATCTATGGACACTTCTAGGTGGTTTTCATAGCATAAGGCACAAATCTATCAATTAAAACAATAAATAACACATATGGCATGAAACATAGCCTCTAAGACAAAAAACATAACACCACAATTAAACAAACCACAAACCTACCACATTAAAACAATAATACATAACACATAAAAATAATAAAACAAAGCATAAATGATACCATCTTTAAAAACAAAACATTGCTGTAACAAATAATAGATATATTGGATTCCAAAATTACCACCATAAGCCCGTTGAAACATATGCACTTGTATTAATTTCCTAAATCTCACAAGGATTTTTCTACCCAGAGTTTATAGGAAAAGCATTCCATTTAGCACCAGCCTCATAGAACAGATGCTGCCTAGATTTTGAATATTTAATCTGCTTAAAAGAAGGAACCTTTAAAAGGTTCTGAGAGGCTGATCTCGACTGGTGTATTGGCTGTTAAAACTCAAAAGCTGAGCCAAAACACTTAGGTGCCAATCCATTTAAAATTTTGAAAACTAATAACAGAATCATAAAAACAACTCTAAAAAGTATGGATAACCAATGCAAATCCCACAGCACAGGCATCATGTGGGTCCTTAATGATATCCCAGTGACAACCCTTGCTGTGGAATTCTGCAACATTTGCAAAGCATATAAAGTCGACTAGGGAAGCCCATTATAAAGTGCATTGCAATAATCTACAGCGGAGATAACCAATGAATGCAGAACAGTTTTCACATTAGGACTGGACAGAAAAGGCCTTAATTGCCGCAATTTAAAATATGAAGATCTAAAAGTATTCTGGCCCTGATGCAAAAACGATAAGGAGGAATCTATGATGACATCCAGATTGCATGTTTGTCTCACAATGACAATTCAGATATCATCAAGTAAAAGATGATATGGCACATCTTCAAATGGAATCCTAGCCAAATATAGAATCTCAGTTTTAGACACATTTAACACTAATCTGTTTCCCACCATCCAGTCCTTAACTAATTTCAGGCTATCAGTAATTCTTTCTAAAAATTTAGGGATACATGAAGTAATAGGCACAAGGAAATAGATGTCGTTAGCATATAAATAATATAAGACCCCCAGGCTGGTCGGATGCTGACAAATGGAAGAATGTTTAAATTAAAATGTGTGGCAGAAATGCTGACCCCTGCAGAAAGCTGGAAAACATAGAGCTTTTGGAACAACATAAAACTCTTTGAACACAGGCAGTTAAAAAGACTCAATCCGCTTCAACACCACAGCCGAGAAACCAAATTGCTTCAAACTGCAAAGAAGGTTTTAAATACAAATAAAAAATGATTGTATGCTAATGCCAGAAGTCTAAAAAGATGGGAGAGTTAGTATATATTAGGGATGTGAATCGTTTTTTGACAATTTAAAAAAATTGTCAGATATTTTTTAAATCTTCAAAAATCGTTAGAGTCGCGATACAATAGAAATTCCCCCGATTTATCGTGAAAAATCATAAATCGGGGGAGGGCGGAAAAACCAGCACACCAAAACAACCCCTAAACCTACCCCTACCCTTTAAAACAAATCCCTTACCCTCCCCCACCCTCCCGAACCCCCCCAAAATGTTTTAAATTACCTGGTGGTCCAGTGGGGGGTTCCCGGTGCGATCTCCCACTCTCGGGCCATCGGCGCCATTTTGGCTGCCACTAATAAAAATGGTGCCGATGGCCCGATAAAAAAAACCCCCACCCGACCCTTTAAACTGACCCCCTTAGCCTCCCCCACCCTCCCGACCCCCCCCCCCCCCCAATCTTTCAAAATTACATGGTGGTCCAGTGGGGGCACGGGGAGGGATCTCACACTCTCGGGCCATCGGCTGCCACTAATAAAAATGGCGCCGATGGCCCTTTGCCCTTACCACGTGACAGGGTATCTGTGCCATTGGCCGGCCCCTGTCACATGGTAGGAGCACTGGATGGCCGGCACCATCTTTAAACATGGCGCCGGCCATGGCCGGCCATCCAGTGCTCCTACCATGTGACAGGGGCCGGCCAATGGCATGGATACCCTGTCACATGGTAAGGGCAAAGGGCCATCGGCGCCATTTTTATTAACGCAGCCGATGGCCCGAGAGTGGGAGATCGCTCCTCGCACACCCACTGGACCACCAGGTAATTTTAAAACCTTTTTTGGGGGTTCGGGAGGGAGGGGGAGGGTTTTTTGATTATTGGATTGGGCGCAGCCGATAATCAAAAATCCAATCGGGCCGGGTGATAAAAATTTAAAGATTTGGATCGGAACTGGAACCGATCATATTCCGGTTCCGATTCACATCTCTAGTATATATATAGCACTGAATGAAGAGGTAGATTTAATTGGCATTGCAGAGACCTGGTGGAAGAGGATTACCAATGGGACACTGTCATACCAGGGTATAAATTATATTGCAATAATAGGGTGGATCAACTTGGTGGGAGGTGGTGCTTTCTGTTAGGGATGGCATAGAATCCAACAGAATAAAGATCCTGCAGGAGACTAAATGCACAGTAGAATCTTTGTGGATGGAAATTAATATGTAATGGGGAAGAGTATAGCAGTTGGGGTATACTATCGTCTACTGGACAGAATGAACAGATACATAATGAAATGCTATTGGGAATTAGGGAAGCAAATAAATTTGGCAGCACAGTAATAATAAGAGATTTTAGTTACACAAATATTGACTGGGTAAATGTCACAACAGGACATGCTAAGGAGATAAAGTTTCTAGATGAAATAAATGACTGCTTCATGGAGCAACTGGTCAAGGACCTGACAAGATGGAGAGCCATTTTTAGACTTAATTTTTAGTGGCATGCGGTATATGGTATGAGATATAATGGTAGAGCACTCACTCAGCAACATAATCTTCATGCAATCAAATTTGAGTTAATGACTGGATGGAAGACATTAAGTAAATCTACTGCTCTAGCATTTCATTTCAAAAGGAAGCTATTTATAAAATGTGGAAAAGAGAAAAAAACTTAAAAGGTGTAGCTACAAAAGAAAAGCGTTTACATCAGGTGGACATAATTTAAAAATACCATCTTGGAAGCCCAGACCAAATTTATCCCATGCATTAGAAATGCTGAAAGAAAAGCCAAACACTTGCAGAATGGTTAAAAGGTGAGGTGAAAGAGACAATTTTAGCCAAAAGGGCTTCTTTCAAAACTTGGAAAAAGAATCCATCTAAAGAAAATAGGAACATAAGAACATAAGAACATGCCATACTAGGTCAGACCAAGGGACCATCAAGCCCAGCATCCTGTTTCCAACAGTGGCCAATCCAGGCCATAAGAACCTGGCAAGTACCCAAAAACTAAGTCTCTCCCATGCTACTGTTGCTAATAATAGCAGTGGCTATTCTCAAAGTTAACTTAATAGCAGGTAATGGACTTCTCCAATAATTTATCCAATCCTTTTTTAAACACAGCTACACTAACTGCACTAACCTCATCCTCTGGCAACACATTCCAGAGTTTAATTGTGCGTTGAGTGAAAAAGAACTTTCTATGATTAGTTTTAAATGTGCCACATGCTAACTTCATGGAGTGCCCCCTAGTCTTTCTATTATCCGAAAGAGTAAATAACCGATTCACATCTACCTGTTCTAGACCTCTCATGATTTTAAACACCTCTATCATATCCCCCCTCAGCCGTCTCTTCTCCAAGCTGAAAAGTCCTAACCTCTTTAGTCTTTCCTCATAGGGGAGCTGTTCCATTCCCCTTATCATTTTGGTTACCCTTCTCTGTACCTTCTTCATCGCAACTACATCTTTTCTGAGATGCGGCGACCGGAATTGTACATAGTATTCAAGGTACGGTCTCACCATGGAGTGATACAGAGGCATTATGACATTTTCCGTTTTATTCACCATTCCCTTTCTAATAATTCCCAACATTTTGTTTGCTTTTTTGACTGCGGCAGCACACTGAAACAACGATTTCAATGTGTTATCCACTATGATGCCTAGATCTCTTTCTTGAGTGGTAGCACCTAATATGGAACGTAACATTGTGTAACTATAGCATGGGTTATTTTTCCCTATATGCATTACCTTGCACTTATCCACATTAAATTTCATCTGCCATTTTGATGCCCAATTTTCCAGTCTCACAAGGTCTTTCTGCAATTTATCACAATCTGCTTGTGATTTAACTACTCTGAACAATTTTGTATCATCTGCAAATTTGATTACCTCACTCGTCGTATTTCTTTCCAGATCATTTATAAATATATTGAAAAGTAAGGGTCCCAATACAGATCCATGAGGCACTCCACTGCCCACTCCCTTCCACTGAGAAAATTGTCCATTTAATCCTTCTCTCTGTTTCCTGTCTTTTAGCCAGTTTGTAATCCACGAAAGGACATTGCCACCTATCCCATGACTTTTTACTTTTCCTAGAAGCCTCTCATGAGGAACTTTGTCAAACGACTTCTGAAAATCCAAGTACACTACATCTACAGGTTCACCTTTATCCACATGTTTATTAACTCCTTCAAAAAAGTGAAGCAGATTTGTGAGGCAAGATTTGCCTTGGGTAAAGCCATGCTGACTTTGTTCCATTAAACCATGTCTTTCTATATGATATTTAGAACACTTTCCACTATTTTTCCTGGCACTGAAGTCAAGCTAACCGATCTGTAGTTTCCCGGATCGCCCCTGAAGCCCTTTTTAAATATTGGTGTTACATTAGCTATCCTCCAGTCTTCAGGTAAATGGATGATTTTAATGATAGGTTACAAATTTTTACTAATAGATCTGAAATTCAGTTTTTAGTTCCTTCAGAACTCTAGGGTGTATATCATCCAGTCCAGATGATTTACTACTCTTCAGTTTGTCAATCAGGCCTACCTCATCTTCTAGGTTCACCGTGATTTGGTTCAGTCCATCTGAATCATTACCCATGAAAACCTTCTCTGCTACGGAGACCTCCCCAACATCCTCTTCAATAAACCCTGAAGCCAAAAAATCATTTAATCTTTCCGCGATGGCCTTATCTTCTCTAATTGCCCTGTTAACCCCTCGATCATCTAACGGTCCAACTGACTCCCTCACAGGGTTTTTGCTTCTGATATATTTTAAAAAGTTTTTACTGTGAGTTTTTGACTCTATGGCCAACTTCTTTTCAAATTCTCTCTTAGCCTGTCTTATCAATGTCTTACATTTAACTTGCCAACGCTTATGCATTATCCTATTTTCTTCTGTTGGATCCTTCTTCCAATGTTTGAATGAAGATCTTTTGGTTAAAATAGCTTCTTTCACCTCCCCTTTTAACCATGCCGGTGATCATTTTGCCTTCTTTCTACCTTTCTTATTGTGTGGAATACATGTGGACTGTGCTTCTAGGATGGTATTTTTTAACAATGACCATGCCTCTTGCATACATTTACCCTTGTAGCTGCTCCTTTCAGTTTTTTCTAACTATTTTTCTCATTTTATCAAAGTTTCCCTTTTGAAAGTTTAGCATGAGATCCGTGGATTTGCTTACTGTTCCCCTTCCAGTTATTAATTCAAATTTGACCATATTATGATCACTATTGCCAAACGGCCCCACCACCATTACCTCTCTCACCAAATCCTGTGCTCCACTGAGAATTAGATCTAAAATGACTCCCTCTCTCACCGGTTCCTGAACCAATTGCTCCATAAAGCTGTCATTTATTCCATCCAGGAACTTTATCTCTCTAGCATTTCCCGATAATACATTTACCCAGTCAATATTGGGGTAATTGAAATCTCCCATTTAGTACCGCACTACCAATTTGGTTAGCTTCCCTAATTTCTCTTAGCATCTCATTGTCCGTCTCACCATCTTGACCAGGTGGACGGTAGTATACTCCTATCTAGGGATGTGAATCGTTTTTTGATGATTTAAAATATCGTCTGATATTTTTTAAATCATCAATAATCGTTAAAGAGTGCGATACAATAGAAATTCCTCCGATTTATCATGAAAAAATCGTTAATCGGGTTAGTGTCCACTAACGGGAGTTATTTGGGGGGAGGGTGGGGAAACCGGCACACCAAACAATCCCTAAACCCACCCCAACCCTTTAAAACTAATCCGTTACCTTTCCCCACCCTCCCAAACCCCCCCAAAACTTTTTACATGTACCTGGTGGTCCAGTGGAAGCCCCGGGACTGATCTCCCGCTCTTGGGCCGTCGGCTGCCACTAATAAAATGGCGCCAATGGCCAGATAAAAAAAAAACCCACCCCGACCCTTTAAAACTGACCCCTTAGCTTCCCCCACCCTCCCGAACCCCCCAAAACTTTTTCCAAATACCTGGTGATCTAGCGGAAGTCCCGGGAGCGATCTCCCGGTCTCGGGCCATCTGCTGCGCTAATAAAAATGGTGCCGATGGCCCTTTGCCCTTACCATGTGACAGGGTATCCGTGCCATTGGCCGGCCCCTGTCACATGGTAGGAGCACTGGATGGACGGTGCCATTTTTAAAGATGGCGCCGGCTATCCAGTACTCCTATCATGTGACAGGGGCGGGCCTCACTAAAAAAAATTAACGATGTGAATCGGAATTGGAATCGGAACCGATTCCGGTTCAGATTCACATCTCTACTCCAATCACTATAGTCTTCCCCAACACACAAGGGATTTCTACCCATAAAGATTCGATTGTGCATTTAGTCTCATGCAGGATGTTTATCCTGTTGGACTCTCTGCCATCCCAGACATAAAGCGTTACACCACCTCCCGGGTGTTCCTCTCTGTCATTGCGATATAATTTGTACCCCGGTATAGCACTGTCCCATTGGTTTCCTCCTTCCACCATGTCTCTGAGATGCCAATTAAGTCTATGTCATCATTCACTGCTATACATTCTGATTCTCCCATCTTACTTCTTAGACTTCTGGCATTAGCATACAAACATTTCAAAGTCTGCTTTTTGTTTGTATTTTCATTCTGCTTTTTAATTGATTAAGTTAGAATTTTTTAGCTCAGGTGAGTTTTTAGTTACAGGCAGTTGGACTACTTTTCTTATTATTGGAACCTCACTGTCGGGATGCCCTAATTGTAATGCATCATTAGTATCCTTTGAAGATATCTCCCTCCAAACCATGTGCTGCTGAGCGACTGTCGGCTTTCTCCTTTGCTCTAGTTTAAAAGCTGCTCTATTTCCTTTTTAAAGGTTAGTGCCAGCAGTCTGGTTCCACCTTGGTTAAGGTGGAGCCCATCCCTTCGGATGAGACTCCTCCTTCCCCAAAAGATTCCCCAGTTCGTAACAAAACTGTTGTGAACCTGCCCGCGAGGAGCGCGGGCAGGTCCCCTACTTTGCCGCGGCCAGTCGGGCCGCTGGCGCTGTTTCCTTCACGGTGGGCATGCTGCCATCGTCGGGCCGCTGGGGGCTCTCCCTCGTGGCCGGGACAGCCGCTGCCACTCCTGTTCCTCCCGACGTGGCTGGGACCGTCCTTGGGTTACTCAGACGGCGGGGAGCCATCCTCACCTATGCCGGGGTCTTCGGCCAGCAGGGGGGCCATCCCTGCCGGTGCCTGCTGCTGCCCAGGTCCTTGCCGGTGCCTGCAGCCCTCCTTCTCTCCCTGCTTGATTTCTTCATGGCTGGAAGCCACTCCTGCAGCCTGCCTTCCTCCAGCTTCTTGGCAGGGCTGCTCCCGCTGCCTGCCTGTTTCTTGGGCCTTCCACGTGGCTGGAAGGACGCCACCAACCAGCCTGTCCTCTCTTCTCCCAGCTCTCCTTAGGTGCGGGTGCGCGCCTCTCTCCTGCTCTTCAAGGGCCAGTCAGGTGTGGCCCCCTGCTGGCCCTTCCCTGGGCTTTGCCACTTCAGCCCTACAAAAGGGCTCAGCGTCCATTCCAGTGTTGCCTTCGCAAGGAGTTAGTTGCTCCTGGATGTTCCTGTCCTTCGCTCCAGGAGTCTTGCTGTTCCATCGCTTCTTCAAGGTCCTGTGTTTCCTGTACTTCGTTGGAGCTCCTCGTCTTGTCCTGATGTCCATGTTCCAGTCCAGATGTCCGCCTGCTGTTCCTGATGTCCGTGATCCAGTCCTGAGGTCTGTCTGCTGATCCTGTAATCCGTGTTCCAATCCAGATGTTTGTTCTCCGTTCCTGATGTTGGTGATCCAGTCCAGTTGTCCTGAACCCCTGGTTCCTCGTTGCCACCCTTCCTGGTTTGCCATGTCGTGGTCCGCGACCAGCCCCACGGGCGTGCTGTGTAAGGCGCTTCATGGTGCAATGCTCCCCCACTTCAGCACAAGCCTCTGCTTGTGCTGAAGTGGGGGAGCATTGCATCGTGTCCTTGTCCCTGGTCTTCGGAGTCCCTTGTGCTTGCTCCGTCCATGCCAAAGACTCTGCCAGAACCTGTGCCATCCCAGCATGGTCCGTGACCAGCCACTTGTGGCTGTGTAGGGCGCGTCCCGGTGCAGGCCTCTACAGCTTCTGAGACATGTTCCTGTCATTACTCCACATTTTGTCTAGAGGCTACTTCGAGTCCAGCGTGGTCCACAACCAATCCCGCAGGTGGACTGTGTAGGGCACGCTGCATCACATTCTCAACCCAGTACTTTGCTTGACTCTCCTGAATGCCTTTAACCTAGCTTAACTCTTCTGAATACCTTGAATCTTGCCTGAGTCTTCTGAATATCTAGAACCTTGCCTGAGTCCTCGTCTGTGCACCCAAGTACCTCATTCCTGTGTCTCGTCTATGCACCCAAGTACCTCGTTCCTGAGTCTCGTCTGTGCTTGCAAGTACCTTGTTCCTGAGTCTCGTCTGTGCATCCAAGTACCTTGTTCCAGAGTCTTCGTCTGAATCCCCATGTTCTGGTCTTCGCTGCCTGGCCTCCATCCGGCCTGCCGCTTCTTGCCGTACCCTGCAGCAGGTTCGAAAGGGCTTGGAAAGGTCGGAGGACTGTTTATAAGACCACCATTGTGTTGCTGGTCTTCCAAAGTGTGCAGGTCCTGAGGAGGGTCACTATCTTCAATCATCTGTCTTCAGTCCAGCCTCGCTCCTGTCCAGCCCATGCTCGGGCATGCCTCGCCTGCCGCGGCACCTCTTTGGAGTTCCTCTGGGGTTGAGCCGTGGTCCAAGAACACACATCCCCTGGTAAGCAGACTTCTGCTGTACTTATGTTCCTTAAGGTGAATACCAACTGAGGTCTGGGATCTCTACACAATTTCCACCAGGCAGGATGTGGGTCTTTGTATATGGGTGTGGCTTGCCATCCTTCCTAACTATCACCACAGTGTGCTTGCAGATACTCCTGCAGATGTTATTGTTTATTTATAGTGGCTCTGATCACTGGATGGACTCTGGGAAGATCCTTGTAGGCAATCTCGCTCTTTATCTGATTGAATATCTCCTGCCACACCCAATCTTCTCGCCTCTATTCCACTACTGCCATTGCTGGAAGTGGGATGTATGGGAGAGTGTAATCGCACATTTCAGAGATGGTCCACCTCACAAAGCGCTTTGCTCTTGACCACGGGGGCAATTGCCTAACCCTTGGGCATCAAGGTTCTACCCATGGTGCAGTGCTCAGTTTGAAGGGCACAGGGACTTGAGAGAGATCCATGGTGTCTTCTTCAGTGTCTAAACTAAGTATTCCCCGAGGGACTCCGGCCTTTTGAGGTAGTCCTACCTGGGGATATACCAGATTTATTTTATTTATTTATTTAGATTTATAATGAAGAAGATTCTTTGACTATGGACCCCTAGACAAAATGATGAAATCTAGCAGGGTCTCCAACTTAGGCAGGCAGCCGGGTGATTGCAACTCGTGATGGAGACTTGCTCGATGCCTGAACTCTGGGATTCCCAACAATCTACTTGAGTCACCCAGGAAGTCATGATAGCCTCACTGACTCTAGAGGACACTGATGAGGGAAGCTGCTTTTTGAGCTGGCAATCCTGGCTAGTGCCCCATCCATTGGTACGGGGGCAGGTTTTTGAGTGGTCAGGGACCCTGGTAAAAGCCCCAAGTCCTCCTCATGAAGGCAGTGACCTCATGCAGGTGTTGGCAGTAAAGTTACAGCAACCACGGCCTCTTTTCCTCCCCATACAACCTGCTCTGGTATAGGTTCTTTCACTTCCAGGAGCACCACTGGGTCTGTCGGCTCTTCCCCACTGACCACCTCCCAACTCTTGCTGATCTGTTCCTCTGGATGCGGGTCTAATGATAGGATGGACAACGCATTGGTTCTCACAGCAGTATTCTGCATCTCGCTGCTGCTTGAGCTTGTCCCCACCAGCTGCACTCAGGCATGTCAGGTCCCACGGTATCCCCCTTCTTGATATTGAGTCAGTCTTGGCCTAATAGATGATAAGCCATGTTATAGGGTGTTGAGCGGGACCACTGGCAAAATCTTAAAGAATAACATGTGGTCACATTGGATTTCACTGTAGCCGCATGCTGTCTAGCAGAAATGGCTGTTGCATGATGCACAGAATCACGCCTGGCCGTGCAACCTTTGGCCACCTGCACTGTGGTTGGTCACTTTGAGTTACCCACTAAGTGACGTCATCTCTCTTTCACGCTCCCTAGCGCCAATGCGGATACGCACACTCTGCTTCTTTGCGCACTCTCCTGCACACCTGCAGGAAATGTGGCCATCTTGGATTTCCACAGGAAATTTGAAAAAATCTTTTTTAACTGTTTCTGCATCAATTTTGTTGCATTTTTTGGAAAAAAATGTCAACTCTTTTGGAGCACAAGTGTCCCCAGCCAGTCACTCTTGCCACAAGTCGTGCGCCATTTTTGTAACCCCTCCCTCCCAGCCTTGGGGAGTATTGTAGTCACTATCCCGAAGTGGGAAATGAAGTTTCCAGGGCTGTGAGTTGGGAACAGGATAATCTGCAGGGCCAGTACCAGGCTAAGAACTTTCCGTACTGACAAACCACTCTCCAGACTCAAGTTGTGCTCCAAAAAATAAATAATTTGCTGCAGAATCTTCCAAATCATACATAATGACAGTTCAGGTAGATGCAAAATCTAAACAGAATTACAGTTCCAGAAAATCTCTAATTCTTCCACAAGCGGCAGCGGGCCATGAGCGGCGCCTATGTTTGTGTGTGTGTGTGTGTGTGTGTTGTGTGTGTGTGAGAGAGAGAGGGATTGTGAACAAGAGATCAATGATGTTAATTGGAGAGAGGGAAGGAGCTTGTGCAAGGGTACGTGTGTAAGTGAGGCTAGGAACGTAAGTGTGTGTAAGAGAGGGAGCTTGTCTGAGTGAGTGAGGTTGGGGCCAGAGCTGGGGCCTGGACCTGGGGAGCGGGTTGCAAGGCAGAAGGTTCACCTAGGGCGCCTAATACCCTTGCAGCAGCCCTGGTAGCTGCTCTTGCTGCAGCCCACTATCCTCATGTGAGCTGTTGCCCGCATGATGGTGTCTGGCCAAAAAAGGTTCCGGATCAGTGATCTTGCCTGACCCAGCACAAAAGCACCATTATTTGTTTCAAAGAGGACGGAATACAAAAAGCAACTCCCGAATTATGTCAAAATCAGTTAGTATTACTGATTATTTTTCTTAGAAAATAACCTTTTAGTGATTACTTTCAGATCACTAAGCCAAAATATTCCTTCTCTGTTAATCCTTCTCTTATTCTTTTTTTTCTATTCACTTTCTTTATCTTCTGCAATAATGACTGCTCCATTTGAATGAAAAATAAGACCACAGCTATATTAAAAGACAAAGTATAGTAACCAATAACACAAAAACCTTAGAATATTAAGTATAACATGATGTTTGATTCTTAAATTACTCCAGGGATGAGCTGCACATCAGACCGTCCACTTTCAAGCTCGGCCCAACCGATCAGAATCAAGAAGATACAACTACTATTACTCCTAAACATTTCTATAGCACTACAAGGTGTATGCAGTGCTCTTACAACACTTGGAAGAGACAGTCTTTGCTCTGTGGAGTTTACAACCTAGTCGAGGACAGACACTGAGGACAGATGGACACTGAGGAGCAAACATGGCTCCTGAAGTATAGCCAGGATGTTAAGTTAACCTTTTTTCCTCTCTCTCTCTATCCTTCTCTTCTTCTTCTCGTTCACCCATTAAAAGTGGGCTAGATTGCAGTGATATCTGTTACGAAATCTGTAGCTCTGTACTATTCCAGCAATTAAATAAACTCTGTTTTCCTGAAATCAAAATCAAACATTAAAGCAAATGACAGCGGTGTGAAGAAGCTGAAATATCTTAAGCTGTAGATGTTCCAAACTGATGTGGCTGTCTGGAGAGGGAGGTTCACTGGGGATGTTTCAGACTCAGGTCAGTCTTTTATCTACAAATTAAGTTACAAGTCCAGGCCCCACCATACATATATTAGCAGCCTGGCAGCTGAATTTCAAAAGGAGATTAGCATAGACAGATGTCTAAAGCCCTGAGAAAAATCTGAATTTTAATGGCACCTACCACCTGCGGTTTTAACATGCAAGAACATTAAAGACTGGCCAAGCTGTGTCAGACCAATGGTGCAGCTAACCCACTATCTCGTCTTCAACAGTGGCCCCAGAGTTATTAGTAACATCCAACAGATCCAAAACAGATCACATCTAAGTGCTCCCTGTAGATATATAAGTGTGTAGCAACACAGTTCTCACTGATCATTTAATATCTTTTTATGCCCTTGTGCTCTAAGTACACATCCAGGCGCTATTTGAACCCTGCTTTGCTGCTTGCTGTGACTACATCCTACGGGAGCGCGATTTAACTACCCGCCGACTAAATAAATGAAATATGTTATTGCATTCTTCTTGAAGCTGCTAAAATACAATTTCATTGGATGCACCATGGCGCTACTAGATTTGGACAGGGTAAACAACTTCTTGCTTGGGGGCTTGTTCTTTCTTTGTAGGACCTCTATTTATTTATTTATTTATTTATTTGGGACTTTTATATACCGACATTCATGTGCAAAATTACAAATCACATCGGTTTACAGTGAAACAATAAAAGCAAACGAATGCATTACATCAAACAAGGGATACGTGTAATTGGGATCCAATGGTTACAAATAAATACTAAGCTCTTCAAGATAACAAGAAACTAGAAATGCACGGTATCACATATCCAGGATACATAACAGGGGTTCAAAGCTAACTGTGATGAAAAGGAGTCTAGAAGGAACAAAACAAATGAAACTGGATGAGAATGGGCCAATGTGTCCGCCCTTAGTCTTCTCTTTCTGCACGCTAAAACTCCCTACTGTTTTCAGCCTTTCCTAACCCTCTCACCATTCTGGTTGCCCTTTTCGGTGCCTTCTTGCACCTCTGCCACAAGCTCTTATTGCAGCAGGGCCATCAGCACTAGGACGGCGGGGAAGAGAGAGAGAGGGAAGCGTAGGAGGAGGAAGGGCCGACCAGTGTAAGCGGGTGGGCTGAATAATACCAGCAGAGAGCCGCAAATGTCGTCCTGCTGCTCTGCCCTGTCAGCACACTCAGATTTGCCACATGCTTCCATAGATGTTGAGTCCCTCACCTCTAGAGTTTTCATACCTCTCTGTAAGCGACTAGTGATAGCTGTTTGGCTTTTCTTGAATAACAACCAATGTAAAAGGATCGATTCTGGAACAGTTTTGAGACTGACAAAACTATAAATAGCTACAAGGAGTTATTTACTCACACATTTGTGGACTCTACCCTGAATATATTTACTACTAGTGGAAATGTCTGTCGGAAATGCTGGGGGTGGGGGGTGGGGAGAGAGGGGGAATACAGCATTTACATGGGTACCCCTTTCTCCCTCGCAGCAAGCACAGAAGTATCATGAATAAGGGCACACACTTTCACACCGACACAGAATGCCATGCACCTGTCACAGCACATGAAACACCAGGCTTACTTTCACCTGCTGGGAAGACTGTCGGTGTAGCCATCTGCAGGTTTAGCAGGTATATGTAAAATGCCAAACACCTTTTAATTAGATTTCCTCCTTAATGAACATTCCTAAGGTTCCTTTTTCAGTGAGATACTGAGAAGAAAGCCCGAGGAACCTAAATCAATCACCACATGTCCCTAAAAGTGATGGAAAATATGCTTTTTTTTTTTTTTTACCTTTTGAGCATGACACACAGCGTGACCAACTCCTGCATCTAGCAAATTGTATATATAGAGAGAGATTACCTAGGGCACATCTGGCTGGGCTTCACTTTTATCATGGAGCTCTCATTATGTCAAGTGGGGAACATGTGTTACAAATACTTATTTTCCTCCCATAGAAAATCATGGAAGCCACGTTGTGCTACTTTCTGTCGTTTTACTCTTTCATATTGCATTTGCAGTGCATGTGAAAGTGTCAGGCCAGAGATCCCAAAGGGTTCCATTTCAGAAAATATTCTTGATGCTTTTATTGAGACAGTACTGTTTTTCTATTTGCAGCCTATCTTTCTAAAAGTGCTTTTGCAGTCCTGACCTACTACACAAGCATCCTAATGCTCTCACTTACCACATGACCCTTCCTTTAATTTATACCTCTTCATAGCCCTTTATATCCTTTCTTGTATACATATGCTACCTGTACCCATAGGCATTCAAACGACAAACATACTCATGCACACATGACCATCATTCATACACACACATAGCTAACCCTAAAAGAAATGACTCTGCCCATGATAATTCTGGCAAAAATATAATTTTCACTGAATATAAGAAACATCTATTTTGAAAAATGTCAGTTTTTAGTTAACCCCCTTCAGAATTTTTAGTTGACTCCTTGCATTAGCTGAGGGTCCTCTTCTTCTTCTATTTAGTGTGTTTGTGTAAGGGGTCTCCTTCCTTTCCTGTGAGTTTGTTGAGTCCTTCGTTGGCTGGTCCTTGTGGAGCTGAAAGATGAAAAAAATTGTAACTCAGTTCAGTGGATGGACTGAATCATGACGGGGCCAAGAAAATCCCAGGGTTGAGTCCCAAGGTCACAGTCAATAGTCTTTGCTGCCCTGGGGTGTTGGTTCTTGTTTCTTGGGGGGAAGGATACCCTTCAAGGCCCAGGGCTTGGGTATAATCTCTTTTGTGCATGTTACTATGGCTCTTTGGGGCAGGCACACTTTCAAAACAAGCTGGACTCACTGGATGGGTATTCAAAATAAAGTGTCCATTTACATTAAGGTTCTTAATCTATAAGGGAATACAGATTTTTAGTGTCTCTACTTCTGTGGAGGTGCCCATCAGTACACAGGCTTAAGATTTGCTTATGCTCCATGGGGGGAATGATAATTGTCCCAAGTGGGCTGGGGTGTCCTAACTATGACTGGATTCTCTCCTCACTGTATCTGAGGTCCATGGGTACTCCCAGTCTTCAACTGTCTGTGTCCTGTATCCTGGGGTGGAACCTCTGTTGGGGGTCTCTAGATTTTTTTTTTCCCTCTTCCTTGGATTCTTCTTCAAAATTAGATGGAAGCATACCCTCCTTGAGGAAATGCCTTTTATTGGAAACAGTTCTTAACGCTTCCATGTCTGAAGTTGTTGTGCTCATGCCTATTCTCATCCTCGCTCCACCCTCTCTACATTGTGGCGACTCCCTTCGGGTCAGACAGACAGATACGGCTGCGGCTTCTCTTCGCCATTTTCTTCCTGGAATCCCTGGGCTGGCATGACGCTATGGATCCGCCATGTTCCTGATGATGTAAGGGTGCACACATGTGCTCCAGACTTTGTACCAGCAAGGGCGCGAACCTTGGGGGCGTCCCCCTGTAGTGACGTCATCTGCTTCCAACATAAAAGGTCTTTGATTGCTAATTCAATTCGAGTTAGCAAAGACAAGGGTAGGAACCCCTTCCTCGCAACTCTCGGGGAATCCTTTCTCCGCTGCTCTGCCTCTACAGACTCACCTAGGGGTACCTGCTTCTTGGGGGCCCCGCTTTCTCTCTTCTTGATGTCAGATTGTTGGACGGGATTTGGTACTCGCCCCTCGAGGGCCTACGTTCCCGAATACTCAGAAGACTCCTATTGCCTGGAGGCAATTGCAGACGTGAACTGTGAGTCCTATTACAGACAGGAACCGGTACTCACTCCACGAGGGCCCATGTTCCTAATCTCTAAGACTCCCTTCAGTCTAAGACGTTATCGCAGGTACGGAGATCGTGAGTTACCATTGCAGATTGCAGATAGGAACCGGTACTCGCTCCACGAGGGCCTACGTTCCTAAATCTCTCCTAGTCTCTCTTCTATTCCAGAAGCCATCCCATACACAGTTATTGTGAGTTCTATTTCAGACTGCCTACAGGAGCCAGTATTCGCCTGCAGCTCCTGTTCTTGAATACTGAAGACTTTCTGTTGCATAAGAAGACATTACAGATATCTACAAGTGTGAGTGTATCGTCTACCACTGGTTGTATGTCCAGCATACCCTGTCTACTCACTACCTCTAGTCTCTTCTTACAGCTCAGCAACTCAGAGATTGTAATTTCAGTATCTGAAGGACTTCAGCCCTGCTGGGCACATCAGCTCACTACTGCCACCTCTGGTGGTTCTACTTCCAGTCTAATAAAGAACTATCTACGTTTGTCTCAATACTCCAGCCTAGCCGGTGGTCCCTCTCAGGATCTCCACTTGAGGGTGCTGTCATCTGCCATCGGCCCAGGGATTCACTATTTCTACTAAGTGTTACTCCTTACACTAATAGAGTGGTATCATCATCTGCCTCTCTGTGGGAGCCAACCCACATCGGACCATATCAGATAGCCTACTTCCCGTGATGGTCATACAGATTGCTGGCTCCTCTTTCTACAGGAACAAAGCATAATACTTTGCCAACTCCTCCCTTCTGGGGGAGCACAGCACTAACAGATTGCTAACCTCTCCTCCTACAGGAGCCAAGCCTATCAGATTGCCAACTCCTCCCCTCTGGAGGAGATGATCGCTATCAGATCGCTCACTCCGCCCTCCTGGCGGGGTGAGTGCTAACAGATTGCTAACTCCGCCCTCCTGGCAGGGTGAGCGCTAACAGAGGTAAAGAAGGATGGCAGAAAAAATTAACTTCTTTCCCTTTCAGATGGACAAAAACAAAAAAAACCCCTTTCTTTTTTGGATGCAGCCTCCTCTTAGTTGTGGCAAAGAGGACATGGAGAACTCCTGACCTCCTAGACATGGAGAACACCTCCTAGAAAGGCACAGGTCTTGACCAAAATTTAAATAACTTAGAAAAAAGGCAACATTTTTTCTCCCTTACCTTCTAATCCCTCCAGTCCAGACAAGGGAACTGGCAGGGCAGTGCCTCTCTCTTCCTTTGCTAGCAACCTATGACACACATGGCTCTCTCAAAACCAAATAAGAACATAAGAACATAAATCTAAATCTAAAGTGCTATATTCTCTTATCTCCTAGTGCTGCCTTGTGAACTAGGAGCCATCTATTCCAGCAAGCTTCTGGGGAGGTGCTTTTTGAAATGGTATGCTCCTCTACTGCTGTCTAACGCAGTGGACACAAGTGGAGACAAGGGGTCT
Organism: Rhinatrema bivittatum; assembly: GCF_901001135.1. NCBI lineage: Eukaryota > Metazoa > Chordata > Amphibia > Gymnophiona > Rhinatrematidae > Rhinatrema > Rhinatrema bivittatum. Next base: position 466,102,889 of record NC_042616.1, read on the forward strand.
CTACAAATGCAAATAAGAAAGGATATGCCACATGCAAACCCAAATACAGAAAATAGGAATTGGAAGAGAAGGCACAAGAACCCATGTTGATCAACAAGAGATATGCCAAGGAAAATACTCATGGAGTGGTTATTCATTACCAGCTACAACTGATGTCCTGATACTTTGTATACCAGCAGGTCCTCTAAATATGTGTGTATAGGAAGTCCTCACTCTTATATCACCCAACTTGCAACATTTCACACGTATGTCATCCCATACTTAGCACCTATATTTCACACTTATGACAAGGATTATCTTTCCAATGTTGCTGGTGCTGTCCACTGACAGTGTGTCCAAGACCAGCCCCCAACGCTCAGTGTGCATGAAATCCCAGATGCTATCAGTACTGTGAACCCAGAAGTAATAGTGGCAGCAAAGCGGACAGCTCCTGTCACACTACACTACTATGGGGAAGGAGAATCTTGAAGGAGAAAGATCAATGAAGACTGGTGGGATAAAATCTGACAGCTCTTGCTGCAGCCTTTGCTCTGGAGAGAGATTGTCTTGTTCTCTCTTTGACCTCTAGTGTGGTTATGGTAGAGAAAGAGGGTGGTGAAGTCAGCCAGCATGTGGAAGGGGATCCTCTTCCTTACTGCTGTTTGCTGCTCCACCATCAGCATGCTGGACCAGGCACCTAAGCTTTTTTTTTTTTTTTTTTAATAAACATGGAGCAGCAGCAGGGAAAAGGTATGTTAGGAATTTTTTTCCTATGTTCCTATCTTTTGTCATTTAGATATCCATTTCCCCAGTCTTACAAAGTCCTACTGTAATTCTTTACAGTCTGATTGTGTTTTCACTACTTTGAATATTTTCGGGTTATCTGTGAATTTGATTGGCTCACTTGATGCTAAACTTTTTACAGATCATTAATGAGCAAGTTAAATAACACTGGTCCCAGTACAGATCCCTGGGGCAATGCACTCTTCACATTTCTCCATTGGGAAAACTGCCCATTTAGGACTACGTCTTGTTTCCTACACTTCTGCCAATTACCATCTCACAACAGGACACGCCTCCTAGTCCTCAGATTTTTATTTTCCTAAGGACTGTCTTGTGGGGGACTTTATCAAATGCATTCTGAAAATCTAGGTAAGTTCTATTGGCTGTCTCCCTTGCTAATGATGTGCTTGCTCACATCTTCAAAGAATTCTAATAGACTTGTAAGCCATGATTTCCTTCTGCTACCACCATGCTGGCTCTTCCATATTAAGTCATGTTTGTGTATGCCTTTGTCATTTTACTGAGCGCCAGTGTGAGGCTCACGGGTGTAAAGCTTCCTGGGTCACATCTGGAACCCTTTTTAAAAAATTGGTGTTGTACTGCCATTGAGCCCCTTCGAGATGACAGAACAAGCAGTGAATTTCCAGGAAAGTCTATTGTAGTGTAATAGAACTACTTAGATCAAAGTATTTTTTTATTCCGTGCATAAATCACTGTAAAAAAAACCTGGATGTTTCTTTTGCTTGCATCTACTAGAGCTGTTCAGGAGTTCTTCACTTCTTGGATCCCTGAGTAGCTTTCTTTACCATGTACAGGAGTGTCCCTGACAGCCTCTTGCTGGTTTGTTTAGGGCTTTTTCTCAGTGCCTTACGGTGTCCTCTGTTTTGCTTCCATATAGATCTTCTGGCAAACAGTAGGGATGTGCATTCATTTTTCATGAATTAGACAATGTCAACGAAGTTGTCCAATTCGTTATTGTTCGGTTGCCCCAAAAAACGAAGCATATTTTGCCAAAATTTCGGCAAAATTTGTATTTTGTGTTAGTGCGCATTAACAGAGTTACTGCGCACCGCATATCTTTTAATGCACAGTAACACCGATTAGTGCGCATTATTTCATAAGTACATTATGCGCAGTAATGTCCTTTAGTGCACGCTGCTTCAGCCATTACCATGTACTAACGGGACTTAATGTGCAGTATGTCTAGGAAACTGTACTGTGCACTAAATCTGTGATAGTGCACACTACGTATATGACAGTGCACACTAATATCAAATGATACTAAATTGACACTTTTTAGTCAATTTTGGAATGAATATGTCACTTTTTAGTCAATTTAGGAATGAATATGTATTCCTATTGGTTGTCTTCTTGTTATTTATTCATGTTACCAAGGTTCCTGTTGAGGTGGTGTTTTTTTTTACAGAGTGTGTTTTATATGGGGGGATGGGGAATGGGAATGGGGGATAGCTTGACAAAAAGTTCTAGTCCTACTGTGATTACATGTCATCAGTCATGTAACTATGATTTGTTTATTCTTGTGTTACCAGGCACTGGCAGATGAAATGCTAGTGCATGTTTTGAATTTGCTAATCCCTGTGCATTTTAGAAAGGGGGTCTTGGCATTATATATGCATTATGCACACACTTTTAATTTTCAAATCCTGTTTCATTTTTTATGAGAGGTACATGATAATTGGTTAAGTGTATCTTTGAATTGGCCACTTATAGGTTTATTTTCCCTCCTACTTTTACTCACTGATAAGGGGTTCTCTGCTTGTGTGTTGCTTTCATTTTGCGGGGCTTGAGGAGAAAACATCAGCTCTTTATTCAATCCATTCTTTCAAGTTCTACTTGATTTATTCTATCAATCTACTAGATTTATTATTGATTATTATATCAATCAATCATTAGCTGCAGCTGTTGATTGATACCGTCTTTCTTGTTAAGGGGTAGCTCATAGGTAGCTGGCTTAGCTAGCTTAGCTAGCTGCTTCTACTAGCTAGCTAGGCTACTAGCCTAGTGGTTAGTGGCTACTAGCCAGCCAGTGAGCTACTGCTACTTACTTAGCATTTAGCACTTAGTAGCATTATCATAGCCTAGGCACCAGCAGTAGTGCTTGTTAGGTAGGTGCAGTGCAGCAGCAGTGTTCTAGTAGATTTATTAATTTATTATATCAATCTACTAGATTTATTATAGCTAGCTAGGCTACTAGCCTAGTGTCACTGGCTAGTGGCTACTAGCCAATTGAGCCACTACTAGTATATCAATCAGATTACTAGTGTCACTATATCCTATATCCTACATCTGTCCTGTGGTCTGGGGCTATATATCTAAAAATACCAAACAGTGCAGCAGTAGTGTAGTAGATTTATTATATTAATCTATATTAATTAGATTTATTATATTAATCTACTAGATTTATAGCTTAGCTATGGTACTAGCCTAGTGTCACTAGCCAGTGAGCCACTAGTATATCAATTAACATTTTAAAAATACCAAACTAGTGTCTCACTGCTGTGCCTGCCAGCTTAGTTGTCACTGCTGGACTTGCAGTTACAGCTTTGACTGTGCCTGGCTGGCAGTCATTCATCAATCAGATCATGCAATACCGCAATATATATAAACTATATCAAATTATCAATTATCAGTGTCACTCACTCCCTATATCCTTCTTTGTCCTGTGGTCTGGGGCTATTAGCTCAGTAAAGTTTTAAAAATACCAAACTAATTTAATAACTTGTTCAATCATTATGCCACTCCCCTCTGGAAGAAAATGTGGTACTAGTAGTACTACTAGTATTGGCTGGAAAATGTTTGGTGACAAGAGCACTGGCGCTAGTACTAGTGCTGCCAGAAAGAGCAGTCTGCCAGTCCCTAGAAAAAAACTGCAATTTTTTGAGAAGAAAGAGAATGAGGATGTAGAAGCGCAAGGTTACTTGCAGGGGAAGGAAGGAGCTAAATCAGAACAATGTGAGGAAAAGGGCAAATTTTTAGATGAAAGAACAGTGCTAGAGAAAGTCTTGCATGATGAATCAGATATTGATGATGAGGAGGATGATGACGTTGATGATCAGAGTTTCTTGGCTAGTAAAAATTCTGAGGATGAGAAGGAGGAGGAGAACACCACCAATGACAATGTCAGTCAGATTGCAAAACCAATGACAATGACTAGTCAGATTGCAAAAACAACCACTGCCAGTGCCAGTAGTGATACTCTGTCCCCTACACCATTTGACATCAGCACGTGACTAAAACTACTACCTCTACTACTACTACTACTATTTCTAGTGCTACTAGTATGAAAATGACAACAAGTGTCCAGGCAGTTCCCCAGTCTCTGAAGGACAGCTGTCTGTTCAGAAGCTCACACCTTAATGCAGAGAGCTGTCTCACCTGTCATGATCCTCCCCCCCACACCCACACACCATTCACTGGCAGATACTTGGGGGAGAGGAGGGGGTGACGGGCCAGGCAGTTCCCCCGTCTCTGAAGGATGGCTGACAAAACTGGTGAGAAAACTGTGGCCAGGTTGTCAGTCTCTGTGTTAAACTTTTTTTTTTTCATTAAACTAGCATAAAATAAAATGAAGTACTTTGTGTGTTAAAGTTTTTATTTCCCCAAATGTAACTTACTTAACTTAAAATGAAATAAAGTACTTCATTTAATATTATTTTTATATTTTATGCTACTTCAGCGAAAAAAAATTAAATAAATTTAGTGAAAAAAATGTTTTAACTGTGATCACAGTTATCAATATATATAGAAAATCTAAAACAAAACCTTATGTACTTACAGTGGTTATGCTCTGGTGGTTAATCACTCTTCTCTTAGAGCAGTGCTGCACTGCTGCCTGCCTGTCTGTGCGCTGTCTCAAAGAAGCAAAATGTTACTGCGCACATCGAAGAAACAAAATGGCCCCCGGGGACACCACCGAGCAAGCTTGGATTAGTGCGCACTAAGAGCTGGATTTTAAGATGTACGCGAGGGCGTACATTTGTGTGCCACCCGGAGCGCACAAATGTATGCCCAATTTTATAACATATGCCTGGATTTACGCACGTAGGCTTTGAAAATCTGCCCCTAAGTCAAGTTAGTGCGCACTAAGGGCCAGATTTTAGTAGCTCCGTGCGGGCATAGATTTGTTTACTAAATTGCGCCTGCCTTCGTTTGTTTACTAGGTTGCGCGTGCTGGCCGAGTGCCGGCGTGCAATCCCGGGCACAGCAGCAAATGGCCGCTGTGCCTGGAGGCTCTGGCCATGCCCCTGCCCCGCCCCCAGACCGCCCCATCCCGCTCACACCCCGCCCCTTTTTTTGAGCCCTGGGACATACGCGCGTCCCGGGGCTTTAAGCGCGCCACCGGGCCTTTTGAAAATAGGCCCGGCGCGCGTAACCCCCCCCCCACACGTGTAAATCTGCCTGGATTTAAGAGCGTAGGCTTTGAAAATCTGCCCCTAAGGCTTACCTAGTGCGCACTAGATAAGAATTAGTGCACGCTACCTCCGGATGGGCAGTGCGCACTAATTCAAATCACTGCACACTAAACCTTGAGTAGTACGCAAGGACTAAGGATTAGTACGCACTACCTCCAGATGGGCAGTTAAGTTATGGCTCTACATTCCCATTGGCTGTCTTCAAAGTGGAGAGAACCATTGGAAATGCAGAATCATACCTCTAGCTAACGAACTCCTCATGAATTGATATGTTGTAATTTTTAAGTAGCACTTTTTGTTAGTGCGTGCTAACATTAGTTACAGCGCACTACTAGATTTCTTTGTGTGCTGTAAGTTCTATTAGGGCACACTAACTAACCTGTTCGTGTGCACTAACGGGCCTTAATGCACATTAAAGGGCCTTAATGCGCATTAACATCTAGCTAGTGCGCACTGTCTTGTCCGGTGCACTGCGCACTAATGCTGATATAGTGTGCACTAACTTGTTGGTAGTGCGCAGTGAGGCCCATTAGTATGTGCTAATGCACTTCGTCGAAAAATGCCGAAAAAAATTCCCGAACCGTAGGAAAATAAATTTTTCCGAAGAGCACCTGAACTGAAGCCCGACCCGAAAGCTTTAAACGAAGCACATCTCTAGCAGACAGTCATGAATCAGATTATTGTCAAAGCCAGTAAAACACCCAAGTCTTTATGCCTATATTACTCTCAGCTTGCTCTAGCTGAGTATATTCATATTTTATTCCATATCAGTCTGATAGGTTAATTCTCTGAATTGCATTTAACTAAGCTGTATTCTATAGGCCTCTTCTCTGTATCTTTCTGCTGGTATAACTCCCCATATTTGCTCTCAGCTTCAGCAGCCTGGTGCTTTCTGGTGCTCAGTTTAGTTTATCTGCCTGGCCTTTCAATGTGTCTCTTGCAAAGGTTTACCGGTGATCCTCCCATTTTCTTCTCTCCTTTCTTGCTTCATGGGAACCTTTATTTAATAGCAGTAGGGGATTGGAGCACCTGCTGCTCAGTGCTGCGAGAATGAACTTACATGCTGTTGGAATCCTCAGTTAATACTGCAGCCCCACTGACTTTTGGACCAGTATTCATTCAGAGTTTCCTTGCCAGAGTTTCTGTATGCAGTATATATATTTCACGCATGCTTTACCATGCTGAGCAGAATTCTGTGCTATGGAGCTACACCTTAAACAGTGAACATCTACAGAGCCTGGATGTTGCTCCTCTTCAAAACACCCTTTGTAGCACTGTTTTATCTATAAAATGGATCTGCTGGAGAAATATCCAGAATGGTTAATTGTCTTTTTTGTGATCTGATTATCAGGATTTCTCACCTTAAAAAAGGTTTTACATAGTGAAAAAGGAGAACAGAGACTAAGCGGCTATTTTGGATGACAGCTGGTTTGACTTCTCTCCTCCACATCAGCACGTTACATGTGTAGAGCACCCTAGTTGCTGGCTCCTAAGTGCATAAAATGACTTGGTAAGATAGCAGATTGCAGGAGGAAGCTGAACTGAGTAGGGCAGATCTCCAACTGTTGTTCAAACTAATTGTCAGAAGGAGGGGGTCTGTATCAGCCCTGGGTGGGTCCAAAAACAGTAGCATCTCTGGAGTGTATTGCGTCAGGATCTAAAAACACAAATTTGTTGCCCTCAGACATAATATTAAATTTGTATATACAGTATTTATATGATTTTTTCTTGGTTTTATCAGAGGAATATTGTATCAAATGAATCTGATCAATTTTTTTCAATTGGATGACTAGAGAATTACATGAAAGGCGTGCACTGAATGTGATTTTCTTGAATTTCAGCAAAAAGCTTTTGATACAGTCCCATAGTATTGTGGGCGTGGACCCTTGGACCGAGGAGGAGTTGGCATAACCTGCAGAGAGGAGCCCTGCAGATCCTCACTGTTGACTGGTGGAGATGAATGAGGCAAAGGTCCAACTAGAGCTTCACCTATACCAGCCCACAATCCCCTTAGGTTGAGCCCTTGGGTTCCAGGCCTGACAGGTCTTAGATAGGGGCCTCTGCCAACAAACAGAATATCTGTAAATGAGGTTGAGACATGCAGGAATAGTAAAAGGAAAACTTGGGTCAAGGCAGGTGGCCTTCAAGGATGTCCAGTATCAGGCAGTGGTCACTGGCAGGCAGCAATCAAGGAAGTCCAATGGGCAAGCCAAGGTCATTACTGAGTATCTGTCCGAGGGAAGGCGGGCTGGATAGGCAGGGTAGGGAGACATGGAGCAGAACAGGTGGGCAGGCAAGGAGAAATGGAACACTGAAGGGCTGACCACAAGAACTGAAGAGGACCTGCAGGCGAAGACCACTGGAACCAAAGACAAATGATGACCAGATTGAAGACAGGATGAAGACCAGGAACTGAAGACTAGACAAAGACCAGGAACTGAATACAGGTTCTTGGGAATGCAGGCAGGGAACACTGAAGACCTCACTCTACAAGGCTGTAGGAGACCTATTGCCGAGGTGAGGACTGCAGGGAGAATGGGTGCTGCTGGGGATTTTCCACCTTGGACGGATTAAATTGGTGCTATTCAGGTGCACACATGCCTAGGGGCAGCTATGATGGAAACCAGTGGTGTCCAGCCTCATGTCGCATTGGGCCTGCTCGAACACAGAGGCCTGCCACGTGTCTGCCTGAGGGAACTTCGTTGGTGTTGGAGGTCAGCGATTGTAGCTTGGGGCTGGAGATGAGTGCGGCAGTTCACAGGAGAGCCCCGTGGACCGCCAAATGCAACATATAGAGGAGGCTTGTGAATAAAATTGGCAGCCTGGGATAGGGTCCTGAAGTGGTGGACTGGATTAGAGATTGGTTGACAGCAGGTAATGGTAAATGGAATTCACTGAGAGGAGAAAAAAATGATTAGTAGAGTCCCTCGGATCAGTTCTGGGGCCAATTCTATTCAATTTCTTTGTGAGCGATATTTTGGAGTAGGGATGTGCATTTATTTAAAACAAATGCAAAAAAAAAATACAATGAATGAGGCCATTTTAGGTTTGTTCTGAATGAAACAAACTGAAAATGGCCTCCTTCAAAAATGCCTTAAAATTTTGGGATATTTTCATATTCTTTATATTTAAAAAAAAAAACTCAGTCATTTCACAGTCCTGGAAACTCCCTTCCTCCCTGCAAAAAAAAAAGAAGCAAGGACTTGGGCCTGCCCATCTGGCTCTTTCAGGGCTCCTCCAACCCCCACTCCCAGCACACAAAACTAACCTAACCTGGAGCCTGGAGCGCAGGGCCAGGGTCTGGGCCCAACCAGGACCTCCTCAGGCCTCTCCTGACCCCTGATTTAAATCTGCCGAGGCTGGAGAATTCCCACTCCTGCCCCTACTTACTCCTTTCCTGGGTACTGGAAATTCCTAAAGAGCAGGAGCAAAGCCCACTTGCACATACCCAGGCCCCTGACCTTTAAAAATGGCACTGTCCTTTAGCACTTTCCAAGTCCTGGAAAAGGGGGTCAGTGGGGACTGGGGTGGGAGCTCCCTGGCCCCAGAAAATTTAAATGGGGGAGTGGGAGGGGCTCAGGTTATCCTAAAGAGAAAATGACCTTATATCAGCCATCAAGAGTTTGTGCTCCAGTCAATTGAATTTATTAATCTTATTCTCCTGTCACGTAAAACACGGTGGTTAGCATGAACTTGAAGGAGGGCTTTCTCGGGAGTTGCTTCTAATTTTTGGATTCAGGGGTCAGTTAAAAGAAATTTGGGAATTGTATGCATTTCTGTCATGTGTTAAAAATTTGGCTGTTTGTTCTGTTAGACCTCAAATAGTTCTTTGTTGATTTTCAAATGGTCTCTGGTTCAGTCAGATAGGACATTTAAATGGAGATAGATTTCATGCTCTAGACTAGAGGATCTGGCTAATATGGCTATAAAAAGCTTAATTTAAATGTTATCATTGTGTTTACCCGGCTAATTATTTTACTGTGAAGTTGGTGTGGGATTAAGGATGCAATTTTGTGCTATGCTTTGTATACAGGTTTTTTTTAAGCTTCGTATTGTGTTTTCAAATATATTTTTATACATTGTAATAATATTTTTGTATAATTGAATAAAAATCTGCCTTGTGCCAGTAATTGCTGGAAAAGATGGAGTGGCAGTTACAGCCCTAAGCAGAAAGCATGGGTGAGGCCTGCTCAGAGTAGCAATAACAGCCGTAAACACCTTGTGTACCATGTACCATGTACCTTGTGATTCGTGTACTGCAATTCTGGTGCTGGAAATGTGGGTTCCAGGGTTGACTAAGGTACTGGGTGGGTGGGAGGGTCATGAGAAAGCATCAGATTTACTGGAATGGAACAGAAGAGAAGGAGGCCAGTGGCAAAACTGATACATACATTTTTAAATTAACAATTGGTAGGGTTAAATGAGGGGGGGGGGGGGAATCGACTAGCAGGGGATTTTTTTTATACTGACTGGGGCAGGGTGGAGAACTAGGAATTGGACTGGGAGACCTGCATGCAACATTTTTTTTTTAATGGCCATCACTATTTAACCGGCTATATTTTTTTTCAATATAGCCAGTTAAGGCTAAAGTTATCCAGCCACACGAGGCTGGATAACTTTAAACTAACTTTAAAACCTAACGTGATATTCAAAAGATGGCTACCAGGATTTAAAGGTATCCAGCTAAAGTTAGTCGGATAACTTTATTCGGGGATATTCAGTAGGATATTTACCCACTGAAAATCCAGGATAAGTTACTCAATTAACTTTAGCTGCATAAGTTGGCCATTTTAGGACTTTTTGAATATTGGCCCCTAGGAATCTAGAAAAAAGTGAAATCCTGATTTTCCAGATAGGTGAACCAGCTAAAGGAGCAGGGGATGGCATGGTGGTGGTTTTATTATGGCGATTAGTAGATAGGTGGTGAGAGTATGAACGGATTATAGCAGTTTACTAGGAATGCTTTTTTTTATGTGGGGTAGATGAGTGGTTGGTGAGCGAGTGTTGACTTTTGGAGTTTTTAATGAGACAAAAGCTTTTGTGGGATGGAATATATGGTTTTTTTTGTTTATTATTTTTTTTATTAATAATTGTAATTATGGTTTAGTGAAGTTATGCACACATTTTAGTTATGCCTTTATTTGCTTAACTTTATAAGTTCACACACTGAAAGGCCGATTTAGGTCGTACTCCATTATACCTGTTTATACACTAGTGCTCTATGCCTAAATGTAACTAGTTGTTTGTACTCGGTTTAATATGTGTTAGACAAATGTGTTATATGTATTAAGTTGTTGAACTGTAAACCGGAGTGAAGGCAGACTGCTATACTTCGGTATATAAAAGAGTCCAAATAAATAAATAAATAAATACAATCCCTTCTCCTTCTTACCTGCTTGTCTCATGCTGACTTGAAATCAGATGCTATATTTATATCCAAAACCTCCACTGGAAGGCTGCTCCATGCATCCAACACCCTTTCTGTAAAGAAATATTTCTTTAGAATACTCCTGCATATACCCCCTTTCACTCTCATCTCATGACTTTTCATTCTAGAATCACCTTTCCAGCCTTTCTTTCAAGGTATACATGGTTATATCTGTCCCCATATGCTTTATAACGAAGACCATTGACCATTTCAGTAACCATCTGGACTTATTTCATCTGGTTTATATCCTTTTGAAGGTGCAGTCTAGAAAATTGTGCACAGTATTCCAATTGAGATCTCACCTATTCATCCAAGCATCTTTCTGTCTTCGACTGTTATCTTATTCACCTATTTGGCCATCTTAAGATCATCAGATGCGATCAGCCCCAGATTCTGTTCTTCTTTCGATCCCTCTGCTTCTGCCAGCTCCACCTGCCAATGGTTGGGACCTATGGGGCTTCTCCCTGCAGGTAGTGCCAGCTCCCCTTCAGCCTTAGTGATCACATCCGCAACAGATTGCCGAGGCCATGGATCCCGCTGAGGCCACTGCCTTTCAGGCTATTCTGGGCTTGGCCTAGGTGTTTTGTAGCTCAAGAGCATGACTGCATTTTTAGCAATAAATCTTTGTTGCTGTTAGCAACGTGGATCTTTGGACCGATGGAGAGATGGTTCTACCCTTGGGGGGGAAGCCCTACGGGTGTCTCACCGTCGGCAGGTGAAGACCCACTGGGGCTTCACCAATACCAGCCCTCGTTCCCCTCAGGTTGAGCCCTCGGGTACCAGGGCCGGCTGGATTTTCGTGGGGTCAGGCAGGCAAGAGGCTTGGCGGACAGAGTAACTCGAGTGAACAGGCAAGAGTCCAGGAAGGCAGCAAAACTCGTGGTCAGGCAGGCAAGGGTTTTGGCAGGTGGCATCAGGCAGAACAGTGCGGGGCCTGACCGCAACCTGGTCGGCGCTTGGCTCCCTGGTAGCAGCCTGATCGGGTCGAGATGGCAGCATGGGAAAGCCGGAGCGGAGAGCGTGCACCGGCAGTCGGTCCGGTCAGCTGGGGTTTGCACTGGTGAGTGAAGGGAGCCGGCCGCGGGCCTCTGCGGCCGGTTCTCATAAAAGTTACTTCCCTAGATCCTTCCTCATGTTTTTCATATCTTCCTGCATATTTACCCTGTTGCAGATTATGATATAATCTGTAAAAAGACAAACTTTTCTTATTAGGATCCCAGTCGCTGATGCAATTGACAGTTCCACGGGCCTGTCCTGAAGACCTCCGCCCTTACCTCCAGCCTGGGCTCATCCTCATCTCTTCCTGATGCCATGCCCTCCCTGTGAGACACGGCTGTCCACCGCGCTTGCCTCCAGCCTCCTGCTGGCTTCCTCTCAGGGAGCCAAGCTGCAATTCTTCTCCTTTTTTGCGGCAGGACGCCACCAGATCCGTGGGACCTGCCTCCCCGAGGGTACGCACATGCCAACTGCCCCAACCTTAAAGGGCTAGTGGTGGGAACCCACCAGAGGTGCTCCATGATGACATCATCAAGCCAGCCCTATAAAGGGCTGAGACCGAGACCTCTCAATGCCTCTGCAATAGCTTGACCTCCCTGCAGTGCCTCAGTATTCTTGTGTTCCTGCATTCCTGCTGGGCCTTGTTCCTGGTTCGTGTTCCTGAGTTCCTGTGTTCTGTTCCTGGGTTCTATGTTGGCAATCTGGTCAGCTCCTGAGTTTGTGTCTTTGTAGTCAGTCTTTCTTTTATCTGTCTTCAGCGTCTCATCTTACCTTGGTGGTTCCTTGTTCTCCTAATTCCCCCTTGTTCCTTGTCTCTTCAGATTGGACCTCTGTCTTGACTCCGGATTGGACCTTGACACTGCCTGACCTTCGCTTGCCCCTGACCACTGTCTGCTTCCACTTCTGACCAAATGGTGCCTGATTAGATCACTGTCTGAAATACGACTCTGCAAGAACACTGCCTGCATCTGACTTCTACCTGGACCTGACCTTGGATCTGCTACTTCTCCTGACTACTGCTTGCCCTGAAGCTGCTACCTTTTCCGTGCTGGCCTGCCATGACTTCATCCTGATGGATCTTCACCTCCACAGAGTCCCGCACCTAAGGCCAGCCAGCCCCAACACCCAAGGCCTTAACCTAAGGAGAACATGGGTTAATATCGGTGAAGCTCCAGTGGAGCCTATGCTTCTGCCAGCTCCACCTGCCAATGGTTGGGACCTATGGGGCTTCTCCCTGCAGGTAGTGCCAGCTCCCCTTCAGCCTAAGGGATCACATCTGCAACAGATTGCCGAGGCCATAGATCCCGCAGAGGGCACTGCCTTTCAGGCTATTCTGGGCTTGGCCCACAAAATCTAGGAAAGCACTTCTTCGAGATCTTGTCAACCTCCATGGAATGTCTCAATGCCCAACTAGAATCCACAGCAATCCCAGCTGTGCCAACGCTGCCCATGATGGTTCCACCCACCCCAATGGCTATGAGATGTCCCTCAATTCCTTTGCCTGCTGCTCCCTGGTATGCTGGGGACCTGAAACAGGGTTTATTGATCAGTGATATATGCATTTCTCCCTCTAAGTGGCACTTTATCAAGACCAAGTTCATTCTCTCCTGTCTCGATGGCAAGACCCTGGCATGGGCATCACTGGTCTGGGAACGAGCTGACCCAATCCTCCGAGATCTCCAGCAATTCATCACTACCTTCAAAACTGTCTTTAATGTCCCTGGCCCCCAAGCTACACTGAGCACGGATCTCCACCTGCACCAAGGGAAATAGCCTGTAATGGACTACGCAATAGAGTTCCAGACTCTTTCCACTGAACTTAATTGGAGAGAGGATTGCCTATCTTCCTTGAGGCGCTTTCATCCTTAATAAAAGTTGAGCTGGCAGCTCGGGACCTCCTGGGGTCTTTTGAAGGTCTCATTGACTTGGCCAGCAGAATGGATTGTCATCTCCAGGAGCATGCCAGGGAGTTTAAGCCACTGTGAAGGGCCATTACGTCAACTCCCTGCTTGTCACAGCCACTATCTCCACCCAGCTCACTCCTGACTCCCATGACTCTCACTGAGGAACCTATGCAGCTGGGGCAAGAATGCCTTTCCCTGGAGGACACCTTCAGCATCACCAGTCTTGGGTATGACTCTTCTGTGGTGGCTTGGGGCACCATATAGCCCATTGTCTGATCAGACCGGGAAATATCAGAGCCTAGGGCCTAGCAGGGGGCTGACCCTAGGCTTCAGAACTCTGGCACTGCAACTCACCCTTCCTGTAACAATCTCAATAGGTGATCTGAGTTTCACCATGCTGGTGTTATTGTTTATAAGGTTTTGGGTGGACCCTTGGACACTGTGACAGCTGACCAAGCCCACGGGGGGAAGTCCAGTGAGGGGCCACAGGTCAGGCTCAGCTTTGGGACACATAACACAGAGTTATATCTTTTATTAGACAGAGCTGAGAAGCCACCAGAGGTGGCAGTAGTGAGTAGAGATGAAGCCTTGCTGGGCTTAGGGTTCCTCAGGATACTGGAACAGCGATTCCCTCTATGGCTGTGCTATAGTGGAGAAAACTGAGATAGTGAGTACAGTGGACATACACAGAGTTCTGGTATAGAGCCTCGTTGGTAAAGTTACTCACACAGCGGTTTCTCCCGGAAGGTGACAAAGAAGCTGGAATAGAGGCAGACCCTCAAGGAGCGAGTACCTGGTTCCAGGGAACAGCTCTGAGGAAATAAAGTTGGTAACTCACTGATGATGTAGGCAGCGGTTTCTTCCAAGCAGAAGCGATAAGTTCAGGCAGCGAGTCAGGGAACATGGGCCCTTGAGGAGCGAGTACCGGTTCCTGATAGCAACCTGAAAGAAATAAGAGAGGCCCCCGTTAGGATAAAGTCCAAAAGTTGGAGAGGCAGAGTAGCTAGGTACGGAGAGCGAATCTCATCCATAAGGAGATCCCTTGCTAACTCGATTAGCTAGCAGTGTAGGCTTTTGTATCCGGGATGCGTGACATCATCACAGGGGGACACCTCTGAGGTTCACGTCAATGAGAGAATAAGAAGCAGGACTGCGTGGCGTGCATGCCCTATGGTACCTGGACAACATGGCGGGATTCAGGGCCCAAGCCGGACCGGGGACGCTGGAGAGGATGGCAGGCAGACGCCGCGACAGTCAGACGTCCATCAACTGCGGGAGGAGTCGCAAAAAAGGTAAGGTGGGCGGAGTGGAGACGTCGGGCAGCGACAGTCGTAACAGCTGGCTCTTGTGGACTCCAGTTCCAGCGAGAACCTTCTAATGAAGGCCTTGGTGGACCACCTCTAGATACCCACCATCCCTCAGGATGTCCTGTTAATCATTTCCTCCATCCATGGAGACTCGCTACCCAGTAGGATCATCCTCACTACAGCTCCGTAACATTATGGACTGGCACCCTCCATGTTGAGCACATCACATTCCATGTTCTTGACAAATCAGTTGACCCCATGGTCCTGGGGCTACCTGGCTCAACACCATTCACTTCAGTTTGATTGGACTTCCTTGCAGCTCTCCAAGTGGGGCCCTAACTGTCAAATTTCATGCTTAAAGATCTTGGGGAATTCCAAATGTCTTCCCATGGCAGCGACCATGCCTGGCATTCCTCCATCATATGCTGAATTCTTGGACATCTTCTCCAAGAAGAAGGCAGAGTCTCTACCTTTGCATAGGGAATTTGCTTGTGTGACTGAGTTGCTGCCCGACACCAAACCACCTCGTGGCAGGGTATATCCTTTGTCACTCCCAGAGACGAAGGTGATGTCTGAATACATCCACGAGAACCTTGACAGGGGTTTCATCCGCTACTTCATGTCTTCAGCCAATGTGGAATTCTTCTTCATCTCTAAGAAGGATGAATCACTCCAACCCTGCATTGATTATTGGGGGTATAAATGTGATTATCAAAAAGGACTGCTACCCACTTCCTTTAATCTCAGAGCTGTTCAATCACCCTCAAGGGGTGGGAATATTCACTAAATTGGACCGCTGAGGAGCCTACAATCTAATCTGCATCTGTGCCAATGATGAATGGAAAACAACCTTCAACATGCGAACGGGCATTACGCGTATCTCGTGATGCCCCGGCAGTGTTCCAAAAGATGATGAATGAAATCTTCAGAGACCTTCTTTACATCTGTGTCATGGTGTACCCAGATGACATCCTCATCTTCTCTAAGGATCTCCTTTCTCATCGCTGGGATGTTTGCCGAGTACTTCAGTGCCTCTGTTACACTCAGTTATATGCCAAAATTGAGAAGTGTCTATTTGAGAAAGAGAGTGGGTTATGGGTCCTACAAAGATTCCTGGGCTTTGCCAACTGTAACAGACATTTCATTACCAACTACTCCAAGATCACCACTCCTCTCACTGCCCTCACATGAAAAGGAGCTAACACCAAGCTCTGGACACCTGAGGCTGTGGTAGCCTTTTGAGACCTAAAAGATGTTCTGCAAGAACAATGTCTCCATCATCCAGATTCTACATGCCCCTTCATAAGTGAATGGCTCCTCGGTGGGGGTAAGGGCTGTCTTAAATCAGCACTCCATCAAGGGCACTCTTCTCGAAAAAAATTCTCCCCGGCTGACCACAATTATGGAATTAGTGATAGGGAGTTTCTTGCAATTAAGTTAGCCTTAAAAGAATGGCATCACTGGCTTAATGGTGCTCAACACTGCATAACCATTTACACCGATCATACAAATCTGGAGCACCTCCATCATGCCCAATGTTTAAATGCTCAACAAGCCCTCTGGTCTCTATTTTTTGCCCATTTTGATTTTGAGCTGAGTTATCATCTGGCACTCAATATGCTTGAGCAGATGCCTTTTGCCACTCCTTCCATACAGAGGGCACCCCGGAACCTCTCAAGCACATCATTGATCCAGCTAGGTTCCTCTTTACCACCACCCTGACTGTCCTGTCAGGGAAGATAGTCATTCCACACTACTCCGAGAAAAAATATTAAAGTGGTCCCATGAATCCCTTGTAGCAGGACACTCTGGCTGGGCTCAGATGCTTGCCCTCCTTCAACAATACTACTGGTGTCTGAGTCTAAGGAGAAGTACAGAGAAGGGCTACCAAAATGATAAGGGGAATGCAACAGCTCCCTTATGAGGAAAGACTAAAGAGGTTAGGACTTTTCAGCTTGAAGAAGAGACGGCTGAGAGGGGATATGATAGAGGTGTTTAAAATCATGAGAGGTCTAGAACGGGTGGATGTGAATTGGTTATTTACTCTTTCGGATAATAGAAAGACTAGGGGGCACTCCATGAAGTTAGCATGTGACACATTTAAAACTAATCGGAGAAAGTTCTTTTTCACTCAACGCACAATTAAATTATGTAATTTGTTGCCAGAGGATGTGGTTAGTGCAATTAGTATAGCTGTGTTTAAAAAAGGATTGGATAAGTTCTTGGAGGAGAAGTCCATTACCTGCTATTAATTGAGTTGACTTAGAAAATAACCACTGCTATTATTAGCAACGGTAACAAGGAATAGACTTAGTTTTTGGGTACTTGCCAGGTTCTTATGCCTGGATTGGCCACTGTTGGAAACAGGATGCTGGGCTTGATGGACCCTTGGTCTGACCCAGTGTGGCATGTTCTTATGTTCTTATGAACTCCTATTCCACTTGTGCACAGCAAAAACTGTTGTCAGGATGACCCTTGGGGCTGTTACAGCCATTGCCAATGCTCAGGGAACCCTGGACCTCTCCCTCTCTAATGACTGCACTATCATTTGGGTCATAATTGACCATTTCTCTAAGATGGCTCATTTTGTTCCTCTACCTGGATTTTTCCTCAGCACCTGAGTTGACCCGCCTGCTCAGACACCACATTTTCTGTCTACATGGTCTGCCCAGACATATTGTCTTGGACTGAGGAACCCAATTCACTGCCAAATACTGGTGCTCTTTGTGCAAGAAATTCAGCTTTTCCCTGGACTTCAAGATGGCATAACAACCCCACGGGATTGGCCAACCTGAATGGACCAACTGTACCCTCAAAATGTTTCTCAGAGCATATGCCAATGAGTGCAGCCATGGGCTTTTCACCCTTCCTGATTGTTTATGGAAGACAACTGCTACCTCCTCTACCTCTTCCCTTAACAGTCCCTTTGCCAGCAGTTCAACTCTAGACAGAGGCACTCTAAGAGCTATGGACTCATACCCAAGAAATGCTCTATAAGACAGCCCAAAGAGCCAGAAGTTTCACAGGCCTTCATCAGAGACTCGCTCCACTGTTTAAACTGGGGGAGAAGGTTTGGCTGAGTACTTGCCATATTAGGCTCCGAGTTCCTTCCATGCGACTCATTCCCCAGTACATTGCGTCTTTTGCAGTTATTTGGCAACTTGAACGAATAACCTACCAGCTACGGTTGCCTGTATCTCTGGGAATCCACAACATTTTCCATGTCTTGCTCTTAAATCCTTTTATTCTCTTGTGGCCCTTCAGGAAGATGCCACAGCCTCAAGAGATCCCCTCAGAGGAGAACACCACATATCAAGTGAGGGAAATCTTAGACGTCAGAAAGCACAGCAAAAGATGGGATTATCTTCTCTCTTGGGAAGGATATGGACTAGAGAACACATATGTGCCAGTTTCCAACTCTCTAGATAAAAGCCTCCTGTGTGAATTCCACCGAAGAGACCCCAAGAAACTCCAACGCTCAAGGGGGGGTTTAGAGGAGGGAGTACTGTTGAGATTAGTGGTCTGAGGACCTGTCCCATGGACCTCCGCCCTTATCTCCAGCCCGGGCCCGTCCTCACCTTCTCCCGATGCCGCACCCTCCCCATGAGACACAGCAATCTACCACCATGCTTGCCTCCAGCCTCCACTGGCTTCCCAGTGTTGGGCCCTCCTCTGAAAATGGCAGGAAGCTGTGCTGCAATTTTTCTCCCTCTTCGAGGCAAGATGTTGCTGGATCAATGGGACCTACCTACCCTAGGGTGTGCGTGTGCTGTCTGCCCCAACCTTAAAGGGCCAGTGGTGGGAAGCCACCGGAGGTGCTTCTTGATCATCAAGCCAGCCCTATAAAAGGCTGAGACCGAGATCCCTCCAGTGCCTCGGCAATAGGTCGACTTCCCTGGAAGTGTGCATTGCTTCAGCATTCCTGTGTTCCTGTATTCCTATTGTGCCATGTTCTTGATTCATGTTCCTGAATTTCTGTGTTCTGTCTTGGGTCCTGTGTTGGCAGTCTGGTAATCTGCTGAGTTTGTGTCTTCATGTTCAGTCTTTCCTTCATTTGTCTTCAGCATCTCGTCTTGTCCCTGTGATTCCTACCCTTTCCTTCCTCCTCCCTCCTCCCTCCTCCGTCCTCCTCTTTGTTCCTCGTCTCTTTGGATTGGACTTGTCTTGACCTCAGACCTGGCTTGTTTGGATTGGACCTCGACACTGTTTGACCTCTGCTGCCCTTGACCACTGCCTGCTTCCGTTTCTGACCAAATGCTGTCTGCCCAGACCATTGCCTGAACCACAACCCTGCAAGAACACTGCCTGCATCTGACCTCAGCTTGGACCAGACCTTGATTTCTGCTGTCTGTCCTTACTGTTGTTTGTCCTGATGCTGCTACCTTCTCTGTGCTGGCCTGCTTTGATTTCATTCCAATGGCAATTCACATCCACCGAGGCCTGCACCTAAGACCAGCCCACCCGGCACCTGAGGGCTCAACCTAAGGAGAATGTGGGCTGGTACTGGCGAAGCTCCAGTTGGGCCTCTGCTTCTGCCAGCTTCGCCTACCGATGGTGGGGAACTGTGTGGCTCCTCCCTGCAGGTAGCGCCAACTCTCCCTCGGCCTAAGCACCACATCCACAACAGTCTTTCTCTCCTGATAATGACCCTAGGGAGAACAACTTTCACTCTCAGCTCTCAGGTCAGGAGCTTAGGATTCATGGACTCCAGACTGATCACTAAAGCCCAAATCCAAGTGGTAACCAAAGCAGCGTTATTCCACCTCTGCCAGCCCAGCCATTGCCACCCATCATTAAACAACATGGACTTCACAACTGGTATCTGGGCCACTCTTATTTCATGCTTACACCTTGACACCCTAAACTGCCACCTTCAACCGGTACAAATGCTGCTGCCTGCATGATAATGAATGCACATAAGTTTAATTGAATCACCCCAGTCTTGAAAAGTCTATGCTGGCTGCCTACATTTTACCACACCAAATTCAAGATCCTAATTTTGGCCTACAAAACCTTCATAGAGCTGACCTCAATCTACCTCCACGACTCCATCATTCCCTACAAGATAGCCAATTCAGTATGCTCACTGTCTCAAGTTTGCCTTGTGAAACTATACCCCAGAACTATGTGCCTCACAACCACTAGGAAAAGGACCTTTGCAGACCTTACCCTAGCCCTCTGGACCTCCCTACCCCCATACATTAGATCTGCTCCATAACCCAAAAGTTTAGGAAATCAGTGAAAACCTGATTCTTTAAAGCAGATTTTGGCACTAGCAAACCTTGAACTCATTAAAACCACATATACGTAGATCTCTAATATATTGTACCATTTAGATCACCATAAACTACTTCTGAGCTTCAGAAGATACTATAGAATTTTCACCACTAAACTATCTACTCCTGGAGTTGTTTTGCTTATGGAGCCTCTCCAACCCACCAATGGAGTTCTGCCATGGGAAAGCCCAAATGCACTGCTGATATTTTTATTTATTTATTTAGCCATTTTACATACCGTCGTTCCAAATGAAGATCACAACGGTTGCCTTTGTATACTGTAATTGAACTTTGACAATAATTGGAACTGTACCTGATTACTGATTTCATTGTTATAACTTGCTTTGAACTCTTTTTGTTGGAAAATCGTGTCCTAAATAAACACTGATGATGATGATAGTTCTTTAATATTGCCTATGAAATTGTTAACAAGAACTGGTTTAAGGACAGATCCCTAGGGCACACCACTATTAAACCTTCCCTCCTCAGAGTGAATTCCATTTACTACTACATTTTGACACCTCCCATTCAACCAGTCCGTCACTTTAGGGCCCAGTTTATTTATAAGTTGCTCAGTTTATTTATAAGTTGCCATGCAGAACTGTATCAAAGGTCTTATTGAAATCCAAGTATACTATGTCTAGTGCTCTCTCTGATCATCCAAAGAAACTGATCAGATCTGACCAGACCTACCTCTCATTATCCTTTTCTCAATGTGCAGGATTACTCTCCTGACATCAGCACCTGGAATTTGGCAGAGGCACTGAAATAAATATGCCTGCACCATTGTGTCATCTCCAGATAGGGACATAAAGTCAAAAGCACCTGCCCGCACTTGAGGCCCTACACTGCCTCATTTAAATATGCTCAAAGCCGCTTACGTGCCACAATTTCATAGGAAGCAGTGGAAATTGAACAATTAAACAAAAAAATCTTTATTTGGTTGCAGGAGAGCAATTTTAGAAGTCATTTTCATGGGTAAAAAAGCTCTTTGCCTGCAGAAGTGGGCTTTTTAGAAGATTGCCTGCCCTATAAATGGGTAAAAATACACATGGAGGCATGTGCACCCCCCTAACATCTATTTTTTGTTTAGTTTTTTTTCCCCAGGTTTCAGTTCATTTAATATAAAAAAGCAAGCACCCAAAGCAAACAAGAAAAAAAAAAAAGGAACTTCCTGGGCCCCCTCTAACTTCCCTCCCACCCTCCTAGGACCTCCCAGCTCCCTCCTGATCCCTTTCCATGCCATTTCAGGATCGTGAATGGGGCAGGGGATGCCCGCTTGCCTACTACCCCCCAGCACTGCCAGGGAGTCAGCATTGGTATGTTCAGTAGAGCAGGACGTACATTTTTTTTGTCTTTGGCATGGAAAGATTGGATGGTCTTCCAGAATGTGCATGTCTGACTGCAGGTGGGACGTCAGATGCTTTCTGCTTATAGCAGACAATGCTGCAACAGCCTGACTGTTGTGTCCATTTTGCTCATGAGAGACCTGCCAAGTACGTAGATAGCAATACCAATTATTCATCAGTGCAGCACCCACTCTGCATGGGTTTTGATTATTTGATGCCTGCTACTGTGGTGGGGAATGGAGTCTTCACCGTGGGAACGTGTGTGTGTTCCATGAAGTGTTACCAGCTTCTCTTTCTCTCTTTGCTGCTCAGTTGGATTTGATGGACTAGAGCGTTGAAACTTTGACAAAGGCTATGATTTTTGGTCCTCTGTTCTTTTTATCCCTGTTACTGCTTCCTTCCTCAGCCACTCCCATCTGCTACAGTTTTCTTGTCTATGCAGATTTGCTCTCTAAGATACCTCACATTATTGGTTAAGAAGGCTTTCAGAAAAGGTTTAAAATGCTTGGTATTTGATGTTGTTTCCCTTCTTTTTCAGCCATGGGGAGGACACGCTTCAAAGTTTTTCCCCCATGGAAAAAGACCTGTGGTTAAAAACACGGATACTTTTACCTGCAGGTAAGAAGGGGCATGGCAAGGCCAGGGGAGGAGGAGTATGTGTGGGGCTCTCATTTTGAAAGCCCCACACAGACTTTCAACTTGCCTCAGAAAACGTGCGAATGCACACGCATGACTGATTCAGCCTTCATTTCCATGACTGGCACATTTTCAAAAAGGGGTCCCTGCTCAGGGTTTCCCTTTGCAAACAAGCCCGCAGTCCCCTCGGGTACGTGTTGCGCATGGGATTTCTAAATTGCACCCACAATGACATGCTGCTGCGACTCAGACAATCATCTGAGATTGGAGACCACCATAAGGAGAACGTGCATCTTGCTTTGACATTGCCATAGAAGCTTCCCTGAGACCTCCTCTGGTTAATTCTGGGTCTGCATCAATCAACTGGTAAAAAATCTTTCCGTGTCCTAGTTCATCTTGAGATTGTTGCTTTTCTTCTGTGGCTATGACTTTTACTAGAAAAATTACATTTGTTCCGAATCAAAAGAAAATTAAAATTCAGGGATACATAAGGTAAGTGGTTCTGACCACTCTTTTATGCCTGCTGGCCTCTTGTTAGCCTGATAATATGATTTTATGTGACGTTGGGACCCTGAATTAAATTGGCTAGTGAAGTATTTTTTCCCCTTGTAGGGTTTTCTAGTTCATGTCCGAGTCTACTGCCTAAGAGGATGACATTCAAAGATCTCTGCACAGTCACAGATACACGTATATATGGACATACTGAGATCTACTATAGTATTTTAGAATCTGCTCGTATCTGTTCTGTGCAGATTATAAAATATGCTTATATCCATCACCCAACAAAAAATGTGTATGTCTCAGTATGTGTGAATATTTGCAATGCATTGAAAGCATGTACTTTCTCTACCTATTTTATAAACATATGCACATTTATTTTCCATGTGAAAAAAATATAACTTGTATGTACAGGACCTTTATTTAATATTTACATGAGGAAATAAGTACATTTTAAAATATGTGGGCATACTTGAAATCAAGTTTGCCGAAACCTCCATCTGTCGACCCAGTCCATCTTGTTTGGGTTGTGGACTCCTGGGCTGAGGGGGAGTTGGTGCCACCTGTGGGGATGGGCCCCACAGGTCCCCACCGTCGGCAGGCAAGGCCATAGAGGAGCAGATATTCTGCTGGAGCTTCACCACTACCAGTCCACGTTCCCCTCAGGTTGAGCCCTTGGGTACCGGAGCTGGTCGAACTTATGTGGGGTCTCTGAAAGCCCCAGTGGAGTGGTGACACTGGCTGGAGCCAAGTGAGGGTCCGGATACCGATGAGGGTCAGAGTTTAAGCAAGGGTAGATGCTGGCGGCGAACCTCTCGGTCGGAGTTTGGACTTGGGTCAAGGCCGGTGGGGAATCTCGTAGTCAGTTATTCAGGCTGTGGTCGTGGTAGGTGACGAGTCTCGTAGTCATATCCAGGCAAAGGTCAGGGTCAAAGGGCAGTCCAAATGCAGAACAGGTCAGGACTCCAAGGAGGAACAGGAGCAAGAGCCAAGAAGCCAAGGAAAGGTCTGCAGGCCAGACCTTGCCTTAAATAGGATAAGCGCTGACAGCAGGAGGGAGGGGCTGTGCCATTTTCCTGCTGCGGTCCCTTTAAATCTCAGAAGGCGGCGCGTGCGCATGCCTAAGGGATCAGGGAGAGAGAGAAGCCCGAGGCAGCATGTGGCCGCGCGCCGGGAGGGAGCAGTGCCAGAGAAGCTGGCTGTGACTGCCCAGTGGGGAGCCCGAGAGGAGGAGCTGCGTCGGCAGTGGCTCCCCGCCGCTACCAACGTTCCAGGGCCCGCCCCAGCCGCACCAAGGCGCGGGTAAGTACGTGAGGCCGGTCGCGGAGGGCTGCAACTAGCGAACGTAACACAGCTCCAGTTGATAAGACCTTTCTACTACTTCACCCTGAACTCCCTCCCCCTTATTCACCCAGACATCCCACCCAAAAATAGCAGACAACAGACGAGTCTGATGTTATTTGCTCCAGTTAATTAGCAGGTGAAAAATTGCACTAATAGGTTGCCTAATATAGTCATATAAATCTCTTATAAAATAGCAACTTATGCACGTACCTCTTGTCCCCTCCAGGAATGCCTCTAGATTGCCCCTTTTTGTGCAGGTAAATGTGCACGTGAATACTTTTGCTGTTTAAGAAATAGAAAGTACATGAATGCAAGTTACTTACACAGGTGCTGTATATGCTAACTTTGAAAATGAACTTGCATGAGCAGATTTTGCTGATCTTATCGTACCAGTGAAGACAACTTTATGATAACCATTTTTCTCAATCAAACCGGTTAGTGAGCCTAATTTTGATTATAAGAACAATTAGGTGCCTGTAAGAATTATTTGGCTAAATACTAATTTCCATTATGTATAACTAGTATAGTCTTTGGAATATTTTTATGCCTAGAAACCCTGTTTTTTGTGGGTACTGTTAGTTTTTGCTCTGATTTCATCCTTCATTTCCTAAATAACTTGCTGCAAAGTGTCAGTCTGGATATCCAGCTTATCATGCTCATGGTACCCCATTTCAGTTGATGAATTACTGTTTTCACTGCTGGCAGGGAAATAAGGTGCCTCAAGGGTTTTCTGGGTGGCATTTGGATCTGCTTCTTCAAGTTTATAAGCAAATTTCTTGGAAGAAGTGGAAGTCACCTTGCTGATCTGAATCCTTGTCAGTTCTCACTAATGAAACTGTCTTGGCGTTTTGGAGTTCCTGTGTTGGATTTACTACTCACCTAAGCAGAGCTAGCAATAGTTGGATCACTGGAGCTGGAAATAGTTGTGAAGTAGATTTTTTTTTTTCCGTTTTAAGACAAGAAACTCCATTGTGTGTTACAAAAACAACGCTGGCTCTTTTTTGGCAGCTTTTTCATGGGAAGTTAACCCAATGTTTAAAAACAGGAGAGGGCTGTTACCATTTTTCTAGGGATCTTATCTGATTGAAGAAAAGATAAATGTTTTTTCCTTGTTTTTCTATTTTTCTCAAAATGCAGGAATGTTTTAAATGTATCAAAATTACTGCTATAGGAAGTAATGGAGGCCGTGTTTGGTAGAATTCAGTTCTGGATTTATCCCAGCCTTGAATGGGAGCAAATACCTTCAGGTGAATTAAAGGCAAGTATACATCTGGGTGACCAGGCAGGCATTTGTAGGCAGGTCTGTGGACAGAGTGGAAGGGTTTTATGTAACATTTATGATGGCTCCTTCTCCTAAATGCTCTGAATATCTTTCCATGAACCTTAACAAGAATCTTTATTTTTTCTGACAGATTTGTCCTGAATATTTGTTTTTATAACAGTTCCTATTTGAGTTTTGTTCTGATGTTTATCCTGTAGAGGGCCAAAATATTTTGAGTCCATTGACCACTTTGAAATGTCATGGCTTCCCTACCCATGCAATGGTGAGCAAAGGTTTAAAGGGCAATTTTTTAAAGCCATTTACCCAGGTAAATCTGCCTGCCTGAAAACTGCCCTCTTGAGACATTTCTGCTGGGGTGGGGAGGGTGAGATATTCTGGTCAGGGGCGCAGTTCATGTGTTTGGAATGTTCAAACGTAGGTGTGCTATTTTGCTCCCTGCCTCTTCCCATCCATCTGCATAAATAGCTGTATGAAGGTTGCAGGTGCTTGTAGTGTACATACTTAACACTAGATTCTGTTAGGAAGAAAGTCATGTTTCAGACTATTCGCTCTCTCCCCATCCCACAGCATATAACTTCACAAAGAGACCAGTTGAAAAAATTGAGTCATTTATTTATCTTATACCTTTATAATCATATATATTATATTCTATCATGTTAGAACCTTATAACCACGCTATTTATTTATTAGGTATTATTTATAACTGTCAGCAATATATACTAATTCGTTAATTTAATTAATATGTTCAATGTTTATGTTCAATGTCCAATGTTCAATGTTAATTAATATGTTCAATGTTCAATGTAAACCGCTAAATGAAGCGATAGTTCTTGTTTCTTGTAAACCGGGGTGATATGTATTTTATACAGGAACCTCCGGTATATAAACCCTATAAATAAATAATAAATAAATAGATAAATTTCAAAGAGAAAGTAGTATTTAGGTAGCTTCTCTTTGAGAATCTGCTGCAAAGTGTTTTGCAGCTACGCTGGCTATTTGAAAACTGCCCCTCCCCCTCCTACAATGACCGGTAAGGAGGAGTCAGCAAGTGCAACTACTCGAGAAGGGGCAATTTCTCCCATGATGCTATGAACAATGGTTATTCTGGGATTTCCAAAATGAAAACGAGTACATGAGCTAGAGAGCTGCAAACCTAGAAGTATGTGCAAAGAGCATAAGCTCATGTTCTTCTGACAACAAACTGCTTCTAACACATCTCACTTGGTTCCAGTGTGTAATTTATCACAGATGCATTCCAGTTTTCATTTGCAGTCCAGACAATGCACCCGAGACAGAATAACTGCATGTTTGAGAAAGTACGGCTATCCAATTGTTGTATCCGTTGGTTCCCGATGCCCTCTCTCCGCCCTCCTTACCTCTTTGGCGCCTCCCTCTTCGACCACGGGAAGATTGGCTGCTGCGGTGTCCTTCTGCTGAGGTCCTCCGGCGTCCCCAGACTGGCTAGACGCTGCAACCCGCCATGCTTCCTGGAGGCCTAGGGGCACGCGTGCACCACAGTCCCAACTGAAGTACC
Source organism: Rhinatrema bivittatum (assembly GCF_901001135.1). Taxonomy (NCBI): domain Eukaryota; kingdom Metazoa; phylum Chordata; class Amphibia; order Gymnophiona; family Rhinatrematidae; genus Rhinatrema; species Rhinatrema bivittatum. The sequence goes on from NC_042616.1 coordinate 466,129,638, forward strand.
GGCGATGGCGCGAACCTCAGGGGCGTCCCCCGAAGATGACGTCACCCACGACGGATATATAAGGTCTTAGAATTTGCTAACAGATTGAGTTAGCAAAGATTGATTACGGACTCACTTCGACTTTCCAAGCTACTCTGCCTCCTCGGACTTACTAGGGGTACCCGCTCCTCGGGGGCCTCTCTCTCTCCTTTGTTTTTCAGGTGACAGTCTGGAACCGGTACTTGCTCCTCGAGGGCCCTCGTTCCCAGACTTACTCGGTACTCTCTTCTGCCTGGAAGTCATCACTGCCAGCTATATCAGTGAGCTACCATCGCTCTCTCAGAGCTTTCCCTGGAACCAGGTACTCGCTCCTCGAGAGCCTATACATTCCAGTTCCTGGGCTTCTATGAGACATAGTATGAGTGTTACCATCTGGTTCAGTTCATGAACTCTGCATACCCTGCCTACTCACTATATTTCAGTTTCTCTACAGCTCAGCCTCCAGGGATCGCTGTTCCAGTATCTGAGGGACTACAGCCCAGCTGGGCATTCCAGCTCACTACTGCCACCTCTGGTGGTTCTATATACTGTCTAATAAAAGAACTAGTGTGTGTCTGTCTCCATACTCTGAGCCTGACCGGTGGTCCCTCTCGGGATCTTCCCCCGGGGGCGTGGTCATCTGCCATCAGTCCAAGGATCCACCCACTACTCTCCTAATTAACAACAGATTGCTAACTCCTAAGCAGACTGTTAACTCCGAACTAAACAGATTGCTAACTCCTAAGCAGACTGTTAACTCCGAACTGAACACAAATCTTCCTGAGACAGAGCTCTAACTCTCTATTTTTTGTTATTTCATAAAGAAAGCCAGAAAACAGGTACACATAAAATCTGCTAACAGAGCCCTTATCTTTCCCATAGAATAAAGACCACTAAGTCTTTTAGCCTGAGCTTGGAGCTGGTGTTGAAGAATTGGTGTTATTACATTTGCGATATGGCTTTCTCAGTTTATTGCAGTTTAATGAATAGCTTATGAATACCAAATTTCACAGTTTTCAAACATTAGCCTGCTCTTTACATTTCACATGGTATTCTGGGTCATGAATATACAGGAGTTGATAATACTGCAGGCGCATTTCCATTTTGCTGTTTATACCATGTGCTAAACTTATCACTATGGTAAAAATTGACTTGCTGCATGATATTTCCTTGAGATAACACCTTTTTTTTTTTTTTTTTACTATGTCTATAAATCTTCTACTGCTTTTTAATGATTATTATTTATTGATTATTGCTGTTTATTGATAATTGCTTTCTATTGAAGCCCCTTTGGGGCTCAGGCAATAAAGTTTAGCATGTGTTGAGGCTGTTTAACATGCATGGGATAGAACCAAGATTCTTCACACTTGGGGGCCAACAAGCGATTAGGTGCAGTTAGCTGCCAAGGAAACAGAGGGCATTGCAAAATAGGAAAATAAGTGAAGAAGTGATGTTGCTATAGCTGGAAGACCTTTAGGTGATGTAGTTCTAAGGAAAAAGAAGCCATGAAGACAGGTGTGGCCAATTAGGATGTGGTATGAGCATGAAGAAAAGGCCCTTGGAAAAACTGGAAATGGGGTAGCTGACAAAAAGGGTTAGGGAGCTTCCAGGTGGAGCCTTTAAGTTGCAAGAGTCTGCCAGTGAGCAAAACAACCAGAAAAGTAAAGGTCAGTCAGAAGGCAATCATGTTAAACCTAGAGCTATCATCTTAGGTTGGCATTGTTTTTCAAGAAACCTAGGAAGGCTACAGCTTGAGGTCTGGCTTAGAAAGTAGAAGGGTGCAGTCTTAAAGGGAGCTATAGGTTGCTGCATAGTACTTTATATCTGCCTGTAAATGAATGACAGCTACACTGTACATGTGTAGACATCAAAATGTATTTCTACCTGAGTAGAGGTAGAGCTGGAAGCCTAATCTTAATGTAAGCTTAGGCTTCCAGCACTGTCTCTCTTAGAGCAGTGTGGAGGTAATGGGAGTAGGGCGAAGGGTCCCCATGCTCCCAGCAATCTAATTTAAGGCATCAGTAAGGATCGGGAGGGTCAGGAGAAGGGGGCAGGGGTAAGGGTGCCATGATATGGTAAACCCTTGTGGGTGGGTGGGTGGGTGAAAGGGAAGGAGGGGCAGCCTGATTCTATAATCTATGATACACTGGGATGGTGCAGGAGTCTTGTTAATATTTTAAGGAATTGGGGGATGAGGAGGGCACGGACCAACAGGGCCTTTACAAGATAATTTTGGGGAGAGGGAGGGGATGGCCTACTGTATCTATTTAATTGTTTTTCATTTTTGACAGCCTACTTACTTAGATATCTTTAAAGATATCTGTTTAAGTAACATGTTATCTGGCTACACGAAGCTGGAGAACTTTAGACCTGCTCAGAAGCAGGTCTAAAGTTATTCAAGTTAATCTATCTGGATATACCCGATATTTGGCTAGGTTAGCTAGATAACTCAACCCCTCCCCAGAATACCCCTGAAATGCCCCTTTTTTATCCGGCTAAATTATGGCTGGATAACTACTTATCCAGCTATAATTTAGCCAGATAAATGGCTTGTTTATTTATTTATTCAGTTTTTCATTTTTATATTAAACAGTTTTCATCATTACATCTAGTGCAGATTACACAAAATACATCCATAATAATTTCATAAACATAATAAGTACAGTATCTTATAAACAATAAAATTAATAAAAAAATACAATACTATTTAAATGCCTTCTTAAAATAGTGAATCTTTACCATCTTACGAAACAATTTCAGATCACTCTGAGATCTTATTTCAATGGGAAGATCATTCCATAAACAAGGGCCAATTGAAACAAAAGCTTGTTTTCATGAGGACTGAAACAATACAACTTAACATTTGGTACACATAATAAATGTGAGCCAGCCGACCTCAGATCTCGAGCTGGAACATACCAGTTTAAAGGGAATGCCTTTTCTCCATATAAATGTTTTCTCCATACATCCCATTTCTCCATATAAAAGTTTGAGTAAAATAACCACAGTCCGAAACTGATTCCTCCACCCTATAGGCAACCAATGTATGGAGAGAAGAACTGGAGAAATATGATGACAATAACCAACCCTGTCTACTATCCTAGCAGCGGCATGTTGCACCAACTGCAAAGCCCTAAGAAAGTGTATTCGCAAACTAGCCAAGTGACTTCCACAATAATCCAAATTCCCCAAATCTAAGGGCTGCAAAACAGTCCTGACCAGCTTAGGTCTCAGAAAATACTTTAAAGGCCTTAGCATTTTCAATCTGTATAAAGAACGTTTAATAAGATACTGTACATGAGATTTAAATGTTAGTTGAGAATCCAAAAATATGTCTACTTCATCATGATATTGCATATTCATCTGGTTATTATACCAGTTCCTTTTTCTGACCCAAAGAATTTTTATATTTTTAATATTCAACAACAACAACCTTCTACTATTCAACCAATATTTAATAATGTCTACACATTTTTAAAACAACAAACAAGGCATAGAGCCATCACTATCACAAGGAGTATACAACTGAATATCATCAGCATAAATATAATATTGGACTCCAAGGGAATTAATCACCTCGCCCAAAGGGGCCATATACAAATTAAACAATACTGTAGATAAATCAGATTTCTGCAATACCCCCCCCCCCCCCCCCGCTCCAAGATTATTCTCCATGCAGCTTGCTTTTGGCCCCTAGAAATCCATTGTTTTCTCTCACCTAAAAATGACTTAAACCACTGCAATTCAACTCCAACACCAAAATTTATCAACTAAGAAATTAAGGTTTGATGATTTACTGTATCAAACACAGACGTAATATCCAGATGAACCAACACGCCACACAACCCTTTATCCAGTCTTTGGTACAAAATATCAGTCAAAGATAATAGAAGATATTCTGTATTATGGGCTTTACAAAAGCCAAACTGATTGTTATCCAAAATTCCATTCTTCTCAATAAATCTTCAAGTTGCACCAAAACACATTTTTCAATTATTTTAGTCAGTTTTGGAAATTGTGAAATTGGGTGATAATTGCTAACCTCCAATAACAAAACGTTATCATCCTTAATTAATGGCTTAACAATAGCTTCTTTCAATTGTACAGGAAGGTAACCCTCCACCAATGAGGCATTCACAATTTTCCTCAAAATTTCAATCAGAAATTATTAATCAGAAAAAATGGACAAGAGTCTATATATACAGATGATAACTTCAGCAATCACAAAATCTGCCCTTACACAAATATGTATTCCAGAGACTGCTGATAGTAACACAACACAATTCGACTAGTCTACTGGTATGTCCTTCAAATATTTCTTCCTACGTATAGCCACGCTTTACTTACTTATTTCATATAAATATGTATTTATGTATTTTTATTTTTTATTTGGTATTATGTAGGACCTACACTTAAAGAGTTTGTATATCAATCAAACCCAAATTAGAACTTGGTCCCTTTACTTTATTATTATTATTTCATCAATTTTTTCTGAGGCAGAACTGTGTGGTTCGAAACATGATCATGTCAGGGTTGGAGTAATGCTAGCTTTGGAGAGATGTGTATATACCAATTTAAGATTGTACAAAAAAAAAAAAAAGATCGATATTGGAGTTCGTCAGCATGTTGAGAAACATTATTGAAATATTTTTTAGAAAAAATTGATGAAATAGTAATAATAAAGTAAAGGGACCTAGTACTAATTTGGGTTTGATTGATATACAAACTCTTTAAGTGTGGGTTAACTTTAGTAATAACATCTTAAAACTCCCATTCTGATATTTCCCTAAAGGTAGACTACTTGACCAGTTGTCCATCACAATTTGAGGTTGGATAATCCATTATAGGACTAGTTTGCAATCTAACATCCTCAATTTTTTCCCAAAATACTCCACAAAATCCTCACACATAGGGTGTAATAATGATTCCATACTTAACCGGCTAGTTAATTTACGCATCGTTGCAAAAAGTTTCAAGGGGTGACTAATTGCTGATTCAATCCTTTGAACATAATATTTGCTCCTGATTAACTTACATTGTTTTCCATAATCACACGGTTGATTATTATATTCTAACCTATTGTCCTCACATTGTTCCTTCCTCCAACATCCTTCTAATTTCCTCAAACTTCTTCGATAAAGTATTAAATCAGACTGGCCAGACAATTCTCTCTATTGTTGAAAAAACATTTCATTTTCTACAGGAGGACAAATCAATTTCTTTACATATTTTATAACCACTTCCTTAGGACTCACTCCTATATTAAAATCCCACAGAAATAGATTGTGGTCAGACTACAAAGTTTGCAGCACACAAACATTGGATTCTGCCTCAACCTACTTTTCTAGGCAAAGCAAAACATCTAGGATATGATGACCATCACGATGTGTAGAATTCTTTACTAATTGAGTAAAATTTACTGCTTGCATTATAGCCATAAGCTCCTTTGTTTAGGAAGAAGCACTATCTTCAGCATAAGCGTTAAAATCCGCAATAAAAATAAACTTCAAGTAAGTTACACAAGTAGAAATTATATACTCGACTAACTGATACACTTGAGCTAGGGTATTACCTGGAGGACAATACAAAACACAAAGCCTCCAGTCACCAGTTCTAAATTTTAATGACTGGATTGGGACTGGTGGTTTGCAATCAAGTTTTTCTACAGCAAATTCTTGTCTATAAATAATTCAATCCCCCCCCCCCCGCCATCTTTTTATTAAACACATGTGTTACAAATATTTATAACCCTGACAGCAGACCTAATTAAAATCAAAAGTGTCATGTTCCAGGGAGGACCCTAAGATGGCCGCTGAGTGAGGAATGCTGTAAAATGGCTCTCAACTTGATTATCTTTTTCCTTCAATTTCCTCGCTTTATAATGCCTCATACCAAAAGAAAGGCTAGACTGAGAGGGATTACATTGAGTTCTCCCTCCCTGGAAACATCTCAGCCATGAATTGAGGGCTTTTTTACAGCTAATCCGACAGCTATGCCAGAAGTATTGGTCACTGTGGGGCTATGGGGGAGCAAACACCATCCCCTTTGACCACTGACATCTCATTGAGCCCCGGCGCGCCGAACACACCTTCCCCACCTTCCCCACCCTACCATAAAATGCTTGGCACTTTGATCCCGATAACATCTTCCTCTGAAATGTGCTGAGGAGATGCAGGAGCAGAGCAGTGGTGAGAGATATCAATAGGGGCCCAGGTAATTCAAGCCGCCGAGGGTACCATACCCGGAAGTTGGGAAGGCAACTTCAGGGTAAGGTCAGGGATCCCTTGGAGCGGCGGCCCCCTTGGAGGTTGTCGTTCCATCTGTGAGAGGTATGGAGACTGGCTTAGGCTCAACTTCGGGTGCAGGTGGTGCTTATATAAATGCTCTGGATTCTGCAAATACTTTACAGCGTCCCTCTGAAATTACACTTGATGGAATATGGACTGCTTTAAAGTCTTTAGAGTTTTCAATTACTTTACTTCTGAGAGTGGAGCTGATGCGCCTATACAATTACCTTCATTGGATGTCTCAGGGATCCTTGAAATGTCCCAAGAAACAAAGATAGAAGACGAGCACTCTTGGTCTCCTTCGCTTTTCTTATGGATAGGAACAATATTCTCAGGTTCTTCTTCCGTAATTTATTTAATTTATTTAATAACTTTTATATACCGGCATTAGATAGGCAGATCATGCCGGTTTACATATTAACAAAAGCGAGGAAAATACATTATAACAGGGAGTGGGAGGGGATAAAGCAAACTGAGAAAGGCAAGAAATACAGAGTTGTGAACTAGTTAAATAAGTCAAAAACCTACAACAACTGCAATAAATGCAACAAAAGCAACTGGTAAAAACTTAAATCTAACCGAAGAGGCGTAGTCTTTATAAAGTGCGGTGAGCAGATCGGGATACAATGGCGGAATTGGGTTCATAGGGGGAGGAAGGTTAGTCAGGGTAGGCTTGATGGAATAGCCAGGTCTTCAATTTAGATCTGAACTTGATTGGGCAGGGTTCTGATCGGAGTATCATGGGCATGGAGTTCCAGCGTGTGGGGCCTGCTATAGAAAGGGCTCTTTCCCTAGTGGAGGAGAGGTGTGCAATTTTTAGCGAGGGAACTTGCAGAGTTCCTTTGTGAACTGTCCTGGTGGGGCGGGTCTGAGTGACAGGGCTAAATGGTATGTCCAGCCAAAGGGAATTGTGAGAGAAAATGGATTTGTGTATGGTGGTGAGTGTTTTGTGGAGTATTCGGAATGGGATAGGTAGCCAATGAAGGCTTTTCAGGATCGGGGTGATGTGATCTGTTTTACGGGTGTTAGTGATGATTCTGGCAGTTGCGTTTTGCATGTCTAGTCTATGGACAAAAGATCTGGGTTTATCCAGACCTTACTAAAATCACTCAAACTTGCAGAAAAATTTCCTATCCATGTGTCCAGATGTACTTCAAAGAGGGGCACAATTTACTCTTTGATATTCATGCAAATGTTATGTTAAGTATCAAAATGTAAATTATATCTTTTTTGAGCCTTTACAACTCAGAGTGTTTTTAGACACGCACACCTACAGTCACCCCTAGCTGATTTGGTATAAGGGTAAGGCTGCTGTGATCTTTGCTCAGCTTGCTCTGTTTTCTCTTCTTGAAATGTTTTCCTGATTGATAATTCACTCATGTTTCTGAGTCCTTCCTTTTTTTCCTTTATTTTAGTGCATGTTTACTTGGAATCTGTAATATTTTATTACTTCTATTTGGATTACCTGTTTTTGTACAAGATTTTCTCTTGTGTTAATTTGGAAAACTTTTGAAAATAAATTTTTTTTAAAAAAAGTGTCATGTTCCTTAAGCCATGATTCAGTAATAATAAAAAAAAAATCAAGTTGAAACTGATCAATTACATTTAAAATATAACTCTCCCTCTAATTGATCCAGCATTAATATACCCAAATTTCAAATCCCTATGCTCACCTTTCTTATACATCATTTGATCCAATTCAGTTACCCTTTTAACCATTGAAAGAGTTCTTAGATGAACCTCTGATCACTGGCATATTGGTAATCCAGCATACCTATTTATGATCATGAGAGAGACCTTGGGGTGATAGTGTCTAACGACCTGAAGTCGATGAAGCAGTGTGACATGGCAATAGCCAAAGCCAGAAGAATGCTGGGCTGCATAGAGACAGGAATATCTAGTAAGAAAAGGGAAGTTATAATCCCCTTGGTGAGGCCTCACCTGGAGTACTGTGTTCAGTTCTGGAGACCATATCTCAAAGGAGACAGAGACAGGATGAAGGTGGTCCAGAGAAGGGCGACCAAAATGGTAGGTGGTCTCCATTTAATGACTTATGAGGAGAGGTGGAAGAACCTGAATATGTATACCCTGGAGGAGAGGAGGAGCAGGGGTAATATGATACAGACCTTCAGATACTTGAAAGGTTTTAATGATCCATAGTCATCAACAAACCTTTTCCATTGGAAACAATTTAGTAGAACTAGGGGGTCATGATTTGAAACTCCAGGGAGGAAGACTTAGAACCAATGTCAGGAAATATTTCTTCACTGAGAGAGTGGTGGATGCCTGGAATGCCCTTCCGGAGGAAGTGGTAAACACTAAAACTGTGAAGATTTTCAAAGGAGAATGGGATAAACACTGTGGATCCCTAAAAAGCTGGATGATGGGAATAAATAAAAAGCCATTTAGATGGATAACTTGTGATGCGTAGGTGCTTTGCGCGTCATTTTATGTGGTGTGCGTCACTTTACACGGCGTGTATTGATTAATGCATGACTCGCTATTTTTGGGTTTATATATACCAGCTTCCTACAGCTGCCTCTTTGAGGGGGTGTCAGGCACGTGAAAGAGAGGAGAGAAGGTGAGTTATTGGATAGATGGAGTAGGTTAAGGTAGTGATTTCAGAGTGCTGTGTCTTCTATTTTGTGTTTCTCATCTGTTTCCCTGCTCCTTTGTCTTTTTCTGTGTGTGAAAGGTTTTGTTAGTTTGTCATGTTTGTCTATCAGTCTTTTTTTGTAGAGGAGTGAGGAGGAATGGTGGTGGTGAGGAGGAGTGGTGGTGGTAAGGAGGAGTGGCGATGGTGAGGAGGCGAGATAATGTGTTGAGGAGGAGTGTGGTGGTGTGGAGGAATGGTGAGGTGGTGGTGAGAAATAGTGGTGGTGGTGTGGAGGAGTAAGCAGTGGAGAGAATGGAGCATGAGAGGCATTGGGAGAGAGGAGAGGACAGGCATTAGGAAAGGAGGAAGAAGAGGAGGGGGAGGATAAGGGCAGGAGTGCTAGGAGGAGGAATAGGAGTAGGAGTAGGAGTAGGGACATGAGTAGAGATAGGAAGGAGGGAAGGGATAGGAGGAGGCGGGGGAAGGAGATATGCAGGCGAGGATGGAGAGATGAGGACGACAGACTAGGGATAGAAAGAGATGGCAGAGAGGAAGGGAGTTTTGGTGGGCAGGAAAGGGGAGGAAGGGAGGGGAGTGGGAGCGAGAGTGAGGAAAGTGAAGTGAAAGTGGCACACCATTCTGGCAGTCAGGCAGCAGGGCGCTTTTGTCAGAGGGCTTTCAAGTTCAGTGTACAGGAGAATGAGATGGTGATTGAAGGTGTCCTGGAGCATTATGCCATGCTCTTTGGCAACAGTGTGGCCAAGACCTCAAGGGCAACCAAGGGCCAGATCTAGCGCGTCATCCCCCAGGTGATCTCCAGGCACAATGGTGTCAAATGCAGCGCAGAGCAGGTGGCCCATAGGTACCCGGGACATCAAGGTGCAGTTGAAGGCAAAGGTGGTAAGTCAAAATAAATACATACACCGGACCAGAGAAGGAGCCCCTTTATGATAGTGCTGACACCAATGGAGGAGCACAGCATCCAATGGCTGGGACTAGATGTATTCAAGGACATAGCTGAGCGGCTGGACACCAAACAAGCCGTAGCCAGTAAGTTCACCTCACCTGTAAATGGCAAGGCTGAAACAGTTGTAGATATCATTTGGCATAATATGCTCACAATGCTAGAGATGCAAAGTGCACCTCTGATGCCAAATGGAAAATGGCTACTTCTTGCCATTGGTACTTATGTCTTCTTTTTATTTCCACAGCTCTCACCCATGTAGCTGTCAGTCCCAGCCATCAAGCCCCATGGACCAGTCAGCAAGTTCTAGGGACCAGCAGCATACCAGCTCTTTTGCGGAACCCCTGGCTGATGGATGCCCAGACCCAGGTGAACGAGGAGGAGAAGGAAGAGGAGCAGCAGCAACTGCCTCAAGGAGGCCATGCAGACCCTTTAACTCCTGGGCTCAGCCAGCCCACTGAATGTGTCACTGAATCTCTCTGGATTCATGGAGGAACCCAGCCTGTACTGGGAGCCAGTTGATGCAGCATAACCTCAGACCAGCACACCATGCTGCCAGCCTGAAGCACCAGGCCCTGAGTAGGAGCAGCCCAGCAGCCCCTGCATGCCACAGTTGGAGGTCCAAATTATGGCACTCCACACCACCAGCAGAGTATCAGCACTGGCACCAGCATCAGCACCATCCCCATCCCCACGACCAACAGAGGAGTTGATGTACGAGCAGCTGGACCAACTGGAAAGGAAGCATGGGGTATACCTCCGCCAGATGCAAACTGATCTAGGTGCCTCAGGAGAGCTGTGAACAGGCAGACCCAGGCTCTGTGAGATCAGACTGCTGCACACACACATACACACAGGTCCTAACAATGGTGGCCACATTATTCAACACTATGACCAGTGTCCTCACTCAATTCCTTCAAAGGATGCCAGAGACCCACTGGTGTCTTTCCCAGCATCACAGGACTGCATGCCTCACAGCAGTCCCCAGTCTGATAGATACCTGAGGGGTAGGCCCCCCAAAGACTTGCCCTCCCAAGTGGCATGTCTTTGGAGGGGCATCAGAGGGGGGTGGCATCAAATTCCAAATAAGAAGAGTTGTACCATCAAGCCTGGCTGGACCTCAGTACAGAGTTCCTTTGCCAGCTAGATGGAAGAGGCCTGCTGGGCCCATCCTGACTACAGAGTTTCTGTGCCAGCTTGCTGATGGGGATGGTCAACTGTCTGCCAGTGTAGTCCTGCTGCCTACTTTTAATGCCCTCCTCGATGCTCGGCCGGTACTCCAGCCTCCTTGCTGCTGGCTTCTGTCATGGTCCTGCTGTTGTCTCATCTCTTCTCATTCATTCCTGCTGCTGTCTCCATGCTGGTGTTTCATCACCTCTCATCTCATCCTGCTGCCTCCATGGTGGTGCCTCATTTCATCTCTTCTCATCCTGCTGCCTCCATGCGGGTTCTCATCTACTCTCCTCTCATCTCATCCTGCTGCCTCCATGCTGGTGTCTCATCTCATCTCCTCTCCTCCTGCTGCTGCCTCCATGCTGCTGGGTCATCTCTTGGGGCTCCTGCCTCCATGCTGCTGGGTCATCTCCTGGGCCTCCTGCCTCCAGTCCTGGCCCTCGGCCTCCATGCTGCACTCTCCAGTCCTGGTCCTGCTGCCTGCTACTTAACCTTTGCTGCCATGGCACTTAGGATGTCCCCTTTAGGATGTTCCCCTTAGGATGTCCCTTTTCAACATGAACTGTATGGGGCCTTCACTTGAATTCTGCTGCCATGGCCCTTAGGCTGTCCCCCACTGAATGCACTCTTTCAAAATGGACTGGCTGGGGCCTTCACTTGCCAGCACATAATTATGCTGTTTTCAGCTGTAACCTTAGAGCTGTAATGTAGCTATTGGGGGTGCCACTTCCACTTTCTATGTTCTTTGCTGTAATCATGATTGTGCAAAAGGGATAAGATGCTAAGCCTGTATATGTAGTTGTGCCATTTATAAGTATGTATGTAGAGGTCTACACTCAATGTGCTGTTCAGTTCAGTTATTATGTCATGTGCTATTTGATATCTTGTCCTTGCGGAAAATGATTAGACGTTGACTTGCTTTGAATCTGTTGACTACATGTGTTGTGTAATAAAGCGGTCACAGTTTTGAACAAAACACTTTCTGGTTGTGTCTTTTCATTGTGTGGTTTTTGTCTTAAGGATTCACTAGGTACAAAGTTTGGCCTCTACTGACCTTGCATGCTAGAGTACCCTTGCACATTCCAACTAACCACTTATCTGGCAGGCAAGACCATCTGGCCTAGACCATACAACTGAAAGCTCCTAAGAAAGAAAGCATGAGCTAAACAAGAAGCTCTTTATTATGGAGCTTCACAATTGACTCCTGCTGCCTTCCTCAGACAGCATACTGTTAGCTTACTCTTGGGTACATGGGCCTGTTTGTGAGATGGCCACTAGCTAGCTAGTGTTCAGCTCCATACTCTGTCTAGTACAATAGATGTTGAATTGCTTGGCTAGAGGTGCTAAAGTATGTCTGCACTCTGTGGGAGCCTAATGGTTTGTATACCTATGTGCTGGTCATAGTGCAGTTATTGTTACGCATGCCGTCCGCGGCAGACCCACGGCGCAGCCCCCTCACCTTCTTACACAGACTCAAGCTCCTGGTTCCTCCTCGCTAGCAGTGGTGGGCCGCCGGCTCCAACCTCGGGCCGCCTCCAGTGCCTCCGGCTCTGCCTTGGTCCCCAGTGCTGCAGCTCAAGATGCCATTGCTCGTCGGGCCTCTCCGCATGGTCCATGGAGAGACGCCACTACTCGCACAGCGCCCCTCCCTAGGCGCGCACGCGCATCACTGATCCTTATTAAGGGCCCGCAGCTGGAACCTGGCCGCAGCTCCAGATGATGATGTCAAACTCTTCAGTGTATTTAAGCTCAGGCCTCGCTCCATAGCGTTGCCTTTGCAACAGGTCTCCTTGCTACTCGAGTACTCGTTACTACTAGAGAATCCTCTCTACTCTTCGTTCCTGACCTTTGTTGTTCCTGGTTCCTGTCTTCTTCGTTCCTGCCCTGTCTATGTTTTGGACTGACTCTACGGATATCGACTTTGCTTTGCTTGACTATGCTACTGCCTATCTCCAGATCCAGACCTCCGCTACGCCTGACTACGCTACTGCCTATCTCTAGACCCAGACCTCTGCTACGCCTGACTACGCTTCTGCCTATCTCCAGACCCAGACCTCAGCTATGCCTGACTACGCTATTGACTTCTCCGTGATCAGAACATTGCCTTGATTGACTAATGCTATTGACTTCTCTGTGATCAGAACTCAGCATTGCTTGCCACGACCTCCGCTTTGCCGCTGGCCCTGATCCAAGCCTGTCATTGACACCTCTCCTAGCCTACTCCCTGGATGTGGACTTATTAGGCTTTGGCCTACCTTTGCTCGAGCGCCCCCAGCTAATCTCCGTTCCATTGGCGCCCGAGTTCCAGTACCGTACCCAGTCCAGGGTAGGATTATGCCACCTGCTGTCTCTGGGCTGAACCAACCTCTCTTACTAACCAACCTCGAGGCCCACCTAAGTCCTGCTGGCCCCGGCACCCAAAGGCTCAACTCGTGGGGATCGAGGGCTGGTATAGGTGAAGCTCCAGTGACCTGTACTTTCAGCCCACTCCACCTGCCGACGGTGGGGATGCCAGGCTATCCCGGGCCTGGCGTCCAAGGTACAAGAACAGCAGCAGTTTCTTGAGGCATTGGCCTCCTCTATGGATTGTCTTCATGCCCGGCTTGATGCCCTCACTAATAATCCAGTTCCTCTTCCAGCTCCTCCTCATCTACAGCCACCTCCATCGATGGCACTCCCAGTGCCCCCACGCTTCAACAGTGACTCCAGACTCTGCCATGGGTTTATTAACCAATGTTATATGCAATTTGCTCTGCAGCCCTCCGTCTTCCAGGCCGAATTGACGAAGGCCACCTTCATCTTATCCCACCTTGAGGGGAAGGCGCTGGCGTGGGCTTCCTCCCATGGGAACGCTCGGATTCCTTGTTGAATGAACTGACTCAGTTTGTGGCTGTGTTTTGATGAACCTTTGATGATCCTGGGCGACATGCTGTGGCAAGCATCAGCCTACTGTTGCATTTGTGCCTGATCTTCGCCCTCGCTCCACCCTCTCTACTTGTGTGGCGACTCCCTCTGGGTCTGAGGGATGACTTGCTGCCGCGGAGTCTCCCTGCCACGTCTCTCTGGAGTCTCCGGGTTGGCCTGAAGCTGCAGATCCGCCATGTTCCTGATGACGTAGGGGGGTGCATGTGCGCGCACTCCAGAGTTTGTACCGGCAAGGGCACGAACCTCGGGGGCGTCCCCCCATAGTGACATCATCCGCTTCCAACTTAAAAGGTCTTTGCTTGCAACTACAAATCGAATTAGCAAGGACTCGAATCATACTCTTCTTGGTTACGATTCATCCAAGCTACTCTGCTTTCTTGTACTTCCCAGGGGAACCCGCTCCTTGGGGCCCCGCTCTCTCTTCTTGATTCCAGATTGCTAAGACAGGATCCTGTATTCGCTCCTCGAGGGCCTACGTCCCTGAATGCTCAGAAGACTCCTTATTGCCTGGAAGCGATCTCAGACATGAACACTGTGAGTTCTATTACAGATAGGAACCTGTACTCACTCCATGAGGGCCTATGTTCCTAATCTCTGAAGACTCTCTTCTGTCTAAGACGTTATCGCAGGTACGGAAATCGTGAATTACTATTTCAGACTGCATATAGGAACCAGTACTTGCCTACGGCTCCTGTTCCTGAATATACTGAAGACTCTCTGTTGCATAGAAGCCATTACAGATATCTACAATTGTGAGTGTATCATCTACTACTGGTTATATATCCAGCATACCCTGTCTACTCACTACCTATAGTCTCTCTCTACAGCTCAGCAACCCAGAGATCGCAATTCCAGTATCTGAGGGACTTCAGCCCTGCCGTGCACATCAGCTCACTACTGCCACCTCTGGTGGTTCTACTTCCTGTCTAATAAAGAACTATCTGTGTTTGTCTCCATACTCCAGCCTAGCCGGTGGTCCCTCTCAGGATATCCTCCTGGGGGCGCTGTCATCTGCCATCGGCCCAAGGATTCACCAATTTACATGAAGTGTTTATTCCATACACTACTAGAGTGGTACCATAACAGACTGCCAGCCAACCCACAATAGATCATTAACTCCGCCTACAGAGTATTACAAATTGCTAGCTCCTCCCCTTGGGGAGCAGCATTAAACACCGACTACATCTCCATCAAGGTCAAAGAAGTCTTTTCGACTATATCATCAATGCAGGGTGGCCAATAGTTTGGTGAGGCCAGGCACAGCGTGGGACCTTTCCGTGATCAGATCCAGATCCCCTCTGATTTCTTCATATAATTCCAGGATAGCCCAAGAGCTCAGCCGATACCTGTTAACCACATAATCTTTTGGCATGCCCAGCAATGATGCTCTTAGAGGAAAGATGTGCTCCCTGTATTTCCGCCGCTGTGCCCACCTGCATGCCAAGCACTGACATGGGCCTCGACCCTCTCCGTGTGGGACCAGTGCCTTGGGCTCCAGTGCAGTGGTTTCCCTAGGAGGGCTTGGAACTTCACTTGCCTGTTGTTGTTGTTCTTCTTCCTCCCAAAACATCCAGTATCCCCCAAGTAGACTTGCTACAAACATAATGGGTTTCAGAAAGGCCAGGTAATAATAGGTGTTTTTATTGGTCCAGGAGGGCGTGGTGGGTGTATCTGATAGAAGGCCTCATTTTATTGCGCGTGACAAGTGCTGCAATAATAGCCATGATAATAGCCGCGTAACACGATGGCAGCCATGGACACACAATAAAACCTTTTTCCCTCCTCCACTGCAAAAAAAAAAAGATGTAGTAAATTCTGAAGTTGAAGCTTGCTTTACTGTGTGTTACTTTACCGTGAAAAGTGGTAACGGGCCCAAATTTGCATTAACTTCTCCCCCTTTCATACAAAATTTAAAATTTGTATGCTAAGGTTCGTTATGATATTTATCAAGTGTGCTAGAGCCATTTAACATGTGTTCGGGCCCTAACACAAAATGATAAATGACCTGGAAAGAAAGGTAATATTCAAAAGGAATAGGAGACACAAGAAAATAAACCCAGATGTCTGGCGCTTCCTACCCAAGAACTCTCTGCTGTCTTTTACCCTCATCTCTGGGGTCCAGTTGCTCTGCCACTTTTCCTTTCTGCAATGACAACCAACCCCATGTACCCTACTTGTTGCACTGGAGGTAGACCCTTGGCCTGGTACAAAATTGGTATGGCCCTCTGGTCAGCCCCAGAGAGTGCCTGCCATCAGGAGGCAGAGCACATGAGGAGACAGAGGCTAGCTGGAGCTTCGCCAATAACAGTCCGGGGTTTCTGCAGGTTGAGCCCTTGGGTACCTGGACCGCCTGGACTTAGGTGGGCTTTGAATGGTCTCCTGGAGAGGTAGCAGAGAGGTGTGCCCACCATGAGCAAGGGTGCGTGGCTGATGCAGAGAGGATGGACCAGACCTGAATTGAAAGCTCCGGAGACCTCAGGGAGGTAACAGTTCAGGAAGGCTCTCTGGGCGAGACAGGCAGTGCCTGCGTATCTAATCGGGTGAAGGCCGCTGTTGGAATCCAAGCAGGTTGGTCTGGTAGTCATGATAGGCCAGAAGAGAGTGTCCGATTGAAGCACAAGGGTCAAAGCCAGAGTATCCATCCAGAAGTGGTCAGCCAAAGCAGGGGTCAATACCAAGGTTAGTCCAAGCGTAGTCAAGGCAAGTGAGAGTCAGATCCAGGCAGCAGACGAAGAGAGTGGTCATGCAGGCAGTGGTCAGTTCCAGACAGCAGACAAAGAGAGTAGTCAGGCAGGCCGAGGTCAGTACCAGAGATCAGTCCGAAAAGGTACTACCTGAGTAAGGACAGGAACACATGGAGACTCAGGAACAAGGAGACGCTGGAACAAGGAGACACTGGAACAAGGAGACACTGGAACAACGAAATGCTGGAACGCAGGATTAGGCAAACTAGAACACCACAGTGTCGACCCGATTGCCAAGGCGAGGTCCTCGGGACAGGGCCTTGCTATTTATACTAGGGCTATGTGATGTCATTGGGATGCTTCTGCGTCACTCTTCCCGTGCTCGGCCCTTTAAAAGAGAAGTCGGCCACGTGCGTGCCCAGGGGCGGGGCCGAGGTGGCTGAAGATGCGGAGCCCCTACGGGAGCTCCACTGAGAGGCCTGTGGTGTGGGGGAAGCCAGAGAGGGCTGCGATAAGTGTCGAGGATGCCAGGAGCTGGCAGCAGCGGCGAGGCTGGAGCTAGTAGAGGGCAGCGCGAGGTGAGCAGGCCCGGTCGCGACCACACTACTAACTTTCATACAGGATTGAAGGAAGGCGCAGTGCTTCTTCCTTGGAATTGGAAGAAGAATCTATCTGAAGAAAATAGGAAAAAGCATAAGCTTTGGCAAGTTAAATGTAAAACATTGATAAGACAGACTAAAAGGATTTTGAAATGAAATTGGCTGTAGGCACAAAAACATAATAAACACTAAAATATATATCCAAAGTAGAAAGCCTGCAAGGGAGTTGGTTGACTGTTAGATGATCAAAGGCTTACAGGGGCACTTAGGGAAGATAAGGCCATTGCAGAAAAACTATGTAACCCCCACCACGGGGAGCTTACTGCACTCTGATGGGGCCATAAAAGAATTTAGTTTTTCTTCAGGGCTAGAATCACTCCTGGCTAGCATTAGCATGTCTCTCTCTGTCTCTCTTCCACAGGGCTAAGTTCCTTTGTTGGTGGGGGGGGGAATTTATTTCTAAGGCCCAGAGTGCTAGGGCTGACCCTTTGTATCTTCTTCTTTGTCGCTGGGAAAGGGGCACTGTTTCCTCACTGTATATGCTAATAACTACATGGGAGTCACTTGGTTAGTGTCCAGAATTAAACTTTTTTACTGTTGCAAAAAGTCAGATGAGAATAGCACAATTAAACGTAATCCACAGCACCACAGAATTTTTTTGCGTGTCACGGTCTCTTTCTATCTGTGCAGGATTCACTTCCACCAAGACAAGGGAAACTCTACCCTCCAGGCCTTGGAAAAAGCAGAGTCTCCAGGTGGGCAGGGTATCCCTTAGATGGGCAGGACACTCCTTCCACTGTCTCTGCACAGAGAGCCCAAACCTCTCTCTCTCAGGTTGAAGACTCCAGATGGGGGTCCTCGGTGTTAGCAATTATTCCTTTACTCACAGCTGGGTCTCAGTGTTCTCTTGGTTCAGACAAATCCCTGTTGGGAGGGATCCAGGCTGGTACAGCAGGTCAGGTTGTTCTTTCAGATGGGCAGGAAGAGGGGCGGCCAAAACCTCCTCTCAGATCTTCTTACAAAAAAAAATCTTCTTTTCCCAAAACTGATATTAACACAGGAAGATCTTGGATTGGGTCACCCTCTCTGAGGGTGTAGAGGGGCAGGTCTTCCCTAATTTGGGCAGCCCCAGACACAAAGTTGCCCCTGCTCTGAGCCCAGGTGGTGCCCACGGTTTCACCAGGTTTCCTACACATTAAAGTCTCTTCAAAAGCCCAAAGTAGCCCCAGGATGCAGACTTTACCCACCAGGGAGTAGATAGGAAAGGCAGATCCCTGACCCAACCCCCAGACTCCCTGCAGGGGTTTCTGGAGTCCTAAGAGCAGGCCCAAAAATCAGCTCAGGCAAAGGTCCTACACCCCTCCTATAACTTAAAAAAAACCCAACTCACACTGCCCCCAGAGCTCTCAGTAGAGAGAAACTATATAACCTTTTAAAGGGACGGCCAATCCAGTACTCTCAAAGGGAGGGCCTGCATCTGAAACGTCCCTCCCTCCTTTACTAACCTGTACTGCACTAACATTATATGAAATACCCAGGGCTTATTGGTAATGTAACTGGAGTGCCTGTTACACCCCCTCCCACTTATTCAAAACCTGGACAAATTGCACATATTTTACAGTAACTGACATTAACCCATATTGCATTGCAATATACCATAACAGATAATGTATATAACACACCGGAGAGCATTGCATCCATATCTGCCTGGGCTAGATCCAGGGCCCAGGCAGGATCTACACCTGGTGTAGGCACTGTCCTGCACAGCATGCAGCTCCATCTTACAAAGGAAAAGTTAAATACGCAGAAATTTGCTAACATCCAGTAGACATGGATGGATAATGAAGAAGTGAATGAAAGCAGGCCAGCCCTGCCACTGCTGGCTACAGAAGGTGCTTCCACCATCCCTTGAGTGTAGGAGGATGCTCTCACCATCCTAAGTGGACAGAAAATTTCAAGTTTCACAGATCTTACTTTATATATGATTCTCCTAATGGGAGAATCATTGACTTTATAATTCCAATTTGTCGCATGCATCTCTAGAAGGATTATCAGTAGAATATCCTTCAATAGCTGGGAAGAGAATAATCCTGGTTGTCTCACATTGTTGCGGTCCCGACCGCCTCCCCCATGTTCGGGGTCAGGTCTGCTTACCTTCATCTCGGACCATGGAGGGCCGCGCCGGGGCCCCAGTCCACTGGGCCGCCAGGCCGCGGCCTCACCAGGTGGAGAACGCTGTCCAGGCCGCCAGAATCTCCGCCTCTCTCTTTTGCCTCGCGCGCGCGCGCGCGCGAGGAAGGCCCTTATGTGCGCCCAGCACCCAGAAGTTCGGGACGGCCCCTTCTGCTGACGTCACGCCCCGGACCGCATTTAACCGGCGTCCAGTCTCCTACTAAACGCCTTGCAACGAGGTTCTCCGAATACTAGTTGCCTTCCGTTCCTGTACCTGCTTCAGTGACTTTCTCGTTTGTCTTCCTGGTTCTCGACCCCGGTTTGCTTCAGTACTCTGCCTGCCTGCCTGCCGCCTGCCTCGACACCGGTTTGCTTCAGTACTCTGTCTGCCTGTCTGCCGCCTGCCTCGACCCCGGCCTGCTTCAGTACTCTGTCTGCCTGTCTGCCACCTGCCTTGACCCCGGTTTGCTTCAGTACTCTGTCTGCCTGTCTGCCGCCTGCCTCGACCCCGGTTTGCTTCAGTACTCTGCCTGCCTGTCTGCCACCTGCCTTGACCCCGGTTTGCTTCAGTACTCTGTCTGCCTGTCTGCCGCCTGCCTCGACCCCGGCCTGCTTCAGTACTCTGTCTGCCTGTCTGCCACCTGCCTTGACCCCGGTTTGCTTCAGTACTCTGTCTGCCTGTCTGCCGCCTGCCTCGACCCCGGTTTGCTTCAGTACTCTGTCTGCCTGTCTGCCACCTGCCTTGACCCCGGTTTGCTTCAGTACTCTGCCTGCCTGCCTGCCGCCTGCCTTGACCCCGGTTTGCTTCAGTACTCTGTCTGCCTGTCTGCCACCTGCCTTGACCCCGGTTTGCTTCAGTACTCTGTCTGCCTGTCTGCCGCCTGCCTCGACCCCGGCCTGCTTCAGTACTCTGTCTGCCTGTCTGCCACCTGCCTTGACCCCGGTTTGCTTCAGTACTCTGTCTGCCTGTCTGCCGCCTGCCTCGACCCCGGTTTGCTTCAGTACTCTGCCTGCCTGTCTGCCACCTGCCTTGACCCCGGTTTGCTTCAGTACTCTGTCTGCCTGTCTGCCGCCTGCCTCGACCCCGGCCTGCTTCAGTACTCTGTCTGCCTGTCTGCCACCTGCCTTGACCCCGGTTTGCTTCAGTACTCTGTCTGCCTGTCTGCCGCCTGCCTCGACCCCGGTTTGCTTCAGTACTCTGTCTGCCTGTCTGCCACCTGCCTTGACCCCGGTTTGCTTCAGTACTCTGTCTGCCTGTCTGCCACCTGCCTTGACCCCGGTTTGCTTCAGTACTCTGCCTGCCTGTCTGCCGCCTGCCTCGACCCCGGCCTGCTTCAGTACTCTGTCTGCCTGTCTGCCACCTGCCTTGACCCCGGTTTGCTTCAGTACTCTGTCTGCCTGTCTGCCGCCTGCCTCGACCCCGGCCTGCTTCAGTGCTCTGCCTGCCTGTCTGCTGCCTGCCTTGATCCCGATTTGCTTCAACACTTCGCCTGCCTGCCTGCTGCCGGCCCAGACCCCGGCTTGCTACAGAACTCTGCCCACTCGACGGTCTGCCCCTGACCTTTGTCCATGGATCGCTGGCCCTGCCTCGGATCGCTGCTGGACTTTGTTGCTCTTTCTCAACCTTTACCCAATCCGGGGCCTGCTCACACCTAGCTGTCTAACCCCCTCAGACCAGCCTCTGGACTTTCCCTTCTCAGCCTAAGTCCCAAGGGCCTGGGTCCCTACGGGCTCCTCCCGTGGGGATTCCGGGTCCCAGGTGAAGCTCTGCTAGGCATTCGACTCCGCCTCCCGGTCTGCCATAGAGTCTCTCTTTGCAGCCCGGCCCAAGGGTCCACTATCTGACTACCACAGTATTTCTACTACAACACACATAGTGATGGTGCATTTTTGGAACACTGCATTATTAAGGCACCGGAAGGGCAGCTGGCACCCAAGCTACAAAGGAAAAGATAGCTTTCAGTGAATACAGTTGAAATAAATCCAAGAACACCTTTTTAATTTTTATGAACATTTTTTTTCAATTTTTACAGAAATTCTTCTGAATATCTGAATATTTCTTCTTGAAACACACAAGTAGTAATAAATACATTCAATTTTCTGTTAAGATGGCACAGAAACAATCAAGGGAAAAGAATGGGAATGCATATCCCAGATCAACAACATAAGGTTTTGCTGAACATAAAGAAAAAATAATGAAAATAATACAAAACCAGTAAGCCCGAGGTATCAGCAAGCCAGTCGGTATGCCCTTTTTTAAATGGGCTGCCTAGTCTTATCATTCATGAACCAAGGGCTCATAATGATACTCTATGCAAGAGTTTTCAATTTTTTAAAAGTTTTTTTTAACACAAATAAAATTAGATAGATGTCAGCTGTCCAAATCAAAATTAGTACAGAGCCTACAATGGCTGTGGTTTCACAAATAATGCTTCTTTAAGATCTACTTCATTAAATTTGAACCAACTTAGACATGAATAGACTGATGTCTTCTTGAACAGACACGCAGGTCTCAAAGAAACTCAGCCTATTTATTTCCAAATTGGTTGAAAGTTTTAATGAAGTAGCTCCTGAAGGATCGTTGTTCGCGAAACCATGGCAGAGTTGTCATAACTTAATAGCATTTCACTTTGAAACAATTGCAGTAAAGGCAGCTCCAGAAATGAATAGCGGTGGTTTTGCTCTCATCATCTTACACTTTAAAAACACTCAAGCCATGCTATTAATGCGCTGCTTCAGAACGTGCTCTGGAGTCAGTCTGTTCTAGAACATCATCTCGCAATGAAATCACTCAGTTTTCCCCCACCCTCTTCCCCCCCCCAAATTCATGCTTTTTGCAAATTTAAAAAAAATCGGTAGATTACAATTAAATAATGAAATGACTGGGTCCTAGCTGCTTCAAAACACATCTGTATTTAGCACTTGGAATAATATGTTAGTATGGCATTGACGAAATGATAAAAATAAAATAAAATGTGGCAGTGGGCAAAGGTGCGGCAGAAATCAAAAGGTGCTTCTTCCCATCACCTGTAAATTAGAATGACACCCCCTTTCTGCCCCCACCCTACAATTTGTGGAATCCTCATCTGTTTGACAATGATGAACATTTCGACGCCTTGAAATCTATCTTCAGAGACTCATTAGCAAATGCTGTGATCTTACTTATTTTCCACGGCAGTGCCTGCTTGCTTCACACTGATTAGAAAGCCTCTGATGTGCAGTAGCGAATCGCTGAGCTACACCAGGTATTGCTCTAATTGGTTATCATGCTTATTGTAAATGCCTCAGCATAGCCAATTTATTCTGATCTGCTTTTTGATTTTTTTTTTCTTTCTTTTCAAATACAGCACAGCTTCTATGTTCACCATTAAAAAAAAACACCAAAAAACTGATGATGTCAAAGATAAAATAAATTAATAGCAAAATAAAGCAGAGATCTCTTTTAAACCTCACTGAGAGAGCAGATAATTCTTACAGAATGGCGGATTAATTTAAGATGCACTATCAATAATCTGCTTCAACATGGAAGAGCCTGAATCAAACACAAGAACATTTAATTATTTCAGTTGGAAAAAAAAAGTCAGGAAAAAAATGTAAATGTTTCCTTATTTGGACCTATTTTCCATTTTTCTTGAGGAATGTGGAATGATTTTTCCATTCTCGGTATCAAGGATGTACTACAGCTTAATTCAGTGGCTTGTGATCCTGGCAGGATATATTGTTAAACTGTACAGAACAGGAGTTTCCTGGAAAAAAAAAAGATGTAGCAAACTTTTACGATCTGGGGTCCTGATAAGTGAAAAATGCAGGACTGCTTCTAAGGCCAAGTCCATAAGCAAAACATGTCAGCAATGTCTGAATTTTCAAGAAGGCTCATCACCCAGTAAAAATGTTGCTAGCAGTAAATTATTTATGGGTTATCATGAAGCTTGAGAACAACTGCATGAGAAACATGGCGGTAACCTGCACGGCATGGCAGATACCACCACAAGAAGCTTGCCGGGCAGACTGGTTGGACCATTTGGTCCTTTTCTGCCATCATTACTGTGTTACTATATGTTACAGACTGTGTTGTGTGCTACCTGGGTAGAGAGAGATGGAATGATAGCACTTTCTTTCATCTCCCTTCTTCCTAGTGAGGTTAATTTTTAAAAAGGGCTCCAGGGTTGATCCAGTGAGCCTGAGATTGTTGCTAGGCAAAATGTTAGAAGCTATTCTTAAAAACAAAATTACTGGCCATATCAATAGACAGGGCTTAATGGGGAAGAGTCATCGTAGTTGTAGCTAGGGACAGTGGAATGCTGTTTTGGGGGAGGGGCGGGCCAAACCAACCAAGTGCCACCCCATCCCTCCTTTTGCCCCCACATCCCTCTATTTCTCCTCTCATTACTTCTCTCTCTTCTCTTCCTCCCCACCCCTTCTCTCTTTCCTATCCCTCTCTTGCTCTATCTTCCTTTCTCTACCCTACTTTCCCCCCCCCCCCTTCCCATACAGGTCAGCAGCAGGAGGAGGAAAGCAGTGGTGCCTCCTCCTCCTCCTCCTCCCCTGCTGCTGTGAACTGCGGGGC
Source organism: Rhinatrema bivittatum (assembly GCF_901001135.1). NCBI lineage: Eukaryota > Metazoa > Chordata > Amphibia > Gymnophiona > Rhinatrematidae > Rhinatrema > Rhinatrema bivittatum. The sequence goes on from NC_042616.1 coordinate 466,153,623, forward strand.
TATACAGAGTCCCATAAGGTTCAAAGGAACAGTATGGACAGGCAGCAAAGAAGAAGGAGGACACGGTCTGTGGCACCACTTCTGTCCTCCTGTCACTCAATAGCTGCCGCCTGTCTGACCCCGTTCCAGATCTTCCACAGCAATTCCATAAGTGAAACCGACCTTGGTTGGGCCATGGCTCCTGTGGTAAACTCCATGGCAAAGCCTATGGTTGCAGCACTGGGAAATCTTGTCTTTGAAATCTATTAGATTTTTTTGAAGGTGGTAAATAAAGTTAACATGTGGATAAAGGTGAACCAGTCAATATAGTGCATTTGGATTTTAAATGGCATTTAACAAAGTCCCCTTGAGAGGTTTCTCAGGAAATCAATGTCATTGGATAGGAGGCAGTGTCCTATTGTAGGCTGATTACTGATTAAAAGACAGGAAATGGGGAGTATGACTAAATGGTAAGTTTTCTAAATGGAGAAAGTTCATTAATGGGGTACCACAGGGATCGGTACTGAGAACTGTGCTGTTTAACATATTCCTAAATGATCTTGAAGGGATGCAGAAGACTACTGATTAGGCATGTGCAGTGTCAAAAAATTAATTTCAGTTTGTTTATTTGTTTCATAAGTCTCAGTCATTCATTCAGTTTGATTCATATGAAAAAATGATTTGTTTGTTTGATTTGTTCATTCATTTACCAATATAATCAATGGGGGAAGCAATGAGGCTTATTATGTGCTCCCAAATTGGGATTTTTTAATAATTTCTTTTGTACATCGTTTTGAAAGGTTTTAGTTATTCAAAGTCAATGACAAACATTTTCTGTTGGAAAAAAATCAGCAGAACCAGGGGTCATGATTTAAAACTCCAGGGAGGAAGACTCCAGAGAGGAAGACTCAGAACCAATGTCAGGAAGTATTTCTTCATGGAGAGAGTGGTGGATGCCTGGAATGCCCTTCCGGAGGAAGTGCTGAAGACTAAAACTGTGAAAGATTTCAAAGCGGCGTGGGATAAACACTGTGAATCCATAAAGGCTAGAGGGATGGGAATGAAGAGTAGAGCCATGGGGGTGGCTTGCTGGAAAGTTTACTACCTGATTACTACCCTTACTCAGAAAAAATCCCTTGCACAGTTAATGCAACCCCAACATTGCTCTCTGCTTCAACGGCAAAGGGAAATGTGGAAAAGAGGATTTGCATTCAGATAACAACCAAAAAGGACTGAACTTCACAATCTGGATAAATAAATAAACGTGGGAGTAGCTTGCTTATTACCCTAAACCAATTAAGCCTGATACATCACTTTCAATGCATACACAGCATTGCTCTCTGCTTCAACGGCAGGGGGTAATTTTGGAAAAGAGGATTAGCTTTCAGACAACAACCAACAAGGATTAAACTTCATAATCTGGGTAAACAAATAAGCATGGGGGTAGCTTGCTTATTATGGCGGTTACTACCCTAAACCAATTAAGTCTGATACATCACTTTGAATACATATACAGTGCTGCCCTCTGCTTCTACGGCAGGGGGAAAAAGTGGAAAACAGGATTTACATTCAGGCAACAACCAACAAGGACTGAACTTCACAATCTGGGTAAACAATCGTGGGGGTAGCTGCTTATTACGGCAGTTAATACCCTAAACCAATTAAGCCTGATACATAACTTTGAAAGCATATATAGTGTTGCTATCTGCTTCAACGGTAGGGGGAAGTTAGGAAAACAGGATTTACATTCAGACAACATCCAACAAGGCATCGATCTGTGTAATCTGAGTAAACAAACATCGGGATAACTTGCTTGATCCGGCGGTTACAACCCTTAACCATAAGCCTTATGCTCACCTTTGATGCAACTCCAACATTACTCTCTGCATCAATGACAGGGGATGGCAGGAAATTTGAATCAAACAGTTACCAAAAAGAGCCCTGAAGTTGGTGGTTGGTGAAACAGGTAAGTATGGGAAAATAAGAGTGGAAGCTTGCTGGGCAGACTACATGGGCTGATTGGTCTTTTTCTGCCATTATTTCTATGTTTCTATGTTTCTGTGAACCAATGTCAGGAAGTATTTCTTCACGGAGAAGGATGTGGATGCCTGGAATGTGGATGCCTGGAATCAGGAAGAAGTGGTGAGGACCAAAACTGTGAAGGATTTCAAAAGGGTGTGGGATAAACACTGTGGATCCATAAAGTCTTGAGGATGTGAATGAAATGAAGAGAAGAGGCATGGGGGTGGCTTATGGGAATGACGGCTACTACCCTTATTCAAAAAACATACACACGGTTAATGCGACTCCAACATTGCTCTATGCTTCAACGGCAAGAGGAAATGTGGGAAAAAGGATCTGCATTCACAAATAAGCGTGGGAGTAGCTTGCTTGTTATGGCGGTTACTACCCTAAACCAAATTAGCCTGATACTTCACTTTCAATGCATATCCAAGCAGCTCTCTGCTTCAATGGCAGGGGAAATGAAGAAAAGAAGATTTATATTAAAAAAAAAGAACAGTGATCCACTCACCCTGAGCAATTATAGACCAGTATCAAACTTACCACTAATTGCAAAATTAATAGAAAAAAACGTACAAAATCAATTAGCAGAACACTTAGAGGACAATAATATTCTGTACCCATCACAACATGGATTTCGCAAAAACTATAGCACTGAAACACTACTACTTACGCTAACAGACAACATCATGAGAGGTTTCGACAGCGGTAAACATTACATTTTAGTAATGCTGGACCTATCAGCGGCATTCGTCACAGTAAATCATGATATCCTATTAAATAGTTTAGAAGAAATAGGACTATGCAACACAACAATCAAATGGTTCAGATCATACCTAGATAACAGATATTTCCAAGTGCAAATCAAAAAAGCAATGTCAGAAAGAATAAACCTTCAAACAGGAGTTCCGCAGGGATCAGCCCTATCTGCCACACTATTCAACATATACATGATGCCGTTATGCCACCTGCTAGCTGGTCTGGGCATCTCACACTATATATATGCTGATGATATTCAATTAATACTTCCAATTAATGACTCAATTGAGAAAACATTAACCTTAGCCAACATGTATCTAGATATAATAAAACAGCTCTTAAACCAGATGGAATTAGTTATTAACATAGAGAAAACAGAATTCCTACATCTTGAATGAAAAAACATCACAATCATTCAAAACCCAATCACAATCAATAACAACCAAAAAATACAACTAGCAGAGAAAGTGCAAAACCTTGGAGTGATTATCAATACGGAACTAAGTATGAAACAACATATATCTCTAAAAGTAAGAGAAGGTTACGCCAAACTTATGACTCTCAGAAGACTTAAACCACTACTAACACCAAATGACTTCCGGTCAGTAATACAAGCATTAATTTTTTCAAGCACTGATTACTGTAATGCCCTTCTACTAGGATTACCCCACACCACGATAAGACCACTACAGGTATTACAAAACACAGCTGCAAGAATTTTAACCGGTAAAAGTAAAAGAGACCATATCACCAAAACCCAATTGAACTACACTGGCTACCCATTGAACAAAGAATTCAATACAAGACTCTTTGCACCATACATAAATTAATACACGACGAAAAGGCAGAATGGCTGAACACAGCCCTTCACGTACACGTCCCTAATAGAAACTTGAGATCAGCAAACAAAGCCCTACTAACTATTCCCTCAGTAAAAACAGCCAGACTAACTCAAGTAAGGGATAGGGCCCTATCCCTGGCAGGACCTATAATATGGAACACAATGCCTTTAGAAATCAGAATACAAAGAGACATCAAAGCATTCAAAAAAGATTAAAAACATGGCTATTTAAGCAAGCATACCACAAAGGGAATGAAGAGTAGAATCCAGGGAATTGTATGATGCAGTCCGAAGAACTCCCACACACACACATCAGCTTACTCGAATGGTGTGTGTGTGTATATTTTATTTTACTTTACCTCTATTAGATTGCAACAACAGAGAACAAGACTTAAGTGTTAATTTATCTTATAGCCGATATACTTAAAGTAGGCATCACTTATCACAACTACTAAGTAATATTTAATATGAAACTGTTACAGTATTTGATGGCACCTGTTTAGTTAATATAACTCAACACATTTAATTTTGAAGTTATGTGCCTTATTGTGAACCGTTGTGTCGGCAACTAGTTTAATGATGGTATAGAAAAGATTTTAAATAATTTTTTTTTAAATAAATAAGGACTAAATTGCACAGGCTGGAAAAACAAATAAGCGTGGGAATAGCTTGCTTGTTATGGCGGTTACTACCCCGAACCAATCAAGCCTGATACTTCACTTTGAATACATATACAGTGTAGCTCACTGCTTCAAAGGCAGGGGGATGAAGAAAAGAGGATTTGTATTCAGACAACAACCAACAAGGACTAAATTGCACAGGCTGGGCAGACAAATAAGCATGGGAGTAGCTTGCTTATTGCGACGGTTATTACCCCTAACCAATTAGGCTTGATACTTCACATTGATGCAGCTCCAGCACTGCTTTCTACATCAATTGGTGGTGGTGGAAGGAAATTAGAACCAAAAAGTTACCAATAAGGGCCCTGACCTCAGCGGTCAGAATTACAGATACGTACGAGAAAAATAAGTATGAAAGCTTGCTCTGCAGACTGGATGGGCCATTTGGTCTTCTTCTGCCATCATTTCTGTGTTTCTATGGAAGCTTTTATTATAAAAACTGGAAAACGATTTATAAATGTCATAAATAAATAAATATATAATTTCTAATGAAACTGGTAGGCAGACAACACATCAAGATTTATGTCAACATGGCATCAAAAGTGGCATGATGCAAACTGGTTCTAGCAATGGAAGGATTTATCCAAGTCACTGTCAGAGGAGAAAACAGCATCAAGAGTGGCCAGAGTACTGCAAGGCTGAAAACACAAGGCACCATGAAGGGGGAGCAAAGCACCAAAAAAGGCAGACCTTCCCCCAAGGCAATGATAGATGGTCAAAGCAAATGAAAGAGTGGCATGAAGACCCCACAGCATCATGAAAGATCCAAAGCATCCACACAGAGTGGCAAGAATACCCTAAGGCTCCAAATGAGGGGAAAAAGGCACCAACCAATTTGGTAGAAAGCCCTAGGCATCATTAAATGAAGGAGCTAGCTGTTCGGGCTTGGAATTGGTCTTCACTGAAGCTAAGTTGCTACTGACTAGAAGCACCAATGCTCTTTAGCCACTAGCTGTTTAATATCCTATGATTTAAGGAATTCAGGACCTAATTCTTCTTTTGAATCAGTTTTCGCAAATTCTGCCTCCATTACCTCAAAAGCAGGAGAATGGTTCTGGTTCTGGCTGCCTTTTACTATGGTGTAATCAATTGAAGGCTAAATACCAGATGAGATCAATAATCGCAAGAACCGTATGGGAAAGGAGTATGAAGATAATGTCCAAGAAGGCATGAAACTATTAAAGATAACTGGATTGGTAAGGTCTATGTACAGCATTGGATGGCCAGGATAAGAATAAGAGTCAACAAGTACTATAGGGGAAGAAGATTTTCAAAGATCCAAGAACATGATGCACCCTAAGATGACATATTTGGAGTTGTGGTTGCAACGGTGGTGCTAATGATCAAATCACAAATTGTAGGAGAAGAACAACACATAAAGAAGAATAAGTGAAAACACCCCAAGATGTACCTTGAAGGCTGAGGAGAGAAGAAGAATGGTATCCAAAGCTTAAGGCACCAGGAGGGGCAAAATGGTATCAGGAGTGGCATGAAGCAAAGCAATGGATGTCCAGGGTAAGACCAAGAATCGGCAAGAACTGTAGGTGAAGGGGAGGTGGAGAGAACCAAGAAGTCTTTAAAATCATGAGAGGTCTTTAAAATCATGAGAGGTCTAGAATGGGTAAATGTGAATCAGTTATTTACTCTTTCAGATAATAGAAGGACGAGGGGCCACTCCATGAAATTAGCAAGTAGCACATTTAAAACTAATTGGAGAAAATTGTTTTTCACTCAATTCACAATTAAGCTCTGGAATTTGTTGTCAGAGGATGTGGTTAGTGAATTTAGTGGAGCTGGGTTTAAAAAAAGGTTTGGATAAGTACTTGGAGGCGAAGCCCATTAACTGCTATTAACCAATTGACTTAAAGAATAGCCACTGCTATTACTGGCATCAGGAGCATGGGATCTACTTACTGTCTGGGTATTTGCCAGGTGCTTGTAGCCTGGATTGGCCACTGTTGGAAACAGGATGCTGGGACTGATGGTCCCTTGGTCTGACCCAGTATGGCAATTTCTTATGACAATGGAGCAGAGGAGGATGCACTTTAAGGTATCAAGACTGCCATGGAGCAGAAGTGACAGCAGTGGTGTCAGTGAATAAAAACAGAAATAGTAGAAGCAAAGCAACACAGCAAAAAAATAGCTAAAAAGCCCAAGTTGTAGCTCAAAGGCTGAGGTGGGAATAAGAATGGTATCAAAAGTCCAAGAAGTGATGCAACAAGTGCGCAAAGTATCATGAGCAAGAGGGGTGAGCCCTAGGACCACTGCAGGGTTGATGCTACCTGGGCAGTGAAAGTGCTGCCCAGGTCCCGGCAGCCAGCAGCTGAGAGATGATGAGGAGAGGACAAAGTCCAGGAACAGTCTGAGGTCAGGGCTGGTGGCTAGCAGAGATGTTAAGATGCTAGATAAGTTCAAGGCAGACACTGGAGGAGACAAGGGCTGCTACTGGAGGCAAGGCAGGAGCTGTAGACAAGGGCTGGAACATGGAAATGCACACTGCAGGCAAGAGCATGGCAAGAGACCTGTTGCTGAGGTACTGGATGTTAGCAGAAGGCTTCTTTATATACTGGTCAGGTTGTGATGTCATAAGCCAGTGCCCCCAGGAGGTCCCGGTATCAGGGCCTATAAGAGGATGCCCTGGTGACAAGAAGTGCTACCACAGGCCAGAGCTGCCCAGGGTGGGACACTATGCCGGAGTGCTTGAAGATAAGGGGTGTTATAGTACCCCACTTTAAGCCCTTCCCCATGCTCTAGGTTTGGACTTATGGGGAAAGAGGTGGTGGAATCTGCAGAGGAGTCTGGGAGCATGGACTCCATTCCTCCAAAGCCAGCTGAATGGCTAAGAGTTTGCAATCTCCAATCATATAGTTTTGCTCGACTGGAGGGAACTTCTTGGAAAAGAATGAGCATAGCAGCAATTTGCCATCAGATGCTGCCTGGGACAGTATGGCTCTCGCCCCAATAGATGAAGCATCGACCTCCACAAAGAATTGCCAGGAGGAGTCCAAGTGTTAAAATCAGTATGGGAGTTGTTGTAAAGCAGGATGAGTTGGTCGAAAAATCGAGGTGCTTCCAGTAGCCAATTTCATATGCTGACATCCTTCTGAGTAAGGGAGGTTAAGGGGGCTGTTATAGTAGAATAGTTCTGGATGAACTGTCAATAATAATTAGCAAAGCCCAGGAATCATTACAAGGTCTTAAGATCCATTGGTTGGAGGCAATCCTGAATGGCCAAAAGCTTGGCAGGACCCATCCAAAAGCCTTGATCGGACACAATAAATCACAGAAAGGGAAGCTCAGCTTGTTCAAAGGAATATTTCTCTAATTTTGCATACAGTCCATATTGTCTTAGATGTGTGAGGACAATTTTCACTTGTTCACGATGTTGAGGGAGAGATGGAATAAATCAATATAATGTCCAGATAGACAAGTTCACAGGAATTTAGGAGGTCTCTAACGACATGATTTACAAAGTTCTGGAAGGCTGCTGAGGCATTACAGAAACCAAAAGAAAAACGAAATATTATTTACGTCCATCTCTGCTGTTAAAGGTTGTCTTTCCCGCATGCCCCTCCCAGATTTGGATCATATTGTAGGTCCCCTGGAGACCCAGCTTTGTGAAGACGGTTGCTCCTTGCAGCTGGTCAGAAAGCTCAGAAATGAGTGGTAGCGGATACTTGTTTTGATTCAAGCCTTAATAATCTATACAGGAGAACAGTGACCCACCTTTCTTCCCTACAAAGAAAAATACTGCTCTGGCTGGGGACGTTTAGGGCTGAATGAAGCCTCATTACAGGTTCTCCTTAATGTGGGAGGATATCACCTGAGTCTCTGGAAGAGAGATCAGATAAACCCTTCCCATGGGTTGCATCTTCTCTGGGAGCAACTCAATGGGACAACTGTAAGGATGATGAAGAGGACGTGTCTCCATCTGTTTTTTTGTTGAAAACATCAGTGAAGGCAGCGTAAGCTGGAGGGAGGCCAACTGTGGGTGGTCCAATTGTGCCAAAACCGGGGTGAGGGTGGGGTGTTGTACTACTTGGAGGCAGCAGCAGAAGCAGGAGGGACTCCAGGTGATTATGTCTCCAGAGGCCCAATCAATGGTTGGAGCATGCTGCTGCAGCCAGGGGAGCCCCAGGATGATAGAGTTGATAGATATGGGAAATACATAGAAAGCTATCAGTTCCCGGTGTAGGAGGCCAATGTGCAGAGTCACAAGTTCAGTCATGGCCAGGATGCCCTGAGAAAAGGGTCTCTATATATAGAGGAGATAGTGACATGGTTCTTGAGGGGAATAATAGGAATGTTTTGGTGTCTGACCAATGTCTCCATGATGAAGTTGCCTCCTGCCCCAGAGTCAACAAAGGTTTCAGTGAAGATGAGCTTTGAGTCCAACTCCAGTTGCACTATCATAACAATTCTGCCAGGAGTAAAGGTATTTGTGGTGCCTAGGGTTGTCTCTCCAACTCATTCTAGGCACGGGAGTTTTCAGACTTCACAGGGAACTTTGTTGCATAGTGCCCATAGGCTGCACAATACAGGCAGAGGTTATAAACCTGTCATCAGAGCTTCTCTTCTTCAGACAACCAGCATGACCTAGCTGCATGAGCTCCTCCAAAGTAGAGGTTAGATACTGATGCTTTGGAGGAGGTTGCAGGGATCTTTGAAAGATTGGGGCTAGGAGAATGGGTTTCCTTTACACTTCCTTCTCCAGGGACCACTCCTGGAGTCAGATGTCAATCTTCATACAAAGTGTAATGAGGTCCTCCAGATGAGAGGGGATCTCACAGCCAGCTAATTTACGTTAATCCTTTCTGAAAAGCCCTGTCAGAATACTGTGGTTTGGCTCTCCTCATTTCAAGAGAATTCAAAAGCTAATGTCCTGAACTGGAGTGCATACTGCCTCACAATTTTAGTACCCTAACATAAACATAACAGCTCTGATGCTGAGACAATGTGAGGTGAGGGCAAAGTCCAGGAGCAGTCTAAAGTTAGGGCTGGTGGATAGCAGAGAGTTTGAGATGTGGGCTAAGGTCATGGCGGTTAGCATATCAACAGGAGCCAAAAACAAACAAAGATCAGTAAGACAGCAATTAGGCAAGGTCAAAGTCCGTTCCAAGTCAGCACCAAGAAGACAATCCAAAGAGGCTGATGGGAAGCAGGAACAGACATGGCAGGATGACAAGGCAGATACAAGGCTGGGTCAAGACAGGATCTGGAGGCGAAGGCAGGAGCTAGAAACAAAGGCTGGTACTAGAGGCAAGGCAGGAACTGGAGACAAGGGCTGGTACTAGAGGCAAGGCAGAAGCTAGAGACAAGGGCTGCAATATGGCAACACACACTGCAGGCAAGATCATGGCAGGATACCTGTTAGTGAGGTGCTGGCTGGTAGCAGAAGGAGTTGTTATATACTAGAACAGGAAGTGATGTCATCAGCCAGTGCCCCAACGCAATTCTATTATCAGGGCCTATAAGAGGATACCCTGGTGACAGGAAGAGCTAACAACAGCCCAGAGTTGCACAGGGCAGGACACTATGCTGGAGTGTTTGAAGGTAGCAAACAACAGTTGGTCAGAGTAAAACCAAGAGTTGGCAAGTACTGTAGGGGAAAGGGATTCATAAAGAACCAAGAAGAGACCTGGAGCAGAGGAGGAAGCACCCTAAAGAACCACGACTGGCTTGGAGTGGCAGCTGCAGCAACAACACTGACAATTACAAACAAAAATGATAGGAACAGAGCAATGTAACAAGAAGAATATTGGAAAACCCCTCAAGGTGCATCTCAAGGGCTGAGGTGGGAGGATGAATGTTATCAAAAGCCCATGGAATGGTGCAGCAAGCATGCAAAGCAGCTGATGACAAATGTCAGCAAGAACCGTAGGTGAAGGGGATTGAAAAAGAACCAACAAGACAGCTGGAGGAGAGGAAGAAGTACACTAAGTTACTAAAACTGACTTGGAGCAGGACAGCAGCAGTAGCCCTGGTGATTAAAAACAGAAATGTATTTATTTATTTATTTATTTAAAAGTTTTTACTATACCGACATTCGTTAGATACATCACATCGGATTAAAACATAACAATAGCAAAATTTGCTTTACAGAGAAACAATGGTATTAAACAGTGAGCTGTAGCTATGGGGGGGGGGGGAGAGAAACAAGGGAGTGGGGTGTAGGTAAACTATATATATAACAAATAGAAAATGATGTAGGTTACGAAAATGAAAAGCTTGAAAGTTTTGGATTAGCTAAATATGTAGCGGGAATTGGGGTAAGCTATATACAAAACACATAGAAATGGTAGGAGCAGAGCAATACAGGAAGATCAGCTGAAAAGCTCCCAAGGTGTAGCTCGAGCAGGAGGAAAAATGGTATCAAAGGCTGGAGAAGAGGTGCAGAAGGTGTGCAAAGCAATGAATGGCTAGGGCAAGATCAAAAGTCAGCAAGGACCATAGGAAAAGGGGATTTGGAAAGAACCCACAAAACAACTGGAGTAGAAGAGGAAGCACTCTGAGGTGCCTGGGCTGGCTTGGAGTGGCAGCTGTAGCAGTGGCATTGGCAACTAAAAACAAAAAAAACGGTAGGAACAGAGGAATACAGCAAAAAGAGTAGCTGAAGAATTCTCAAGGTTTGCCTTGAGGGCTCAGGCGGGAGGAAGAATTTTATCAAAAGCCCAAGGAGTGGTGCAGCGAGCATTCAAAGCAATGGATGGGAAGGGCAAGACCAAGAGTCGGCAAATAGTGTAGAGGAAGAGGCTTTAGAAAGAACCAACCAGAAAAAAGCTGGGGCAGAGGATGAAGCTCCCTAAGGTACCAAGAGTGGCATTGAGTGGCGGTGGCAGCAGTGGTGCCGGTGATTAAAAACAGAAATGGTAGGAGCAGAGCAACACAGCAAGGAAATTAGCTGAACCCCCTCCCCTCCCCGCCCAGGACGTACCTTGAGAAGTGAGGCTGGATGAAGAATGGTATCAAAAGCCGGAGGGAGAGGTGCAGAAGGCCTGCAAAGCAAAGGATGGTATTGGTTGCTAGTTTCATGGAGAGTCCTCTAGACCTAATGTTGTTTGAAAGGATAAATAACAGTTCCCTATTTACCCATTCCACCCTACTCATGATATTATACATCTTGGGGTGTGTGTGTGTGTGTGTGTGTGTGTGTGGCATATTGAGTAAGCCAATTAGTGGACAAGTTATCCAGATAAAGTTCAAAATCTACAGACCGATGCAACAGCGGGGCGTGGAAAATGGGTGCTTATGATTGAGCACCTGCCCTCTTAACACACGCCTATGCACCTCTCCGGGGTGCTTGATGTAATATTTAAATGGGTAGCTGCGGTAAAAAGGAGGTGCTAGGGAAAATTGTGTACCCCTAGCGCCTCCTCGGCAGCGGGCACCTAGAACAGGTGGCTGTCAGTGCGGGTTAGGAAAGCAGACGCTCAATTTTATGTGTCCGTTTTCCTAACCTGTTCAAAGCCACAGGTAAGGAAAATGGACGCTCGTTAATTGAGCATCCATATTCCTAACCTGACCACTCGTGACTTTAAAAAAAAAAATTTTTTCTTTACTCCTTTTTTCTGTTCCTTCAACTTAATATCGCCGCAATATTAAGCCAGAAGAACTGAAAAAAGGAACAAAAAAAACAGTATTTTCTGCTTTTCTGTTTACTTTATGGGCTTCTCAAGAATTAACACCTGCTCCAAAGCAGGCGATAATTTTTGAGAATAGTCTCATCAACATGAATTTACACGTGATGAGCGCTATTAGCTACGCACTGGTTAGGATGCCCGTTTTGGACGAGCATCCAAAATGTGCATCAAGCGTGCGTTAAGCAGCGTGTTCGGCCAAGAGCACTATATTGCATCAACCTGCTAGCTGGATAAGTGGCTAAATATTCAAACCTTGCCATTTAGATGATAACTTGTGAGTTATCCATCCAAATGGCTTTGAATATTGACCTCCTTGTTCATTTCCCCTCTCAGTCTTCTCTTCTCAAGGCTAAATAACCTTAATCTGTTTAGTCTTTCTTCATAAAGTAGCTTTTCCATCCTCTTTATCATTTTTGTCGTCTTTCTAACTTTTCTATGGTGAGACCAGAACTGCACACAAGGTGCGGTCACACCATGGATCTAAATAAGGGTATTATGATATTCTTAGTTTTGTTCTCTATTCCTTTCCGAATAATTCATAACATTCTATTTCCCTTTTTGACTGCCACCACACACTGGTCCAGATTTTAAAACGTACGCGCAGGCGTAGATTTGTGCGCACAACCTGGCGTGCACAAATCTACGCCCAATTTTATAACATGCACATGCAGCCACGTGCATGTTATAAAATCCGGGGTCGGTGCGCGCAAGGGGGTGCACACTTGTGCACCTTTCGGGCGCCGAGCCCTAGGGGAGCCCTGATGGCTTTCCCTGTTCCCTCCGAGGTCGCTCCGAAATTGGAAATCTAGTCACCTCGTTTATCATTGCTTTCTCCAGATCATTTATGAATATGCTAAATAGTAAAAGTCCCAATACAGACCCCTGGGGCACGAATGACTTTTCTCCATTTGGAAAACTGACTATTTAGTCCTAACTTCTGTTTCCTGTCTTTTATTCAGATAGCAGTCCACAACAAGACACTGATTCTGATTCCATGACCTCCCAACTTTCTGAGGAGTCTCTCATGAGGGGCTTCTGAAAATGCCCTCTGAAAATCCAAATATATTATATTAACTGGCTCACCTTTGTCTGCATGTCTGTTTACACCCTTTAAAAAAATCTCTTAAAATAGTAATGCAAGACTTCCCTTTACAAAAACATGTTGACTCTCCCCCATGAACCATGTCTATTCATGTGGTCAGTAAATTTGTTTTTAACACTAGTATCAACCATTTTGCCCAGTATCGACATTAGGCTCATCGGTCTATAGTTTCCCAGATCACCCCTGGAGCTCTTCTAAAAGCTGGCATCAAATGGGCCACCTTCCAGTCTTCTAGTACCATGGCTGTTTTAAATTATAGGTTGCAAATCACCAGAAACAGCTTTAAAGTTTAACTTTTTAGTTATCTCAGAATATTGGGTTGAATACCATCCTGACCCAGTGATCTGATATTTTTTAGTAGGGATGGGCATTTGTTTGCAATGAAATAGGAAACATCAACAATATTTCCCATTTCATTGCATTTTGGAATTAAAAAAAAAATGATAGAAAAAAACACAAAATTTCATGTTGTTTTTCCTCTGGGAAGTAAAAAAAAAAGCAATATTACAAAATAATAATACAAACCTGGAACCCATCCCAACCCTTCCCATTTATTACAATATTGAACCCCCGACTAGCTAACCCTCCTGCCCACCCACTCTCCTGGTGGTCTAACGGGGGACCCAGAACTGGCCACTCATTGCCCCTATTATGTTATAGGGGCTGCCCAATGGCGCCGGTAGCACTTGTCACAAGATAGAGGAAAGGGCGCCTGGTGCTATTTTGAATAATGGCAACCATTGGCCTGGGAGCTGGAGGTTGCTCTCAGGTCTCCCGATAAAACACCAGGAATTTTTTGTGAGTCCTGGGGGGTTTGGGAGGGTGGGATAGGTAGGCAGGGGGGTCAGCTGGTGGTGGTGGTGGTGGTGGGAGGGGGGTTTGGGGGGGAACGCTCAATAAATGGGATGAGTTAGGGAGGGTTCTGGATTTTTCCTTTTTTTTTAACGAAAGGAGAGCCTGAAATTATTTGAAAACTGAAATGAAAATTTTGGGGGGTACTATTCCTATTCTTTAATTTGTCAGTCTGAAAGTTTACATCCTCTAGTTTCACAGTTATTCCATCCAGTCACTCAGATTCATCACCATCAAAATATGTTTTCAGTATGGGAATGACCCCAACATCTCCTCAGTAAAGACAGAGGCAAAGAATTAATTTAGTTTTTCTACTATTTCCTTGTCCTCTCTGACCAACCCTTTTATCCCTTAGTCATCCAGTTGCCAAAGTGATTCCCTAACAGGCCTTTTGCTTCCGATATACTTTTAAAGTTTTATTACTTGTTTTGCTTAATTATTTGTCCTATCTAACTTGCTAGTGCTTATGCTCTTACCTATTTTTCTCATTTGATTCTGCTTTCCATGTGCTTTTGGCTAATTGCCTCTTTCACTTCACTATTAAACCATACTAGAAGTTGTTTGATTTTCCTATGACCATTTTTAAAACATAGAATACATTTTGTCTGGGTCTCAAGTGTGGTAATTTTAAACAGTGTCCATGCCTCATGCATGTTTATAACCTTGTGAATTGTTCCTTTCAGTTTTTTTCTAACACATTTCCTCATTTTATCATAGTTTCCCTTTATGTAGTTCAATGCTACTGCAGTATTTTTCCTTAGTATTCAACCTCCAGAGGTTATGTCACATTTTATGACATTATAATCACTGTTGCCAAGCAGAACCATTAGCTTTTTCTTTTGCAACAGGTCCTGTGTTTCACTGAGAACTAGATCTAGTATATTAGTCACTTCTCTCATTGGTTCCATAACAGCTACTGCATGAAATAGTTATTCATAGGAACCTTACTTCCCTTGCATGTCCTGATGTGACATTTACCCAAACAATACTTGGGAAATTGAAGTATTCCATTTTACTAGCCAGTCTAATCTCTGTTAGCATTTTGCAGTCTGTTTCCTTATCCTGGCCAGGCAGGCAGTAGTATATCCCCACTACAATACTCTTCCCTGTTACCCTTGTAATTTCTATTCATAAGGATTCCAGAGTGCAGTTTGTTTCCTGCCATCCTTATGCTATCCTTAACATATAGGCATCTTGGGTTTCCGAGATGCGTATTATGTCTATATATTCCTTTACTGCCAAACATTCTGACTCTCCAGTCTTATTTTCAGACTTCTGGCATTTGCGTACAGACATTTTAAAGTAGTTTTATTAGCAATTCTATTTTATATGTACCCCAAACCTGCTTATTATCAGATAATACAGGCTGTTTGGAGTCATTTTTATCTGTGTGTTCTGTATTTTAATACATCTGGGTGTTTTCAGCTTTTACAACAACCTCTCTAGCAGACATTCTGACTTGCTTGGTTTGCCATTATCCTTTGAAGATGCCTCCATCTGAAACATGTGTTTCTGGGCAACTGTCAGCTTTCCCAACATGTTCTTGTTTTAAAACTGCTCTATCTCCTTTCTAAAAGATAGCACCACTAGCCTATTTCTACTCTGGTTATGTTGGAGCCCATCCAGTCAGAATAGGTTCCCCTTTCCCCAAAATGTTCCCAAATTCCTAACAATCCTCTTCTCTGCTCCATATTCTCATCCACATATTGTGCCTCATGAGCTCAGCCTGCCTCCAGAGCCCTGCATATGGAACAGGGAGCATTTCTGAGAATGCAACTTTGGAGGTTCTGGATTTCAATTTCCTACAGAGTAGCCTAAATTTAGCCTCCAGATCTTCATTCATACACCTTCCTATGGGGGTTATTTTCTAAAGCTAGTGCACGCATGCGATAGCTAGCTCGGGGAGGAGTCAGCCCTGGAAGAGGAGGAGTCGGAGCGGCACCGGGGCTGACGCCACGAAGACTGCGCCGACAGCGAAAAGTAAGCACCTTTATCGCTGTCAGTTTCGCGCCGAATAACTACACCTTATTGCTATTATTTGGCGTGACGCCGGCAGCGATCACACTGTGGAGGTGCGATTGCTGCTGGCTACCGCAGGATCGTCCCCCCTCCACCCGTTACCGCGGGATTCACTATGCCTTGCGGCATTAGTGAATCCAGCCCTATGTCATAAGAACAAAATAAAACAATATATGCCATACTGTGTCAGACCAAGGGTCCATCAAGCCCAGTATCCTATTTCCAACAGTGGTCAAGCCAAGTCACATGTACCTGGCAAATACCTAAACATTAAATAGATCCCATGCTACTAATGCCAGCAACAATCAGTGGCTATTCCCTATTGATTAGTGTCACTGATATGCACATTTACCATGAGAATCAGCTCCTCCGCAGGTCTTTCTAAAATCTTATCTACATGGTGCATGAGGCCTACTATATTTTCATCAGGCAGGCATGTTACTAAGCGATCCTCATGCCCACTAGTCACCCAGATATCTACTTTCCTAATGATCAAATCACCCACTACAATGCCCGTCCTAACCCATCTCTTCTGGTCACCTATCTCTGGAAATACATCCTCAATTGGAGAGAATAAAGAATCACCTGGAGGTCAGGTTCTAGATACAGGATCACATTCTGCCACACCAAGATAATTGTCTCCTGCCAGGAGACCTTGCTTCTCCAAAGCAGCACAAGAATTGCTAGACTGGGGATGGGACTGTTCTACTATGTCCCTTAAGGTATCCTCTATATACCTTCCATTCAGCCTCAGCTTCTCCAGGTCTGCCATTCTGGCCTCCAGAGATCAGATGCATTCTCTAAGAACCAGCAGCTGTTTGCACTGAGTGCACACATACAACCTCTCACCATGTGACAAATAGAGCAATCTGGATAGCCTCCATCTCACTTCTGGGCTTTTGCCTGTACCTTAATGTGTTAAGATGATAAAGTCTTAAAGGCGAGTAAGGAGTAGGTATGTCTCAATATGAGGATTGTTAAATGTTATTAGGATTTTAAAATTTATTTATTAGGTGTCTTTTTAAAAAATCTATGGTTCTTAAATCTGATAACTAAGTAATTGATTTTAGTTAGTAAATGACCAGCAACAGAGCTAAAATTATTCAATCACTAAAATCAGGGTTAATTGATTAATTGACTTATTTTTAAGACTGTCATCCTAGAGGGGGTGATTATATATTAAAAAATGAGATGGGGTGGGTCGGATGGTGGGAACCACATTAGTAACCAGTTGGCCAGGAAACAGTTCTATCAGCTTCTCAAATCAAATAAGTGATCTTTGCGAACTCACAGTTCTAACACTGGCAAATAAAAACTATCTTTTACTAGCTCAGAGAATCAAAGTCTATTTCCTCATCACACAAACAATTCTAACACTGGCAAACATATACTAACCTTAAAACTAGCAACAATATTAACATCCAGTGATAGTTTAAAATCTTCAGAGGGGTATTCGTGTTAGTCTGGTGTAGCAGAAATGATAGTGCCGAGTGGCAACATAAAGACTAATCAAATTATTGAGGCATGGTCTTTCTGATTAGGTGTCCCAAAAAGCTCATGCCTCAATAAATTAGTCTATAAGGTAGCACTTGCATCAGTGACAGTTTAACCATACAATACTTTTTTTTTGTTTCAAGATTTATGTGCTTCTTTCCAGCAAATCCAAACTTACTATAGCAGATGAATGTTCTTCTGTCAGCACTCCCTCTGCCAATGCTAGCAGGTGCTGCTTCCACAGTTGATATTATATACCAGTGTTTGTCAGATGCCCCACTTGCTTCTCTTGATTGGTGTCCATTCTGGAATGAATACACTGAGCAAAGTGCGGGTCCTTCCTTCACTTAAAAGTGCTTCCAGTCCATGGATGACTTGTGAGATCTATTCTCTGCTTTCTGGGATACTGATGTTAGCAATGGAGTTAAATTTGGGGGTGGACCATGAGGAAAAATGCCAGGGGCATCACTCACACTCTCTAGCTGTACCGTCTGCTCTTCCTGGGGGTTGATCTCAACAACATTTATATCAATGCATTGAATGCTAAAATGCTACTGACTAAACCTCCCAAATTCTTTTCTAGCTCTTCAATTTCTTATTCAGGGAATCCCAGACAAGATTTTTCCTCAGTATCAGTTTTTGAAAATACTACCTCCATTGCCTGAGAAGCAGTAACCATACAGGAGTGTGCTACTGGTTTTAGTTGTTGCATTTCTTCTGCCTCTGCCCTGCTAATTCCATCCTTGGATGGCTCTCTCACCTTTTCCCCATGCTCCAAAACAAGAGAGATGAGCAGGTGGTAGTGAAAAATGATCTCTAAATTTCAATTGCTTCTGCCTTGAACCAACTTCCACTTTTGCCATTCTGTGACTAAAAAATTATCTTTTCAGTTTAGGGGCAGGACAGTCTTTTTTCACTGCTATTAAGCTGGTCTGGTTTTGCAGAAAGTTCTTTATCCCTACCAGGGCTGTCATTCCCACCTATGCTTTTTCCTCTCAGTGACATGATGACATTTGAAGTTCCTACTGGGAGTTTTGATATCAGAAAGGAATTTATTTTTTGATACTGTACCACCACTTACAATACCACTCTACTATGTGCAGAAATGTCTGTCTCATACTCACATACTGACTCCTTTTCCACACACACAAAAAATTGTTAGAAACTAGAAAGTAAAACCAAATGAACAAGACTAGCAGCCTGGCAAGACTTCTTAATCTTCACTTGTTAGTGTGCTAACATCACTGTACTTCTGTACTAGAGAATCAAACAAACAGAGACAGAGACAAGTTCCATATTCTTACCTTTTCTGTCTGAACAGAAAAAGCACGGTACCACTGCCTCTGTTTTTCTGTCACAGTGAGTGAAACCACTGCAGCAGAGAATATCAGAAATAGCCCTTTACCAGTGTCAAAGCAAACATTTTAAAGAGGTTTTTTTTTTAATTTCTGAGAGATCTTCTTAAAAACAGATCCTTCTCTACCAATTGCAAGAGAGGAAATAGAGAGTTTCTTGCAAATGCACAGATCTTTCAGTGGGAGGATCTTAGTATTACTTGATCCAGATGGCAGCTATAGACTAGTTAAAAGGATTCTTCACCATGATTTATCCTCCTTCTGGTCTTCTTGCCAACTTGTCTTGCCTCTACTCCCAAGAGACTGTGATGTCACACAGGCAAGAGTTGGTTGCTAAGTTACCTGCACCTGTTTATTTGCTCAAAGCACAGCTATAGACATCAATGGGCCATAGAGTTCAGTGGGAAACACAAACTGAGACCAAACTTTTTGTTCAAATTCATGGCTTCCTCTATTTATTTTGTGGATCCATGAAAGAAAAAAAAATGGACTCATTTATTGCATTTTGTCCATTCATTTGAAACAAATGAGCATCCCTACTACTGATCATTATAAGCTGATTTAAAACACTGTTGATAAAATGAAAACTTTCACTTGGTCTTTAGCAATGAACTCAGATGTAGTTGCATTGTAAATAAAAAATATTAATCAATATACAGTAAAGATGAAATAAGTTTGCATATGTCTATGTCTTTTTCTAAAAATCCACAACGGGAGCAATAGTGCACATGATATACAAATAATCCAAGAAATTGTGCAGAATAAAATTAATGTCCATGCACAGTTTGAGTGGTGATCAAAATGTGTTTACTTGGTACGGTAACTCCACAGTGTTTTCATATAGCAAACTTATATACGACCTGCTCGATCCCCTTGTATATAAGTTTGCTATATGAAACACTGTGGAGTTGCCGTACCAAGTAAACACATTCGGGCGGATTTTAAAAGCCCTCTCGCGTAAATCCGCCCGGATTTACGCGAGCAGGGCCTTGCGTGCCGGCGCGCCTATTTTCCATAGGCTGCCAGCGCGCGCAGAGCCCAGGGACGTGCGTAGGTCCCGGGGTTTGTCGAACGGGGCGTGTCGGGGGTGTGTTGGGGGGGCGGGACCCGATGACGTGGCGTTTCGGGGGCGGGGCGCGGTGTTTTGGTGGCGGGACCGGGGGCGTGGTTTCAGCCCGGGGCGTTTCGGGGGCGTGGCCGCGCCCTCCAGAACCACCCCCGGGTCGAGTCTCGGCGCGCCAGCAGACCGCTGGCGCGCGTGGATTTACATCTCCCTCCGGGAGGCGTAAATCCGTGGATAAAGGTAGGGGGGAGGTTTAGATAGGGCCGGGGGGGTGGGTTAGGTAGGGGAAGGGAGGGGAAGGTGAGGGGAGGGCGAAAGAAAGTTCCCTCCGAGGCCGCTCCGATTTTGGAGCGGCCTCGGAGGGAACGGAGACAGGCTGCGCAGCTTGGCGCGCGCCGGCTGCCCAAAATCGGCAGCCTTGCGCGAGCCGATCCAGGATTTTAGAAGATACGCGCGGCTACGCGAGTATCTTATAAAATCCAGCGTACTTTTGTTTGCGCCTGGTGCGCAAACAAAAGTACACGAACGCGCTTTTAAAAAAAATCTACCCCTCTTTGATCACCACTCAAACTGTGCGTGGACATTAAACTTATTCTGCACAATTTCTTGGATTATTTGTATATCTTTTTCTATACATTCAAAATCAAATGCACCAAATGCTAGTTTTAATATATATTTTTTCTGTATCTGCTATCCCTCAAGTCTTTCCCAAAAACAAACAAAAAAACCCCTTGACCTCCATACTGTTAAACATGGAAACTGGTCTTTGCAGACTATGCAGAGCTTTTCACTTTAAACCTATCACAGTAAAATGAAGTTACAGAAATGAATAGTTAAGTTTGTGTTCTTATGATGTTACATGTAATACATATTCAGGCAATGTTATTGACACAGTTTCAGAATATGGTTAAATTGCATTATTCTATTGTAGTGCTAATATATCATATGCATCATTGTACAGTAAAAACCGGATTCCAACATATACCAAATAATTCCTATACATAACAAATATATTCCTTTATATAATAGGTAATTAAAATAACATATTTCTGGCTATGCATTTATAGTCAAGCTTTGATATTTCAATTAAAGCAGGGTCAATTTAAAAGTCATAATCCGTGGATTTTGATCTGCAAACCTTCATTCAAGTGACCTGCAATTAGTCTTGGTGCTAATGATTCCACCCTGAGGTTCGTTAATTGCAGTTCTTGACTCCCACATCATTTTGAGAGATTTTATGAGGCCAATTTACTGAATGGTAGATCCTTTGGACTGATGTACAACAGCTCTGTGAACAAAGCAAGATGAAGAGGTCATTAGAAATGGACTTGAAATGCAAAGAAAATTTGAACCTCCTCAATCTGGTCATTTCAGCTGATCATGAGCAGTTCACAAACCATCTGACCTGATAACAATACCACCCTCCACACATTTAAAATATTTTCCATAGTCTTAAATAGGAGAAACTCCATACAAAATATTCTGCATAAAAAAAGAGAAAATGAAGAATTTGCAAATGATGCCAAAAGGATATGGCCCTCTTATATATAAAAAGTTTCCATTAAAACTAATGGAGAAAAAAAATTTGCATTAGTAGAGCTTTTTACTAATTTCTTTGCAAAGGTGAAATCCTTAAAGTTTCGCTATTTTTCGTGTGTGCTGCAAACATTTTCTCACATTTCTAACCTTTATAGTTGCTCTGATGCCAAACAAAACATATAGGGCGGGATTTAAAAAAGGTTAAGTGCATAATCAGCATTACGCGTGCCAGGCCTATTTTCAAAAGGCCTGGCGATGTGCGTAAAGACCCGGGACGTGTGTCAGTCCCGAGGCTTTACTAAAGGGGGTATGGGCGGGGCATGGGCGGGGTCAGGCTCCCGGTACAGCGGTCATATTTGCCGCGGTGCCGGGAATTGCATGCCGGCAGTTGGCCGGCAGGCACAAAAGGTAAAATAAAGGTCAGGGGGGTTAGAGTAGGGCTGGGGGGGGGAGGTTAGGGGAAGGGGTGGGAAGGTCAGGCTAGGAGGGAAGGGACATTCCCTCTCAGGCCACTCCGATTTTTGGAGTGGCCTGGGAGGGAACGGGAGAAGGCAGCATGGCTTGGTGTGCACAAGGTGTACAATTGTGCACCCCCTTGCGTGCGCCGACCCAGGATTTTATAACATGCGCGCCCATGTTATTAAATTGGGCGCACATGTGCACACGCCGGGTAGTGCATGCACATGGATACCTGCGCACAACCTTTTAAAATCTACCCCATAGAGTCTGATTTTAAAAGGGTTATGCTCTTAAATCCAGAGAATTTTCGCACGTAACCGGGTCTACGTGCGCCGGGCCTATTTTAAAAAGGCCCGCAACGTGCGTAAAACCCCTGGATGAGTGTAAGTTCCGGGGCTTGCAAAAAGGGGCGGGAGGGGGCGGGGCGGTCTGGGGGCAGGGCCAGAGGCCTCTGACAGAGCGGCCATTGCCATTCTGTTGGAGGATTGTGTGGTGACAGGCTGCTGGCAGGCGCAAAAGGTAAGATAAACATTTTGGCGGTGCTGGGGGGAATGGTTAGGGGAAGGGGTGGGAAGGTCAGGTTATGTTATGGATCTGTTGCTGGATACTCCTGTTAGAGGAGGAGTTAGCAATCTGTTGTAGATCACCCCTCCAGAGGGGAGGATTTAGCAATCTGTTATACGCTACTCCTCGAGATGGGAGGAGTTAGCAATCTATTGTGGACGGACTGCAGGAATTAGCAATCCGTTAGGGATCTGTTGCTGGATACTCCTGTAAGAGGAGGAGTTAACTATCTTGTTAGACTCGGTAGGCGGAGTTAGCAATCTTGTATGATCTGCTAGGAAGTTAGCAATCTGTAGTGGAACCAACTCTGGGGCGGATGGATTTACGCGAACAGGGCCTTGCGCGCCGGCGCGCCTATTTTCCATAGGCCTGCCGGCGCGCGCAGAGCCCCAGGACTCGCGTAAGTCCCGGGGTTTTTCGAGGGGGGCGTGTTGGGGGCGTGTCGGGGACGGGGCCGATGGGCGCGGCGTTTTGGGGGCGGTTTGCGGCGTTTTGGGGGCGTGTCAGGGCGTGGTTTCGGCCCGGGCGGTCCGGGGGCGTGGCCGCGCCCTCCGGAACCGCCCCCAGGTCACGTCTCGGCGCGCTAGCGGCCCGCTGTCGCGCGGGGATGTACTTCTCCCTCCGGGAGGCGTAAATCCCCCGACAAAGGTAGGGGGGGGGGTTTAGATAGGGCCAGGGGGGTGGGTTAGAAAGAGGAAGGGAGGGGAAGGTGAGGGGAGGGCGAAAGCGAGTTCCCTCCGAGGCCGCTCCGATTTCAAGCGGCCTCGGAGGGAACGGAGGCAGGCTGTGCGGCTCGGCGCGTGCCAGCTGCACAAAATCTGCAGCCTTGCGCGCGCCGATCCTGGATTTTAGCAGATGCTAAAATCCAGCGTACTTTTGTTTGCGCCTGGTGCGCCAACAAAAGTACGCGAAGGCGCACTTTTTAAAAATCTACCCCTCTGTGTAGAGCTGGGAGTTATCATCTGTTAAGGTATAGACTGAGGAGATAGCAATCTGTAATGAACTGTTGCTGAAGACTCCTGATGGAGAAGACTCTGTTTTCAGCGGAGTGCTTGGAGAGGGCACTTGGCTGTAGAGGAATGTAGATAGGTGGATCCCTGGGCTGATGGCAGATGACAGTGCCTCCAGGAGGATATCCTGAGAGCAGTGGCGTAGCCAGAATTGATTTTTTGGGTGGGCACAAGGTTAACATGGGTGGGCTGTAGGCATGCAGGTCTGAGACCTACTAGTTGTTTTCTTATTGATAAATAATGCCATATACTACACCCTAGAATGGCTTAAGTAATTTGCAACCGCCATTATGTGTCATGGCTGTTGCAATACTTTACTTCAATTATTTCAAGTATAGAAAACAATCAGATCCAATCATGTAATAAAACAAAAATTAATGTATTCTTTAATGAACCGTCTTTGCAGAAACCCAGAAATCTTCATAAATACTATAAAATATAATTAATCATCAGAACAGGTGCAGCGCAGAGCTAGGGCAATTCACATTACAGCTAACATGAAAAAAAAATCAAATTCTGGTGTCATCTCAGCAAAAAATAACCCTCCACTGCTATTTTGTGAAGTAACACAAACTCTTGCAAAGAAAGAGGCATCTAGAACCTTGCCATACAATCACAGCACTGACTCTCAGGATTCAAACAGCAACCTTATGAAAAAGCAGCAATGCAATTGCAAATACTATACCAGGCCCTAGAACATTAATACATCACCTACTGGAATAACAGAACAAGCTGGACTACTACTACAGAGAAACTATATGCTAGAAATACTGCATTTCTGTCACACACAGGCAAAACTGAGACCAACCCTTACCTAATATAGAACTAAGAGACTATAAATTAGAAACAGAAACATGCAGATAAAATAAAAATACAAAGCCTGAGAAACTAAAATGTCTGAACGGTGGAATACTTAAGAAAGAGCAAAATTCAAAAATATAAGAAATGCACATTCCTAAAGATGACATATTTAAATTGCTAACATCTCTCTCTCTCTATATATATATATTTATTTTTTTTTACCTTTGTTGTCTGATCTTTGTATTTTTTTTATCAGTTGGTCCTAGTCTCTTTTCCCATTTTTTCCCTTGTCACTCATTTCATAATTCCTTTTCAGTGTCTTTCTTCTACTACTGTCTTCTTCCCTTCCACACACACACACACTTTCTCTCACAGACTCCCTCACACACTCAAGCTCTCACTCTCATATGCTCTCCCCCCCGCCCCAAGCTCACATTCTCTGCAGACATACATACAAGCTCTCACTTTCTCACCCCTCCCCAGGCTTATATTCTTATGCACACACAGACGCACATCCAAGCACCCATTCTCACCCACACACACAAACCCAGACTCCCATTCTCACCCACACATATACACATTTAAGGTCCCATTCTCACCCATACACACACATTCAAGCACCCATTCTCACCCACAAATTCAAGCTTCCACTCTCACCCACATATTCAAGCTTCCAATCTCACCCACATATTCAAGTACCCATTCTCACCCACATATTCAAGCTTCCATTATCACCCACAAATTCAAACTTCTATTCTCACCCACACACATTCAAGACTCCATTCTCACTCCCATACACACCCACACACACACCAAGGCTCCCATTCTCATCCACACATACACATTCAAGCCTGTGCACAGTTTCCGCTTCCTCCCCCCAGAGCAGGAAGATCGGTTGGCCTCTCCTGCTGCCACCGGTCTCCTGCTATCTTCGGGCCATTCGGCCAACCAATCTTCCTGCTGGTGTGGGGGGGGGGGGGGAGCAGAAGCTGTTCACGGCGCTTCCGCTCTCCTCTCCCCCCCCCCCCAAACAGGAAGATCGGTCAGCCGTACGGCCCGAAGATAGCAGGAGGCTGGTGGCAGCAGGACAGCCCAGCTGATCTTCCTGCTTTGGGGGGAGGAAGTGGAAGCTGTGTGCGGAGCTTCCGCTTCCCCCCCCAAACAGGAAGATTGGTCAGCCATATGACTGCAAGACCGCTTCCCCATGTGTGCCGTGATGGCACGCCAGGCCTGGGTCCTCCTCTTCACTGTCGCAGGGATGGGATACCGTGACAGCCTTGCAGTTCTGGTGCCAGTTGTGTGGGCCTGGGTCTAAATTGGGTGGGCAGCTGCCCACCCAGGCCCACCCATGGCTACGCCACTGCCTGAGAGGGACCACCGGCTAGGCTTGGGTATGGAGACAGACACAGATAGTACTTTTATTAGACAGGTTAGTAGAACCACCAGAGGTGGCAGTAGTGAGCTGACTTGCCCAGCAGGGCTGAAGTCCCTCAGGTACTGGAACGGTGTTCCCAGGATTGCTGAGCTGTAGAGAAACTATAGATAATGAGTAGACAGGGTATACTGTATACATAGCCAGAACTGGATGACAAAACTCACATAATGTCTTAAGCTCAGTAGCTGGAAATGGTTAGGCCCTCGAGGAGCGAGTACCTGTTTCCAGGGAAAGCTCTGAGAGAGCGATGGTAACTCACAATTGTCTGTATCTGCGATAGCTTCCAGACAGTAGATAATCTTCAGAGTGTACAGGTACATGGGCCCTCGAGGAGCGAGTACCGGTTCCTATCTGCAATCTGAAATAAAGAAAAGAGAGCGGGGCCCCCGAGGAGTGGGTACCCCTGGTAAGTCCAAGGAGGCAGAGTAGCTTAGGTAGCGAAACCCTTGCTAACTCGATACGTTAGCAATTACTGAGACCTTTTATATTGGAAGCGGATGAAGTCAATTCAGGGGGATGCCCCCGAGGTTCGCGCCCTTGCTGGTACATACATCGGAGCGCGCGCGCACGCCCTACGTCATCAGGCAACATAGCGGATCCGCAGCGTCATGCCGGTCCGGGGACGCCAGAGGAAGAAGGCAAGGAGACGCCGTGACAGCCAACTGTCCATCAGACATGGAGGGAGTTGCCACAGAGATAAAGAGAGCGGAGTGAGGGCATCGAGCAGCGGCGGATGCAACAGGTTAGGGGGAAAGGAAGGGGGAAGGCAGCACGGCTCAGCGCGCGCAAGGTGCACAATTGTGCACCCCCTTGCACACGCCGACCCCTGATTTTATAACTTGCGTGCACAAGTTATAAAATTGGGTGTACATGGGCACGCACCAGGTAGCATGTGCACATGTAGGCCACGTGCGCTCCTTTTAAAATCTACCCCATAGTATCTGACTCTGCTTGGTACTAGTTTACTACTTCCCATGAATACAAATTCCTAGAAATAATTATTTTTTATGTCTCCAGACTTCATAGAACAGTGACAGAAGCGTATAGATTTCACAAAACAGAAACTTCCACGCTTACTTTCCCTGCCCTGGCATGCCCCTAGACAACACAATGAAAGAATAATGTGTGGCAACAATCTACTGGTCAATATATCTTAGCAATATAGATTTTTAATCATACAATCACAGATGCGGTACATATATTTTTTAAATATACAGTCACAAAACCATAATATGTATGGTTATATATGTACCGCATCTGTGATTGTATGATTAAAAATCTATATTGCTAAGATATATTGACCAGTAGATTGTTGCCACACATTATTCTTTCATTGTATGTTTTTTTTTTAATTTAAATTTTATTGTATGTTTAAGTGTATTTACACAAATTAACATTGTGAATGAGAAAAACAGGTGGTTTACATTTACATTTGAAATATTTTCAAAATGAAATAATAAAGTCAGTAATAATACAATTTAAATACCATCTTTATAATAAGAAATTTAAGGGGGCAGATACTAACAAATCTTTAGAGCAAACAAATCTTAGGCAAAAAAGAAAAAGAAAAAACGGCGGCTGAATGAATGCCTAACATATGCCTTCTGTATTGTCTAAGTCACATTTGAGTGTGAGTCAATAAAGAAACGAAGTTGAGACGGTTCAAAGAAGACCTATACAGAATTAAGATATTTTACTACACATTTACATGGGTAGCGGAGAACAAATTTTGAGCAAATGACTAATGCTTCCGTTCTCATCTCTATAAATGTTTTCCTCCTCTCCTGCGTTAGCCATAATATTTTTCAGATCTTTTACGAAAGAGCATTCTCATCACATTATTTTTCTCTGTAGCAAAAGCAAAAGTCACAAATAAGACTCCTCTTGTTGAAATTGTATCCTCAGTTGATAACTCCAATAGCTCAGTTATATTCCGCTGGGCTTGGGGTTCCTCATTCTCCTGGCCTTCTTCCCATTTCTTTTGTGGTAGGTAATAAACCTTTAAAATTAAAGGCATAGGCTACATTGGTATTTTCAATACTTCATTTAAATACTTCTTGAATAAATCGATCATAGGCATTTGGGTTATGACCGGAAAGTTAAGAACCCTTATGTTTAACTGCGAAGAGAGTTCTCAATATTTTCTATTTTCTTATTTAACACTGTCTCATGTTGAATAAATTGTTGCTGATGACCCTCGACCATTTTAATTTTCTTTTCCATTTCACGTAGTTTCTCATCCTGAGCATCCATCCTTTTCACATTCTCCATGCTTCGTTAATTTGATTCCATGCATACTTTTGATAAATTTATAATAGCTCCTTCAATAGCGGCCATTGCTTCCCATAACGCTTCCATTATAATTACCACTGGCTTTACAAGAAAGGGGGTTAATTCTTGTGCAGACTCACCCCTTCCTGCAGCTTCAGTAGCAGTGTCCCGTTCGGTTTCCAGTGATCGGGTTTCGGGGATGATGTCTCTCAGTGTTGGGGGTAAATATCCTCCCAGCTGGAGTGTTCCTCCCGGTTCTGCCACTTTCCGACCTCCTAACTCCATATGGCTTGCCGGTAAACTTTTTGATATAAACTCCAGTTTCTCACTCTCTCGCTGGGGTGGGGACGGCATCGCAGGTGTGCCAGGACTGAGCGAGATTTCCTCTGCCAATGACAGGGACGTTCGCTCCACGTCCCTGTTCAATGCGGCACTCGCCTCTGGCTCATTCGGTGTTGAAGAGAAGAAGGCTGGTATAGTTTTTATTTATTTTTTTATTTAACACTTTTTTATACCGGCATTCGTAGGACACATCATGTCGGTTTACAAGTAATTGAGAAGGGAAATTACAATGAACAAGGGAGGGGCTAACTGGGTAATATGCAAAATACAAAGGAAGAGAGTCAACAGCAGAATTACAACTTTTTTGCATTCAAGTTAGGGTTAAATATGCAAAAGAACTTATAAACAAATTAAACGAGGCATGTACACTTGAGAAATTAGCATATGAGGGCTTATTTACAGTATGAGGGGGCAAGTGCACATATGTATAGTTAAAAGCTAGTGGGGGGGGGGAGAAAGGAGGGAGGGAGCAGGGGGACAGGGGCGGGTGGGGTAGAGTGAAGAGGGGTACAGTAAGGCACGGGTAGTAGTTTGTCATTCTTCAGGGGTCCAAAGAAACAAACCAGAAACCGATCCAATATTGCAAATAGCGACCATATGAAGAAGAAGATCGGTAAACACCAAGGAGTTTATTAATATTTAGTAGTAAAAAGTCCGACTCAGGCCGAGTTTCACTCTATCGAGCTGCTTCAGGGGCTACATAGACACAAATGAAACAAATACGCAAATGTATAAACATATAAACACATATAAAACCATGCATAACATAATAAATGATTAAAAAATCAAAACTTATGCAAACAGTACTGGATAAGACTAAACAATAAAGAAAAACACATAAATGTTACCCATGAAATTAATAGTTATGGTCAGATGAAAGGTACAGAATTGATTCAAACTTTGCCTATGATTGAAAGATAAAGTAAACTAGTGGTCATATATTATAAAAGAACAATTATGTAACAAAACAGGGGTTGGTAAGGGTATAGAATCGATTAATGATCATGTAATTTGCTGTGTATCATTGAGCTATTAAAGCATAAAACAGGGGTTTGGTATATTTCTTAATTAGTGCAAAGAAATGAATACCCATTGTTCCACATTAGTTCATATGTTAAGCATTATCCTCCCATTTGAAAATTTCATGTATCTACAACCGGTACCCATATAAAATCAACACAAGGTGAAAAATAAATAATAAAATTAAATAACTACATGTTGAATAATGAAAGCAGTGTTTGCCCGTATACAGCACTTCATGCGGATGTAAGGTTCTTATATTCCATATATTGTACTAAATAACTCTTAAAAACAAGGATAAAACAACAATAAAAAATGTCTTATAAAAATACTGGCCAAGTATTATGGGTGTGCATTCATTCCCTACGTATTGGCAATCCACAACGGATGTGGCCATATTCGTTGTATTCGTGGGGAAGCGAAACGTATCGCGATTCCCCACGAATACATGAATCTTCGCCGAATTATTCGGCTGCCTAAAGAAGCCAATTTAAACAACCCCCCACCCTCCTGACCCCCCCCCAAGACTTACCAAAGTTCCTGGTGGTCCAGTAGGGGGGTCCGGGAGCCATCTCCTATACTCACACCCTGGGCTGCCGGTTTTAAAATGGCGCCGATAGCCTTTGAACTACCATGTCACAGGGGCTACCGGTGCCATTGGTAAGCCCCTGTCACATGGATGGCCAGCACCATCTTGTGCTCCTACCATGTGACAGGGGCTGACCAATGGCACCGGTAGCCCCTGTGACATAGTAAGGGCAAAGACTATCGGCACCATTTTCATTACTGGCAGCCGATGGCACGAGTGCAGGAGATCGCTCCCGGACCCCCGCTGGACCACCAGGGACTTTTGGCAAGTCTTGGGGGACCCTGCTGACCCCCACAAGACTTGCCAAAAGTCCAGCGGTGGTCCGGGAGTGACCTCCTGCACTCGGGCTGTCGCCTTCCATTATTCAAAATGGTGCCGATAGCCTTTGCCCACACTATGTCACAGGGCTGACCGTCAGCCCCTGTGACATAGTGAGGGCAAAGGCTATCGACTGCCAGTATTCAAAATGGCGCTGATAGCCTTTGCCCACACTATGTCACAGGGCCGACCGTCAACCCCTGTGACATAGTGAGGGCAAAGGCTATCGGCGCCATTTTGAATAATGGAAGGTGACAGCCCGAGTGCAGGAGGTCGCTCTTGGACCCCCGCTGGACTTTTGCCAAGTCTTGTGGGGGTCAGCAGGGTCCCCCAAGACTTGCCAAAAGTCCCCGGTGGTCCAGCAGGGGTCCGGGAGTGATCTCCTGCACTCGGACCATTGGCTGCCAATAATCAAAATGGCGCGGATAGCCTTTGCCCTTACTATGTCACAGGGGCTACCGGTGCTATTGGTCAGCCCCTGTCACATGGTAGGAGCACAAGATGGTGCCGATTGCCATGTGACGGGGCTGACCAATGGCACCGGTAGCCCCTGTGACATAGTAGGTCAAAGGCTATTGGCGCCATTTTGAAACCGGCAGCCGAGGGTGTGAGTGCAGGGGTTGGCTCCCCGACCCCCCGCTGGACCACCAGGGAGCTTTGGTAAGTCTTGGGGGGTCAAGAGGGTGGGGGGTTGTAGTTAATTTAATTTTAGCAGGGAAACGAATAGAAATCGACATATTAACGTATTATGGTGCCATACAGCCGAATGCAACGTATATGCCCCCGACGAATCTGAATCCCAAATGCAATGTATGGCGTCCCTCTGCACATCCCTACCAAGTATACATCTTAAAAAGCTCTGAACTAGATTGAAACCAATAAAAATGGATTCAAAGGAAAAATACAAACCAAATAAAAGAACAAATAAAAAACTGATGGATCTCTGCTCCAGGCTTTATACAGGCAAATACCACTTTCATTATTCAACAATGATATCCAGCAATTGACATGATCATTAATCGACTCTATACTCTTACCAACCCCTGTTTTGTTACACAATTGTTCTTTTATAATATATGACCACTAGTTTACTTTATCTTTCAATCATAGGCAAAGTTTGAATCAATTCTGTACCTTTCATCTGACTATAACTATTAATTTGATGGGTAACATTTATGTGTTTTCCTTTATTGTTTACTCTTATCCAGTACTGTTTGTATAAGTTTTGATTTTTTAATCATTTATTATGTTATGCATGGTTTTATATGTGTTTATATGTTTATACATTTGCATATATGTTTCATTTGTGTCTATGTAGCCCCTGAAGCAGCTCAATAGAGCAAAACTTGACCTGAGTCGAGCTTTTTACTACAAAATATTAATAAACTCCTTTGTTGTTTACTGATCTTCTTCTTCGTGTGCTTCAGGGGTCTCCATAGTTGCCTGGCTCTCTCAGAGTCGGGCTTTGCATTTAGTATGCGGCATTTGTTATCTTTACTTGTAATTATAACTCGAGGAATACAAATTTCAGCAGAGCAACCTTCTCCCACTTCTCATTTGGCCGCCATCTTGGACTCCACCCCTACCCTTTCATTGTATGTTTTATACATGTGTGTGCTGTTTACTCTGCCTGTTTTGCGTGCTTTATGCCCCTAGACCACATTTTTGTCTCCTGTAAAATGTACGTGTAGAGCCAAATATATGCACAGAGTCTTGAAGTTCATACAATAGTAAGTGAGTACATGCATTCTATTTACACACATATATGCAATTTGTATGTGCAAAACCACTTTGAAAATACACTCCAATGAGAGCAAGTCCCTATTAATCTACTTAATTTTCTTATCTATTGATTTCTATGCAATCAGTTGTACCCTCACTTCCCCGCAATAAGAAAGCTTTTTTTTTTCTCATGCTTTCTTGAATTTTCATACTGTTTCTGCCTTCAGTTCCATTGAAAGGCTGTTAAGTGCATCCATCACTGTTTCTATGCCGCCATCTGAGACTACCATTTTTCAGCCTCGTACCATAACCTTAGAAATGGAATCCTCATGTTAATGTCTGTAGATATTAGGGATGTGAATCAGGTGCCCAATCGTTCCTGCTTTCGGGTTCATCTGGCCACGGGAAAATCTCGTTTTCCTGCGGATCACCGTTTCTTTTTTTAGTGAAAAATCATTTTTTGGGTTAGTGCGCGCTAACTCATGTTAGCGCGCACTAACAAAAATAGCAAAAAGTAACAAAAATAACAAAAATAAACCTTTTTTTGTTAGTGCGCGCTAACCCAAAAAACAATTTTTACGAACATTTGGGGGGGAAATGATCGTTTCTTTTTTTACCTGATATATTAATGAATTTAGAAATATCATACGATATTTCAATTCGTTACAAAAACGATTCACATCCCTAGTAGATATGACTTCCAATAGACCACTGATATCAAGGTCCACACCATGTCTGGCACATGTCTCTAAGTTTTCCTTAACAAGTTAACTGGAAGAAAATATTTTAAAATCTCCTTCAATAAATGTTTTAATAAAGTCATAATTTGTAGTTCCAGTTGATTTCTTTCCAAAAGCTGAAATATAACTGCTTTTCTTTTCTCTATTCTTCTCCAGTACATTCCAGCATTTGGAAGTTTTTATTGCCATATCTTGATTTTCTGTGGTTAAATTGTATGCTGATCTGTTCTTTATTATTTTGTATCTATACAACACAGTCTGTAGTCTGCTCGAAATAAAAGGTGCTTTTCTGAATCAAAATAAATTCATTGGAATTTTCAAATAATGTTACACAAGAGCATTTTAAAATTTGATTTCTGATTATATTAATAAGAAATCTGCATTTTTAATTGAGGCATTACCAATGTGCTGATAAGTCTTTTTAGTACAGCTCTTTGGCGCCAAGCAGACATGATAAACGGTTCTTGTGCATCAGTAAAACCTGATTCATATTACTTCTTAAATTTTTTCTTTGTTTGTTTCATGACAGATAACCTCCTCAGAAGCAAAATCTCATTTACAAAAGTGTCCTGCCAATGTCCTGTTGGTAACATTAATAATATTGAATGTTCTATTGAATAATATGGGGAACGAAATGCCATTAATAATATCTATTCTTAGTGTTATAATTTATCAGCTGCATAAATTTTTAATTAATAGGAGTGTGAGCAGCAATTTGGATGTCAACAGACATCATTACTGATGTCTGAGAATGAACACAGAAAGTCAGAGAAGATCAAAGGCGTGAAACAAGTATACAAGGAGAAACCGAACATGAAAGTGACATCAGTATTTTCTTTGCACAAGTATCTGGAAAATGGCATTAAAAACTGTTTGGAACAGGAGGATTAATCATTGATAGAACAACTTTGGTTTGAACATTTGTTAAAAGTTTGAACCAGAGTAGTATTAACTTCTTCATTGTAACGGGCATGAATTTTCTGATGGTTGAGTTGCTAATCAGTTGTACCAGTTAAATAGGAATAGGCTAACACAAGGTCTCTGAAAGGTGCCAAGAGACTAAAAGACTGGTTTACTAAGCTCTTTTCTTTTTTTTTTTTTTGCCATAGATAACAGAATGGGAGAAAAACCTTAGTAAATCAGGCCCTGACTGAGATACCTTCCTTATAATAAGAAAAAGCTAATGGATTTGCCAAGGAGTCAAAGAAAAAGCAGGAGTCACAGCAGGCAGGAAAAGAGTGTGTAGAAATTTTACATTATTTTCCTTTACTAAGCAATAAAAGATAGCTCTTTTTTTTTTTAATCCTGCTCAAGGCTTGTGTTCTGACACCTGCCACAAGCATTACTTGTACACATCCCTTTTAATGTTGTATTCCCTTTTAATTCTGGCATGACTTTGATATATTTTTGTCTCTCTGTGATATAAATGGGGCAGGGTAACATTCTCAGCTAAGACCTGACATTTTATTCCTTTGGGTCATAACCTAGAAATGAAGGCCTGGATTTAGGTTATTCTGATTGTAGAAAGAATGCTTTAGCCATGCCAGTGATACAAGCAGATATAAAGAAACATGCAATCGCTTGACTGCTTAAGATTTCCTTTAAATAAGTTTGGGATATGACTTGATGGTGGTGGGGTGCACTGTAACCAAAGAGACTTGAGTTTCAATCTTCTGTTCACCAGAAACATTAGGGAATTGATGCTGGTGGATGTAGCATTCTCATACAGATCTAACAATAGCAACCCCTGCAGGTGTAAGAACAACATATAAATTTAACCATAAAGGAAGTTTCCATTCTAGCTCTTGGTCATCTAAAGGCATTTGATTACATTTTCAAAGGGGTTACGAATGGAGAATTAGCATATATATATGTGTGTGTAAGTAGACTGTATTCGCCTTCATGCTATTTTATAAACACCAAAAGAACACACAGAGTTTGGTTTCACGTGCACCTTTACTGGCACAAAAAAAAGGGGAGGTCAAAAGATGTTTGGGAGGCATGGAAGT
This sequence comes from Rhinatrema bivittatum, assembly GCF_901001135.1. Lineage (NCBI taxonomy): Eukaryota > Metazoa > Chordata > Amphibia > Gymnophiona > Rhinatrematidae > Rhinatrema > Rhinatrema bivittatum. The sequence continues at coordinate 466,188,248 of NC_042616.1, forward strand.
AGGTATTTTATAAAAGATTTACGTGAATACATTAGCATACTTATTTGCACACTTCATACCTGCTCATTGACTGGCGCAAGTAAAATTGGACTTGTCTGTTGTCCTCTCTTCTTAGGTGGGTGAACAGGGAGGGTTCAGGGTAAAGTACTAGAGGGTCTAAGTGAACTGGAGACGGACTGGGTAAACTGGTTGAGGTACTAGCAATCTGATGATTTCAAGTATGCATGCATATTTTAAAATATACCTGCCTACAAGTATAAATTAGGATTTTTACACATATATGTTATATTTTTTGCACTTATAATATAGGTGCATACAGTATGTTTATAAAATAAGTAGAGAAAGTAGGGGCTTTTAATGCATTGCAAATATTTGCGCATACTGAAACATACACACATGCTTTCAGAGCAGAGCCACTCAGTATTTTATAAAACTGTGCAGCTCACACCACATTTATAAAATACTTGGGTAAAGCTGCACATGTTCTCTTTTGCACACATGGATGACAGTGCGTGCCCTGTTGCGCATCCTGTCCGCATCCGGCCTGCGCATAGGCCTGCTCACCTCTCTGGTTCCACGGCAGATCCCGGGTCGGCCTCCCTAGTGGCAGCTGCGAGCTCTTCCAGGCCCCGGCATCCCGCAGCAGCGGTCACTGGGCCTTCCACTGCGTACCAGGCCTCACATTGAAGTATGGCGCCTTCCAAGGCGTTGGCCATGCCCCTATGCGCACGTGCGTGGACCGCCCGGCCTCTTGTAGGGCCAGGGGCGGGTCCTAGCTCCGCGGTGCGCCCTGCTTGATTCCCTGATATAAGGAAGTCCCTGCCTGCACTTTCTTGGCAATCGGGTTAGTATTGTGCTAGATTGTCACTGCGTTCTGAGCCTTGTTCCAGTCTTGTTCCAGTCTCGTTCCAGGATCCTTCTGTTCCAGCCTTGTTCCTGCATCCTTCCATTCCAGTGTCCTCTTGTTCCTGTGTTCGTCTGTCGTCTCCCCAGGTAGTACCTCCAGACTATCTCACTGGTACTACTGACCTCGGCTTGCTCCTTGACTCTCCTGCCTGCTCCCTGCCTTCTGACCTCAGCTTGCTCCTTGACTACTCTGCCTGCCTTCTGACCTCAGCCTGCCTGTGACCTCGTCTGACCTCCGGAACCTGACCCCTGCATTGTTAACCACTCCTCAGACTGACCCTCGGATTCTGACCTCTGCCTGATTGACCACGTCTCCAGAATCTGGTTCTGTTCCTTGCCTTGTCTTCGCCTACGCTATTCTTGTCCTCCTTGCTCCATCTGACCTCCAGTCTCAAACCCGATCACGCTCCTTTCCTGTCTGTGGGCATGCCTGTTTGCTACCTCTCCAGGAGACCCTGCGAGGCCCACCTAAGTCCAAGCGGCCTGGGTCCCTACGGGCTTCTCCCGGGGGGACCTTGGGCTTCCAGTGGTGAAGCTCATCCTAGCCTCTGTCTCCTCCAGTGCTCCATCCCCTGGGGGCAGGTGCTTCCTGGTCCCTACCAGGGAGCCGTTATCTACTGCTCCAGGACAAGGGTCCACCCCCGAGCTCAACATACCCAGAGATGTGGACATATTATAACTTGTGCGCGCATTTGTGTGCAAGTTGTAAAATAGCCTCGTCGCATGCACATGTGCACCAAATTTCAAGTGGATGCACGCATGGGCATGCAAATCCTGCTTCTACTGAGTAAGTCGGTGAATTTTAAAAGGGGTGCGCATCTACACCAATGCCAGTTTTACCAGTTTGTGCACAATTCACCCAGTTAGCAGCTAGGTCCACTAAACCCCCCTTGGTTTATAGCCTACACTCCCCCCAGTTACCCCATACCCTTTAAAGCCCTCAGAAATGGCTTGATCATTTTATTGCAGAAGTAAAGTTACGCAGCAGATGAACTCAGTATGTATTTACACACACATCTCTCGGTCATACAAACATAGAAAAATAGAAATGACGGCAGAAATGGACCAAATGATCCACCCAGTCTGTCCAGCAATCTTCTGCTTATGTCAGTATCTGCTGGACTGTGCAGGTTACCCTCATGCTTATCAGTTTCCCAGACCCTAAAAGTCAGGGCCCTTTTTGGATGCTGTTTGAATCCAATTTCCCTTAACCCTTGCCATGGACGCACAGAGCAATGATGGAGCTGCATCAAAAGTATCAGGCTTACTGGGTCAATTATCATTTCGCGGTAGGGCCTTATCATGTGCGATAACACTGATAAACCCGCGATAAATAACACAACACAAAATGTGTATACAAATTAAAAATTGAGTATTCGAGTGAGAAGAGTTTAGACGGAGAAAATGGAAATGAGGGTGTTACAGTAACGCACACTATTGCTGGATTTCACACCTGAAATAGCTACACCTTATTTTTTTTTTTTTGCAATATGGTAAAAAAACTATTGTGCATCTGTGCCCAATATCACAGATCATGGGTATTATCGCAGTGATTATCGTGCGTGATAAAAAGAGAAATTATAACGCACACATCTACCAGGCCTTTCTGCCCCAATAAAAACACCTGTTCATACCTGGTCTAACTCCTTAAAGCCATAATGTTTGTGGCAAGTTTAATTGTTGGGGGATACTGGATGCTTCAGGAGGCTCGTCGCAGATGACAACAAGCCGGAACAACAATAACCTCAAGAATAGGCAAGGCTAGTTCCAAGCCCTCCTAGGGAAGTCCCTGCACTGGAGGCCAAGCCACTGGCCCTGCAGGGTCAGGGCCCAGGGCAGTGCCTGGCATACAGGCGGCCACGGCGGAGGAGATACAGGGAGCGCATCTTTCCTCCATGAACATCCTTGCTGGGCTTGCCAGAGGACCATGTGGTTTGCAGGTATGACCTCAGGTTATCTTGAATTATATGAAAAAATCTGAGGGGAGTTGGATCTGGTCACCAAAAGGTCCATGCTGTGCCTTGCCTCATCCAAACTGTTGGCCACCCTGCATTTCATGGGAACTGGCTCGTTTCAAACGAAAGTAAAGGTCTTGTGGGGAATGTCGTAAACCACTTTTTCTCACTGTCTGGACCAGATCATCACTGCAGACTCTGACCACATTAATCACTACATAGCATTTCTTCGGGACAGGCAGGCCCTGATGGACTTGAAGAGAGACTTTTATGCCTTCACAAACTTTACCAGTGTTCTGGGAGCTATTGACTGCACTCACGTGGCCATCATCCCACCGCATGACAGGTAGGAGATGTACCGCAACAGAAAACTCTTTCACTCCATCAACATGCAGATGGTCTGTGATGCTCGAATGTGTATCCTTGACGTGGTGGCTAGGAACCAGGAGCTGTGCATAATTCCTTTATACTTAGGCAATTGGGCTTCTTTGAAAATTTTGAGGACAGCCTCTATGGTGATGGTTGGCTCGTAGGTAAGAGAGATGCTTCTGTCTCTATTTCATCTCTGGCTATGTGTTTGCAGCAAATGGCATGGATATGGGGGGTGTCTGGGCGGGGGGGGGGGGGGGGGGTAACAGCATAGCTGCCATGACAAGTGACTTATACAGTTACATCTCCATGCCATTTCTCCAGGACTTGGCTTTTTCTCCCCATGCTGCAGAGGCCTGCTAAATTTGTGAGGGCAAACAATGCACTGGTCCTAAAGCTTGGTGTGTGAGCAGGCATTATACACTTTCAACGTGTTCATTTTCAGAATGGCCTTGTTCCTATCCTCCTATTGGGAGCTATTTAAATCTCACTGGTTAATGACAAGCTTGAAGTGTCCACACTGCTGGTACTGCCTGATCATGTGTGGCCGGTTAGTGATGCGTCATTCAGATTGTTGGCCACAGTTTGTCTTGGGCCTCACACACCTCAACCAGAAGCAGTGTCCTGTGCATATTGGTGGCCTGGCATATTCCCTGTGTTGGGGCTCACAAATTGGCTCCTATGGAGGAAATACTGCAGAGAAGGCAGGGGCATTTGCAATCACGCCATGAGGTACCATTTTTTTCAGCTAACACAGGTGTGGCAGTTCCTATTTTATTTTATTTTATTTTTATTTATAGGTTCTTTTATACCGAGGTACGTAAAGGAAAACATCACCTCGGTTTACAGTGAAACAATAATTTAGCATCCAGCTTTACATATAACAGTTTAAAACAGTAAAAACAATTAACCAAAAAGACTTTACAGAATATGCTGACTTCATTAACTATGAAACTATTGAATATTAATAATTAAGTATTACATGGGAACAAATTAACTGTCAAAATCAAAACATATATTGCTTCAAGGTTGGCACCCTGCTACATACCAGTACCCTTAGCGAGGGCCTAGCATACAATTGCTGGAATACCCAGATGCAATTTAATAGTTCGGAAGAGCTGAGCTACTTTTGGCTACTGCTATCCTGTACATATACTGGCCCAGAAGGTACAGGTAGACAGGTAAAGGTTTCAGTGACAGAGTTCCCATTTTACTGCTTCATTCCATGCTGACAAACATGTGCATGTGAAGTTAGTCACATGCACTGGATCAGCTATCACATGAGCGTGCCAAGACTCAGCTGGTATCACTGTGTCACCAATTTTAGAGCCACTGCTGACTCAGTTTTTCAACTAGATCCAGATTTCTTGTATATGTTGATACAGTCCTGGTCTTACTCCCATGCATGCAGGTATTGATAGTCTTGATTTTGCTCGGAAAAGCTATAGGGAAATCAGATGAAATCCCAACACGTAATTGGTTCCAAACCAGGACAGGATCTACCTGTCTGAAAATTGGAGCCTAGTTGGCAACACTTTTGCTGTCATCAGAGTGCTCTAGTAGCACATCTTGGGTAAAGGGCCTGTGCTACCTGGTGCCATTCCCACAATGCACACAGGTCTTGCCAAGCTAGCATACCTCTTGGTGGTTGCATGCACCCTGACACATATGCTGTACTACACCTACATATGCAATTTATAAATGATAATGTGCAGAAGGTGAGGGCCTTGGCCATTGTGATGTCATGTAGGTTCAGTTAGCTTCTCGGAGACCCTACACCAGGATGCACATCTGGATCTATGAAGGTAGGATTGGGAATCAAATGGTGTTCTCCCTTCACTTGTATTTTCCTATGAGCTCAGAGATGTCACTGCCACTGTATAGTTTCTAATGACTCCTGAGCAAAGGTTGATGTCATAGAAGCCAATGGTTAGGTTAGGTGTGTTTGAGCCTCCTGCCTTCAAATCACCCGTCACAGCTAGCCTTACAGAGATAATGAGATGTCTGGGTGCTGCAAGGCCCTTGACTGTTATGGATCACTGATAGTCATGTAATGCAGCTGTATGTACGCATGTAGGTACTCAGAAAATATGCAGAGCATTTTGCTTTGAGCAATAGCTAGTATCTCTTACAGTTCTGGTGCGATCTGTTACCACCCTTAAAACATATAGGCTGACTATTCCTGTGCCAAACAGCTTGCAGATAGTTCTGTTTGCAATGTCACTCCACATATTTCCGTGGTTTAATTGTTGTAGGCTCTTGCTTATCCACATGCCTGTCACGACTTGAGGGGAAACCAGGAAGAGCTGCTGTTCTTTACACTGTGCCTCATATGGTGTAAGTCACTTTTACAGTTAGTGGAGAGCAGGGCAGGTGTGCTCCTACACTTTCAATGATCTACTTTGTGTAAAGTATTAAGGCTAAAGAAACTGTTGTCAGCTGATGACTTCATGAGCCTACAAGCTGCCTTCATAGTACATGACATACAGTGCTGAATGTATAGGCCTTCTGCTCCCAGAGGTCTCGTGGTTGGCATGATGGCTGATGGCCTTTTTGAGCTGGTCTCTTGCAAGACACGCACTTAATGCCAGCTATGGCCTTGATGTACCTCAGACAAAGTAGGTGTCATATATGCCTCTGACAGATGTGTTTTATGATGTCAGCTATATATAATCAGTGCTGAAGAAGGACTCCAACTACCTCCTTAGCAGTTATGGACAAGCTTCCACACACACATCAATGTTGTTTGATGACAAACATTCCAGGGACATACATAATTAAAAATGGTGCGGGCCATCCAGTGCGCCTACGATGTGACAGGAGCCAGCCAATGGCACGGATACCCTGTCACATACTAAGGGCAAAGGGCCATCAGCACCATTTTGTTTACTGGCAGCCAATGGCCCGAGAGCGGTAGAACGCTCCTGGGACCCCCACTGGACCACCAGGTACTTAAAATTTTTTTGGGTTGGGTTGGAGGGGTTCGGAGGGTGGGGGGATACTAAAGAACTAATTTTAAAGGGTCAGGCTGTGTTTTTGTAAGTGCCCTTTCTTCCCGACCCCCTCCCATAATGATAAAAGAACCCACAAAATTAATTGTGGGGTTTCCTATCGCTATCGGGGACCCCCCAATATCTGACGAGATTGAAAATATCGTACGATATTTTCAATCGTCAGATAAACGATTCACATCCCTAATGTGTAGGTGCACAAAGTGCTGCAGGTGGTTCATACTCAAAAGATAAGTGTGTCAGAGTGCGATTCGGTGAGTGATGAGCTGTGTTACCCTCTGTCAATCTCTTTCTCTAGGGCTGCTGTTTCACTAAGAAGTCCCTCCCTTACCACAGCAATCCATACCCAAAAGCAGGCAGTGTGTGTATTCATTTTGTACACACAGCTTTTGGACAGCAGTGATCGAGTGCTTCCACCTTGAGAAGGGGCACCTCTGAGAGTTGACCGTATGGGCTGTAGTATGCATGGCCTCAGGCCTCATACTCTAAAATTTCCCTTAGTCCGCTCTCTGTTTATTCCTAGCGTTCGGAGAGGGGCGGAGGTGTGAAACTTGCCAGTGTCTCACATCAAATATGCAGTCTTACAAGTGTGTGAATTAGTTGACATTTGCCTGTAACGCACACCGTGTAACCTCTGCCATGAAGGCTTTTCCACCTAGTACTTGGAGTAGGCCTTATAGTCCTGTTATTTGGGGGTGTGCAGGGTACCCAGAGTTTAAGCTGTCACTGAGGCTTGCCACTTTAGGGAGGGAGGAAATGGGTGTTAAGAAGCTGTCCACTGAATGTGGGAATGCTGGGATGGCAGGAATGTGGAGTGGCAAGGACCACCTAGTGGTATTGATGTTGAGCTGATTCAGATGAATGGTTTGAATGAGCGTTTAGAGCAGGATGTGGCGAAATATCCCGTGCAAGGGGTTGGGTCTGTGTCTGGGGGGTTGGTTTGCTTGGCAGGTGCCTGAGGCCTGGCAGCAGTTCTATTTGTCTCTTTTTCCAGTCACTGGTCTCCTTAGCCTCCTCTCTGTTGATCATATCATGCACAGTAGATATAGAAACTGCCACCTCAGGTTGCATCATTTGACAGTCACGCTGCCCTCTATATACACTGGCAGGGTAGGGCTATTTTCTTTCTGCCATATGTAGGTTAATAGCTTTTCTGTGCATACATAGAGGTGGTGCGGCCTTCTGCTGTAGAATCTAGGGGATAGGTATTACTTAGCACTTTTGGTGTTTCACTTCTACACTAACCAACCTTTCCCTTTGACACCGCTGTGTACTTGGTGACTATTGGAACAGAGTGTCAGCTGCTGTGTGAGAACTAGGGAGGAGGAGGAGTGTCTTGTTGAGAATGTCCACATGTGAAGAGCAGAGGGCCTAGAGAGCTGCTGTTTGGGACCAGGCAGACTTGCACAGACTGACTGCCATCCCTGTAGTGGGTTGCCTTCGGGATCTGGATACTACCTATAAGGTCATCCTTACCTTACACATATTATACAGATCCCCAAGCTGTGCCAGCCAGCCTGTGGAAGTCTGCCTGGTCCCAAGCAGCAGCAGCAGCCCTCTAGTCCTCTGCTGTTGGCCTGTGGACATTCTCAACATGTCAATACTCCCATTGTGGTCCATCAGCCTAACTCCAAAGCCCTTCTCCTCTTTAGTGGTCACACAGCAGCTGACACTCTGTTCCAACTATCAGGAAGTAGACATCATGTTTGGTTTATTGTGAAAGATACACATGGTTGGGTACAGATGGCCTTTGAGGGGGCCAAAGATCAAGTATTGTGTGATAATGACTCTAACTTCCCCTTAATATCACACAAGTTCTACATGTGCACAATATACTGTGTTGGATAAACACAAACAATAGATGCCTGATCTTTTTCCAAATGTTTATTAAGCAGAGACGTGTTCAAAAATCGCCTGACTCAGGCCGAGTTTCGCGGTTCAAAAACCGCTGCCTCAGGGGCTACAAACAAACCAAACATAAATTAACAATAATATCTTAAGCATTGCTGACAGTAATTGACTGTACATCGGATGAGAAATACACTACTGAGATTTTTTCATAACTGTGGAGTGTTGAAGGTAAATTTATCTTTAAACCTGCTGAGAAGTATATATATTGTTAAATATTTAATTCTTAAGCAGGAATTGATAAAGTATTCTTGTGGGTATGTTTGATATACTGTTGGATTTTTGTCATCATTTTAAGAATTTATTAATTTAATTTTAAATAATCAATATTTTTTATCAATATCTGAGATCTTAATTAAGGATTAAAAAAGTTTTTATTTTGTGATAATGACTTTTTAATATTTATAAGATCTTAAAGATGTTGCTAATTTGAGTATTGTTTTTAGATATTATTGTTAATTTATGTTTGGTTTGTTTGTAGCCCCTGAGGCAGCGGTTTTTGAACTGCGAAACTCGGCCTGAGTCGGGCGATTTTTGAACACGTCTCTGCTTAATAAACATTTGGAAAAAGATCAGGCATCTATTGTTTGTGTTTATCCTTACGGCTATCATAGATTGTCTACCTCTTTGTTTTCTTGGACCAATATACTGTGTTGGGCAGCTAGCTACTCTCCATCTCACATACAGGCCCATGTAAGCAGGAGTTAGCTAAGAGTATGCAGTGTGAAGAAGGCAACAAGAGGCAATACTGAAGGTCCCCAGTATAAACAACTTCTTTAGATCTTGCTGCCTTCCTTAGGAGCATACACTGAGCATTCAGTTGTATGGCCTAGCCCATATGGTCTTGCCTGCTATAAAGGTAAACACTTGGAATGTGCAAGGGCCTTCTAGCATGCAAGGTCATGTGGAGGGCAAACCTTGTACCTAGTGAACTGTTAACACAAAAACCACACAAAAAAAGGAGCAAACCAGGAAGTGTATGTTTCAAATCAGTTACCACTTTATTAAGGAAGACATGTAGTCCACTGTTTGAAATCAAGGCTCATGCTGCCTATTTATATTCTTTTAAAAAACATTTTATGTGGACAGGCAGTTTCGGCCTGCTCTTTAGGTCTTCCAGTATTTATTTATTTGCAGTATTTACAGTATTTGTATTTTGTCTTTCTGACAGCAATCAAGGTAGCTTACAATATTAATAGCAACAATATCACAATGTTAAAACATAAAATATTGAGGTGGACTCAAAAAGAGAAACATAGGCTACCTGAGAAGACATGCCGGCAGAGAGCTCCCAGTTCGATTACCTTATTTCTTGAATTCTATGATATAATGCCGCACACGAAGAGAAAGGCAAGAGTGAGGGGAGCTGGGATGAGCTCCTTTCCATTGGAGTCCATAAAGTCGCGAATCAGAAACACACCAGGAGAACTGGTTGCGGAGGGGACGGTTGATGGGTGTGCACTGTCCCCCTTGACCGTAGACATCTCACTGAGACCTGGATCACCGAGCAGGCCTGCCCCACCATGCCAAGAGACAAGTGGAGAACAACTGGCAACTACGGTCCCACCGGAGTATTCTCGGGGAGGCAAGGCCAAGGTATTGCATAAAGAAGCTCCACAAAAGATCAGCGGGAGTGAAGACAATGTGCAGGTACAGCCCCATGGGGATAGGAGTGGAAGGGGACTTGGTCTGCACGAGCAAATGGGAACATCGTTAAGTCCTTTGAGACCTCTAAGCATGGAGAATGGGACAGGCACTACTATTGGAATAGGTGGCAATGTCCATGGAGAGCCTGCTTTAGGAGTTAACAATCAACCTCCTGTAGAGGTGACTTAAATACAATCTGGACTGCCTTAAAATCATTGGAAGCCTCAATAATATCTTTAACAAAAATAACTGTGGAAACCAAAAATCAGGTGATATTAAACGCTAACGGGATTTCCCAACAAAATACTAAAATTGAAGCATTGGAGCAACGAATGGCAGATGTTGAAAAAATACAGCATAAAAGGTTCAAACTGAATTGGTTTACAATAAAAAGCTGGAGAATATTGAGAATAGTTCAAGGTCTCATAACCTGAGAATTCTGAGTTTCCCCGTGATCAACATGATTTCCCCAATGGAACTCTTCAAAATATATCTTCTCAGATTTTGAAATTTCCTGATTCTATTAAAGCTGTTGTAACAAAAGTGTATTATTTACTTCAAATTACGGATACCCGTGAAGAATTGGATTAACTGATGCCACCCTTAGACATCTCTGAGATACTCGAGATGTCTCAGGAAACTATGGTGACTAGAAGGAGACCACTCCTAATTTCTTTTGCATTCTTAGCTGATCATAATAATGAATTTAGGCATTTCTTATGCAATAGGCATGTCCTGTTTTATGGCCAAAAGGTCTGATTTTATCTGGACCTTACAAAAGCCACGCAATCTAGAAGGAAATGTTTTCTAAATATGCGTTCAGACATATTACAAATGGGGGCACAGTTTTTACTGTGCTACCATTGTAAATATTGTATCAAATATCAAAACCAGAATTACATTTTCTTCGATCCTCCTCAACTAAGGGCATTCCTGGACTCACGCGCCTAATGTATCCTTAGTGGGCTTGGTATTGAGAGATATTGCTATCTCCTCAAGAGACCATTGCTTTTTTCTTTTGTTTCCTGTAATTGAGATGCTCATATTCCAGGGCTTCCCATATATTTATTTTATTTTTGTTTAGTACAGTATCATGAAGTATATGAAATTTATGTTTGCCAATGTATGGAATTTCTGTACTGTTCTGATATTCCTATGCAAGCACTGGGGCACTCTACTATTTGCCTTTCTCCACTGGGAAAACTGGGCATTTATGCCTACTCTTTGGTGAAGCAGATTTTAATGATAGGCTACAAATGACCATTAGCAAGTCTACAATTTCCTTTAGAACTATGGCGTAAATATCTTCACCTGCCTGTGATTTGCTCTAGCACTTCTTCCAGATTCACACTATCTTGATGCAGTTCTTTTGAATCATCAAAGAATGGTTTAGGCATAGGCATCTCCCCAACATCTTCCTCAGTAAAGACCAATGCAAAAAATTCATTTAGTTTTCCTGCTATTTTCTTTTAGAAGGTAAGAACATACAAATTTGACATATTGGGTCAGATTGAAGGTCCATCAAGCCCAGTATCTTGTTTCCACAGTGGCCAATCCTCCCTGAGAGCTCCTTTAATCTCCCGGACATCTAACTGCCCAGTCAACTCCCTCACAGATTTCTTGTTTTTTTAATACTTGAAAAAAGTTTTTATTAGCTTTAGCCTTTTTGGCAAGACTCTCTTCAAATTATCTTGGCCTAATGTTTTACATCTGTTTTGGCTGTGTATATTTGAATTCCTAATTTCCTCATTAGATTCTACTTTCTATTTTTAAATAATAAGCCTTATTTTCTTTGATAGTCTCTTTCATGGAACCATTTAGCCATAGTGTCAGATGCTTTTTGTTCTTTTGACTTTTTTTAATTGGTGGAATCTATTTTATCTGGGCTTCCATGGTGGTGTTTTTAAACAGTCTCCATGCCTCATTCAGATTTTTGACTCTTGTAACTGCTCTAGTTTCCTTCTAGCTAGTTTCCTCATCTTATCATAGTCTTCCTTCTTATTGTTTTCCCTCCAATGATTATGACAAATTTGATTGCATTATGATTACTATTACCATGCAGTTCCATTATAATTGGGCAGAGAAATAATGGTGGTATCTGAATGTAACTTATTTTGAGCTTAGTCTTGGAAAGAAGGTGAGTAATTAAATCTAAAAATAACATTAAAACTTTCTCCCTGGTGTACTGATCTGCAACAAATTAAGCAGGTAGGTCATCAATTTGAGAGGAAGTGGTTAAAATCTCAGACAGTAACATAAAAACAGCTGCGTGGGCATACATGTACGCATGTTTCAAGTATTGGCAACTACTCATATCTATTGTATTTCAATTGGACATAAGACTTCTATCCTATTTCTTTCTCTCAGGCCCAGTTTCTCTCTTTTCCAATTGTGTTTTATAAAACTCATTCTATTTATTTACAGACATAAGTTCAACGAGAATTTGCTATGTACCGCTATTTGATTTTTCCCTTCCATTGTTTCCACTGTTACCCCTCCCCCCCCCCCCCCCCGGTTAAATAAGTTTATTGTAAAGCACTGTTGCATATTTTCGTTAACAAGTTTATTGTAATGTTTATTGATTATTGTAAATGTTTATTGTAAAGCATATTTTCGTTGCATATTTTCGTTAACAAGTTTATTGTAAAGTTTATTGATTATTGTAAATGTTTATTGTAAAGCACTGTTGCACATGTTTGTTCTAGTTCGCACAGCTGCAATGTTTCTGTTATCTGTGAACCGATGTGAGATTATTAAACAAATGTCGGTATATAAAAACTGCAAATAAATAAACAAATAAATAAACAAATGTATGGCAGCTTGCATGAATAGACACAGCCATTTAATAATATATGCGCATAAATTGCACGTATGATATAAAATCAGCTGTACGCATGTATAAGTGTGCATAATTTTGTTTGGACGCATGCTTGTGCGTTCAAATCCTGGTTCTACTGTGTAAGTGGGGGGATTTTTTTCGATATGTGCACCAATGCAATTACCAGTTTCCCCAGTCCGTTTCCACTTTGCCCAGGTTTCAAGTATCTCGCCTTCCTAAACCCCCTAATTAACCTTCTTCCCTTTTACTCTATTAGCACTGATCTTTTAAACCCTGATGACTAGCCCTGATTTTTTTATTTTAAAACTTACTTGCCATCCAAGGCAGAAGTAAAGTTATGTGCTAGGGGACCCCCAGCCCACACTTGTGCGTGCAAATACTTCTGTGCATGTTTCAAGTAACCTTCCCGGAATGTACATGTCCTGCTCATGCTCTGCCTAGACCATGCCCATTTTCTGCCCCTTTTTGCATTTTTTGCAGATATCGGGAGATACGCGGGTAGTCGGGTGCTTCTCAAAATCTATGCGTGTGTGCCAGCCGGAAACATGTGCATATTTCCTGGCTTTGACAAATGTAGGGATTTTAAAATTCCTTCCAATGTGAGGCAGGTATCTTAAATCCTGAACACAAATATTATTCTAAAAGGATTACTTCAGCACAAAAATAAAGTAGAGAATTATTTAAATTTGTGAAGGGATTTTCATTGTGTAGTTCTATATCTGTTGAAAAGAACAATAATAATAATCAAGCTGCCCATTGTGAAGACTTTGTAAAATTTGTTAACAACTGGAATTCTTTGGATTGGCTCATCTAGCTCTCTGCTGATTCCTCCTACTTCTCAGAGAGTTTGTATCTGGGAGTGATTTCTCCCTTTGGATATTTACCAAGTAGACCATCTTGTAAGCCAACTAAAGCCAACTACTAGTCCATGTGATTCTTATCTATCCTGGCTTGGAGTGGTTTGATACAACAAAATTGGTTGCAACAAATTGTAAATCAGTCTTTGATTGAGAGGCAAGTACCAAATATTTTGAAAGAAACCACAATTAGACTGTTATTATAGAAGTCTTTGCATTCTGGGGTTTGTAGTAATTACTGACCCATTTCAAACCTTTCATAAATTGGTAAAGTTAAAGAGAAGGTTGTTGCCATTTAATTGTGTGACCTTTTCTGGATCAATATCCAAGTATGCACACCTCACATCAGGTTTTTGTCCTAAATATAGAAATGAATCTGTTTTGATTTCCTTATTGGATAACTGTTATTGGGCTTGTGATGGAGGTAGGAGTACTATGGGCCTCATTTTCCAATATCGCAGCAGTAACACATGAGGGGGCGTGACCTATGCAAATAAGGAATTTTTCGTGCAGTGGGGAAACATCGCCGCATGCGATGTTTTTGCGGAACTGGAGTTGCAAATCGTGCACTGCAATGATTCATTGGTTGTTTTATCGCGGTGCATGATGTTTTTGTGAAAGTGTCCAGCCAGGAGTATTGTGGTCCACGATATTCCCAGCAGCCTGTTTCAGTATGTATGAGAGAGAGAGAGAGAGAGAGAGAGAGAGAGACTGAGACTGCCTATGCCCTAGACAAGTATTTGTATCCCTATGGGAGGGCCACCTAGTAACTCGAGGTGGGGATTAGGTATAAGCGTCGGGGGTTGGGGGCCACTTTCGCATTCCACATGAGACGTACGGAAAGAACAGTGGTCTCTAGTGAAGATTTGCTGGCCGTCGGAGTGAGGAAACTTACTCCAAGAGGAGATTTGGGCAATGTTCTCTCCACCTAGCTTGATGGACACTCTACCTGGGCAACAACAAGCTAGGTGGAGAGAATGTAGCCCAAATCTCTTCTTGGAGTGAGTTTCCTCACTCCGACGGCCAGCAAATCTTCACTAGAGACCACTGTTCTTTCCGTACGTCTCATGTGGAATGCGAAAGTGGCCCCCAACCCCCGATGCTCATACCTAATCCCCACCTCGAGTTACTAGGTGGCCCTCCCATAGGGATACAAATACTTGTCTAGGGCATAGACATCATAGGCAGGCTCACTCTCTCTCTCTCTCTCTCTCTCTCTCTCTCACTCATACCTGTGTTTTTTGGACTTTACCCATTAAACAATGGGGTTGCTCAAGAATTAATATTGTTTCCATTACCAAACTCATTCAGACTTCTGGTATTAGAAATTTGATTTATACTGATGATTTGCAATTATTTATTTGGCTAAAGGGGACTTGACAGATAAGGTAGTTAAATAGATTTCCGGATGCTACTGCAGGTTGGCTTGAAAAAAATATAAATTGCTTAAGCTTAATCTGATAAAACAGAGATTCTATTGATTGGTCCAACAATTTCACCTTGTTCTCCATTGATACCTGTAACTGAGAGAGTTTCTTGCACCTCAAGACTTCAAATGTAGAGTATGGGGTTCATCGTAGATGCCTCCTTTAGATTTCTTAAAAATAGTATTTGATTTTGAGGATAATTCAGCAGTTCAAATTCTTACTAAATCGAAATTCGACTACTGCAAAAGCCTATTGGGTGAATTTTAAAAGGCCAGAGTGAGCCAAAGCCAGGAGATATGTATAGAAGTCGGGCCAGCGTGCGCTGCATGGATTTTAAAAGGCACCTGTGTACGTGCGTATCTCCTGGTATGCACACATTTTTTTTACAAAAAGGGGACGGGGCATGGGATTCCAGAATTTATGAATGAAACCAGCGCGTAAATACTTATGTGCACAAGCGCATGCTGGGGTCCCCTACCACATAACTATATTTCTACTATGGATGGTGTGTAAATCCTGAAACAAAAGCAATCTAGGTTTGTTAGCTGGGTTTTAAGAGTAGGGGCTTACAGGGTAAAAGGGAGGCTAATTAACTAGGGGCTTAGGAAGTCCTATCCTTTACCTGGATAAGCTGGAAATGAACTGAGAAACTGGTAGTTGCGTTGGCGTATATGTTTCTATTAAAGCTCTCCCACTTATGAGGTAGAAGCTGCATTTACATGCACATTCACACGTCCATATAAAATTGTGCACACATGTACACGCATAAGGGTAGATTTAAAAAAATATGCATGCACCTCCATGTGCACGCACACTACCCGGTGCGCACACGTTATAAAATTGGCGGGATTACAAAATCTGGTGCGCATGTGCGAGCGGTGCGCGCAAGGAGGGGTAGATTTTAGCTAGTTTTGTAAGGCGACACATCGCAGTTTTCCCCAGTTCCCTACCCTGTCCTTCCTTCCCCTCTCATCCCCAACCCTAAACGTAATTTGTCTTACCTCTTATTTTTTGTTATTTAAGTTGCTGCTTCTCTGGAGCAGAAGCAACTTGCGTGCGCCGGCTGACTGCTGGCACGCACTTCCCCGGCACAGCGGCAAATGGTCGCTCTACTGGCACCTCCATCCCCGCCCCTCTCTGCCCCCCCCCCCTGGACTGCCCCCTTTTCAGGCCTCAGCATTTAATTGCGTACCGGGGTTTATGCGTGTGGCCAGGCCCATTTGAAAATTGGCCCGCGCGCGTAAGGCCCGGGGTTTACACACGCCGGGGTTTAAAAATGTACCCTATATAGCTTATTTTATACTATGAGCGCATATATGCACGTATGTTATATTATGGCTCTGCCTTTGGCGAAAGCTAGCATACATGTGTTCATGTGCGCCCGCGCGGCTGTTTCAAAGTTACCATCTTAGTGGACATTCTACAAAAGTCCTTGAGAAAATTGCAATTAATACAAAATTCTGTGGGTAGGCTTCTTCGTGGAACTAGTCTTTATGATAACGTTACCCCCTGTATTAAGTTACCTACATTGGCTTCCTATTCTGTTTTGCTGCCAAATGAAAATGTTTGGCTTAATATTCAAAGCTCCATATAGTATGAGTCTCATTTATTTAAGGAAGCTATTGAAACGTTGAGCTTATACCTTACAAATGAAGGCCTATTAATTATTTTGTTTGGTTCAAACAAGAAGTGAGGCCTTTCCAGATGCAATGCCTGGAACTCTCTTCTGAAAGAAAATAGGTTAAAATATAATTATTTGTTTTGGTGAGTAATTAAAACTGGGCTTATTGTGAGTGTCTCTGATTGAGTTGGGAATGTTTATGGTTTGATATAATTTATAGCCAGGCTTTATATTTTAATGTTTTGATTTTGGTCTACATTGTGTATTGGATTGATTATTTGTTGCCTATTATCTGTGGATTTTATTTGTGATTTTTGTTTATGAATTATATAATTTGTTATTGCAGATGTAGAATGACTGAATGATTTGTCATAATCTCTTATTATTTTGTTGTATGTTTTTATTAATTTGCTTTGGTTTTATAATTTTGTATTAGGTTGTTATTTTTATGATTTTTTATTTTATTTTATGTTTTCTTTCTTTTTAGAACAATTTATACTTCTCCCTGAACTAATTTCAGATAAAATGAAATATACTGTATGTAGTAAATAAGATAAAATGATACCTTTTAGCATTGCTTAAAGGTTTTTAGATTTTATTATATCATTTTATTTTTTTACTGCATGTTTTTGTCTTCTTCTTCTTCAGTTTATTTGATACATACTGTTTTATTTGTTCTTATTTTATACTTTATCTTTAATTTAATATAACATATTATTATTCCCACTCTGTATAATGGACAGGGTGCTTGGCTCCTCTTCCCTCGCTTCCCTGCTATAATTTAATCCTAAACATTGAAGTTCTTTTATTATGCATTAATGTTTCTTTTTTTCACTTAGGGTGAACCCCCCCCCCCCATCCAATGAGAAGTGGAGAAGGGAAACTCTCCCTGTTCTTCCCCCCCCCCCCCCTCCACTGAGATGTGGAGCAGACAGACCCCCTCTTCTTGGTTTTTTCCCTCACCCTCCACTTCTTTGTTTGGCCTTCCCATTCCAAAAGTTGGATTGAGGGGCCCCCATGGTTAGCAACCCCTCCCTTGCCGAGACAGCAGAGCCGAAAGGCTTCTCCCTGATCACCCTTCCACCAAGAAGGTGGATCAGGACTTCCCCCTCCCGCCTCCATGGTTAACCACCCCCCTAATGAGAAATGGAGTAAGGAAAACCCCCTCCCCTTCATTTTTTTAAAACCCCCCCCCCCCCCCCCCCCCCATCCCCAGAGCTGAGAAGGGGTACCGAGAGGTTTTCAGAGTAGCGGCACTTTTCTCCCTGCCAAGCGAGGTACAAACTCCCCTTCCACTAGTAGCAACACCAATCCCCTGTTAAAAAAAAATCATACAGCCTTAATTCTAGCTCTCTTCTTTCCTCTCAGTCTTCGGTGTCCCCACTGGAAAAAGGAAATAACCACCAGAAAGAGCAGGGCGTCCTTTGACCATCCCATCCCCTAGAACTTAGAAATAGATTCAGCAAAATTTTTCCCCCTGTACATCCCTAATAGATATTATTCCTTTTGGAAATACCTCCCCCCCCTGCCCGGTGTGATATAATTAGAGGAAAAGGAAGAAAATGCTATAGGGGAGTTAGAGAAAGCTAACCTTGTACGTGTAGGTTAGTAACATGTCTTATATTTACACACTTTCATATGAGGAGCGAGAGAATGAGAAAGAGAGAGAGAGAGAGAGGGTGAAGAAGGGAAAATAAAATAGAAAGGAGAACCAGGAAAAGAAAACAGCAGAAACCTAAAAGGAGAAAAGAAAAAAACCTTGACATCAAAGGTAAAAAAAAAAAAAAGATTATTTTAAATGGATTGTTATTGTTAGTAGTGTTGCAGCGTTGTGCAATACTACTAACAACTACTACACAACTAAAAAGGTTGTGATACCTTTTATTGGACCTACAAAAAGAATACAATAGTGCTTAAGGGGTAGATTTACAAAAAGGGCGCATTTGTGTACTTTTGTAGGCGCATCAGGCGCAAACAAAAGTACACGGGATTTTAGTAGATACGCGCGCGTATCCGCTAAAATCCTGGATCGGCGAGCGCAAGGCTGCCTATTCCGTGTAGCCAGCACGCGCCGAGCCGCGCAGCCTGCCGCCATTCCCTCCAAGACCACTCCGAAATCGGAGCAGCCTCGGAGGGAATTCGCTAACGCCCTCCCCTCACCTTCCCCTCCCTTCCTCTACCTAACCCACCCCCCCGGCCCTGTCTAAACCCCCCCTACCTTTGTTGGGGGATTTACGCCTCCCAGAGGGAGAAGTAAATCCCCGCGCGCCAGCGGGCCGCTAGCGCGCCGGGACGCGACCTGGGGGCGGTTCCAGAGGGCGTGACCACGCCCCCGGACCGCCCCGGGCCGAAACCATGCCCCCGGGCCCTCCCCCGAAACGCCGCGTCCCGCCCCCAAAACGGCGCGCCGCTCGGCCCCGCCCCCGACACCCCCCCCCTCGGAAAACCCCGGGACTTACGCGAGTCCCGGGGCTCTGCGCGTGCTGGTAGGCCTATTGAACATAGGCGCACCGGCACGCAGGGCCCTGCTCGCGTAAATCCGGGAGGATTTACGCGAGCAGGGCTCTTAAAATCCGCCCCAATATCTTTTAATGAATGCCGGTATACAAAACTCTAATAAATAAAATAAAAAACTATGAAGTCTCAAAAACTCATTGTTGGTGCAATAAAAGGATTCATAGCCTACAAAGATTATTCTTAATAGAGGTAATAATAACCCCTTGATAAGTTTTCAGATTATTTGAGTTCTGAAAATGTATTATATAGTGTTTGTATGTGTATATATATATATATATATATATATATATATATATATATATCTATATATCTTTCAGTATGTGTGTGCATGTAGATATAGATAGAAGACTGCAGAGGTAATCGATCAGATTAATGGTAAGTCTCCTATCGTTTCTATTTTGAACACAGTCTCATATGTAAAAGTGTTCTAAAAATGTCAAAATTGCTCTCCAAAAGAGTAGCAGTGCTTTAGTTCAAACTTATGCCTGTCTGGAGTAGAAATAAATAAATTTGGATCTGAGGGTTTGCACAGGTAAATAAAAGGTATCTATATATTTTGGGAGATGAGAATTTGTGGGCATATCTCTAGGTAGAATAGAGGGCATTAATGGAACATCTACAGTGGCTTCTCCAGCTATTTTAAATTCAAACCATAATGAATATTTTTATTTTTTATTGAATTTATCATTTATTGAATTTTTCAAAACAGCTGTTATTTGGGCTTTTTCCATTTTTTTATCCTTCCGAGGCTATAAAAAACTTGGATGAATTGAACCTTTAGTAAACTAACATTCCTGGGGAATACACTTCAATAAATTTCATTTTCTATTTTTTTTTTCTGAAAGCATTGTTAGGTTGCATCCTTTTTATCTGATCTGGGAAGCTGTGAGAAATCCCAAGGAGTTTTGAATGTCTCCTGAAAAAAGCAGACATGCACTTAAAAGTATGGAGGCAGAGGTTAGGGTACTTCCCTTTCAGTCTGTTGTTTGTAGAAAACAGAGGAGCACTTAAGGGTGCTGTTTCCAGTGTTCAGTTCTCAGCACTTACTTCCTCTTCTCTGTTTTCTCTCTAGCTGATGTTATCATGCTGTAGTTTGTTGCACAAGATGGAGGACTTTCAACAAGATCTTCTTTATAAAAAGTTATAGAAAACTATGAGAGTACTAAGCACATTCATGGGTTACATCCACTGGTGGTTAGAGGTCACGATGTGTCATGATGTGCCCTGATGGCCTTCGGGGAGCTTTTCAGCAAAGTTCTATTGAGGTCTCATGATGGTCAGCACAGCAGTACTTAAATAAGATGGCATGAAGGTACTAAGATGGGATGCCATCATTTAGAATAATTACTGTAAACCAGCCTGAGATGATGTCTCTCCTGTTCCAAAAAGGATATCAGTGTGCTGTGTTTTTATTTGAGTTTGAACAAGAGGAACTGATTCAGGCTTTATTGGTCATTGTTAATTCTTCATAATGTGATACACTTGCTGATAAAAATCTAAATTATTCAATCTCCCCAGTGTGGGGGATACAGGCAATATAAGCCAGATCCTCAGAGGTCTGTGTATTTATTTCTTTATTATTTTAGTGTTTTAGAGAAGGAGGGGGTAGAAGAGTAAGGGTAAGGGTAGAGCCTGCCTTGTCTTTCCAAGGCTTTCTGTAGCTGACAGGGTGCTAAGGCAAATGGGTTCATTAAAGACTGATAATTTACTCAACCCAAGAAAAAACTAGACTTAATTTAGCATCAGACTGAAAACCGAAAGCTGGTGGTCTACTATTGAAGGATTAGAGCGGAGTCACCAATTGTTTTTTTTTAGCAGCAAATAAATGGCTTAAAATGTTGTAATTAGTGGTGTGGTGAAGAAAGAATTTTCTCTGTTGTTTTACATACTGCAAACTGTTTTACCACAAAGTCAGAACCTGTTTATTTTTTCTTAATCCATTTCAAATACTCCTAATCCTATAACTATAATGATCTTCAGAGACAAGGCAAAAGGGAAAATAATATGGTATTTACCTCAGCTCTCAGTTCTATCCTCTGAATATGCTTAGAAATTTACAGTTGGTAGGATTCTGCAAATTACCAAATATTATTACAAAAAACAAGTTCATTTGCTGCTTGCTTTTATTTTTAGCCATGGGCTGCATGCCTCTATTTTGCACTATACTTATTAACATACCGTTAAGCTGTATTCCCAGCATGAGCAGACATCCATTCGGTCCACTGAGTACAGGACGAGGCCTGAGCATGCTCATTCAGCAGAGATAATCACTGGAACCAAACTGACTCCTTACAGAGAATGTGACTCTGCTCGCAGCATGACAGCAAATAGGAAATGACTCGGGGCAAGGCTGGGTAAGCTGGAAAAATGAATTAGACATACTTCTAAAACAGAATCTGAAAACATTGCATTCCTGCAAAGAAAGAGAAAAGGTTAGAGCAAGAGGTTGCCTGCCATGCCCACCTGGGAATCGGAAGACATTTGGGGCAGCATTATACCTTCTTAGGATTCTTTTTTTTTTTTTTTTTTTCTGTCTGTCTTTCAATTACATTACTTCCAGTGTACTCAGCTGCCCAGCTGCATGCTTCCATTTGTGCAGGAGAATCTGAAACCAGGGCAGAAAAAGCTGAGCAGATTTCTATAATCACGCCATGGAAATCATTTTAGAATCTGTGTAGCAATGGACCTGGCCATGCAGCCTTAAACTGAGGGACATTCACTACAATGGAACCGTAAGAGTTATGACTTTTTGTTTTAATGGTTTCGATGTAGTGTACGCTTATTTCATGGATAGTTCAAAGTGATATACATTCAGGTATTGTAGGTATTTAACGTCTCCAGAGAACCACAGTACTTGCACACTTAAAGGTGAATTTGAAAAGAGATGTGTGCACACAAAGTGGCATATACGAGCACAAATAGCACATATTCGCGGAACAGCTATTTTCTAAAATTCACCCATGCAAGTACTGGTGCATGAATACATGTGCTCATGTAAAAAAGGGGTGGGCCAGGGTGTTCCTGGGCGGGGCTAACATTTCCACACATAAATTGCTATTTTATAGCCAGCAAAAGTGGCGCAGGTATATGGCTGTTACCTGCGCATATGTACACCTGTTAATTTTCTGCTGAAAGTCAGAATAAGATTCTTTGTAACCAAATTCTGAAAGGGTGAGGGGTCTGGGTAAACCTGGGAGGAATTCAGGCTGAAGAACTGGGGGAGGGGGGGTCGGGGGTCTTGATGATCTAGAGAAAGACTGGGCAAACTTGTGGACTAACTGGTAAAACGGGTCATTCCCTTCACATACGCATGTTATAAAATTGGATGATTTGCAAGTATAAAAGCTAAGTGCTAAGGAAAATATGCGAATTACATTTCCTCATTTAAAGATTTAAATTAGGAGCACAAATACTTGTGCATAACCGATGTTTGTCACTTAGCCAGATCATTTTATACTTATCCAGCTAAGTGGTGGTAAAGCCGCCACTTGTCTGAATAAGTCTTAAAAAGTGCTATTTAGCTGGATAAGTAAGACAGGGCCTCATTTTCTAAAGTATCGCAGGCCTGCGGTGCGATCGCTGCCGGTTTCGCACCCAATAGCGCCACCGTGAAAGGTGGCGCTATTGGGCGCGGAATAGGACGCGAAAAGGCCCTTACCTTTTCGCTGTCCGCAGCGTCATCGCAGAGTCGGCCCCGGTGACGCCCGGACTCCTCCTCTTCCGGGGTTGACTCCGCCCCGATGTAGGTAGCACAGGCGTGCGCTACCTTCGCAAGCTATTGCCCATAGTCAGATAAGTCTTCAAATGCTAGATATCAATCTATCTTACTTATCTGCCTACATAGCTCTTTTCTTTTCCTTATCCAGTTACATCCAGATAAGTCGCCACTTGGCTGGTTAAGTCAATATTTATGAGGGGATATTTAAAATACATGCCACGTATTTTTTGATACGTGAACATTTTGTTGTGTAGACTTGTGCATATTTTATACAGTGTGCACACGTTTGCACTCACAATATAAATTATGTGTGCATGTGTGCGCATGTGTCCCTATACCCGTGGGTCTGGCATGCTCGTGCATGTTTTAAAGTTACTCTCCCTGGCTATTGTAATGCTATCTACATAGGACTGCCCAGGAGACAATGAAAAAACCACAAGCACTGTAAAATGCTGCCTCCAGAACATCTCAAGAAGCAGAAAATGGGAACATGCCTTCCCTGCCTTAATCTCCCTGCACTGGGTCCCAGTTTCTCTACATATGAAATGTAAAATCCTGTCCCCCACATTCAAGGTACTGAAGAGCACTGGCCCAATGCATCTCACCAAAAAGATAAGAGGGTATAACCCCCAAAACATCTATGATCAAACCAAAAGCAAAAACTTGCTACCCAGCCATTTAAAACCCTCCAATTGAAAAAAAAAAATAACCTAGAATGTTGAAAGGTGTAGCACCAGATTTGTAGAGCGCACTTCCCTGTTATTTGCAAGGAATTAATGACTTTTGGGACTTCTGGTACCAACTAAAAAAAATGGTTATTTGGCCAGTAGGCTGACACTTACTATAATATATGATCTTGACTGACACTATTTTCATGGAAACTATGATACTCAGGGTTTAGCCAATAGAGAGATCATATTTCTTAGAAAATTTAGAAGTTTGATTTATGCAAAATACAGACAGTTTATGAACCTGATTGTCTCTGTCACCATTGATTTAACTTAACCACATCATGTATCTGTATCCCACCCTGTATGTAAATTCACATATGGTTTTATTTTTTGATCTAATCAACCATACTGTGCTCCTCTTTGAAATCATTGACCAGCCACAAAAGGCAGAACCGAAATTCTAAATTAAGTTAAATTAAAGCCCAATGATGTCCAATTAAAATTTATATTTAATGGCAGAATCAGAAAACTAGTTGGAAGTTATGACTTTTTTGGGGGGGCACAAGTAGAATAAATAGATTTGTGAAAATCATAGATTTTTTGTTTTTAAATTAGTGACAGATCTTTCCCAACTAAGCAAACTGACCTCTAATCTTGCAGTAATTTCATGGTCATGTAAGCTGAGTCTTAGTTTTCTTGCATCCTCTTATCTAGCGCCGTGGAAGCTGGCAGGGCTTATTCTGCTAGGAGATACGTCCTTTTAAATATTCCATGGTGCAAGATATTGTACGTTTTCTCTGTCAACACTACTTCAGTTAAGTCCCCTGCTTATAGTAATCTGTGAATATTAAGGTGGTTCAGCCCATGCTTAGGTCAATGGACACGTAACAACACACTGAAAGGGCTTGCCAACTAGCTTACAGAGGAGCAGATACTGCCTACATTAGCAATGAGCATCCTACAGCAGTTAAATTAAAATAATATTCGGAATCGATTCTGTGGTTCATACATTATGTTAATAGAATATGTTAGTTCCCATTTCAATGGGCTGCAGGAAGGCCCAATCCAGGCCGGGCAGCAGCTGCTCCAGATCTTCCTCTTTAAATCTGGCCCTGCCTGGAATAAATAAATATCTGAACCTTAACTCCAAGTGTTTTATGAGGGATAAAATTGAACAAACTTGCTATTTTTTTTTAAACAGAGACTTCACGCTGGATAACAGGTCACGTATTGTACGAAAGAGTATAACATTTACAAAGAGGGTGCTCACGTGCCACAGGCCTCAGGAGAAGCCTACCTTTATGAACTAAGAGGAGAGGGACAAGTGGCAGGCATTCCCAATTACCTGAAAAATAAAAAGCATGTCCAGAAAATACTTTTAATGGATTTAAAATATGCGTTTCTCGCAGTCTATTTATTTAGATTTATATTCCGCTTTTTGCTTTTTTTTTCAGCGCTTCAAAGCTGATTACATTCAGGTACTGGAGGTATTTCCCTATTCCCAGAGGGCTTACAATCTAAGGGGGTCATTTACCAGATGGATTGCACGCGATACCAAGATGGGGGCGGAATCGGCCCTGGAAGAGGAGGAGTCGGGGCGTCACCAGGGCCGACTCCGTGAAGACGCCGCGGACGACGAAAAGGTAAGGGCCTTTTCGCGTCTGAGTTCGCGCCCAATAGCTACACCTTCTATGGTGGCGCTATTGGGGGAGAAAAGGGCGGTGCGATCGCTGCTGGCTAGCGCAGGACCGCCCCCCATTTCAGCCCCCCCGCCCCTCATTACCTAAAGTATCGCAGGCCTGCGATATTTTAGAAAATGAGGCCCTAAGTTTGTACCTGGATATTTTTGGAATGTTTGGAAAGGAATATTATAATACCAGCACACACCCACAAAAGATGGGGATTAGTATGCCCCACTCTGTCTGCAACCCCAACACTGGATCCCCCAGACCAATGGCACCAGTGTCCCCTGGCCTATTACTCCCTCCCTCTGCCTACCCACATGGGCCAATGGCGCTGTCCCAATCATATATTCCATCAGGTGGGCCCACACAGTCTGTGACCATGCTGTTGAGTCCCATGGCCGCCCAAGCTGGAGGCCAATGGCAGAGCCTCCTTCCAGCCTGCGGGGGCCTCTAGGACCATTAGATGCGCACCTCAGCAGCGTACACATTCACTCTGGCATACGCATGCATATCTCAGTATTTTCCAAGCGATGCCATTATATATATATAGAGAGAGAGAGAGAGAGAGAGAGAGAGAGAGATAAAATAGTTTCTTTCTTTCTTTCTTTTTTTTTTTTTTTACAGTAGCACTGCTGACATTAGTTACAATACAGCAAAGGAAAGTGACCCAAGTCAATCAGTTGGTCACGGCAAAATTCCAGCTGTGATGAAAGGTAAGATGTATGAAAGGGTTTTATCCGTCTGAGGTCTGATTTACTAAGGTTTTTCTCCCATTCTGTGTCTATGGGCAAAATACTTAGTTCGTCTTACCCTAAATGTGAAGTAGTGAGAGATCCAGAGAGCCCAGGCAACGGCACGGTTGGAAAATGGACTACCACCATGAAACAGAGTTCTGAGAGCTGAATGCTTGCAACTGTTACTCAATGTATCATGAAACTGTTATAAGGGAAAATAAGCTTAGAAACTGGTGCTTACTGCCTTTTTGTTTATTTTTGTACAGTTCAAGCAAGTGCTGACAACAGTACTGGTAGAGGCATTCTCACGGAATCTAAATGTTTGGATTTCTGCTGTCAGGTTCTTGCTGTGGCTGATAATGGGTGCCACTGCAATTAGTCAGATGTTCTCTGTTGACTGCCACTGTACAAGACTGGCAGAGAAGTGGAAAGGAACTCTGTGCTTATGAATCCGGTAGAGATGTGTAGAAGTAACAGTCTCTCAGCAGGGTGAAATTTATATTGAATAATCTGCCTGACTGTTATTTACCCTCTTTTCACACGAAAGAAATCATTTTGTTAATTTCTATTTAAATTGCAATAGCCTGGTGGCAACTCTAATCTATTTTTATTAACCGCCGGCAAACACGGTACCATGCGGAAGCAGCATATTCTACAGATACAAGTCAGGTTTGAATGTTAATGCATTGCTCAAGGTTTTCTGTAAGCATAAAATACTTATTTAATCCTATTTCTAAACACCCCCTGACCTATTTGCCTGGTAATGCTGCACATTTAGATGTAAAGCAATCCTCAGAGGTTATCTTGTTTCTTAGAGCTATTCTTCATTCTATTATCAAACGCTACATGCCGCAGAACAGCAGCAGAACATGACTGTAAGTTTCACTAAACCAGTGGCCACTCTTTATATGTAGATGTCGGTCCTTTCTTTCTAGTGTTTGCTTGATTTTTCATACTAAGAGCTCCACTCGCCCCCCCCCCCCCCCATTCTGTGTCTCTGGGAAAAAAAGCTTAGTAAATCGGCCTTTCAATTTGTCGATCAGTGATGCGAGGCTTGGAAAGGACAAGAAGATACATGCTATCAGTCAACATACAGTACATCTTCTGAAAACATATTTTTGTGGGCTTTCTTTTACAGGCTCAGTATTTACTATCCAATAGCAACAGGGCATGCAGAAAAAAAAATATGTGTGGCTTTTCCTTGAAGTTTAGCAATTTGCATAATGCATGTGTTCTATTGAAAGGTAAACTGTCCGTCTGATCTCTCCGACAGTCCCATGCACTCACTGTAGCTAATCTGTGGAATTTCTTTCTTGCACCGTTTTTGCCCACTAGCCAGCATGCAGCCAATTTCAGGCTCTTTGAATTGCTCAGTGTGAACCTTTGCCTGTGTCTCTGTTACCAGGTCCTGTGAAATCTGAAAGGTAGATTAAAGGTAGGCCTTGTTTACCCCATGCTGAGAAATACAGAAAGAAGGCTTTATTAAGAAATCCCTTAAAACTAAAGCAGCATGTGACCTTCTGAAAGGAGACTGCAGTATGTCCTGAATTAATAGCAACCTAATTTTTAACCAGGGCTGAGACATAGCACAGACAGCTCTTCAGTCATGCTTGGCTTGAGGTTCTCAGGAATCTCATCTTTAATTGAACTCATTGGTGTTGGGTTGTCAAGAAGTACCCCATTCCTCGCAAAGATCTTCAATGGAAACCCGAAACCGGCTTTACATTTTATGGCTTGTTGTTATAACATTGTGGTGACTGGGAGTGGAAAACGATGAACTAAATACGTTAGGGCCATTAAGTCTTCAAGATCCAGGTTGTGTGTCTTCTTCCTGCAATATTCCTCTCAATCTTACTTCACATTCCGTTTTGCTGTAAAACAACCCCTACTTTCCTTCTTCCCCACCCAACACACACACACACACACACACACACACACACACACACACGTATCTCTTTGAGGCTGATTTTGGATCCTATTTTTATAAGTGTTTGCCATAGTGACAGAATGGGAGAAATCTTTTTGAACATATGCAGCCCAGTGTCAATACTGATAAGGCAAGTCACTCAATTACTGTAGTACTTTACTCATTGGTAGAGCAATGCGCCTCAGAAAATGAGATGGCAGTAGTGTAATTTAAGAAAGCTTTTCCCTAGCTAAGAAAAGATTATTATTTTCATTAGCTGTAGGAAAAGAAGTGGGATTGCTGGCCAGAGGTCTGTACAAAGGCTGTATGTAAAGCAACAATGTACAGCAAATTAGTGGCTTTGAACAGTGGATGGTCGCAGAATGTATTAAATAAATAAATAATGAATGAACATCTATTGCCCCTACAGTTGTTAGAAAGGTACTTAAGATGTTCCTAAATAAGGTCCTATATTTATTAAAAAGGTGATAAAATTTACCGCCCGTGGTACATTGAGTTTATTGCCCAGTGTACCAAAAAATGAATATGCAAAGGTGCACACATTCCATGTATCCTTTGGGTTTTCCTGTGTTAATCAGCTAAAGATGAAAGGTCATTTAACCTAGGGATGTTAGGAAGCACTAGGAGAGTGGTTCCGCTTTCCAGGGGATTGTGTGTCCTTGGGCCATGGCTCGACCCCAGAGGAACTCCGAAGAGGTGCCGCAGCAGGCAAAGCATGCCCGAGCATGGGCTAGACAGGAACGAGGCTGGATTGAAGACAGATGACTGTAGATACTGACCCTCCTCCGGACCTGCACACTTCAGGAAGACCATCAATGCAATGGTGGTCTTATGAACAGTCCTCCCACCATTCCAAGCCCTTTTGGACCCGCCGCTGGGTAACGGCGAGAAGCGGCAGGCCAGATGGAAGCCAGGGCAGCGAAGACCTGAACATGGAGATTCAGACGAAGACTCAGGAATGAGGTATTTGGATGCACAGATAAAGATTCAGGAACAAGGTACTTGGATGCACAGATGAAGACTCAGGAACAAGGTACTTGGATGAGGGTTTAAGGCATTCAGAAGAGTCAATCAAAGTACTTGGTTGAGACTGCGATGCAGCGTGCCCTAAACAGTCCATGCGAAGGACTGGTCATGGACCACACTGGACTCAAAGAGCCTCTAGACGAGATGTGGTGAGAAGAAGAGGAGCATGTCACAGAAGCTGTAGAAGCCTGCACTGGGACACGCCCTACACAGCCACCAGTGGCTGGTCATGGACCACGCTAGAATGACACAGATACTAACAGAGTCTTTGGCATGGATGAAGCAAGCACAAGGGACTCCATAGACCAGGGACAAGGATACAAGAGGAAGTCTCCCGAAGGCTTGTGCTGCAGAAGTGAGGAAGGCATTGCACCACGAGGCACCCTACACAGCCCGTCCATGGGGCTGGTCGCGGACCACGATGTGGCATGCCAGGAAACTTGGCAACGAGGAACCAGGGGTTCAGGACAACTGGACTGGAACACGAACATCAGGAACTGGAGACGGACATCAGGGCTGGATCACGGACATCAAGAACAGGAGACAGACATCTGGACTGGAACATGGACATGAGGAACTGGATCACGGACTACAGGACGAGACATGGAGCTCCAACAGGAAACAAAGAACACAGGACCTTGAAGAAGAGCTGGAACAGCGAGACTCCTGGAGTGAAGGACAGGAACATCCAGGAGCATCTAACTCCTTGCGAAGGCAAAGCTGGAATGAATGCTGGGCCCTTTTGTAGGGCTGAGGAGGACAATGCCCAGGGAGGAGCCAGCAGAGGGCCACACCTGGCTGGCCCATGAAATGGAGAAGAGAGGCGTGTGCCTGCGCCTAAGGAGAGTTGGAGAGGAAGAGCAGGATCCGCGTCCTCAGCCACGTGCGTCCTCAGCCACGTGGAGGGCCCAGACTGGACAAGGCAGGCAGCAGAGTAGCCCTGCCGTGGAGCTGACGGAAGGCAGGCTGCAGGAGCGGCTTCCAGCCGTGAAGAAAGCAAGCAGGGAGAGCAGGAGGGAATTCAGGGCTGCAGGCACCGGCATGGTCGTTCTCCCTGCTGGGAGATGAACAAGGACAGCAGCAGGCACTGGCAGGGACGGCTTCCCGTCCTGACCGCGTGAGAAGGGTTCCGGCGGTTCAGCCCTGCTGTGCAGGGCAGGAGGCGGCCAGGGAGAAGCCCGGACATAGCATCACAACAGTCATGGAGGGAAAGGCGTCAGCAGCCCGACTGGCTGCGGGAGGTAGGGGACCTGCCCGTGCTCTTCGCTGGCAGGTTCACAACAAGGGGATTTCTCCCCTACCCTGTCTACAGAAATACCTCTCCAAAACCACTACCCCCTTCACTTGCCAACATAAGTTCTCATCCCCACCAATATAGATTCCCCATCAGACTGACCAGAAGGAGGATTGGATCTTGCTTCCTACCAGCTCAGGTCCAGTGCTGATCTGGCATCATGTACAGTTCCAAGTTTACAGTGTTACTAGCTGGCAGCACATTGACGCTGAAGCCAAACTTACAGAATGCGAGATCTTATCCTTTTTCTGATGTTGATGGGTACTTATGTGGGCAGGAATCTGGGGGGAGGGGAGGAGATCAGAAGGTTGACATCAGGTGAAGGAAGGTCTAGAACATTGCTTTTCTCCATTTCTATAGTACTGCATGCTGACCCTGCTCTGTAGGTTCACTTTGCTAGCTGTTTAATTCAGCCCGGAAACAGAAGCTAAGTTTCATGTGCTAAAAGTGTCCAGTAAATGTCACTTCTGGTGCTGGGACCTTAGTAAATGGCATGGTATTGACTAGGGGTGTGCATTCGTTTTGAACTTAAATGTAAAACGCTACTTATTTTTTTTTTTTTAACTTAAAAAAGTGATGAGGAGAAAACGATCGGATTTCCAACTTATTCAACATAGCTATGTTGAATACGTTGGAAATCGCGATTGTTGATCCAAAATAAAAATTTAAACCCC
This sequence comes from Rhinatrema bivittatum, assembly GCF_901001135.1. Classification (NCBI taxonomy): domain Eukaryota; kingdom Metazoa; phylum Chordata; class Amphibia; order Gymnophiona; family Rhinatrematidae; genus Rhinatrema; species Rhinatrema bivittatum. The sequence goes on from NC_042616.1 coordinate 466,219,034, forward strand.
TCACCTTCCTTAATCCCCCCCCCAAAGACTTACCACAAATCCCTGGTGGTCCAGCGAGGAGTCAGGACGCCATTTCTGAACTCCTTTGCGAGGAGCACGTGACATCGGCGCCACGTGATTCCGACGTGACGCGGCGCCACGTGATTCCGACGTGACGCGGCGCCACGTGATTCCCCGCGCGATCGCTCCGGGACCCTCCGTTCGACCCAAAAGGAACTTTTGGCCAGCTTGGGGGGGTCAGGAGGCCCCCCCAAGCTGGCCAAAAGTTCCTTTTGGGTCGAACGAGGGTCCCGGAGCGAACCCGCGGGGAATCACGTGACGCCGTGTCACTCCGATGTGACGCCGACGTCACGTGCTCCTTGCAAAGGAGGTCAGAAATGGCGTCCTGACCCCGCTGGACCACCAGGGAGTTTTGGTAAGTCTTGGGGGGGGTGATTAAGGAGGGTGAGGGGTTTAAATTTTTATTTGCACATATGGACATAGACTCAACTTATGGAATTCTTCATATGTCCATACTGACCGCAAATGGGACCCCCTTTCGACTTATGGACTTATGAACATAAACTTTTGCTCTGCACATCCCTAGTATTGACTAATGAGGTCATTATCATGCTATTTTAAAAGGCATTTCTATGGGTAAAACAGTGTTTTACATTCGGAAATGGGCACTTTGGAAACTGCCACCCTCTCTGTGAGTAAAAGAACATATGTAGTCCCAGTAGATGTATATTTTTATGTGCAGAAAGAGGGGGCATTCCCGGGTGAGGGGGAGGGGCAGAATAGGAGAAGGAGTAGCACTTGCGCACAGAAACACTTAGTTGCAGGCATGTCCATATACTTACGTGCATAATTTTGCTGGTAAATATCACCACACATGCACAAATGGCTAGTGCAGATCTGTGCACATACTTTTCCAGATTCAATTTTCAGAGGAAAAGCGTTTGCTAGCAATGTTAAGGTAGTGCAGGGAAGGGTAAAGTCTTTGAATTTGTTTTACCAGCAGACTTTATGACAATTTTCAAAAGGAAAATGTTCCCTTGGAAAACTGAATCAGGAAAAGTACCTGTACAGACGTTCACCTGCATATTTTAGGAAAGTAAACAGTCTAAGGATACATTTCATACCGGCGAGTGGGTGCACGTGTGCGCACATATGCCAGCTCGCACTAATGGACATGGCCATTTTATAACATACGCGCGTATATGTGCACATTTATTTATTTATTTATTGAGTTTTATATAGCATCTTTCGGTAATGCCATCACAACGGTTTACATATTTCAACAAGGGGATAAAATGATTTAAAATGATATAAAATGACACATGATATAAAATAGGCTGTACGCGCGTACATGTGTGTGCAATTTTATATGCATGCATGTGCATTCAAATGCCATCTCTACCACGTAAAACGGGGGATTTTGGTACATACACATGCCGACACAATTACAAGTTTCCTCAGTCTGTTCCCATTCACCCAGTTAAAGGATAGGACTTCCCAACTTCCCTAGTTAATAAGCCTTCCTTTTACCCTTTTAGCTCCAACCCTTAAAATGTTGCTAACTTGCCTCGCTTTTTTTGTTTCAGGACTTTCATGCCATCCATAGAAGTAAGTAAAGTTACGTGGTAGGGGACCCCAGTGCACGTTTGTGTGCCCTGCCCTTTTTGCAAAAAATTGTTTGTGCGCACAGCAGAAGATACGCTCGTACTCGTGCGCTTTTTAAAATCCGCATGGCGCGCTCTGGCCCAACTTCTGCGCATCTCTCCTGCCTTCGGCGCACGTAGGGCTTTTAAAATTTGCCTTTCTGGATGTAAATCCTGACCCCGCCTTGACTGTACTTCCAGAATACATGCCCGGTGTGGTCATAACTTTACTCACATAATTCACCTAGGTGCCTGAATTTATGCTCTCACTAGATGGAACATTTTCAAAGAGGAGGTTTATAGGAGTAAAGCAATTCTTTACCTGCATAAATGGCTTTGAAAGTTGCTCTCCTCTTTTGGCATAAAAAAATTGATGTATAGTCTGCAGATAAAAAGTTCCCAAAGACTCTGTACTTCGGGGCAAATTTTGGAAGATGCAATTTTGGACTGAATTCTCAACGCATGCTTTTATGCATGCTACTGCCTTTCATAAAATTGTCCAGGGTCCAGTGCCCATAAAAATATGCATGTAACCTGATTTTGGTGGAGGTAGGGGCAGAGTTGGGACTTACACGTATACAAGTGTATTTAAAAAATGATGCACATAAGTTCTCCCACAGAAGTTATGCCCTTGATAGAGGAGGCATAACTTTGGGGCCAATGCAATATAAAGCACGGAAAGCGAGCACTGAAAAGTCAGCGCCCACTTTTCTAATGCACGCATGGTGCCCGCAAGGGGGCGCCATGCAATTCCCAAATTAGGGGGTCGTGTTAGGAAGGAGGCGCTAGGGTTGCATGCGTGACCTTAGCACCTCCTTGCTATCGCGACCCCGCCTCGGCTGCCGGTTATGAAGACAGACACCGGTAAACTCAGCGTCGGTTTTCATAACCGGCCGTCTGCCAGTAATGAAAACGGATGCTGATGTTATGAAAACCAATGCCGTGTTTACTGGCGTCGGTCTTCATAACTCGGCAGTTTGCCGAGTTATTTTTTTTAAAATTTTTACTTAAGAGAAGAAGTATAGAAAAGCAGTTTTTTCTGCTTTTCTATACTTCTTTTACCTGCGCTCAGCTATTAACACCTGCTCCAGGCAGGTGTTAATAGCTGAACAATAAATGTGCGTCTGAGACGCACATTTATTTTATTGCATGCGGAATGAATGCGTAATAGCCTCATTCACATGCATTTGCATGTGATGAGCACTATTACATTCACTCCGCGTCCGACGCGGGTTAAATAAGCGCTAATCCCCCTATTGCATTTGGGGGTGGATTAGCGCCTATTTAACCCGCATCGGAGTGCGGGTTATTCAGTGCGCTCGGGAATTTTGAAAGTGAATTTATGCGCATATGTTTGCTTTGAAAATTCTGTGTAAAACCTGATGCACACAGATTTCACCCCAGCCTGCACAGTTGTAAAATTACCCTCATTATGTTTTGCATATGTGGGTGCATTCAAATTTAGTTAGTGTGTGTTGTAAGCTCCTAATGTTTGGTATTTTGCCTGTTCTTTGGGTTTTATAATACTGAGAATGTATATTGTTCACCTCTTTTGTAGACATTCTTTGACGTATTGAAAATAAAGATATAGCAGTTTGTAACTGTGGGAGGACTGGGTTGTTCAATGGATTAGAACAGGGATGTTAAATTCTCAGTTTGGCTTAGGCCTGTAACTTAACTTGTTATTGCTGGGGAGTCATTCAGTGGCTGATGCAAAATGAATTAATGGTCTCAGTTCATTTCCCTGAAGACAAAATTATAAAATACCACCTCCAAAGTTGTCATTAACTAGCATCTTCAATGTAATTTTCAGCTCTAAGGTCAAGAAACATGACCTAACTCTTCATTCCAAACAGTTGGCCTCGTCAGGATAAGGTTGAAGAACACTGATGGAAAAACATTGGGGGAGCTTGCACTGATGCATGTGATATATTTTCTCTGTGCCTAAAGGGAAGACTTTATTTAAAAGTGTTTCAGTCTGATATGGTTCACACGCACACAGCATTCAGTGGAGATATAATAGAGCTGTTTATTTCTTTTAACATTTCTAATAAATTTAGTGTTTTTAAAGCACTCTTGATTAATGGCTGCGATGCAAAAAGAAGTCATCCATTTCTCTACAGAAGGGGCAGCACAGCAGTAGCAATGAACGGTTCGGCACACTGTCCTATCATTATGCCTTAAAACTCCTTATGAAAAGAATAACCTCTTGGTTTTGGAAAAAGAGAAGGGGAAGGTTCAGTCTTTGTGCTCATGCTCATGCTGGCCTCACTCCTGAGCCTCAGACTGTTAGTTACAGTGCTCAGTTGGTATCTAATTGGGATGGCTGGTTTAGTGAGGTAGCTACGGGTTCCTTGGAAACCAAGCAGCACTATTAACAGAATGCGCAGACCACCGAATACTTTTCCGGAGCTAATCATTCTTAGTCACTATTGGTTTGAATTGGATTTAAACCAGTAAACTAGAAAGACAAAGCTCTCCCTCCCTGTGTCACTAGGCATCCAGATTCTCTTCCAATATGGCTATAGACGTTATGGTCATCCTCAAGGCTTCAATAGTATGCCAGATTAATTGTGCATTTTTTAGATAAAGTTTTGATTTCTGTTTACATCAGAAATATTGACAGCCTTGAAAATCCAAAGTAGAGCTGTTGCTAAAATCATTGTGCATATTGTCATTGATTATTATTATTTCAGAATGTACTGTATATACAACCTTATAGAAGTAGTAGATGGTAATTCTTTGGTTGTAAGATGATCTTTACCACAGTCTACAGATCAATTTTAAAGTGGCTTAAGAGTCCAATCTGAGAAACAGGTCTCTCAACAAATAACCGCTTAGAAATTTTGTTTTGCAGTATACAAGTGCTAAATAAATAAATAAATAAATAATGAAATCCCTTTTTTTCTTTCTCTGTTACTTATTTTCCGCTTTCTGTGCAAGAAGTATCATCTCAAACTGGCAGCCACAATGTTGCAGTTGATGCAGGACTGGTCTTGGCTAGTGACAAGCTGTTCTCAGTTTGTGTTTTTGACATCTGTTTTCCTGAGATATGACTTTAAAGTGTATTTAGAGCATTTCCTCTGGCCATAAATGAGTTAGAACTAGCGAACATACTCAGGGAGTTGGCAGCTACTCATCCCTACACAATGTCTGATTTACTAAGGCCTTTCTCCCATTCTGTGTTTATGGGAAATTTTGTTTTTAGTAAATCATAGCCAATGTCTTATCCAGAGGAGCTGATATGTGAGAATCATTGTGAAGAAGGAAAAACCAGAAGAATGGCATTGTTGTGTTGATAGAGGTGTCAAATCCCAGCGACTATTCTGTGGCTCATATGGAGAATGTAAAGATCCTTAAGTACGAAGAGATCCAAAGACCAAGAAAATGTGGTTGAAAAATACCAAAATAGTCCCAGTTATATTGTGTGCCACAGGCCTGATTAAGAAGCATTTCCAATCGCACCTTCATATGTTGCCTAAAGAGATTACACCCTATGAACTCCAGAAGGAGGGTCTCTTTTGCACAATGCCTTATTAGCAGTAAAGTTGAGAGATCAAGATCTTTCCCAACATACCCCAGGATATGAATGAATCCAAAAAAATAAAAACAATTTGGTGATATTGCTTCAGTGAGAACACTGATGTTTGTGTGGCAGTCTTCCCATTTAAGGCAATAGATCTTTCAGAGGCATTGTTTGTGGTACTTTTCCAGGCATTTAAGATATAATGAACAAGTCACTTGTGCTTCACATCTGTATAGAGATGATGACTACATTATAAACCTGTCTTGGCAGACATTGTGTACAGTCTGTTGATCCTCTGCTGGATCTGCTTGTGAATGGAACTAAAAAAGCAGCTAGAAGTCATTCTGCGGGCAGGAGTAGTCAAAAAAATAGTTTCTTTTCTTTCTTTTGCTTTTAGCCAAGTTTAAGATCCGTAAAGAATGTGCATCACTCTACCTCTGTCATAGCCTCACTCGTTAGACAGTATGCCTTACTGTGCTCTGCGCTCACTGCCATAAGGCTACCTAGTTGTGCCACCTCCCAAAGACCTGCTTCTCACACATACTAGACAAGACACCAGTCCCAACCCTATATAACATCTTGCCACTGAACATCATACTAATACCTAATCTGCTGGTCTTCAGAAAACTACTATAAATCTGGCTTTTCAAAGCATTTCAGAAACTGTAACATGACCTACCTCTCCAAAGATATCCTTTACCCCTAGCAGACTGGCTGATATACAGCAATATGAAACAAAACTGATCCTGGTCATTTTAAATACTGGTTCATTTTTTCTTATATGTTTACCTATTGTACTTTATCTCAGATGTTGTCTAGATATATGTGCTACTTGTACTTGTAAGTATTAGGGATGTGAATCGTTTTTCTGAAGATTGAAAATATCAGAAGATATTTTCAAACTCATCAGAATTCGGGGGGCCCCCGAACCCGATAGGAAAACCCCACGAAATTTTTCATGGGGTTCTCTTATCGTTTTGGGGGGGGGGGTGGTGGGAAGAAAGGACACTTAAAAATAAACCCCAAACCCACCCCGACCCTTTAAATTTAATTCTTTCACATCCCCCACCCTCCCGCCCCGCCAAAAACATTTTGGCGCCGATGGCCCTTTGCCCTTAGCATGTGACAGGGTATTCGTGCCATTGGCCGGCTCCTGTCACATGGTAGGAGCAATGGATGGCGCAGGCCATCCAGTGGCCTGATTAAGAAGCATTTCCAATCGCACCTTAATATGGCGCAGGCCATTCAGTGCTCCTACCATTTGACAAGGGCCGGCCAATGGCACGGATACCCTGTCACATGCTAAGGGTAAAGGGCCATCGGCACCATTTTGATTAGTGGCAGCCGACGGCCTGAGAGCGAGAGATCGCTCCTGGGACCCCCGCTAGACCACCAGGTACTTTAAAAATTGGGGGGGGGGGGAGGCTAAGGGGTCAGTTTTAAAGGGTCAGGGTGGGTTTTTTGTTTATCGGATCGGGCGCAGCCGATAAACAAAAAACCAATCGGGCCGGACAATAAAAATTATAAGATTTGAATTGGAACCGGAACCGAACCGATTCCCGTTCCGATTCACATCTCTAGTGCTCCCATGCTATACTGAGACTGTCCATGCTTGCCCGCTCCTCGGGTCGCGCTTACGTGCTATACAGAGACTGCCAGCACTTCCCCACTCCTCGGGGCAGTGCTTCCATGCTATACAGAGACTGTCAGTGCTTCCCGCTCCTCGGGGTTGAGCACACGTCATCATCGGAGACCTGACTCGGGCTTCCCTGCTCTGCGGGTTGGCGTACGTCATTGCATCAGCACCTCCTTCGCTGCGCAGCTCCGCCCCTCAGGGTTGCCTCTCCAGAATACCTCCTGCACGGCCAGTCTCGCGCCTCCCGCTCTGCGGCCTGCTTAGTGCCTTCCCCTTTGGGGGTCTGTGCCCAGGTATATTCACCAGCCTGTCTACCTACTGTGGGAATCCCTCCTGGCTCCTCGGGACCTCTCCACAGTCTTACGCAGAGCTCCCTGCTGTGCCTGATCTCGCCTCCTGACGGTGTGGACCTGTGGGGCTCCTCTCCACAGGCGGTAACAACTCTAATCTCAGGCCAAGGGTCCACATACCCACAAACCTTAACAATATAAGGGTAAGACGTGGTATAATTTGCTCCTTGCCATGCACAGAAATATATACAAAGATAAATACATATAAGTTAACATGGGGAAAGCTGAGATTCAGAAACTCAGTAACATTGAATTACTGTTTAGGATCTGTAAAGTATTGTTTATATTATTCTGAAAGCCAGAATGCTCCACAATGCAGCAGAAAATTGCATCACCACCCTCATTCAACTATCTTGCAATGCATTTTGAAACCAGTTTCAAACCCCTTTTCTGGGTATATACCATGTTTGTTGAAAACAATTCATTTTGCAGACTAAACTACTTGAAACTGTTTTTCAAGGGCATTAGTTCTCCTAAACTCATTACAATGGCTCCCAATCTCTGCACATCAAATTTAAAATCCTGTCCCTTACATGCAAGATGATGATGATGAAGGGCTTCAATCCCACCTACTTGATAGACAAAGTGAAGGATAATTATCCCACCCGAAACGTTCAAACAAACCAAAAACAACATCCATCTACTCCTTCTCTCAAGACCCTCTGATTGATATTTTGCAATATGGCAATACGATTCGAATGCAGGAGGTCGCTTCCGGACCCCCGCTGGACTTTTGGCAAGTCTTGTGGGGGTCAGGAGGCCCCCCCAAGCTGGCCAAAAGTCCCTGGGGGTCCAGCGGGGGTCCGGGAGCGATCTCCTGCGCTCGTGATGTCAGGGGACAGGAACCAAAATGGCGCCGGCGCTACCTTTGCCCTGTCATATGACAGAGCAAAGGTAGCGCCGGCGCCATTTCTATTAACGCACCTGTGGCCCGAGAGTGGAAGATCACACCGGGACCCCCCCACTGGACCCCAGGTAATTTAAGACATTTTGGGGGGGTTCGGGAGGGTGGGGGATTTATTTTAAAGGGTCGGGGTGGGTTTTAGGGTTGTTTTAGTGTGCCGGTTTTCCCGCCTTCCCCCTTCTCCTCCCCCTTCACCCGATTTACGATTTTTGACGATAAATCGGGGGAATTCCTATTGTATATCGCCTCTAACGATTTTTGACGATTTAAAATATATCGGACGATATTTTAAATCGTCAAAAAACGATTCACATCCCTGTCCTTATATGAAGTACCCTAAGGACATAAATTGATTCCCTTTGTTACTTACTCCAACAATATGCATAGAGTTTTTGCCTTTAAGGTGCATCCCTACAATCCCTCAACCCCTCAGTTCTGCCCCATGACTCCAGTGCATTCCGTCCTCAACTCTTTTTCCATTGTTATCCTCTGCCAGCAGCTTTCCTAACCTTATTGAGATCCGCTTTGAAGTAGCTGACCAATCATGAAAGGCAGAGTAGAAATTTAAAACAAAATTAAATGATATACAAGTTAAAATATTAACTGTACAGCATTTAACTATCTCCATAAAATTATTAGCATCCATTCCAAATTCCAGGTCAGATTTTTAGAAAATGTTTCCATGAGAAGAAATACAAATCTAGTACTCTCTATTGAAAGACCAATTTACCCCTTCACAATCCACAGTTCTAACAGCATGGATTGTTTCCCCAGATGTACACATTCTTTGGTTCCCAAGAAGAACTGTAGTGGTAAGCGCATGGCTGCTGGGGGACTGTAATGCATGAACGGTTAACAAGAATGTAAACACAAGCTTATCTTTAGAGCAAATATTTGCAGAAGGATCAGAAACTTCTGCAAAAAGATGTGATTGTGTACTTTAATTTTTATAACAGACTGAGGCCCTTGTGTTAATTACTATACCTGTCAAATTCTAGCTACATGGGACCTCATTATTTCCTTAAGAAGCTCTTACTATTTTGAAGCAGTCCAGTTTGCAGTGACATTTACCTTTAAAACTCAAAGAAAGAGGGTCTCGGCTTCACAGAATGTGTATAAACACTGTGCTCTTTTTTTTTTGGTTTAATGCAGTCTTTCGGCTCATTGTAGAAAGAACAAGAGCACTGGTATTGTTTGAGCAAAGACACATTTGTGATTTTAAGATTGCAGAGTTTTGGAATGCATCATATTATATCTTGGGGAAATTGCAAGTGGTGATCATTTTTTAGCTTAAATTTTATTGGATGTGGATTACTATAAATCATATACCTCTACAGAAAGAGAAGAAAAGGTGGCTATTTCGAAGGTTAAAGGCTTAGCAATGCCATAAATAAAATATATTTATCTTGAACTCATATATGCCGCAGATAGCCAGAGCATAAACTCGTTTTACTTCCACATCATAGGATCCCCTAAGGCATAAAGCTAGACTACTTCAGTCTACACATTCACTGTAGGGCAATGACTACATAGGGAATTTATGGTGCCATGTGACATTTCATAATAAACATGTAAGGCATATAGTCATTCATAATGCCTACCATGTGGACTGCAGTATGCTGAATAGGAGAGCAGCTTTCACAACTGTCAGGACACCGGCACACCTTGGAGGTGATGATCTCTAGGATATATTGGGGAAAGGAATGAGGACTGCTGTCACCAAAGGGTCAGTACTGATTAGCATAGAACAACACTGAGCAGATTTCCTATCCATAATTAGGAAGAAGGAACCTATGTTGCATGTGCAGGTGATTGGAGTAATTGTAATAGTGAAGGTGCCGAAAATTGTTTTAGACCTGTGGGGGCTGTGCAGTACCCCCAGTACCCCTAGTTTCACAATCTTTGGATGGGTGTGAGACTGAAGGAAAGAAATGGAGAAAAATGAACTAAAAGATAGTATACGATCAAATACAGACCGCCTACTAAAATATGTTAACAAAGAAGAGGAAGTTACACATTGATGACTGTAGAAAAGAAACAATATTTGACGTCTGGGAAAAATATCTATTTTCCAAATCTCATTCTTTCTCTATCTCTCTTGTAAGTCCATCCATTTTTGTAGGGTTGCTCACCCGGATCCTACGCGCCCGTTTGTGGTTGAGGTCGACGGTTCCGACATCAGCGTTGGGGCCATATTAAGTCAGTATTCCACTACTCATATGCTGCACCCCTGTTCTTTCTTTTCTCGATGATTTTCACCAGCGGAATGCAATTATGCTATCGGGGACAAAGAACTGCTGGCCATCAAGTTGGCGTTTGAGGAATTGCGCCCCTGACTTGAAGGGGCTCAGCATCAGATTACCATATACACGGACCATAAGAATTTGGAGTATCTGCATCAGGCTCAGCGTCTGAACCACCACCAGGCCCGCTGGTCCCTCTTCTTCACACGATTTAATTTCTTATTGCATTACCGTCCTGGCATAAAAATGGTTGCGCGGACGCCCTCTCACAGTCATTCGTCACCGAGGATGTACCTGATTCGCCACAGCACATCATAGACCCCGCTAGGGTCATTCTGTCGGCGCCCTATCCAGTACCTCAAGGAAAGACAGTGGTTCCTCGCCTGCTTCAAAAGAAGGTGCTGCAGTGGGCCCACAACTCCGAACACCCAGGTCAGGCTAGGACTCTTTCCACCATTTTACGCTACTATTGGCGGCCCACTATTCGAAAGGATACCCAAGCCTATGTCGAATCCTGTCCTACATGCGCCCGTCATAAGCCTCCGGCTGGGAAGTCCTGGGGACTCTTGCAACCACTCCCGGTTCCGAGCGAACCTTGGACCCATATTGCCACTGATTTTATAGTGGACCTGCCCACCTCCAGTGGGAAGAACACCATATGGGTCACTGTCAATCACTTCTCTAAGATGGAGCATTTTATGGCTCTACCTGGTCTCCCGACAGCATCCCAGCTGGCCAAACTATTTTTTCGGCATGTATTCCGTCTCCATGGTCTTCCCAAACATATTCCCTCTGACCATGGTGTTCAATTTACTACATGTTTCTGGAAATCTCTTTGCAAGAAGTTGGACATTTCCTTAGACTTCACTTCAGCCTACCACCCTCAAGCCAATGGCCAAACTGAGAGGACAAATAAGACTCTGAAACAATTCTTTCGAGCCTATGTGAATCAGCAGCAGGATGACTGGGCCAACCTTCTGCCTTGGGCGGAGTTTTCATTAAATTCTCATGTGTCCACATCCATCGGTTCATCTCCTTTCCAGTTGGTTTATGGGTGCCAACCTTTACCACCGCTGCCTCTTCCGCTATCCGTGGCCTCTCCGGCAGCCCAAGCAACTGCGCAAGAATTACACCAATTGTGGCGCGATACCCAACAGCTGCTCGAACGCACTGCCCAGAGATCAAAAAAGGCCTTCGATGCTTGCCATCGCTCAGCATCCCAATTTCAAACTGGAGATAAAGGGGATGGAACAGCTCCCCTATGAGGAAAGGCTGAAGTGGTTAGGGCTGTTTAGTTTGGAGAAGAGGTGGCTGAGGGAGGATAAGATAGAGGTCTTTAAGATCATGAGAGGTCTTGAATGAGTAGATGTGAATCGATTATTTACACTTTCGGATAATAGAAGGACTATGGGGCATTCCATGAAGTTAGCATGTAGCACATTTAAGACTAATCGGAGAAAATTCTTTTTCACTCAACACACAATAAAGCTTTGGAATTTGTTGCCAGAGGATGTGGTTAATGCAGTTAGTGTAGCTGGGTTCAAAAAAGGTTTGGATAAATTCTTGGAGGAGAAGTCCATTAACTGCTATTAATCAAGTTTACTTAGGGAATAGCCACTGCTATTAATTGCATCAGTAGCATGGGATCTTCTTAGTGTTTGGGTAATTGCCAGGTTCTTGTGGCCTGGTTTGGCCTCTGTTGGAAACAGGATGCTGGGTTTGATGGACACTTAGTCTGACCCAGCATGGCAATTTCTTATGTTCTTATGTTCTTAATTGTGGCTGAGCACTAAGTTCATTCACCTCAAACTGCCATCAACACGCTTTGCTCCTAGGTATATTGGTCCCTTTCCAGTATTACGCTGCCTGGGCCTTGTTACCTACTGACTTCAGTTGCCCTCCTCACTCAAAATTCACAATGTATTTCATGTTTCTCTGCTGAAGCCTCTGATTATTTCTGGATTTTCGAAGAAATCACCGGATCCCATACCGCTATCCTCCGAGGCTGATGTCACCTATCAAGTCCGAGACGTCTTGGACATCAGGAAACATGGCAGAAGATGGGAGTATCTCCTGTCGTGGGAGGGCTTTGGGTCTGAAGAAAACAGCTGGGAGTCCATGGCCAATATCCTGGACAAAGATCTCATTCGACAGTTCCATGCCAAGCATCCTCACATACCCAAACCCCCGGGGAGGGGCCTTAAGAGGAGGGGTACTGTTATGACCATCAATTGCAGATGGCTGTGACCGTGTGTGCTTACCTCCTGCACTGATCTCCTGCCCTCCCCGGGCTGCTCGCGGATCAGGTCAGCTTTCACTGCCGCATTCCCCAGGACTCCTCATGGCGGCCTGGATGCCGCCACCTTCTTTTTCGACTTTGGGCCTTCCTAGGTGCGCATGCATGCCACCGGGCCCTCCTTTCTAGCCTCCTTGGTGGGAACCTTGGGGGTGTCTCCAGTTGATGACATCACCAGACCGGGGTATTTAAACTTCACCTTTGCCCTCAGCTAGCCGACTAGGCAACAAGTTCCATACATCTTCGACTATTGCTTCCTGTTCCTGAGACTATGCTTCATGCCTTGACTGTGAACCCTGTCTGATACCCACTCCTCGGGGGCCAGTGTATGCACCAGGGACTCGCTCTCCTGGCCTACCCTGCTCCTCGGGCTGGCTCCGCGTCTCTTGGGTTCTATCCTGCAAGGTTTCCCGTTCCTTGGGGCTATCTCTGGGACACATCTACTGTTTGTGAGTTCTACTGGGGAACTCACCCGCTCCTTGGGGTTGTACCCACATCCTGAACGAGATTGGCCGCGCCTCCTGCTCCTCGGAACCACATCTTCATACTACTGTGATTGCCAGAGCTTCCCCGCTCCTTGTGGCAGTGCTCTCCAGTATCCCTGGTACTTGTGCGCTTCCCCGCTCCTCGGGGCTGCACCTACGAATGACATTGGGACTGCCTCCACTTCCCCGCTACTTGGGGCAGTGCTACGTCATCACTAGAGGCTCAGCTCAGGCTTCCCTGTCCTGTGGGCTAGCCTACGGCATTTCATCATCATCCTACTATGTGCAGCTCCTTCCTTCGGGGTTGCCATCCGGAGTACCTTCTGCTTGGTCAAGTCTCACGCCCCCTGCTCTGCGGTCTGTCTGGCATCCCTTCCCTCAGGGTCCCTGCCCAGGCTTTGCCTCCAGTCTACTCTCTCGGAGGTCCCCTCCTGGTGCCACGGGATCTCTCTAATGCCTCACCCAGAGTTCTCTGCTGTCTCTGACCTCACCTCCCGACGATGCAGACCTGTGGGGGTCCTTCCCACAGGTAGTGTCAACTTGTACCTCGGGCCAAGGGCCCACATACCCACAAATCATAACAGGAACCTCCTGTGTATGTATTCCTTATTAATTTGTATTATTTTTATTGTGAGTTTCTTTCCTAGGAATGTTCAATATAAATAAATGCAAACTGTAAACAGGTAGGTTACGGAGGCCTAGTAGGAGCTCTGTTGCCTTTCTATTTTGGATGGCAATGGGATACTCCAACTTTCGCAATCCGAACCTGGCCTCCATAGAGAGGTTTAGTAAAAAAGTGAGAAAAAAGTCCCAAAAGAATAATGGTTATGTAAAGAGACAAATAAAAATCTATAGCAATACAATATCATCCTGGAAAAATAAATAATTAGAAAGTAAAGGGTGTCAGCAACCCAGACTGTGATCTCTATGAGGTGTCACCCAGACTTCTCTATCATTCACACCAAAAAACTTTTACCACTCAAAACACACACACACACACACACACACACACACATATATATATATTTAGATATTTTTGTCATAATACAGTTAAAATCCAAATCCTGACATCAGCCAATGTTTTGTTTAGCACTGCATCAGAGGATTATTGGATTGAAACTATATTGTGACAAAAATCTCTAAATATATATATATATATATAAACACAATATAATTCTGGAAAACTAAATAGTGAGATAGTAAGGGGTGTCAAGAACCCAGACGGTTATCTCTGTCAGATGTGACCCAGACTTTTCTATCATTCGCCCAAAAAGTCTTTTATCTTCAAAAATAATGTCACAAAGTTTAAAGAGAAGCAAATCCCAATCTTTAAACTTTGTGTTTATGTGTTTATTTGTTTATGTCATAGAGTTTATAGTATATCTACAAAGGTATCTTATTTGCATTGGTTTTCCCTGGCTTTAATATACTCTTAAATGAATGTATGGTATCTCTTTCCTTTTCTAGCATCTTCTTGTTGTTCAAACCTGAAATTTCAAATTTCTATAATTTGATTTGCTTTGTAGATATGCTAAAAATTATGTGAGTCAATCCTACATTGGCTCCAATTCCTGTTTTTGATTTATCCTAAATGCCTGGACAGATAAACCCAGGTGCTCATTTGATGACTGATGAGTGTATGATTACATCCAGAAGTCATAGATTAGTGGAAGTGGAACGGCTGCTTAGACTGTGGGAAATCTTTCAACTCACCTTCCACCTGACTAGGTTGGCAAAATATTAGTCAGCTCATGCTGAATATCCAGAATGGCTCCCGGTGAAATCCTAGCTGGGTCACATTAAATATATATGAAGCTTATGTGAAAATATGAATCAATTTGGCAAAATCCAAAGCTTTCTAAAAATAATAGAAATTCAATGCAAGGTGGATCAGTATAAATTCTGGGTCTGGTTTTTAGGCATCAAGACATTTATTTATTTTAAAGTGGCACCTTGAAGGAAATGGTGCATTTTTTTCTGATAAGCGTATGATGCACTTTTTATTCAGTTTTAGTCACAGTAGAAATGCCAATGATCCAGACAGAATAAAAGTGATTATGGGTTTGACAGAAAGAGGCCGGTTTTCCAAGCAATATATGGGGGTAGAAAGCATTTTACCCGTGTCAATCCAAAAACTATCCTCCCTCAATGCTGTCGTAAGTTTGTACGTTGTGACACAACGCGCACACTTTTAACTGCAATGAGAGGACAGATTCCTTGGGGGGACAAGGGGGTTTAGGTTGGGGAAGGAAAAGTACAAGCTTAGACCGCATTTTCAGTCCTTTTGGGTACCCACAGAAAAAGCAGGTTGAAATGGCCTCAGGTAGTTAGTATCTGCAGAAAGTTTCAAAGCGAAAGAGCATGTGTTCTCTCACTGTGAGAATTGGCACAGAACCCATGTTTTAAAAAGTATGCCTCGTGTTTGTCCTAATGTACACAGTTTGACAATTGCCCCAGAAAGACCACAGCAAACAGCAATGCATAGAATAAATGTCGATGCAGACAGCTGTTTGCTGAGGTAACAGTTACTGATACGTGAGCTAGGATTGTCAAGGCATGATTTTCCTGATTCAGGCCAGAAAAGCAGCCAGTGACAAGGTTTATACAACTGATTTGGGTTTATCTCAGAAATAAAACAAAAAGAATATATCAGAATTGCACTTCTGGGCTGTCAAGTATCCTGGGCTTGTGTTGCAGATATTACACTTTTAGAACTAAATATCTGCTGTAGGTACACAGGGGAAAAATATACTCCAAAATGGCATGCGGTTAACTGTTTCATACACTCAGGCTCTTCAAGCAGTTTGAAAAGATTGCATTGGCAGCAAGAAGGAACCAGTGCCAGGTGGAATCAGAAGTTAAAACCTGTTAAAAATGTAAACCTTTTGAGGTCACTGTTGAAAGCTATGTAAAGTATGCAATTTAGCCAGTCACTGACTGAGTATGCAGGAGGTGTTAGATGTGTGCATAAATATTCTAAGGTTCGTATTCATCCACTGGCCAGCTAGCAAAGTTTGCCAGATCAGCCTCTCCAGTTTACTTTGCAGTGAAGTTCTGTGGTGAGGGGGTACTGCTGGATATCCCCTTAGTTATACAAGGCCTGTCAGCGCATGATCCTTTCTCTTTCAAACCTGGAGCAGTTATGGGGCCAGCTGGGGAAGGGAGCCCAGGCAGCCCACAATAGTGCAGGTGGCAGGAAAGAGAAAGCCTGGGTAGGAGTGCATCTGAAGCGGAAGAAGCAGATCTCTACAGCACTGTGAAGAGCATCTCTGCTGCATAGCTGAGAGCCCTGAGGAAGTGGAGGATACAGCTGGGAGTCACTGGGCAGAAAGAGCTGTTTGCCATGACAGGACACAAGGTAGTTCCCCGTGCCTTGGTGGCATAACCCATATGAGTGAGGAAGGCCAGAACCTATGGTCCTCTATTCTGAAAGAAGTATTCCCACCCTCTGTCTGAATTTCCACAGAGCTGCTAATAGAAAGAAGATGGAACAGGTACATCTAACTCCAGGAACACAACTGACAAATGAGGATTGGAGTTTCCTCTGAGCTTCTTGGAAACTGACAAAAGCCCTTGCCAGAAGACTGACCGTTTTAGCCATAAAGCAAATGTTGCTTACCTGATGTAACAGGTGTTCTCACAGGACAGCAGGATGTTAGTCCTCACAAATGGGTGACATCGAGGATGGAGCCCAACCACGGAAAACGTCTGTCAAAGTTTCAGGAACTTTGACTGGCCCTACTGGGCATGCCCAGCACGGCACCAACCCTGCAGCCAGCAGGGGTCTCCCTTCAGTCTTGTTTCAAAGCTACAGGCAGTGCCGAAAAATAAAATAAAAACGAACCCAACACCGCGGGGGGGCGGGCGGGTTTCATGAGGACTAACATCCTGCTGTCCTGTGAGAACACCTGTTACATCAGGTAAACAACATTTGCTTTCTCACAGGACAAGCAGGATGGTTGTCCTCACAAATGGGTGAGTACCGAGCTGAGGATGTCCTAACATGCACCAAATGTACCCAACGGCGTGCAGCAGGCACAACAACTGGGGTGGAATTTGGGAGAGGACATCCGCACCCTACCGGGAAGGTGGAAGGGTGTTGGTACATCATGTTGGAAAAAGGTTACGCAAGACAGATTGGCCGAAGATGGAATCCTGTCTTCCAGCTTTGTCCAAACAATAGTGGGCTGCAAATGTATGGAGGGAACTCCAGGTTGCAGCCTTGCAGATGTCAGGAAGCGGCACCGATCGAAGTGTGCTACTGAAGTCGCCATGGCCCTCACAGAGTGTGCTTTGACATGGTCTTGGAAAGGAATGCCAGCTTGCTGATAGCAGAAGGAGATGCAATCCGCCAACCAGGAGGAAAGAGCCTGCTTACCCACAGGTTGCCCTAACTTGTTAGGATGGAAAGAGACGAATAATTGAGTGCTCTTCCTGTGGGCAACTGTACGGTCTAGATAGAAAGCTAGAGCTCGTTTACAGTCAAGGGTATGCAGAGTCTGTTCCCCGGAGTTGGAGTGGGACCTGGGAAAGAAGATAGGTAGTATGATGGATTGATTGATGTGAAACTCCGAAACTACCTTAGGCAAAAACTTAGGGTGAGTGCGGAGGTCCGGAACCCTCGCTGAACGACCTCCTGCAGTCGATCTCCTGCTGGCGCCATTTTCCGTACGGAAAATGATTCGCGGCAGGAGATCGCTCCCGGACGCCCGCTGGACCCCCAGAGACTTTTGGCCAGCTTGGGGGGGCCTCCTGACCCCCTCAAGACTTGCCAAAAGTCCAGCGGGGGTCCGGAAGCGACCTCCTGCGGTCGAATCGTGTTGGTCTATGGCCGCCGCCATTTTGCGGCGGCCATTTTGCAAAATGGCGCCGGCTGAAGACAACACACTTCAACAGCAGGAGCCCGTTTCGGACCGCCACTGGACCCCAGGGTACTTTAAGGCATTTGGGGGGGGTTCGGGAGGGGGGGGGATTTAATGGGTCGGGGGTGGGTTTTAGGGGGATTTAGTGTGCCGGTTTTCGGCCCGTTTCGGACCGCCGCTGGACCCCAGGGTACTTTAAGGCATTTGGGGGGGGGGATTTAATTTAAAGGGTCATGGGTGGGTTTTAGGGGGATTTAGTGTGCCGGTTTTCCTGCCCTCCCCCTTCCCCCGATTTAGCTATGGACCGCCGCTGGACCCCAGGGTAATTTAAGGCATTTGGGGGGGGGGGTTCGGGAGGGTGGGGGATTTAATTTAAAGGGTCGGGGGTGGGTTTTAGGGGGTTTTAGTGTGCCGGTTTTCCTGCCCTCCCCCTTCCCCCAATTTACGATTTTTTGACGATAAATCGGGGGAATTGGTATTGTATCGTGGCCCTAACGATTTTTGACGATTTAAAATATATCGGACGATATTTTAAATCGTCAAAAAACGATTCACATTCCTAGTTCTTATTTCATGCTTCCCAGCTTCAAATCCTTTATTTAGTAGGGATTGAAGCTGTGGTTGGAACTGTTCTGGTAAGGCATCTGAGAACTCCTGCATTTGTTTAAGGATGACTCTATTATATTGAGTCATATACAGCTGATAAGAAGCTATTCTAGAAATCAGCATGGCTCCCTGGTATACCTTCCTACCTATACTATCTAGGAATTTGTTTTCCTTAGTAGGAGGTATGGAAGAATGTGACTTTACTCGTTTAGCTTTCTTTTGAGCTGATTCTACCACAACAGAATGATGGTCCAATTGTGGTTTCTGAAAGCCAGGTGCTGACTGCACCAGGTAGGTGGAGTCAGCTTTTTTATTTACCGGAGCAACAGATCCAGGAGATTCCCAATTCTTTTTGAGAAGGTCTAGAAAAACCTGATGAATTGGAATAGAGGTGATGACCTTAGGGGCATCCAGGAATTGGAGCAATTCCATCATCTGGTGCCTGTCATCTTGTTCAGATTGAAGCTGGAAAGGGACCAACTCCGACATGTCCTTCACAAAGTTTATGAAAGAGAGGTCCTCAGGGGGAGAACGCTTTCTACTCTCCGGAGGAGAGGGTGGTGAAGGCAAATCATCGGTCTCAGTCGAGGTATCATCACCCCAAGTGTCATAAGGATCAGGTTGCTGACCTTTAGGACCATGAGCGGGCTGAATACCTGAAGGCCCCGGTTGAGGCTCCGAGAAACTCGAAGGAATCACCGGGGGCATCGAGAATGTCCTCGGTGGAATCGATGCCGGTATCGGTATCGATGCCGGTATCGAAGGAACCGGTGTCGGCATCGAGGGAATCGGTGTCGGCATCGGAATCCTCGGTGGAGCTGATGTCTGTATCGCCCCCGAGGAATGTATTGGTGGCGAGGGACGACAAGGCACCGATGGAACTATCCCCGAAGGGGGAATTCGATACGGTGTTTCTCCACCTATTGAGAATGCTGTCGGTAATCCGGGTATTGCCGGTGGAAGGGCATTCATGAGCGCTTCCATCCGGGCAAGCAGCGATGCCAGTGCTGCTGGAATCGGATCGGTGACCGGTTCCACTCTCAGTGCCGGAGTCGGTGCCGGAGGAGTCTGGAACCGTAGTATCGCCTTGTCGATGGCCTCCTGGACCAGCCGGTCCAGTTCTGCCCGGAGACCTGGGGTAACAAGACCCGGCTCGACGGGAGAGGGAGGCTGAGGCTGAGCCGGAGGGACCACCGTCACCGGTGCAATCACGGCTCCCAAACCCCGGAGGGGTGAGGGTTGCCTCGGTGTCTGCGAGACAGTAGTGGATGGTGCCACTTCTGGTCGAGACTTCTTTGGCGGAGGCCCGGACGGTACGGAGGTCGATGACATTGATTCCTCGACGGGCCGAGACTTATGACGTCGATGGCAATGTTTCTC
Organism: Rhinatrema bivittatum; assembly: GCF_901001135.1. NCBI lineage: Eukaryota > Metazoa > Chordata > Amphibia > Gymnophiona > Rhinatrematidae > Rhinatrema > Rhinatrema bivittatum. Next base: position 466,238,965 of record NC_042616.1, read on the forward strand.
CTTCCGATCCCCTTGATGATCAGGGGAAGGGACAGGAGTCGATGGCCGTGAAGTCGTCGATGGTGGACGGTCACCGGAGGGCTGTCGATGGCGATGAGACTTCGACGGTGCCGGTTCCGATGACGTCGATGCAATCGATGGCGTTGGGGTCCGAGCATGGAAGAGGAGTCCCATCTTTTCTATTCTGGCTTTGCAACCTTTTGGTGTCATTAGGGCACATTTGGTGCAAGTCAGGACATCATGCTCGCTTCCTAAGCACAAAACACAGACTCTGTGTGGGTCTGTGATTGACATAGTTCGGGTACAGTCCGGACATCGACGGAACCCCGACGCCATGGCCATAGGCCAAAAATTTAGCCGCGGGACTGTCGACTGCCAACGGGCCTCAAGGGCCAAACTCGACGGTAGTCGACCAAATGACAGTAAAAACTTACCGAAGTTCCGCGGATGAAAAAATTCGAAGAAGGGAGACCCCTGAGGGGCAAATTTTCTTCAGAAATTTTTAATTGAAGAATTCCTGTCAGGAACGTGGTTTAGAGCTCTTTGACCGCGTGGCTACTGCTGCACGGAAAAAAGAAGACTGAAGGGAGACCCCTGCTGGCTGCAGGGTTGGTGCCGTGCTGGGCATGCCCAGTAGGGGCCAGTCAAAGTTCCTGAAACTTTGACAGAAGTTTTCCGTGGTTGGGCTCCATCCTTGATGTCACCCATTTGTGAGGACAACCATCCTGCTTGTCCTGTGAGAACTGGTGCAACTATAAAATCCAGTGCCTGGATTGTTTCCAGTTTTCATTGAAACAGTCTGTTTTAATGCACTTGGAAACCTGCCTTGCCATTTGCATCTTTTTTCTAGATTTGAAGAAACCATGGAAAGCATTCTCCAAAAGAGACTTTTTTTCTCTCTCTCTTTTCTTTGTTGTCTGCCTTCTTTCTGCTTTACTTCAGGTTTTCAATATGGAGGTGGACTACGGATGTTCTAGGAAGTTCCCTGCCTCACTTTTCTTTCGCCAGCATGGAAAAAAAAATCATTGGTAGCATCTCTTTCAGAGTTTTAGAAGACTTTATTGTTTCTATATGGCTCAAGGTGTACAAGGGTGAGCTGCCTCCAAAGGATCCATAGATATATTTCTGATTTTAATTCCATATCATGATTGACTTGCTTGTTCTAGAGGACAAGAAGATCAGAAGACTTTTTTTTTTAACTTACTATAAGGACTTTACTTTCAAAGAAGTATGATTTCAAGTTTCAAAACTGCACCCCCCCCCCTCCAAAACTCAGAAAAATACACAAAAGAATATTTTTTGGAAAAAGAAAAAAATATATATATTTTGAAAAAACTACCAAAATTATTGTTTAATCCACTTTTGTCTTATTTGAATTATTGTTTACTGCAGGGATGGACAACTCTAGTCCTCAAGAGCCATTATCAGGCATGGCTTTTAGGATATCCATAATGCATATGCATGAGGTATATTTGCATACAACGGAGACACTGCATATTTATGCATATTCATTGTAGATATCCTGAAAACCAGACCTGTATGTGGTTTTTAAGAACCAGAGATGGCCACATCTGGTCTATTAGAATCTCTAATTAATGTGATCTTCTATTTCAGGTGACCGGTTACTTACATTGAAATTGGAACTTTACAATAATTGTGTATTTCTTTGCAGATACCAGTCTACAATCACATTTTAAGGTATCCTGTATTCACAGACATTATAAAATATAGAAACATAGAAATGACGGAAGAAAAGGACCAAATGGTCCATCCAGTCTGCCCAGCAAGCTTTTTAAGGTAGTAACTGCCACTCCAAGCAGGTTACTCCCATGTTTCTCTTAAGGGTAGTAACTGTCTCACTGTGCAGTTATCCCCAAGCCTTATGGTACCCATAAAAATTGCAGCTAGCAGCATTTTTTACGGGTAATGAACTTTCTTGAAAATTCAGATAGCAATGCTCGACATGCTTTGGTTATGAACTTGGCTATAGAAGCAGTCCTATGCTTTTCCCTTATGTCTGCATATCAGTACCCAAACCGTAAAAGTTGGGCCCTCTTGGTTGTTTTCTGTATCCTATTCCCCTTTCCCCTGTCACCGAACTGAGGATCAATGTTGCAGTTGCATTAGAATCATCAAGGCATATTGGTTAAGGATAATGATCTCCATGCCTTCTGTTAAGGGTAGTAACTGCCATACCAGCAAGTTACCCCTAAGCATGCTTTTCTCATTTTTGACCTCTAGCCATTAGAGATCCACAGTGTTTATCCCATTCTCCTTCGAATTCTTTGACTGTTTTCATCTTCATCGCCTCCTGCAGAAAGACATTCCAGGCATCCACCACCCTCTCCGTGAAGAAATATTTCCTGACGTTTGTTCTAAGTCATCCCCCCTGGAGTTTCAATTTGTGACCCCTAGTTCTGTTTTCTTTCCAACGGAAAAGGTTTGTCGATTGTGCATCATTAAAACCTTTCAGGTATCTGAAGATCTGTATCATATCACCCCTGCACCTCCTCTCTTCCAGGGTATACATATTTAGATCCTTCAACCTTTCTTCATTGGTCTTCTGACACAGACCCCTACACCATTTTTGGCATCCTTCTCTGGACTGCCTTCACCCTATCTCTATCCTTTTTGAGATACGGACTCCAGAACTGAACACATTACTCCAAGTGAGGCCTCACAAATAATACCTGTACAAGGGTATTATCACTTCTTTTTTCTTACTGGTTATTTCTCTCTCTCTCTCTCTTTGACTTTAGCTATCGCCTTGTCATATCACTTAGCCATCTTTAGTGCTTGTCCTCGATCTAGTTCTCTAGTCACCCATTCAAAAAATCATTTAGATTTGTCTGGCAGGAACTTTCCCTGGTGAATACATGCTGCCTTGGGTTCAGCAATACAACAGATTGTAGATAGTTCACTAATCAGAGAAAATTCTTTTTCACTCAATGCACAATTAAGCTCTGGAATTTGTTGCCAGAGGATGTGGTTAGTGCAGTTAGTGTAGCTGTGTTTAAAAAAGTTTGGATAAGTTCTTGGAGGAGAAGTCCATTAACTGCTATAATCAAGTTGACTTAGGGATTGGCCTCTGCTATTACTGACATCAGAAGCATGGGATCTTCTTGGTGTTTGGGTACTTGCCAGGTTCCTGGGCTTGATGGACACTTGGTCTGACCCAGCATCGCAATTTCTTATGTTCTTATGTTCATACACACACACACTTTCATTTGTTTCTCCCTCTGGAAGCACAAGGGGCAGCTGCAGCAGCAGCAGCAGCAGCTTCCTCCTTCAGCCTGTATAGTCCACCAGACTCTTCTAACCACCAGACCACACTGCTCCTACTCCTGGCTATGGTGGAGAGAGGGGAGAGGGGAGGTTGATGCTTCTTTTTATGGCTCCATGGGTCACGCTCTCCTGACTGCTGGAGGGATGGGGAGAAGGCCTATTGCTTCTTTCAGCGAATGGCCACACCGCTCCTGATTGTCAGGGAGGATTGAAGAGGCCCATGCTTCTTCTTCCATCTCTACTACTGCTACTAGGGGTGGAATGGGGAGGAGGATGCTTCATGTGGCCCCATGGCCACATTGCTCAATGACTGAGAGGAAAGGTGGTGGTGGTGGGGGGGGGGGGGGAGAATGCTGAATATTCTTATGGCTGTACTGCTTCCGACTGCCAGGGGTGAGGTAGGGAGGCCAATGTTTCTTGTAGTTCTGTGTCTGCACTGCATCTCACTGCTGGGGATGTTGGTGGTGGAAGGGGCCAATGCTTGTTTTCCCAGCCTTGCTGCTCCTGACTGCAGGGGGGCATCACAGATCACCTCTGAGCTGGGCAGTAGCATTAGTGTTTTTTTTGTCCTGATTTGGCTCCCCCTTCAAAGAGGGCCCTGAGGGGAGGGGGACACCAGGAGCAAGTGCAGCAGCTCTTTTCCCCCTGGGCAACTAAGCTCTTCAGCAAATTGTGAGAGAGCAATGGCGTCCCTACTGGATGACGCCTAAGACCAAGGACATATTGGTGATAGGCGAGCTATGACTCTGGCAGGAACTAATAAGGGAAAGAACTGAAGGGTCTCATTCTCTTAAGAGTAACTCAAAGCTAGTGTGTAGTGAAGGAAGAAAATCCCTAATTTGTGGCGATTTACTGTAACTGCAATTTTTTTGGACTGTGTACTATTTTTGGCTTTTCTGTATGGATTGAACTGGGCTCCACGGTGCATCCTGCTGATCTTATTTGTATGTAACAATATATTCCAGTAAAGTATTCAATTTTTGAACACCACCAAACTGTGTAGTAATTTGTTATTCTTGCTGAATAATATCCTAATCCTTGAAATATTATAACCTCCCCCCTATCAAGAAAGATCTGGAAGCATGGGTCACAACTTGGCCCTAGCACTCCCAAATGCCCCCCCTGAGTTCTTCTAGCTGTTGGGATGGGAGTTACATAACCCCATCTCAAGTCTCCACAGTTGAGGTCTGTGTTGGGTTCCCCACTCCCCAGCAGTCATAAATTTGAGTGACTTTTTTTTTTAAACTGAAAATCCTATATGGCAAAGTCTGAAAGACATGCATACATGTGTGAAATCACTGCAAAATTTCTAATGCTGTATTATACCACATCTCACCTCCTCTTGCAATAAGTCAATATGAATCAATATTAGAATACCTTTTCTCACTGGAATAACCGGAAATGTTTCAGTAGTTTCAGTTGTTAAGTAATGTATGGCTCAATGAAGCTGCTGACAGAAGCCCAAAAAGCTGAGAGGAGGCTTATTGAAACCCTGTGTAATATGTCACGTGGACTGTGTGCCGCTGATAAATATAAGCAGGTTAAATAGCTAACATCAAAGGCTTGCCAGATTAAAGTCAGAGCAAGATGAGATTTTCAAGAGCTTGGGTAAACAAAAAGGTTGAGCTCCTCAATTATCTTTAAAAGCTCCTTAATGCAAGTCCAATAGGCTTAAATAAACAGAGAAATAAACATGTCCTTTTTACGAGTCAACCAGACATTACTGCTTACTGTACAGCTCAGCTAAAGGGCTACATAAGGAGAGAGAGATAAGGTAAATCAGGTTGCTCCTAGAATGCAATTATGAAAAAGAGGTGACTAACTGTTTTTCAGGAAGCAGAACTCTTAACTGTTCTTCCATCAGCACAGCATACTTGGAGACATTTTATTTCATGTAGCAAAGCAACAATATAACGCCATTTCTGAACAGACACTGGGCATGAAATAAGAAGAGGCAAAGGTCTATGACTGCCAAAATCTTTCTACAAGAGGAAGCTATTAAACTTGAAGTGTTTCTGTAGTTGCTTTTTGACTACCTGAAATCTTTGGACTTCACGGGGACTGGCTTTAGCACTGAGGTAATAAGGGCACCGCTGAAAAGAGTTCACGCTATAGATGTTAAGTCAACTGGAAATGACCAGTGGTTTCTCTGCTTTTAGCATTACCAGATCAATAACAAAAAATGTTGCCTGCTCCTTACCAGGTGGTGGCTAATTAAATAAAAACTCAGAGCACAGTCAATAGCATTTATTTAAAAAAGATATATTTTTGTACCAATCTATCACTGTAAATAACTTTAGCAGAAGGTGATAAAAAAAATGGGGCACTAGAAGCCATCATATAGCAATCTTCATCTCATTTTGTGCAGTTTTACATTAACATTTTATTACATTTATGGTTTCTTATCCAAATTGCTCAAAGCGGTTACAGCAATAGTAAAATAAACAATTTTAAAACAAACACTACTACTGCTACAATGATAATATAAGGCAGTTAGATGAAATATATCCCTTAAATAATCTGAAATTGCAAATGCATTAAGCCTTAAAAATGTGTTAGAATAATAAAACTGCTGGTTGAAAAATAAAATAGATTCTCTACTGATAATATTGATGAAGGAGCCACATTTTCACTGCTCATCTAAAAGACAAGTAATCTTTAGAAAGATGTGCTTCCTTAGGAAGTGAATTCTACATGATAAGTACCACCCCTGAAAAAAGCCCTTTGATAGGTTCCAATCAAGCTAATATCCTACCTGGATAGAATAGAAATAAAGCCTTTCTCAATTGATCAGAATGTCCTCATAGGAGTATATATGCCCAAATGATATTTTCGGTAATTGGACTTGGCTCCATTAGAACTTCAAACACAAGAGAAAGGATGTTAAACTGGGTTTTAGCTGGCCTTCTAGCACCAGACTATGTTCCTAATATTTAGTATCAGTTAGAATCCAAGCTGCGGCATTCTGAGCAAGGGTGTTGCAATAGTCATGATGTAATTATGGCTTGTATAACAGCGATCTGGAAAGTGAAATAATTTACAAACTTTCTTCAATTGGAAAAAGCCATTTTTAGAGAGGGCCACAATCTGAACTATCCTACTCAATGAGGAATCCAGGGTCACTCTCAGACTATTTATGGAGATCAAAGAAGTACAACCTCATTAATCCTAAACTGAAAGCTCAAATCCACGTTAATTGATTTTCCTATTCATAGGACCTCAGTTTTATTTGGATTTAACACCAGTTTATACAATGTTTCCAAGTTCCTCACAGCATTCAGACAGCTGGGCAAATTTGTCACAGATTACCCCCATGTACTCTTTTCTTCATTTCCAACCTCTAGCCTTTAGGCATCCACAGTGTTTATCCCATTCCCAGAGCAGAGGGAGCCCAGGAAAAGAAAGGGAGCCAGGAGTAGAGGCCACAGCAAGCATCGCTGAAGAAGATAGCATGCAGACAACACAGAGGCAAGGTTTTTAGCACCCGGAGAACCTAAAGCCAAAGTCATCTTCATATAAGGCTATTATGACCTTATATGAGGAAATTTAAGATGACATTTATCATATGACAGTCAGGTCTCATGTAAAGCTCTTGAACTCACTCATTCCTCTGGATCTTTTCATTCCACTGTAACTGTAGGTGGTCAAATGCAACAGTTCAACCCTCTCCAGATTTTCAGACAAGTTGCAAACTGCTAAAACTAGTGTGGTTGCCATATTACTGCACGTGAATGCAAGGAAATAAAGGAGGAAATAGAAGAACTGTTGCGAAATCTAAAAGGAGATATTCCAATAATGATGAACATTCTTTTTTTTTAACTTTTATTTTTTATTGTCTGTTTATACATTTTACAAACATAATCATCAAGTAACATTACTTGAATGGAAATACAGGTAGTACAGTGAAATTTTTCTCACATTATACATCGAGGAATAACTATATTTATCTGACACACCTGTCTTACAAGCCCCCAATAGGATCCATGATTACACAACCTAAGGAAATCTCTTAAAGTAAACCAAGGAAATATAGCTAAAGGACAGTTTAATTTTCAGAGATCAATATTCCATTTTAGGAGTGCACTATTCAAGGCATGGTGAGGAACTAAGCTGTGGCCTATCCCTACTAACCAAAGAATCCGCCATCTGAGATGGCTGGTAGAATACATATGATAGTCCTCTATGTTTTATTAGGCATTTGCATGGAAACTTTAATATGAAAAACATTCCTAATTGGACCACTTTTGGTTTAAGCAGTAAAAATTGTCACCTACGTCTTTGGGACTGCCTAGACAGATCAGGAAACATTTGAATTCTACAATTCAAAAACATCTCTGAATGATTTAAGAAATATTTTGTAAACACCCAGTCTTTATCAGACTCTAATAGAAAAGTCACAATGTTGATGGTCTTGCCAAATTACTATCAGAATCTTCTAGGACTGCTGAGATATCAATGTTCGGTGTTTCCACAGGTTGTAATTCCTGCATAACGTTGTTATTATTTCCCTTGGTAACTTTCTTCATTGGTGGAAGATAATAAATCTTAGATATAATAGGTAATGTTGGTTCATGTATTTTCAACACTTCTATTAAGTATCTTCACCACAGCTGAGTTGGTGTAGTCATTGGGAGCTTGGGAAAATTAATACAACGGAGATTTTTAATCCTGGAGCAATTTTCCATGTTCTCTATTTTAAACTGTAAAGTCTGATTCTCCTTAATTAGAGCATGTTGTAGATCATTAATTTTCCCCAAATCCGATTTTACTATTTCCAATTCTTTTTTTGTTTGACCAGTTTCTTCTTCTATTTTATTCACTCTGACATTAATTTCTTTCACAGAATTCAACAGTACACCAATTTGCATCTCCATATTTTTATTTATATCATTGATTTCTTCCCAAATAATTTCCAAGGAAAAAGTTTGTGGTCTTACCAGAGTTTTGAATTGTAGAGTAGGTATTTCAATTGATCTCTCTCCGGGCCCTAATCCTGCCTATCTCTTGGAAGTTCAACCAGCATTCAGATTGTTACCTTGCTGCACCGTGGGGATCTTCTACAGGGCTGTGTGCCTCGGATGGAGTTCCAGTGGGTTGCTCTCTTCCAGCAACTCTAGTTCTCCTCGCTCCTGCTGGAGCCTAATGGCTGGATTTGCTGGCAGCGATCTTTCTCTGGGGAGGTAGGCTCCTCTTCCCCTCACTTACCACTCAGCGAGCTGTCGGCCCCATTCTCCGTCCTACGACGGACATGGGCATCCATTGGGCTCACACTCGGAGGGAGCAGTGTAGCCTCCGAGGCCAGATGCTCCTTAGCCCTCCTTTTGCGGGCAGAATGAGGCATTTCGATAGCTGGGAAAAATATCAAAGGCAAGAGGGACACTCAGACCCATCACGCTGCCGGCGCCATCTTGGATCCTTTTCAATGTTTTTGATGAACATTCTTTAGGAAATCAAATAAAGGAAAGAGGAATAAAAGGCCACCAAGTTCTATGTGAAGGAGAAAAAGTTTGGATATTTCCAGACTTAGCTAAGCCAATGCAGGAATACATGAGGAACATTCTGGCTTTGCGTTCTGAAGTTTTGCCACTGGGTGCCACTTGTGTTATTTTATTTATTTCGTAATGTTTATATACCGCCTTTCCTTGCAAATGTATTGCAATGTTGACAGCATTGAAGAGGAAGACCAGCAATGATATCTGGAAAAGCTGGGAGGAGTCAGGAGAGCAAAGATTCCAATGGAAGAAAAACCCCACAAAAATATGGTAAAATGCCGAGGGCAAAACATTTTTTTAGATATGTTAATGATAGGAAGTAGTGAAAAAGTGGCACTGTGAGACTCTGAGCTTAGGGGAGGAACATGTAGAGGCTGATGAGGAACAAAAATAATTGCATAACAAATATTTCTGTTTGGTGGTCACTATGGAAGGGCTGGGAGAAACCACAAAATACAGACACAATAGGATTGGAAGTGAGGTAAGCCTGAAATGATTTTCAGAAGATTGTGTTCATGAGGATCTAAGCTAAAGTAAAAGTGACTGGACTGAGTCATGGGCCTGCGAGGTGGTAGGCTGCTACCACAATCCAGGCTGAAGACTAACCTGAATTAAGGTACCAGAATGGTGGGAAGTTAATGGTTGGGGCTGGAGAAGGAGGGGACCCCCGAGACTATGATTTTTAACAAACCAGATGGGAACCAGTAGCAGGTGCAGGAGTGCCTGACATTGGCTTCTGCCCTTGTGTTATTAAAGTAATGAAATGGAGGAGGCTTTTGGGGAGGAGACTGAAGTTGGAGCTTGGGTGGAAGGGAGAAGGTGGAGGGCTTGTGTTCAAACGCGGCACTTCGCCATTTAGCTGGTAAGGTTTAAATTTATCTGACTATGGCTAGCTGGACAACTATATTCAGTCAGACATTTATCCCACTGAATATCCCAGGTAACTTGTCTGGCTAACTTTCTAGATTTTTGAAAAGCAGCCTCATGATTGCCGTAGTAGCCATGCAGTTCTGTAGTCATCCCAAAGTGCGGCAGTGAGGAGATGCAACCTATTATACACATCCATCCATTTTGTCATTAATACTTATCTTAAGTGTTGAAGGAAGTGTGGGATAAGCACAGAGATTCCTTTGTTGCAAAAACGTGAAGCAATGGAAGAAGAATTAGCAGCTGGACCTTTCTAGCAGGCTACGCTTTCCTCTTCCTCTGCTGACATTTAAAGGTCTGTCCATGGTCGCCTTTTTTGAGGGGACCAGGCCTCAATTCCCAGCATGTCACAAAAGCAGGGATTCTTCCCAGGATTAATGGACTCTCTAGTCCTTCCAAACCCAACCAAATATGCTGAATAAGCTTGCATAGGTCAGCAGAATTAACAGGGGAAAATGGAGGAAGGGAGCAGAATCACAGAAGGAGAAGGGGGTTACAGAGAAGCCAAAGATACACAAAATTAAGGAAAAATAATTCTGACACTCAAGTTGACCAAATATACAGAGCTCTTGACTGTGAGCTTTGCAGCAATGGCAGACTGTGTCCTATTGCTGTTGTGGAACTTAAACTGGAGGATGATTAAAGGAGGGGAATGATCAGATGCCAGTGCCCTTCTGAATCAGGGAGATCAAATTCATCCCTGGGTCTCTGCCCCTTGCATGCCCCCTTCTAGCCCCAGCCATGTCCTCTAACACCACTCTGACGTTCCTAACAGACACATAAGACAGATGGTTCTATAAATGCAATCATGCCAGTTTTCTGATCTTCTTTGACCTTCCCTTCTGGAGTGTAGTAGGTCGTTCAAGTCCTCCCTCTGCACTGACAAGCAAGCCCTGTGAGCCAGGCTTAGTTGGAAGTCAACAGGCAGAACCAAGAAGAAAAAAGAACTGGGTACATTCAGTTTCACCTGCTTTTGCTATTTAGCTTGCTTTTGAAAAGTAGTGTGTTCACACTGTTTAATCAATGTATTTTCAGGGTCCTAAGCACAAGAATAGCATGAGCATTTAGTGAATTTTCAAAAGCATTTATTCATGTAAATGTAACTACTATTCTAGCAATTTTCAAAAGCCCAATTTACTTGAGTAAATCCCTGTTTTACGCTTGTAAAAGCTTTTAAAATCAGGTGCTAAATCTTTTTGTATCTCTCTGATTTTTTTAACATACTCATTTGCAAGCCTCTGTTAAAATTGGTTTTGTGTGAGCTTTATTGCATAGGCCACCTAGGTGTTGGCATTGCATGAGGACTAAGACTCAACTCTCCAGGGTCTCTCTGCAGCATCTCTTGCTCTGGCCAAACCAGGGTGCGGGAGACTTGAGCCAGGAATCAAGGTCAGTTCTCTCTGCATGGAAGAGCAGAATATTGCCACTGAGCCACTGGGCCAGTCCTCAAGGCTATCATTTAATTGCATAATTATTTTGATAAGGTGCACAATTTAGTATATTTATCCTTTTGTGTTTATGCAAAGAATGTTTAGTACATTTGGCCTAATAATCTGGAGTTAAGTTTGTTACCATAAATACGTGGTCTGTGTACAATAATAAGTTAAAACCAGCAAATAATCTGTAGGATTTTTCATACCGCTACAAATATAGCGGAATGAAGAGCCACAGCCAGAAAAGGGGTGGGGGAGATAATGCGCACCTGGTGGCATCACCGTGGCGTGTTTTCACTCACTGCCATTGTGGTCGCAGTGCACACTATCGCCCCCATTGCGCCCCTGCAAAAAGTGTAGCTATTTCCGGCGCTACTGCCGGCAATAATGCATAAAACATTATCGCCCGCAGCATAACCGGCCCCCAAATTATTTTAATCTTACCCAAACCCCTCCCCTTTCCCCTCATTTAAATTATATCGCCGCATTGCAGTTGTTATCACGAGCGTTGGGGCCTTATCGCGTTTTGAAAAATGACCCCCAATGTGTGTTACTGTTGGTTTTAATGTCTGCAGTATATTCTGCTTTGACATGCTTTTTATGAAAATAAATATCTATTGAATGTGACAGCATTAAGCTAACCATGTTAAACTGAATGTGGCCATTTCAGTGCAGCTGGGCTCTGCATTAACCAGCCCGGATAAGCAGGACTGGTTGGCACAGATTGCAGAGGAGGTAGTATGGGGAGGAGGGGGTGCTGTGAAAGTTGGTTCTTTTCTGTCCCCCACAGCCCTAAAAGTGGCAAAATCATCTCTCCCACCTCCACCCCTGTCAAGTTTGCTTGCATCAGCCCCAAGGCTCCAAAAAAGAGAAGATGCCTGTACCCCACCCTCCCAAGGTGAAGGGTCTCACTCCCCTCCGACTGAAAGCTCCAGCCCCCCCTACCCCTTCAAGTGAAAGCTATGGACCCTCTCCACCTGCTGTGATTCTGGACCCTCCCCACACATCCCTGATCTGGAAGCGGGAGACAAAGGAAAGCAACCTAACTCCATTTTGCTGTTTAGCTGGTTCCCACATCGAATACTGGATGTGCTGCTTCCCATTTTGAACCATACGTTTTACTTGATGTGGAGGTGGACCAGGAATTGGGGGATTCAGAGTGCTTGGCCTGAAGATGGCTGGATCCTTCCCTTGGAGGGGTAGAGGGCCATATAACTGGGGGTGGAGGGGAAGGCCGAGGATGCTGCCTGCCCTTTTCTTACCTGTCAGCAATACAAAATGTAACTCCTCTTTGCAAAAGCTGCAGTGATGAGTAATGACCTCATTAGCACAGGACTTTAAATCCTACAGGGTTATCTCGCTATCACCCTATCTCCGCTTTGCCTCTGCTGGCAAAGATTATGGAGAAAGTAGTACTTGCTCGGCTTCAAGAATACATTGATGAGCACAACCTCCTTGATGTGTGCCAGTTTACCATTACACTGAGACCCTACTTGTGTCCTTTATTGAGGTTCTTAGGGAAGGATTGGACTCTGGTGCCAAATTCTTACCGGTTCTCTTAGACACCTCCTCTGCATTTGACATGGGGGATCGCTCTATTCTATTGGGATGTGTGGAATCTCTGGGTATCACTTCTACAGTACTCTCCTGGTTTTCATCATACCTATCCTTTTGCACTTTTCGTGTATTGATAGGCAATGCTTCCTCAGATTCACATGTTCTCCCTACAGCTGTGCCTCAGGGGTCTTCTCTGCTGTGCTTTTTAACATATATCTGTCACCTCTCTGTACAGGTTCTTTGGGAATTTGAAGTGTGATTCAGCATGTATGCTGATGACAAAGAATTATTTTTCCCTATAACATATATTCGTGATGTGGCCTTTGCCAAGTTATCAGAGTGCATTATTACCAAGATAACTGGATCTCCCAGAACAAGATATCTTTGAACATTAAGAACAAGGAAATCCTATTGATGGCCAGGACTGAGATGAATGACTTCATCCTTTAACTTTATGGGTCAGACTATTCCTATTCCCACACAAGCATGGAATTTAGGGATCTTTGCTGATTCCTTTTTTACATTTCAGCAGCACATTAACTCTTTAATCAAATCCTCCTATTTTAAAATGCATATGCTCTGGACAGTGAGGCTATTCCTTTCTCCTTGTGATTTTCAGACCATCGCCCAAGCACTAATTTCGGCTTCAGTGGATTACTGCAATCCTTTACATCCTACAGAGTTATCTAGCTATTGCCCTATCTCTACTTTGCCTCTGCTGGCAAAGATTATAAAGAAAGTAGTACTTGCTCAGCTTCAAGAATACATGATGAACACAATCTCCTTGATGTGTGCCAGTTTGCTTACTCTCATCGTCACTTAAATTATGGCAACTGGTCCAAAACACGGTAGCTCAGCTTGTGACCGGTACAATACGTGATCACATCTCCCCAGTTCTAGCCAAATTACACTGGATCTTGGCTGCCGGTCGTGTTCGGTTCAAGGTATTGTGCTTGGTTTTTAGATTGTTTCAGAACCATGCACTGCACTGCCTAGGTTCCACAATTGAGAAATATCAACCCAAACAGTTGTTGCATTCTGCCTCGCAAAATCTCTCTTAAGGTAATAAAACTCTCTACATCCTGGAATAGGATGTTTACTGTAGCTGCCCCAGTATGTGGAATAAACTACCTGACAAAATTAGGACGGAGACTGACTTACTTCGAGTCAGAAAACTACTAAAAACACATCTGTTCCTCCTTGCTTATAACTCATAATCACTCTGCCCCCCCATTCTTCATAACTTATTTTTCTGGTGATTGTATGTTTTACTTATACATTTATTATTGCTGTCCCTGCTTGTTCCTTTTGCAAATGTCCTCTGCTTGTTTTGTTTAATCTGAATCTCTAATTATGTGTGTGATGATATAATCTGTAGAGAATTGTAAATCAGCGGAATACAAGTTTTTCAAATAAAGAAATAAGTAAATAAATTTGCATATTTTGAATAGAAAGCATCATTAAAAATTAATGCCTTCACATTATTTGTATTGTGGCCATGTGCATTAACTTCACATTAGCAGCATTAGTTCATGAGTATTATCTATCACGTAATTTAAATGTATTTTAATGCATGTTGACATTAATGTTAGTCATAATGCTCTTTTAGTACATAGACAAACAAAAGGGCCTATTCACTTAAATGTGTTAAGTTTGAAAGGATACCACAAGTTACATTTCAAACATAATACACAAGGTAAAACATTATGTACAATGCAGGTCTAATATATATTGCATTATGTTGTTAAGTTTTGCTGCTCATGGGCTGGCTCCACGAGTGGCTGCACTAATCCTCAGACTGGCGGGCCTTGCCACAGAAGAATGCCACCGAACTGCACACGCGGTAGAATGCCACCAGGATTGACACCCCAGGACCTTCCTCTAGATGCTCACGCACCCAAAGTCAACTTCTTTAAAGGGTCTGTGGCAGAAAAAGCCTGCGGAGCCTTGGATGATCATGACTCTTGTTATGGAGTCTCAATTTAGTGGACCCTTGGGCCGACCTGCAGGAGACTGGGAAAGATGTTCAATGTCTCTAGTATGTGGCAGGCCGGGAGGCAGATGTTCAGGCAGGACGTAGAGGTGCTCTTCACCCTGGAAGCTGGTACTTCCCCGGGAGGAGCCCATAGGAGCCCAGCCGCAGGGACTTAGGTGGCTTCACCCTTGGAAGCCGAAGCCCCTCTGGGAGGAGCCCGAAGGGGCCCGGTCGCTGGGACTTAGACTTAGGTTGTAGATCAGGACTGAGAACTGGAACCAGACTAGAACAGTAGACAGGTACTGTAACAGGGCTCGGGTACTGGAACCAGGCAGGCAGGAACTGTAGCAAGACTTGGGTACTGGAACCAGGCAGGAACTGTAGCAAGACTCGGGTACTGGAACCAGGCAGGATCTGTATCAGGCAAGCAGGAACCAAGCAGGTACTGTAGCAGGTAAGCAGGAATGGAGCAAGTACCAAGGCAGCTCACTCCGGGGCATGACGCAACAGGGAACCAGGAGGTAAACCCGTTGCAAGGCAAAGACTGAGTGTCCGCGGCCGGCTTATCAAGGCCGCGGCTTCTGACGTCAGGAACTGGGCGGAGTCACCATTGGTGGAAACGGCCTAGAAAAGTGCCCAAGTGACGCGTGCGCGCGCCTAGCAACAGGGCATCCATGGGAAGCTTCCTGGTAGTGCGACCCCCGTGGGAACGCCGCCGAACAGGCCGCAAACCAGGCCTCCAGAAGCGGGAGCAGGTCCAGGAGCATGGAGGTAAGGGTCTGGTCGCGGCGCTCGCGGCCAGAACTGCAACAACTCTTTGTCCAATAAAAGGGCTCTCCCGACGTTCTTCCTTGCCTCAGCAAAGGTCGTCTGTCTTGTCTTCAGCTTCAGCCACAGTCTTCAGTCTGTCTTTGTCTTCAGCCTCAGTCACAGTTTTCAGCCTGCCTTCGTCCTAGCCTGTGTTCTGCCCGCATTCAGCCTTGTTTCATCTTCAGCTTAGCCTGCCCTTTAGCTCTGTCTGTAGTTACAGATTTCTGGAACTTTTCTTAGTCTGGCCCATGCAAGGACTTGTTTGCCCATGGTGGGTGCAGACTTTAGGTCCCTGCCCCCGAGGTTGCGTCAGTTGCACCACAGCAAGAGGCACTTATGCTTATATTGTTCACAACAAGTTGCTGGGGCCATGAGCTTGGTAAATGCTTCTCCACAATGGGCCATCACTGCCTTGGCCACCCAGATGCAGGAGCAAAAAATTGAACTAAATGGTCTCCTGAACAGATTAATGCAACAGGCACAACAGCAACTTGATCAAGTAAAAGGGTGTTACTACAGACCTTGTCTCAGTGCTTAGATGTGATACAAACCAAACATCTGGGCCCTGTCCCAGTACCAACCTTGGTGAAACCTTTGTCAACATCCATCCATACCGTGGAATCCATGATTCAGCTCCCATCACCTCTGAGGTATAGTGGTGACCCTAAGGGATGCAGAGGGTTGCTCATTGTTTGCAAGATGCATTTCAAGCTACAGTTGGCTCATTTTATTTCTGATTGTGTCAAGATTATTTATATCCTTTCCTTGTTGGATGGTCCCACTCTCTCCTGGGCCTTTCCCTTGTGGAAGCAAGATGGCCTACTTCTCAGGAATTTGGATAACTTCCCACAACAGTTTCACTTGATCTTTGACCAACTTGGGCACGTCTCATCCGCTGCCACAGAGCTTCCTATTCATCAAGCGCCTACTCTGTTGGCATATGTGCACTGGAATTTAATACCTTGGCTTCTGAACTTGGTTAGGGCAAAGATAGCCAAGCTGCCATTTTTTTGGCAAGAATTATTCAGGAGAATAAAAGGTGAACTATCATCTCAGGACCTTCCCCCATTCCTAGAAGCACTTAGCACCTTGGCTATTCAAATAGATTTGAGATTTCAGGAACAAGCTAGAGAAGAAGGCCTCCCATTGGCCCATTCTTGTGATCCGTAAGTCTCTGAACCCTCTGGAATCTGCTCCAGTGCCAATGAGGTCTTTTGCCATTGAAGATCCCATGCAATTGGTCAGTACACAACTCTCGGAAGATGGAAAACAGAGGTGAAGACTAGGGGTGTGCATTCGGATTGACCGCATTAGTAAAACGCAACTCATATTTTTTTTTTACTTAAAAAATTGATTCGACATAAACGATCGGATTTCCCACATATCGAACATAGATATGTTCGATATGTGGGAAATCGCGATTGTTGAGCCAAAATAAAAATATAAACCCCCTCACCCTACTTAATCCCCCCCCCCGACTTACCACAACTCCCTGGTGATGGAGCGAGGAGTGAGGACGCCATTTCTGCAATCCTTGGCGAGAAGCATGTGACGTCGGCGGCACGTCGAGTGACGCTGGCGTCACGTGATTCCCGGCTCGTTCGCGCCGGACGGCTCGTTCGGCCCAAAAAGAACTTTTGGCCAGCTTGGGGGGGCCTCCTGACCCCCCCAAGCTGGCCAAAAGTTCTTTTTGGGCCGAACGAGCCGTCCGGCGCGAACGAGCCGGGAATCACGTGACGCCGCGTCACTCGACGTGCCACCAACGTCACATGCTTCTCGCCAAGGATTGCAGAAATGACGTCCTCACTCCTCGCTCGATCACCAGGGAGTTGTGGTAAGTCTGGGGGGGGGGGATTAAGGAGGGTGAGGGGGTTTAAATTTTTTTTTTGCACATATGTACATATACCCAACTCATTGGATTTTTTTTATGTCCTTATTGGCCGCAAGTGGGACCCCCTTTCGGACATAAAAAATATGAACATAAAATTTTGCTCTGCACATCCCTAGTGAAGACTGCACAATCTCTGTCTCTACTGTGCAGCACAGGGACATTTTGTTAGCCATTGTCTCAAGATACCAGAAATCTCCATAATGAGAAGTCTAGTTGGGAGGGCAGTTTTTCACTGTCTTGTGTCCCCCCACAAGTAATGATACCGGTGTCTCTCATCTTTGGGAAAACAGTCAATTCATACTGAAGCCTTTGTAGATTCCGGATCTGGGGGCAACTTTATTCAGGAATCATTGTTATGTCAGTGTGGATGCTCTACTACCAGCTTGACCACTCCTTGTATTAATTATTCCATCTACGGAGAACTCTTACCCAGTTGTGTGACTTTGACAATCTTGCCTATCACTATTCAGATTGGGTCCCACCAAGAAACCCTCCAGTTCTATGTACTACCTAAGGCATCCAGCCGTCTTGTACTTGGATAACCCTGGCTCAGATTCCACCAACCATGCACCATCACATCTGTCGCTCTAGCATACATCCTGTGCCAGGTTATGTTCTGAGACATGACCAGAGACCCTAGCATCTTGCAATCCTGTTGACTGCTCAAAACCTCTGAAGTCCATTGTCATGGAGGTAGAAGCCACTGCTAAGACTGCAGGGGCTGTCCTTATTCAATATGATGATCTTGGAATCTATGTCATGTCTTTATCCCTTCGAAGGATCCTTGTCTGTAGAACAGGATCAATCAGCGGATGCTTATTCAGTTTAGTCCAGAGACCAAAAAAATCCCTAGATGTCATGCAGAACCCCCCCAAGTTCCCAGGTAGTAAAGATGTACCTTTGATGTTTCCCCCGGAAGCCAAAGATAAGAGACTTGGGGATGAGGTTTAGAGGAGGGGGTACTGTTACGTTTTGCCACTCGTGGGACAGCCCTGTGAGCGGCTGTTCTTACCCTCAGGCCAACGGGCCTTGCTACAGCAAGACGCTGCTGAACTGTTCCTTCCTTATCTCAGCAAAGGTCATCTGTCTTGTCTTCAGCAACAGCCACAGCCTTCAGTCTGTCTCTGATTCCATCTTCAGCATCAGCATCAGCCACAGCCTTCAGCCTGCCTTTGTCCAAGCCTGTCTTCTGCCTGTCTTCAGCCTTGTTTCATCTTCAGCTTAACCTGCCCTTCGGCTCTGTCTATAGTTACATATTTCTGGACCTTCTCTTAGTCTGGCCCCTGCAAAGTCTCGTTCACCAGCTGTCGGCGCAGACACGGTTGTGTCAATTGCGCCATGGTAAGAGAGGGCTCACACTTACGTCTCTCGCAACATTTGTTTTCCTTGGTAAATGGGATCATTCCCCTATTACTGCAGAAATCTCTGATCCTCCACACTAACTGGGGTAATGTTACTGGGTACATTAGTTTGGGGACAAAACTGATGTGCCTCTCTTTCTTCTGATTATTTCCCCTAAGATATCTCCATATCCCCCTCATCCATTATCACTCCCTCTGAGGAAGTCTTATAACCCCAAACTCAACCATTCTAAGGTTTACCCAATGTCAGCCCAGACTTTACATAAGAACATAAGAAGTGCCATACTGAGTCAGACCAAGTGTCTGGCAGGATCCCAAACAGTAGATAGCTTCCATGCTGCTTACACTCTGGGATAAGCAGTTGCTTTTCCAAAGTCTATCTGGTTAAAAGCAGATTATGGACTTTTCATCCAGGAGCTTGTTCAAACCTTTTTTAAACCCAGCTACACTATCCTCCTTTACTACATCCTCTGACAATGAATTCCAGAGCTAAATTGTGCATTGAGTGAAAAAACATTTTTGATAATTTCTTTTTAATATGCTAGTTAGTAACTTCACAGAGTATCCTCTATTCTTTGTATTTTTTGAAAAAAGTAAACAACCGATTTGCATTTACCTGTTCCACTCCACTCATTATTTTATAGACCTCTATCATATCTCTCTTTAGCCATCTCTTGTCCAAGCTGAAGAACCAAAACCTCTTTAGCATTTCCTCATAGGGGATCCATTCCATCCTCTTTTAATATTTGATCTCCCTTCTCTATACCTTTTCTAGTTTTGCTATATCATTTTTGAGATGCAGTGCCAGAATTACACATAGTGCTCTATAGATGCAGGTGCACCATGGAGCGATACAGAGGTATTATGATATTCTTCATTTTATTCTCCATTGCTTTTCTAATAATTCCCAGCATTCTGTTTGCTTCTGCCTCCCATCATCCTTCTCTTCATCAGTGTCAATGCCCATAACTGTACACTCTCTCCATTCACCCCAAGGCAATTCAATCAAGCCCTCCAGGCTCCCCGGTTCCATCTCCAATTTCCTCTTCTGTCAGACCACCCGAGCGTTCTCAACCCACCCAGAATTCTCCCTTGCCAGCAGGAGGATATAGGTTTCCTTCCTGATGGCTCCAGTTACGAGTTCCAAATGGTGATGGTTGGTGGCACTATGCACCCTGAATTGCACCTATGTGTTATTTAGTGAATTGGCCCTAAAGGCAAAAACTGTACAGTACATATGGCCTTTTATCCCTTTTTGCTCCAGTTTACCCAAATACATGGGCCTATTTACTAAAGTCCCTTAAAACATGATTTAAATGCTTTTTTAATGCATTCTAGTATCTTGAGGAGAATGCAGGATTTACTAAAGAGCATAAAGCCCTTAGTAAATCCCATGTTCAAAGCCCCAAGTAAATTTCATATTCATACCAGTAGCATGCATTTCCATGGTTGGTAATGTGCATAAGTTACTAGCAGCAACATTCAGGAGTTACTGGCTCTCTAGCCATCTATCTTTAATTGGGCAGTAGACATGAGTGTTAAAGCTCCCTTGCCCCCTTTCCTACTCCCCCAGGAGATTTCCATCTTATTCAAACCCTACTCCCTTTTAAACTCCACCCCTCCTGCATAATCAATAACCAAAGCCTCCCACTAGATCTCACTTTCTCACCCTAGCTTCTTCCCCTCACCCCAAAAAGAAGTCTCAGTGTTTCTAGGGCACCAGCAATCCTGTCACTTCTATTTCACCAGTGCTAAAATTCAAAATGGTGTCAGCAAACCAATGATTCCCCTTTGCCCTGAATACATACCAGCTGATTCTCTTGGAGAAAGTGAATTATACTTTTTGAGGTTTAATAAACTTTATGAAGCTTTACATGGATTGTGAGATGTATTGTGATCCGTGTAAAACCATTTTAATATCAACTAACTGTTTTGCATGCATTTGCATCTCATTAATATTTCTTGCATGATAGGCCCCAAACATTGGTCTTATTGCTTGCACAGAACTAACTGTGTGGTGCCAATAATGTGCTTTAATGAAATTTTAATGCACATTAAGTGCTAAATTCTGCATTTAAAGCATATTATCATGTTACTATACTTTAGTAAATAGACTCCATAATTAACTAACAAAAAAAAATTACCAGTTCTTCTTTCATTACCTTGGTAGCTTTTATGCAATCTAGAAGACAGTATGTTTTTCACATATTAAATTTAAATGCATTAAGACTTTTTTAGGTGACAGCTGGACTTTGAGCTTTCACTTATTTATTTTTCAGAAATTCTTTATTTTTTTTTCTCAAATTGATTTTGAAGGAGTTGATCTATACCCATGTGCATTTTCACAACCTGCTGCATATTATATACATTTTTTAGGTAAATAAATTTAAAAAATAAATATTTAAACCTATCACTAGAGAACAGAAATAGAAAATACAGCAAATCTCAAAAAGAATGTGTGATCCCAAACTCATTTAAATTCACAGCTATATAAGTCCATCACTTTCAACTATTGATTTGTGGTAAGGTCTTTTGAATACATTTCTTTTCCAAAATTCCGATTGCATTAGAGTAGTATTCAAACAGCAAAGATCCTTAATTTGACAGACTGGGTCACTTTTAATTTACACACACTTTAGATCTGATTTTCTAAGGCTTTATTCCTGTTCTGTATCTGGGGAAAACAAGCTTAGTAATTCAAGTCCTTTATCTTTAAAACAGAAAATAATAGACATATGAAAATTTATATACTAATGGGCTATAAGACAATTTTCATTGAAAACAATTGTTTTTTTTCCTGAGAAAATGCTATTGCCCTAGGTATTGAAATATTATCAATATTTTTTAAATGCTTATGTGTGGAAAAATGTGCATATACATGTGTATGTGAGGTATTTGCTTGGAATCCGTATTTTATCAACAGATCACATATGGGCATGCTAGGAGTGTGTCAGGGCATGGTTTGCATGCACACACATAATGAGCTATTTTAAAAGTAACTTGTGCACTAACATGAAAACTATGCGAGTACATTTACTACTGCTCATTTACGTACATAAGTTCAAACTTTCATGCTGTTTTGTGACTTGGTGTTTGGCAGGCTGGCTTCTACATGTTGAATGGAAGGGCAGCAGGCTAGGGGATGCAGTGTGTGTCCCTGGGATAGATTGGGTTATACTGAAGTGTAACTGTGACATATTGGATTATTCCAAGGGGTGGCAGTAAGTATATCTGGAACAGAATGGGCTATACTGAAGGGTAACTTGGACAGACTGGGAGGTAACTGGGTCAGATGGAGTCATACAGGGAGATGTTAGTGAGTATACCTGGGACTGACAAGGCCATATTTAGGGGTGGTAGTGAGTATACTTGGGACTGACAGGGCCATACTGGGGGGGTGGAGGAGAATCCATTTTCAAAATGACTTTAATGGGATTATGGATACATGTGGTGCAATGGTTGAGGAGGGAGAGAGAATACAGGAGAAGGAGGAGGAGGAAGTACCTCTTACAAAGAGTATGCAAGACTAAGGTACAGTTTTTGGATCTGTCAGAGGAGTAAGTCCTTCACAGGTTCATATTCAACAAGGACACCATACTGTACCTATGCCAACAGTTAGCGAACAACCTGAAATCTTTCACCTGTCGGGGCCACACCTTGCCTGTACACATCAAGTTCACACTAGTACCCTGACATTTTTGATCACCAGCACCTTCTACCTCTAGTGGCAGGGATAAGTTAGTCTGCCAACTCCATATCTCAATCAATTCCTAGCTGTGATTCTTAGGAAAACACATCACTATACATTTTTTCCTTGGAGCAGACAACAACAACAACAACAAATAATGACAGATTTCTACAATATAGAACACTTCCCCTCTGGCTTGGGGTCTATCAATTGCAATCATGTCCCTGTAAGGGCACCAGGGGCCAATGAGGCCACTTATCAGAACTGCAAGAGCTTCTACATCTCAATATGCAGGTAGCCTGCCAAGGGCATCATCTTAGACATCATGCCCTTGTATCTGGGACCTAGTTGTGACACCTACATCCTCTTGTAGTCAGGAATTGATGGACCATTTCCAGGAAGGGAACATCACCAGGGGCTGGCTTCTAGATAGAATGCACTTACTACTACCTCCACAGATAAACTAGCCTCTTCTGGTGGTCACCCTCATATATAGGAGATCAAAAGTATTGGCATATGAAGACCACTCCAACCTGGACTAGGAAATTAGACCACTGATCATTACTAAAGGATACTGAATTCTGATCCTCTCTGTGTTTTCCCTACAGGTGATAGAGGATATCCACTCAAAACCTGGCTCATGATCCTGAAAGCTAACTCACAGACTTCTGCAGAGGTTCACTTCAACAGGGCCTATCAGAAGACCAGGGCAGTCATTGGGATAACCATTGGCCTACTCAAAATGCATTTCTTCTGCCTGGGCTGATCTGGGGGATGTCTTCTCTACAAAGCTGCTAAGGTCCATGAGATCTTTCTAGCTTGCTGCAAGATTCATAACCTGGCAAAAATCAGATGCTTGCCTCTTCCAGAGGGACTAGAAGAACATCAGAATGAAAAGGAGGAGGAGGAGGCATATGACTTGAGTCAGGAAGAATTGCAGGAGATACATTGCTGTAACAAGCAAACTGACCCAGGTGCCATGGTCAGATCACTTTTTAATACATTCAGAGGTTAGTCTTAAACAAACTCACAAACCACACGACAATGACACAATTCCCATAATGTTTCGACCCCAGATTAAAACTGAAGATCTTCAAAGAGAGTTCAAACACTTAACACAACATATCTATCTCAAAGACAGTTCTGAAGCCACCAATTGCTGGCTGCAAGAACCCACAAAGATTGCCGACAAAATCTGTCGCATGAGAACAAAAGTATCAAAACAGATAGCAAATATAACCCTTGGTATACCAAGACTATAAGGATAGAAAAAAAATCCCTGAGAAAGTTAGAGAGAATATGGAGAAAGAAGAAGAACTCACAAACCTTAGGGACATACCGTGCTGCCCTGAATCACTATAAAATAGCATAAATTTTGTTAAAAAGTTATTCTTCAAAAATAAAATTCAAAGATTTTGCCACAACCCTCAAATGCTTTTTACCATCGTAAAAAATCTTACTAAGCCAACAATGTGAGTGTTTAGTACGTTACACGAAGATAAATGCAATGAAATAGCCAACTTCTTTAAAAATAAAGTTATGAACCTTATCTCCATTATCTCTCTGGTACTAAATCAAGAAATAAAATGAAATCTAAAGAAGGGAATTCTTGGAGTACACTTGAAACAGCCTCATCGTTAGAGATGAAAGCCCTTAGAAAAAACCTAAACCCAGCATGTCATCCAATTGATGCCATTCCCTTTATTTCACTCAAGACTATTGCTAATGTTATTGCCCCGACTCTCACCACAATAATTAACCTATCCTTAACTGAAGGACAGATACCCGATGTGCTTAAATGAGCAACAATAATACCAATTCTAAAAAAAATAAACCTCGATCATACACTCCTAAATAGCTATAGGCCTATTTCTAACCTATCATTGATCGCAAAATTAACAGAAAAGGTAATACAAAAACAACTCTCTAACTATCTTGATTCTAATAATATCCTTTTCCCAAATCAGTTTGGCTTTAGAAAGCACTTCAACACCAAAAATTTATTGATCGCACTGGTAGACACTGTATTAAGAGGCTTTGATAGCGGACAAAGTTACTTCTTAGTTCTCTTAGACTTATCCGCGGCCTTCGACACAGTGGATCACAATATCCTATGTACCTGATTGAGTGAAAAAGGAATTAGAGGCACCATTCTTAAATGTTTTTTGTCCTTTCTCAGTAATCGATCTTTCCAAGTAAAGATCAAAAACGTGACCTCTGACAGGATTTCCCTGGAAACAGGGATCCCACAAGGGTCTGCCCTATCTGCTACCTTGTTTAATGTATATCTTTTGCCAGTATGCCATCTGCTTGCAGGTTTAGGATTGAATTTTTACATCTATGCAGACGACATCCAATTTCTTGTTCCGATTGAAGACACAGTTGAAAAAACTCTTAATATTATTGCTATCTATCTAAAGGCATTAAATCAACTACTTTCACACATAAAATTAGCACTAAACATGGACAAAAATGAACTAATATTACTAGAGAGAAAACTTAGAAATGAAAAGATTCCTCCTCTAATTTTTTAAAACAATATAAAGATAAAACTAACAGTCTTTGTGTGTGACCTCGGGATAATCTTAGAGACAGACCTTAGTTTTAAAAAACATATATCCACCAAATTGAGGGAAGGCTACCATAAACTTATCACTTTACGAAGGTTAAAACCATTGCTTGAAATAAATGACTTCAGAACAGTACTGCAATCGCTGATTTTTTCCAATATTGATTTCTGTAACACAGTGCTACTGGGACTCCCTCTTTCCACTATCCAACCATTACAAGTATTGCAGAATGCAGCTGCTAGAATCTTGACAGGAAGCAAAAAGTGTGATCATATCACACCGATTTTAATTTCATTACATTGGTTGCCAATTATTCATCGTTCCCAATATAAAACAGCCTGCATTATATATATATATATATATATATAATTAACCTCCTCTATCTCTCTCTATTTCTTACAATCCCAGTTCAATAGCCCTTGTTAATTGTAACTGCTTCTCTTCATCACGTTATTTATGTTTTTGGTTGTATTATTCGCACCCCTATTTTCTGTAAACCGACATAATGTGAACGAGTTCATGAATGCCGGTATAAAAAAACCTTAAATAAATAAATAAATAAATTATACATAAAATAATTTATGATGAACAAACTGAATGGTTAAATAGTGCCATTCGATTACATGCTCCCCAAAGGAACCTCAGATCGGCAATCAAGGGCCTACTGACAATTCCCACAGTGAAGTCAGTGCACCTGAGTAAGGTACAAGAGTGGACAGTATCGATAGCAGGCCCCAAACTCTGGAACACGCTACCAGCAGAAATAAGATTACACGCAGATATCAAAAAATTCAAAGCCGATCTTAAAACATGGCTTTTTAGTTGTGCTTTCGCAGTTTCTAATTAAGGTCTTTTATTGTTTTTAAGAAACTGACTATTTTTCTATTTCTTTTAATTAATTTAATGTACTTAATCTTACCTTGCACTTATTTTATTTCATTTTATATTCCTTTTGTTAATTATTTTAACTATTTTACTTCTAGAACTATGTGTCGTTTATTATTGTGTTTTACTTTATTTTATTTTATTTCCTGTTATTGTAAACTGTCGTGATGGTTTTTCCGATCGATGGTATATAAAATTTAATAAACTAGAAACTAGGCTATACAGAAAAGGAACACTCTGATACAAAGGCATTTTAGATGGTGAAAGTGCATTTATTTACATAGTTTGCTCAGTGTGATGGTTATTAAATTCCATAAAAGTAGTGCTTCCTTTGCTGACCTCTTTTATGGGGAGGGGTAATCTATGGTGCCTTGGCCCAATCTAGTGCTCCTACACAGTAGTGTACAATCAAAACTTTTGTTACCCTGGGAGGGCCTGGGATCTGGAAGGCAGTGGCACATCATGATAGCTGCTGGAGAGGCCTGGACAGCTGTGATGCAGCTGAGAAAATGGGCCTGGAACAGTGGTGGGCCTGTCCTGATCAACAACAAGTATCCTTGAAGAGGGGGGAGCATCTCTCTCTCTGGTGGTAGTGATGCTGCAGACTGCATCAGTGTGGGTGGTGGAGGCAGAAGAGGAAGTGGAAACACAATGGGCAGTAGTAAAGCTTCCGACAGGGCTGGTGGAACTCCAGCCTGGGGAAGCACCATTCAGGGTGATGGTACTACAAAGGCTGGTGGGAGCTGCATTCAGGAAGGCATCAAATAGTTTAGGAGTGATTGAGGGCTGTGGCTGGCAGGTGGCATCTTCTGCAGCATCTTCCTCCACAATCTAGGTTTGCATTTCTTCTACAGGAGAGCAAAATCTTAACTGGAAGAGAGGATCACCAATGAGAAAAGGGATATAAGAGCATAAGAATATAAGAAATTGCTATGCTGGGTCAGACTAAGGGTCCATCAAGCCCAGCATCCTGTTTCCAACAGAGGCCAAACCAGGCTAAAAGAACCTGGCAATTACCCAAACACTAAGAAGATCCCATGCTATTGATGCAATTAATAGCAGTGGCTATTCCCTAAGTAACTTTGATTAATAGCAGTTAATGGACTTCTCCTCCAAGAACTTATCCAAACCTATTTTGAACCCAGCTACACTAACTGCACTAACCACATCCTCTGGCAATAAATTCCAGAGTTTAATTGTGCGTTGAGTGAAAAAGAATTTTCTCCGATTAGTCTTAAATGTGCTACTTGCTAACTTCATGGAATGCCTCCTAGTCCTTCTATTATTCGAATGTGTAAATAACCGATTCTCATCTACTCATACAAGACCTCTCATGATCTTAAAAACCTCTATCATATCCCTCCTCATCCGTCTCTTCTCCAAGCTGAACGGCCCTAACTTCTTTAGTTTTTCCTCATAGGGGAGCTGTTCCCTTTATCATTTTTGTTGCCCTTCTCTGTACCTTCTCCATTGCAACTACGGTATATCTTTTTTGAGATGCGGCGACCAGAATTGTACACAGAATTCAGGGTGCGGTCTCACCATGGAGCGATATAAAGGCATTATGACATTTTCCATTTTATTAATCATTCCCTTCCTAATAATTCCTAACAAAACATTTTTCAGGATAAAAGCCAGAGGTAGTATTATATGATTGAGAGGAGATATGGAGCAATGAATGGAGAAATAAGAAGAAGCTGGAAAGTGGAAACTATAGGCTGCTTAGCTTTACCTCGGTCATGGGAAAATTAATGGAGACTCTGCTGAAAGAAAGGATAATGATCTCAGTGGCATACTAAGTGGGGAGCAAGGGGTCTGTCTGCCCTGGGTGACAGCCAGGAGGAGGTATCATCAAGAGATTCCTACCTGAGGGCACTGGCTGAGTGGCGATATCCGGCAGGCTGTGCACAAAGCCCATCTGCACACAGCACAAGATGGAGGCAGCCCAGTGAGCCTTGAGCAGATCCCATCCACTCATGTTAGAAGATGGAGCCTATCCCGCTCACGGCCAAGGAGTGGTGATATCCAGAGGGCCGCAAGCAGAGCCCATCCTGCTTGTGGTGGAAGGCAGAGAATAGAGAGGCCGGATAGCCACAGGCGGAGTCCATAGAGACTGCAGCTGAAGAGAGAGAGGCCCAGAATGACTGCATGTGAGCCTATGTGATTGAGAAAGGAAGGGGTATGAGAGTGTGTGTAAGTATGTATGTATGTATGTATGTATGTGTGTAGGTATGTGTATGTGAGTAAGAGATTGTGTGTGTATGTGTGTGTGTGTGTGTGTGTGTGTGTGTGTGTGAATACATAGTAAGAGATTGGGAGCCTGCATGTATATATGGGAGTTCAGGTGCATGTGTGTATCTGTAAGAAAGAGACTGGGAGCGTGTGTATTATTTATTTTATTTATTTGTTCAGTTTTATATACCGTCATTCGGTGCAGCCATCATAACGGTTTACAAGATTCAAACAGAATACCAATAATTAAACATAGCTGATCATTGCAAAAATAATAGTGGGAGGGATGAAGGGAAGGGGGAGAGGGCTGGGGGTGGAAAAGGGAAGAGATGGAAAGAAAGGGAAAGGAGGATGGTAACGGTATTGGGATTTATTCATCTTAGAGGTAGACTCTTAGTGTTGTTTCTTATAAGTTCATATTGGTATGACTATGGTTGATGCCGGTTGTTTCTGTTTCTTTATGTATGGAAGTGAGGGTTGAATAGAACCTACTCTGGGAGAGAAGACTGATAAGTGAAGTGCCTCTAGTATCAGTTCTAGGACAGCTTCTTTTCAAAATCTTTGTGAGAAATATTACAATGGAGTTAGAAGGAAAACTGACTTTTTTTTGCAGATGACAGTAAGATCTGCAACATGGTGGATACCCT
This sequence comes from Rhinatrema bivittatum, assembly GCF_901001135.1. Classification (NCBI taxonomy): domain Eukaryota; kingdom Metazoa; phylum Chordata; class Amphibia; order Gymnophiona; family Rhinatrematidae; genus Rhinatrema; species Rhinatrema bivittatum. The sequence continues at coordinate 466,267,718 of NC_042616.1, forward strand.
GAAGGAGTAGAGAGATGAGACATGATCTAAGAAAGCTCAAGGAGTGGTCAAAGGTGTGGCAGCTGGAATCAATGCCAAGAAGTGCAAGCTCATGCATCTGGGGTGCAGAAATGCAAAGGATCTGTATGTGATAGGGGGCGATAGACTGATGTACATGGAAAGGGAAAGAGACCTCTGGGTGATAGAGTCTGATGATCTGAAGGCAGTAAGGCAATGTGACAAGGTGGTGGCTACTGGCTAATGCCAGAGGGTTGCTGGTTTGCAAAGAGAGAAGCATAAACAGCAGCAAAAAAAAAGGTGATAATGTCCTTGTACAGGTCTTTGGTGAGGCTTCATCTGGATTATTGTACTCATTTCTGGAGACCATATCTCCAAAAGAATAGAGATAGGATGGAAGCAGTTCAAAGAAAGGCAACCAAAATAGTGTGGGGTCTGCGTCAAAAGCCATATGAGATGAGACTGAAGGACCTGAACATGTATACTCTGGAAGAGAGGAGAGACAGGGGAGATACGATGCAGACCTTTAAATACCCTAAGGATATAATTGATGCACAAGAATCAAACCTTTTCATGATATGAAACTCCAAGGGGGATGACTCAGGAACAATGTCAGGAAACATTTCTTGGAAGAGACGGTGAAGACAAAAACGGTAATGGGATCCAAAAGGGCGTGGAAAAAGTACAGAGGGTTCCCAGTGGCTAAAGTATGGAAATGAAGAAAAAGGGAAACCTGCGCCGCGCAGCGGTTGCTTAAACCCTAGAAATGACTGGAAGGACCGCTTGGGTCTTTTTTTCTTTTGACATTTACCTTGAAACTATGTAACCGTTGCTTTAACACTCCTTCATTTACATCACATCTGCGTGATTTCCCCGACTAAAAATAAAAAAGTCAAACCCATCATATTGAAGAGTAACAACCTCAGCAAAAACGCACTGCTTTTACTATCACGATCAGAGCAAAGCAAAGGGAGAGATATTGCTAAGAGGCCATAGAGTAACAGTTACAGTGCAGTGCTCCTCTTAGACTAGAGGACGCCACATGCACAGAATCTTAAACTGAAGTATTGGGTTCTGATAGTTAATGGATGGTGTATACTAGTGTGTGATACTCTAGGAGAATGACATTACACTGGATCTTTAACTACTACTGTAACTCTCTGTCTTCTGCTTCTTGCAGCTACACACTTACCCAATTCCAGGAAGCAGCATCCTGCAAGAATAAAGATATACCAGGTCTCGCTATTCTCATTGATTCTCCACTCATGTTTCCCATTAGAAGTTAGCTATTTAGTCTGAGTCATAATTTTTAAATCTTTCTCTGTTATCTTTTTCTGTTTTCAGACCCAGTTAGAGGATGCACCGGTTTGTACATAAATTTTACATTTTACTATGCCTATTTAATATAAATCTGTCTGTAAGCACATTTTAGGATAAATTCCTAAGCCTGACTAAACATATGGCTGGTCCCCTGGTGTGAGTCTCAGTTATAGTTTATTTACTGTTGACAAAGTCTGAGCAATCTCTATAGTTTATGAGCAATTAGCCTATGACTACTCCTGGTTCGTTCTCACTTTTAGAAAGTTTATATCCATTTCATAATTGTGACGAAAATAGAACACTGTATTATGGACACAGGTCTCACAAATAAGTACATATTTACAATTTCATAATCCACAATTCACTTTCAATATGATCATAGTTGGAGACCAATTATCCTTTATCATGATTTTCAACACTTTTCTTTGGAATGAGTTTTTGAATTCAGTAGTTATTCAAAATGAGTTTTCCCATTTTGTACTTATGGAAAAATCTTTATTGAAAAAGCTCTAAGGGACTGATTTACTAAAACTTTATTTTTCCCATTCTATATCTATGGGAAAACAGCTTGGTAAATCAAGGTTTTAGTTGCTGCTGATAATATTGACACTTGACAACTTATACTCTCCTGTTCACTAGGTGTGAAAATGCTTGGCTATAGGTTTAGTAGCTATGTCTTCAATCTGTGGGGGCCCAATGGATTGTCCAGCTATGCGCCAGTCATAGTAGAGTGATAACAACCCATTAGCCTCTATTCCTTAGTGAAAATATATCACCTCTGACCATACAATTGCCCTTCTCTCTGGATATAGCACCGAATGCTATCATTACATCACTCTTTTGTCAGAGGCCTATTTGAAATGTACTCATAGCCAAGGTGTGGTTGATCTGTAGGGAGCAGAAATGTGCAGCTGCAGGTGGCTAGCCCACAGAGTACATTGTGTACATGTAGAGCTTGTGTGGTGTTAAGGGGCAGTTACAGTCATCATGACACAAGACTTGACCTTGACCTTGGGCCCCCTTACATGTGTGTCATAACTCTACTTCAAAGGCTATCTGTACCAATCCATTTTAGATTTCACAGTAAACAAAATATGCTATCTACTTTCAGGCTGCAGGAACAGGGTATCAGCTGCTCTGTGACAACTAAGGAGGAGGAGTGAGGGAGTAGGGTCATGTAGAGAATACCCACAGGCCAAGAGCAGAGGACCTAGAGGGTTGCTGCTGCTGCTGCTTGGGTCCAGGCAGACTTCCACATACTGGCTGGCACCCCTGTAGTGGCCAGGCTTGGGAATCTATATAATACATTTTTGTGCTTTAAGGGTAGCCATAGATAGCAATAGGACTGTAAGTGATACTAGCTATCACTGCATGTAAACTATTCTGCATATTTTCTGGGTACATACATACACATAGCAGCATTTCATGACTATCCATGAGTTACAAAAGCCAAGGGCCTTGCAGTACTCTGACATCTCCATATCTGACCAAGGCTACTTGTGACAGCTCAGATGACGCCAAGAGCTTCTAACACACTTTAGTGTTGGGTTCTATGATGTAAACCTTTGCTTAGGAGAGATGTGGGTGCTCCTAGAGTCATTAGAAACTATACTGTGAAGTTGATATTTCAGAGGTGACTGGAAAATACAAGTGAAGGCAGGGCACCATCTGATTCCCAATCTAGCCTTCACAGAGTTGGTCCTGGATCTTTGTGTAGCCTCCCTGAGAAGCTAACCAAACCAACATGACATCCCAACGGCCAAGGCCCTCACCTTCTCCACATGAACATTGACAAATAGCCTAAGTAGATGTAGTAGGGTGCATCTGTGTATGGGTGCATGCAACCACAAAGAAGTATGCTAGGTTGGAAAGATCTGTGAGCATTGTAGAAATGGCACCATGTAGCACAGGCGCTTTACCCAAGGCTGTAAGAGAAGGCCTGCTAAGTGAGCACTCTGATGTCAATGGTAGGGTTGCCAACTGCCTCCTAATTTTCAAGACAGGTTGATCCAGTCCTGGTTTTAACCCATTACATGCTGGGACTTGTTCTGATTTCCCTATTGCTTTCCGTAGGAAAACCAAGACTATAAATACCTGCATGCAGGAGAGTAAGACCTGGACTGGATCAACATGTCCTGTAAATCTGGAGCCAGTTGGTAATCTTAGTCAGCAATGGCTCTGAAACTGCTGAGGCAGTGCTGTCAGTTGTGTCTTAGTACGCCCATGTGACACTAAGCCTCCCCAATACAGGTGCCTGACTTCACATACACACAGTTCTCAGCTACAGAATGAGGCTGTAAAATGGGAACTCTGTCACTGAAACCTTAAACTGTCTACCTGCACCTTTAGGCTGTGCCTTTAAGCTTCAGAGCTAATTGAGATTTATAGCATTTCTAGAGCTATTGTTCTCCACGCTGTAGGCCCAGCTGGGGTCCCATCACACCTATAGCACTATCTCACCCACATGTGAGGATTAGGATGGAGTCTGCTGGGGAGGACAGACAAGCCAAGTGCCATAACTAGGCCAAGATATGTACACTATGTTGGCAGTCATACACAAACCCTCGTACCACACATGCCTCTTTTAGTCTCACTGTCAGACAGAGCACATAATGCCAGCCATATATATTTGATGTTATCTTTACTTTGACTACTGTTTTTCAAGTACAGTCTACTGCTCCATTGTCAAGAGGAATCCTAATAGGCATTAGAGATGAGCTTCATTTTTTTCTTCCGGGTCGTTATTTGAGTCGGACGCTTCGGGGTAAAGTTCATTTTTCCTCGGTTAGTTTTTTGGAAAAATGAACAAAAACTAAATGGGGAAAAACAAAACCGGCCCAAAAAATGACGCGGGAAAACGAAGCTCAAAAAACCCCACCCCAAGCATTAAAATTCACATTAATACATTAAATACAACCTCCCCCCCACCATCCCGATCCCTCCCCAAGACTTATTAACATCCCTGGTGGTCCAGCGGGGTCCCGCGAGGGATTTCTCCCTCCGTGCTGTCGTGCTGTCTGGCCTGCCTTGATCAAAAAGGCGCCGATAGCCTTTGGCCTACTATGTCACAGGGGCTACCGGTGCCATTGGTCAGCCCCTGTCACATGGCCATCGGCGCCATCTTGTGCTCCTACCATGTGACAGGGGTTGACCAATGGCACCGGTAGCCCCTGTGACATAGTAAGGGCAAAGGCTATTGGCGCCATTTTGATTACTGGCAGCCGACAGTCTGAGTGCAGGAGGTCGCTTTCGGACCCCCGCTGGACCACCAGGGACTTTTGGCAAGTCTTAGGGGACCCTCTTGACCCCCACAAGTCTTGCCAAAAGTCCAGCGGGGGTCCAGGAGTGACCTCCTGCACTCGGACCGTCGGCTGCCAGTAATCAAAATGGCGCCAATAGCCTTTGCCCATACTATGTCACAGGGGCTACCAGTGCCATTGGTCAGCCTCTGTCACATGGTAGGAGCACAAGATGGCACCGATGGCCATGTGATAGGGGCTGACCAATGGCACCGGTAGCCCATGTGACATAGTAGGTCAAAGGCTATCGGCGCCATTTTGATCGAGGCAGGACAGACAGCACGGAGGGAGAAATCCCTCATGAGACCCCACTGGACAACCAGTGATGTAAGTCTTGGGGAGGGATCGGGATGGTGGGGGTGGGGGATTGTATTACAGTGAATTTTAATGCTTGGGGTGGTTTTTTATTTAAAAAAATAAAATGTGCCCCTCCCCCATACATACCCGAAAAACTAATTTTCCTCATAGTTCGGGGAAAATCAGTTTCGGGCCTAATTTGTGATAAACGAATGCACATCTCTAGTAGGCATACCCAGACAGAGAAGTAGTGAGAAAAAGAAAGATGATAGAGAGGAGAGCAGCAACAAACATTCTACTGGCCTCCCTTCTTTGGAAGGGGATGGCGTAGGTGAGGCCTAACAGGCAAAGTAGCATTGTATAAGATTTTGCCAAAGCTGGCTCCCACTCAGGGTGCTGTCTTCAGCTTGTGTGGGTGCACATGGGGGATCCTGAGGTAGATCCAGAAGTATCGCCATTGGTAGTCCATGGCATAGAGCGAGATTATGGAAAACACAGCCGAGCAACACTATATTTATTTATTTATTTATTTATTTAACTCTTTTCTATACTGACATTCATGATATAGATCATATCATATCGGTTTACAAGGAACAAGAGGTTATAACATTAACATTGAAGAGGAAGCTAAGTTACAATAAAACAAGGTTGTGGAAACTTGGGATCTGAATTAGCCATAGGCAGAGGTTTAACGAAGTAGATTATAATGAAGTAAACTTAACAAGGGTGTACTGGAGGTGCCTTGAGTCAGATATAGAGTGTTCTGTATACATGGCACTTATATGCGGACCTCACTTATATGCGTACTGTAAACTGGATAAGCAAGTGATGCAGTGACTATAGGGGGGATTGGTAGGGGGAAGGGGGGGCTTACTGGGAAAAATGAGAGGGGGGGGGGGGGGTGGGCAGGGTTATGGGAAGGCTTGTTGAAACAGCCAAGCCTTGAGTCTTTTCCTAAATTTCTGCAGGCAGGGTTCCTGTCTGAGATCTGAGGGAATGGCATTCCAGATGGCTGGTCCCACTGTCGAGAAGGCCTGTTCTCTAGTGACTGTACGCTGGGTGGATTTGGTTGTGGGGGCGTGCAAGGTTCCTTTGTAGGCTTCTCTGATAGGTCTTGAAGAGGTGTGGAGTCTAAATGGGATCAGAAGGTCAAGTGGGAGCTGATTGTGGATGGATTTGTGGATGATAGTGAGGGACTTGTGTAGGATTCTAAAACTTATTGGGAGCCAGTGCAGGTTCCTGAGGATGGGTGTGATGTGATCTCCACTGTTGGTGTTTGTCAAGATTCTCACAGCCATGTTCTGGAGCATCTGGAGTGGTTTGGTGGTGGAGGCAGGAAGACCCAATAGGAGGGCGTTACAGTAGTCTATCTTGGCAAAGAGAGTGGCTTGGACGACTGTCCTGAAGTCGTGGAAATGTCTTTTTAGGACTTGTAACTTGTAGAAGCAATCCTTGGTAATGTGATTGACATATTTCTTTAAGTTCAGATGGTTGTCAAGTATCACTCTGAGGTCTCTTACTTGAGTGACCATGGTGTTGGGAGGAGTCTGCAGGGGAAAATCGGTGTGGTCAGAAGAGATGAGGAGGATTTCCATCTTGGCTGAGTTGAGGACCAGATTTAGACTAGTGAGGAGGAGGTTGATAGATTGGAGGCAGGGATTCTGTTATGGGTATCAGAATCTGTACATCATCAGCATAAAGATAATGATTTACTTTTAGGTTTGTTAGCAGCTGACAGAGGGGTAGGAGGTAGATGTTGAAGAGGGTGGGAGACAGTGACGAGCCTTGGGGTACTCCTAGTGATGATTTGATGCTAGGGGATTCTTTGTTGTTGATTTTAACTTTGTAGCTCTATTGCTGAGGAAGGACTCAAACTATCTGAAGACCGTACCTGTTATACCTATGTCGGATAAGCGACTTAGAAGGATAGAGTGATTCACAGTATCAAATGCTGCTGAGATGTCGAGAAGTACTAACAGGAATGAGTGTCCTTTGTCTAGACCCATGATGATATGGTCCGAGAGGGAAATAAGTAGGGTTTCCGTGCTTAGTGAATTGCAGAAACTGTATTGAGATGGATAGAGAATTTTATGGTCTTCTAGGTAGTTTGACAGTTGCATATTGACCAATTTCTCCATGAGTTTGGCGACAAAAGGAAGATTGGAAATAGGACGGAAGTTGGTGAGCTCTCTGGGGTCTAGGTTCGGTTTCTTCAGGAGGGGTTTGAGTGTGGCGAGTTTTAGGGTGTCTGGGAAAATTCCTTGTGATAAGGAGCAGTTTATGTATTATTTATTAAGTATTATTTATTATTAAGTATTAAGTATTATTAAGTGTTATTATTATTAAGACTAAATATTATTTATCTCTATGTTAGCCATACCTCTGGCTTTCCTCCTCCCAGTTCAAGTGCCCCTGTTTATTGTAACTTTCATTTACTTTTTCTCTCTTCGCCTACTGTTCACCCACACAAGCGCGACAAAGGGGCAGGCCCCTTTGTTTCGCCCCTTCGTACAGCCCTGAGAAGCCCTGAGCCATACCCTTGGATAAATCTAAAGCCATAAAGGTAGCAGCCAGCAAAGGTCCTAGGCTAGGGGATTCCGTAGGCTGGAACAAAGCCACCTCTCAACTTACCTCCCTAGCACCCTCCCAGCATCCACTCCAGCCTCTCCAACAGCCACCCTGCATTCAATCCAGCCTCTTCATCTTGAGCAAACAACCCCTCAACCATCTTGAGCAAACAACCATCTTGCAAGCATCCAACAAATGCTCAGCAAACAACCATCCTACAAGCATTCAGCAAACAACCATCTTGAGCAAACAACCTTCTTGAGCAAACAACCATCCTGCTAGCATTCAGCAAACAACCATCTTGAGCAAACAACCATCCTGCAAGCGTCCAACAAATGCTCAGCAAACAACCATCCTGCAAGCATTCAGCAAACAACCATCTTGAGCAAACAACCTTCTTGAGCAAACAACCATCCTGCTAGCATTCAGCAAACAACCATCTTGAGCAAACAACCATCCTGCAAGCGTCCAACAAATGCTCAGCAAACAACCATCCTGCAAGCATTCAGCAAACAACCATCTTGAGCAAACAACCTTCTTGAGCAAACAACCATCCTGCTAGCATTCAGCAAACAACCATCTTGAGCAAACAACCATCCTGCAAGCGTCCAACAAATGCTCAGCAAACAACCATCCTGCAAGCATTCAGCAAACAACCATCTTGAGCAAACAACCTTCTTGAGCAAACAACCATCCTGCTAGCATTCAGCAAACAACCATCTTGAGCAAACAACCATCCTGCAAGCGTCCAACAAATGCTCAGCAAACAACCATCCTGCAAGCATTCAGCAAACAACCATCCTGAGCAAACAACCATCCTGAGCAAACAACCATCCTGAGCAAACAATCATCTTGAGCAAACTACCATCCTGCAAGCATTCAGCTATCAACCATCCCGCAAGCATTCAGCAAACACCCTCACTGCAAACAACCATTCTACGCTCATCCAGAGCCCTAACCAATTAATTATTTCTTCCTAATCCCAGCCTTTCCTCCCATCAGTCTTCCGCCTATCCACGGCACCAGCCATCAGTCATCCGCCTATCCACGGCTCCAGCCATCAGTCATCCGCCTATCCTCGGCACCAGCCATCAGTCATCCGCCTATCCACGGCACCAGCCAGCTAACCATTCACAATGTCTCTAGTACTCCCAATACCAACATTACAACACCGCCTCCCACCTAAAAGATTATCTGCCAGACGAGCCCTCCTCAAGAACTTAAAAACCCTCACCTCCATCTCGATTACTCCAATCACACAGCTTTTAGGCCTCTCCCTCTTCTCACTCTCACTCTTCAATGCACAATCCCTAACAAAAAAATCCCTAATCTTTAATGATTATCTCAACGACGCCAAGCCAGATATTTGTGGAGTAACTGAAACATGGCTCAAGCCCTCAGATACAGCGTTAATAAACCAACTACCTACACATACCTATGACGTCTTCTCACTCCCGAGACTGAAAAAAAGAGGAGGTGGAATCCTTTTGGCTACCAAAAAAAGTCTGAACTTCTCCCAACATCCATTCAGCTCTAACTCAAAACTGGAAGTCGGCTTCTTCACCTCACAACATCTTCAAATCCTTCTTGTCTACGCCCCCCCAGGGTTCCTAGAATCCAATGTCTCCCCTATCCTTGAAATCTCCACCTTGCTCATCAACCTGGATTCTCCAGCAATCATCTTATGAGACTTCAATCTACATATTGACAACCCCTCACCATCCAACAGCTGTATAACCCTCCTCACAGCCCTATCTGCCATGGGATTCCAACAAATAGTCAATGAACCCACACACAAAGCGGGTCACACCCTGGACTTGATTTTCTTCAACAAAGGGATTACAAACACGTACAACTTAAAGAACAAAAAGGTCCCTTGGTCAGACCACTCTCTTATTTCCACCTCTTTCGCACTGGAAGAAACCAACACTCCTAACATCCCCTCACCTTCATTCCATTACAAAAAGCGATGTTCTCCAGAAGACCTCAACACCCAATTAGTCTCCCAGCTCCCCCTATTAGACTTATCCGACCCTAACACTGCCATTCGTTCATGGAACAACATAACAGAAAATATAGCCAACAAGCTCTGTCCTTCAATTACAAAAAAATCTCACACCAATGCAGCCAACAGACAACCTTGGTTCACCAACGAACTCAGAAAACTTAAACAAACTTTAAGAAAAAAAGAAGCGACCTGGCGTAAAACCCCTTGCGACACCACCATCTCATCATACAAATCCACACTTTACCAGTACAAATCCCTCACCTCAAAATCAAAAAAAGATTTTTACGCATCCAAGATTCACAACCTGGTCTTTGACGCTAAAGCCCTCTTCGCCTATGTCTCCAGCCTCACTCAAACCATACCGCGAGAAATCCCCGGCAATATGGCTCAGTCCAAAGCCGAAGAACTCGCTCAGTTTTTCCAAAATAAAATTTCCAATCTCCTAACACAACTGCCTCCCGACACAGCAGCCCTCCAGACATATCAACAACCTGCACACAAAAATGCCAGCTTAAACACCTTTGAACCTGTAGCCTCCACTGAGATACAAGCCATCCTGAGAAAAATGAAACCTTCATCTCATCCTGCAGACCACATCCCCTCCAAATTACTTCTATCTATTCCAGACACAATAGCTACATCTTTGACAAATATCATCAACTGCTCTCTAGCCCAAGGAATCTGCCCTGATGACCTCAAAATGGCCTCAATCTCACCGCTCTTAAAGAAACCTAACCTTGACCCGAAGGAACCCAACAACTTCCGCCCCATAGCTAACCTCCCATTCATCGCCAAGATCATGGAAAAACTAGTGAACTCTCAACTCTCAGATTTCATCGAAGACAACAATCTTCTCTTCACCCCACAACACGGCTTCAGAAAAAATCGAGGCACAGAATCCCTCCTCTCCTCGTTGACAGATTATATCTTAATGGGCCTTGACAAAGGAAACTCATTCCTATTGATCTTGTTAGACCTCTCAGCAGCGTTCGACACGGTCAACCACGCCATCCTCCTAAACCAACTCTCGTCTATAGGAATCAGCGGCACCGTCCTATCCTGGTTCAAAACCTTTCTCAATAACAGAGGTTACAAAGTTAAAATCCAAAACAAGGAATCCTCTAGATTTGACTCTGTCATAGGAGTCCCTCAAGGTTCTTCATTATCTCCGACCCTATTTAACATCTATCTTCTTCCTCTCTGCCAACTTCTCACCAACCTCAATCTAAAGTACTTCCTTTATGCAGACGATATCCAAATCATCATCCCCATCAAAGATACATATTCTGAAACTCTTGACTACTGGGAATCATGCCACCTGAAAATCAAACAACTACTAAACAACCTACACCTCATCTTAAACTCTTCTAAGACAGAAATCCTTCTCATTTCTCCGGAAACCAACATCTCCACTACTCTTCCCACCAACCTACCTACCACACAAGTTCGAGACTTAGGAGTGATAATAGACAACCGGCTAAACTTCAAGGCCCATATCAACAAAACAACCAAAGACTGCTTCTATAAACTCCAGGTTCTGAAGAGGATAAGACCTCTTTTCCATGCCCAAGACTTCAGAACGATCATCCAAGCAGTCATTTTTGCAAAATTAGACTACTGCAATTCCCTATTGCTAGGTCTGCCCTCTTCCTACTCCAAACCACTACAGATGGTTCAAAATTCAGCAGCTCGATTACTAACAGGCGCAAGAAAGAGAGACCACATATCCCCCATTCTGAAAGAGTTACATTGGCTACCCGTCCACTTCCGTATCATGTACAAAGCCATTTGTGTCATCTTCAAAACTATTCATCAACGCATCTCCCTCGATCTACAAATCCCCCTCCAAGTATACAACTCGACAAGACCTTCCAGAAATGTCTACCGAGGCGCCCTCAAAGTTCCTCCTGCGAAAATGACCAAACACATCACTCTAAGAGATCGTGCCACCTCCACTGCTGGCCCTTCTCTGTGGAATTCCATTCCCACAGATCTCAGACTGGAACCTTGCCTCTTAACTTTCAGGAAAGGACTTAAGACTTGGTTATTCAAGCAAGCTTTCCCAGACACAATCTAATATCACGTCATAGATACAAACCAAGGACTTCAAATATTCAGCCATTAATCATGCCATTTTTACATAGCATTTAATTTATTTGTATACCGTTCAACCGTTTATTCTTTCCTATCTCTTCCTTCTTATCCAAGTTCTGCTACCCTTGTTATTTGTAACTGCTCCTTCGATCACCACAGTTCTAGTTGATGTATTTAATGCACTCCCGTTTCATGTAAACCAGCAAGATATGTGCTCATGATTGCCGGTATATAAAAACCTTAAATAAATAAATAAAATAAATAAATGTTAATGTTATTGCACCGCTGTTTATTGTAAACCGATACGATATGATTGGCATCATGAGTGTCGGTATAAAAAAGCCCTAAATAAATAAATAAATAAATAATTATATCTGCCAAAGGCTTGGAGATGGTGTTCGGAACCGATAGGAGCAGTTTTGTTGGGATGTGGTCGGCAGGGTGTGTGGATGGTTTCAATTTCTTTAGTAGGGCCTCAATCTCTAAGGAAGATGTACGTTCGAAGGAGTCAAGGTTAGGTCCAGTATAAGGTGAGGTGGCGAGAGGGATATGCGATGAGGAAGAAGTACTGGTGGGGAAGAGTTGCTATGAGGTTGGAGAATTTTTTCTGAAAGAATGTTGCAAGTTCGTTGGCTTTGGTTTGTGTTTGGTCATCAGGAATGGCTGGAGCGGTGAGTTTCGTGAGTTCGGAAATGTAAGAAAACAGGGCCTTGGCATCAAATCGTAGGTCGTGAATTCTGCGGGCATAAAAGTCTCTTTTTGTTCGTAAGATGGCGCTCCTGTAGCGGTGGAGGGCGAACTTGTAGGCGAACAGTGTGGTTGGGCATGGGGCCTTGCGCCATTTGCATTCCTTGAGTCTGAGGTCTTGCTTCATCTTCTGAAGATCGGGGGAGAACCAAGGTTGTTTTCTTTTCATGGCCATGTTGATTTTTTCGACTGACGGGGGCCATAGTTTGTTGGCTATCGATTCTGTGATGTTGTGCCAGGAGAGTAAGGCTGAGTTAGGATCTGATACGTCTAGGTTAAGTTCTTTGGATAGGTGTTCGCTGAGGATATCTGGAGCACATAGTTTCCTGCAGTGGATGGATGATTGGGGGGGGAGAGGTCAGACTTCCTTTCACCTTGAGGGTGGTGGATATCAGCGAGTGATCTGACCAAGGGACTGGGATGCAGTCAGGAGAGATAGTGTGTGATAGGCCGGAATTTATGAAAATAAGGTCTAGGGTATGGCCAGCTTTATGGGTGGGCTTGTTAATGATTTGTTTAAAGCCCATGGCCATAAGAGAGGTGAGAAAGGCTTCACAGTTGTAGGAGGGTGGCGTTGAGTCTATGTGGAGGTTGAAATCCCCCAAGATCATAGCAGGGGAGTCCATGTTTATGTATTTTGCTATGGATTCTATGAGTGGAGAGGCATCTGTGTCTAGTAGCCCTGGGGGTGCATATATGAGCAGGATTTGAAGCTGATTGGATTTGAAGAGGCCTAATTCAAGTTTAGAAGCTGTCTTGGTAGGTTGTAGAGTTAGCTTAAGCACTTTTTTGGCGGCTAGGAGAAGGCCGCCTCCTTGTTTTTTTTTGTCTAGGAAGTGAGAAAATATCATATAGATGTTTTGGGAGTTGATTTATTAGGGCTATGTCTGAGAGTTTGAGCCAAGTTTCCGTGATAGCACAGATGTCTGACTTTGCGTCTAGAAGATAATCATTGAGGATGTGAGTTTTCTTTGTCAGTGACTGAGCATTGAAGAGTGTTAGTGAGAACAGCGTGAGTCCCAGGAGTTGTGTGAAGGGGGAAGTCATGATGGGAATGAAGGTTCTAGTTGAGTGGGTCGGGGACTGTGAAGGTAATATTTTTGGAACAGGTTGACGGTGATGTAGGATGGGGATTGGGTAAGCTTGCGTCATCCTTCTCTTGTTGCTGTAGAATTGCTACTACCAGAGGTGGAGCATACATTAAAGCTCCACCCATTTTGTCCAAACAGTAAAATTGACTTTTGAGAACTCTGAAGGTGCATTTGATGACATAAGGTGCCAAAAGGTCTCATTGTACCTCATCTCTGCCAGCTTGTTGGGAATGGCAACGGGGGTGAGAAGCCAGGTCCTGCAGCCTACCCAGAATCTCCTGTGGCAATGACAGATTTAGGTTCAATCACAGCAGTCACTTGCAGATCTGGCTGGCAAACCACAGCATGCTATAAGACAGTGGAAGCTAGTCTGTAGCTTAGCCTGAGCTTTAAAAGCTGATTTCCCTAACCTAAGTGCATGCCACATTGTTCTGGGACAGTATATGTGCAGGATAGCAGTAACCAAATGTAGCTCAGATCTTCCCGACTGGGGATGCCAACAAATGCATGCCAGGCCCTCACAACCAAGCTAAGGCTACTGGTATACCTGTCCTAGCAAATTAAATGCTACCACATGGTCTGATTGGGCAAGTCCCTGCCTGCTCTGCAGTATGTCCCCCAGAGATACCAATTTGTGAGCCCTGACACAGGGAATATGCCTGGCCCCCAAAATGCACAGGCCACTGCTTCTCGTTTAGCTGTGTGATGGTCAAGACAAACTGTGCTCGACATACTGGCTGACGCATCATTAACAGGCCACACTTGATCAGGCAGTACCAGCAGTGTGGACACTTCAAGATTGTGATTTCAACTGTTCCCAATGGGAGGACTGGAACAGACCACTTTTGAAAGTGAACACGTAGAAAGTGTGTAGTGCCAGATCACACACCAAGCTTTATGGCAAGTGCATTGTTTGCCCTCACAAGATTAGCGAGCCTCTGCAGCATGGGGAGAAAAAGGCAGGCCCTGGAGCAATGGTGTGCAGACATAAGTGTACAAACTATTTGTCATGGCACCGATGGCGTTACATCCCCCCCATGTCCTTGCCGTTTTCCACATATACATAGCCAGAGATGGAATACAGAAAGAAGCGTCTCTCTTACCTATGAGCCAACTGTCACCATAAAGGCCATCCTCAATATTTTTGCAGAGGACCGATTGACTTAGTATAAAGGAATCATGCATGGCTTCTGGGTGCCTGGCCACCACATCTAGGATGCGCAATTGAGCATCACAGACCACTTGCACGTTGACGGCGTGGAAGAGCTTTCTGCTGTGGTACATCTCCTCCCTGTCACGGGGTGGGATGATGGTCACGTGAGTGCAGTTGATACCTCCCAGAACATTAGGAAAGTTTGTGAAGGCATAAAAGCCTCTCTTCAAGTCCATCAGGTCCTGCCTGTCCTGAGGAAATGCTATGTAGTGATTAATGCGGTCAGAGACTGCTGTGATGACCTGGTCCAGACAGCGGGAAAAAGTGGTTTGCAACATTCCCCCCACGACCCCTACTGCCATTTGGAAGGAGACTGTTGCCATGAAATGCAGGGTGGCCAATAGTTTGGTGAGGCCAGGCACAGCATGAGGCCTTTCCATCACTGGATCCAGATCCCCTTGGATTTCTTCATATAATTTCAGGATAGCCCAAGAGCTCAGCCGATACCTGCTAACCACATAATCTTTTGGCATGCCCAGCAATGATGCTCGGGGAGGAAAGATGCGCTCTATGCATCTCCTCCGCCTTGGCCGCCTGCGAACCAGGCGCTGCTATCGCCCCGACCCTACGGGGCCGGTGGCTCAGCATCCAGTGCAGGGACTTCCCTAGGAGGGCTGGGAACTGCCCTTGCCTGTTCTTAAGGTTGTTGTTGTTCCTCTTGTCTGCAGCGAGCCTCCTGAAGCATCCAGTATCCCCCAGCAAGTAAACTTGCCACAAACATTATGGTTTTAGGAAGCTAGGTGTTTTTATTGGGGCAGGAAGGCCTGGTAGTGCTCCATAGCTAATTTGTTTATGACTCTGATTCACTAAAGCAATTCTCCCATTCCATGTCTGTGGGAAAATGCCTTGATAATATACATTTATATGCTCTTCTCTGGTGACAACCACCATCAAAAGGAGTTTTCTGAGGGATTTTACTATATTTACAGTCTCAAGGGACCCCTCTGATAAACAGGACAAATATCTCTAAAAATAAACATTTTTAGGGCCAAACTCTGGCTGTGGTCAAGAGAATGGAACCTCATAACCTGCCCATCATCAACAAAATAAATCATTTTATTAATTTTGAGGTGTTTTTTTTCTTTAATAGTTTGGCACAGGGTACACCAGATTGATTCCCGGGTCTCTAAACTTGGGTGGGAACCACCTCACAGGCTGCCTAACAAAATCACAAAGCTTTTGAATTTTTAAATTCATTGGTTTGATTTTTTTTTTTTCCTTTAAAAATACCTTTTGGCATTTCCTTAGCCGCCCGGTGACATCAGCAATGACATCAGAGGAATCCCAGGCCTGTAACTTCATTGCACCGGGGGCTTTCTTAAAGTCCCCCCAGTGTCTCTCAGTGCCTCTAGTCCTGCAGTGGCAGCTTCCCCAGTGCTGCCACTGCCCCGCTCTGCCTCCCTCACGTGCAGCGAAGCACAGGTGACATGAAATCAGCTGACGGCAGTCACTGCCATAAGCCCCGTTCCTGCCAGGAGACTCGGAGCAGAAGCCACGGTCACTCCCGCTGCCCCGCCCTGCTTCCCAGCACATGTGGTTCACTCTTCTTTGCCATGAGGAGCTCCTTTGGCTCCTACTGCATGGCCCATCCTCACGGCTGACCGCTGCTTTCATTTCTGCAGCGGCTCATAGCCGCTTCAAGCAGCCTCGTGCTGCTCTCTCTGCTGGCCCCTAAATAATAAAATAAAATTGCGGGGGGCCATGCTCCCAGGCTTTACCAGGTCACAATCCCCTCTCTGATTAAAAAAAAAATAATCAAGACAATTTCTTCATGGGCCTCCAGGCCCCAACACAACATCGGGCATCCAGGAACCAGCACATCCCCCCCAGTGCCCGTAAATAAATGTATTTTATTTTCCCCTATTTAGACTAAGATGGACTAACTGTTTAGTAGTTGATCCCTTGGTGCATACGTTGACTGCCTGCACTTATGTGGATTTCAGCTGTCAAAAAAAAAAGTGGCTAAAAGCACAACAGAGAAAAATGCGGCCATATTAAACAGCGGTGTTCTAGGGTATGTTTCAGGAGTGCGTTATGAATTTATTATAGTAAATTAAAATATCAAGAGTTAAGAATGCAAATGACATGCTGATTACACATATAATTTATCACCCTATTTTGAAAACAAATGAAATTATGCACGTATATGTAGTTGCTTAAGATCCCAGTGTTCAAACCCAATTTGTGAAGACACATTGTGTTTGAAAATTGTGTTGTTTTGGGCATGTTTGAAATGACATGTGTCACTTTGCAATTAAGTGCCTTACCGAGTTTATTCTCCATTTCCATTTGACAGGATCACATAGTGTGGTCTTTTTCTTAACATTTAGCTTGATAGTAATTACTAGTAAATAATGAAGCCTAGATATTGTGCTGCCATGGAATGAGAATTCATAATACATTTTAGCATTATATTTTATAGGCCTTTCTATTATAGAATATTTATGATGACCTAGTTTCATAGTGTCATATGTGCAGATTTTTGCTAAGGTCAGAGCTCTGTCACAGCACAAGAAATGATAACTTACTGAACTCAAGCATGAGCTGGTTTTCTGTGAGGAATTAGCCCTCAGCAAAGGCTGGAATTGGCATGAGGAGCTGAGTTTTCTGCAGCACTATATATGAATCTATTTTTGAGCTAATACTACATGGTGTACTTTCATGACCTTCACTATTTCTAGACATATGGAGGATACCTTTCAAACAACTCTGCGCGATCCCATGTATTCATATACATGGCCAAGTGGAGATCTATTTTTATATCCTGCGTGTATCAGGTATGTGCAGATTATAAAATATGCATATGTCTAGCTGCAATATACGCAAGCATGTAGTGTTACGTGTGAATACATGCACTTCCTCTACCCATTTTATAAACATACGCATGGTTATTTTACGTGGGAGAAAAATACAACTTGCTTATGTAAAACACTGATTTACATGTGGAAGTCAGTATATTTTAAAACATGTGCATGTAATTGAAATCACCAGATTGCCAAAGCCTCTACCAGCTCATCCAGTCCTCCTATTTTCTCACCCTGATCTCCTCCCAGTTCACCCAGACCTCCCACCCAACAATGACAGACAACTGTGAAATTGCGCAAGATAATTAGCAGATGCTATTACATGAATAAGTTGCCAAATGTACTCGCATTAGTCTCTTGTAAAGTAGCAACTTAGGTGTGTAACTCTTAGCAACGAGACCACCCACCCCTTCTCTTGTGCAGGTAAAATCTGTCCACAAAAGTGAAAATACACGCACATTTTTGATGTTCATAAAATAGCATGTACGTGAGTACAGGCTCCTTACGCTCGTATCTGCTGATTTTCCGCAAGTAACTACTTTGAAAATTCACCCCACTGTGGATATCAGTTTTGTTGCTCCAAAGACACTGTTCTTGCTAATGACAGCTGATTGCTGTACAATGCTGGCAGCCACCTAAGAAACATTAGACATGCCCTGCTGGATGAGATAAAATTCCATTGAACCTATCATCCTATCTCTGACAGCAGCCAGACCCGGTCCCAAGGAAACAGCAGATCCCAGAAACCAGGCCTCTTTCTTGTTACTCTCTCCCAGGGATAGCAATAGCTTTCTTTAATCTACCTGGCTGATAGTGTTTTATGGATTCCCCCCCCCCCCCCCCCCAGGAACTTGTCCAGACCACTTTTAATCACAGCTGTGCTAGTTGTCTTCACCATATCCTCTGGCACCAGATTCCACAGTTTGATTGTGCATTGAGTCAAAAAGTACATTCTACGATCTGTTTCAAATCTTTTGATTGTTAATTTCATAGAATGTCCCCTTCTTTTAGTATTTTTAGAAAGGGCGCATAACCAACTCTTATATCCCCATTCCACCCCGCTCGTGATGTTATTAACTTCTACCATGCCCCCTTTTCAGCCGTCTCTTTTCCTAGCCTGCGTAGCCTCTCATCATAGGGGAGCTGTTCCAGCCCATTTATCATTTTTTTTTTTTGCCTTTCTCTGTACCTTTCCTAGTTCCACTATTTCTTTCTTGAGAGGGAGCAACCAGAACTGCACATAGTGCTCAAGATGTAATCATACCATGGATCGATACAGAGGCAATATAATATTTTACATTTTATTCTCCAATCTTTTCCAGATCATCCCTAACATTTTATTTCTTTTATCAACTGCTGCTGCACACTGAGACAAGACTTTCAGTACATTTACCTACAAGGACTCCAAGCTCCTTTTCCTGGGTGGTGACTCCTAATACAGATTTACCGAACCCAACCTGTAATTGGGACTGTTTTTTTTTTCCCTTTGTGCTTCTCTTTGCACGTTCCCACATTAAATTTCATCTGCCAGTCAGTTGCCCGGTTTCCTGGTCTCTCCGGGCTCTTGTGCGGTTCCTCACGATCCACTGCTGTTTTAACAACTTTGAATCATTTTTATGATCTGAAAACGTGATCACCTCACTCGTCAAGGGCAAGGAGAAGAAAGGAGGGAAGAGACGCAACTCTGGTGTCGCTGTGAGGCAATGAGGGAACATGATTAGACTGGGGTCCCGCTACCTTATCACTATTATCCACATGATCAGTAAACTTTCTTCTCTAGGTAACATCCTGTTACGTATGTGAACAGAATGATCCGTTTACCATAATCATGCATTAGTATGTGTGCCAGGGGCCGTAAGGCTCTGCCATGCTTGTATGCATAGGTCCAGATGATGAGGACTTTCATCACTGGGAAAGTTGTGAGGATGTAATTTGTAGTCACTTATTCTGTACTAATGGTAGCAGGAACACTGTGTACACTGTGCATTGCTAAAGCCCATTGTGCAGTCACAATATTTATATGATTTCTATAGGATTAGAAGGGAAGCCAGAATTCAAATCCCACTGACGCTCCTTGTGACCTTGGGCAAGTCACTTCACACTCCATTGCCATAGGTACAAATTTAGGAGGTAATTTATTAAGCTGTGCTAGGCCTTCATCGCACGGTATTCTGTGTTCACTATGCAGTAAATGCCTTAATGCAGAGATAATGCATGGCATTTCAAATACCCGTATAACAACAGTGCAATGCCAGTATTAAAATAAGCTGATTTGCATGCAAATGCATGCAAATCAACTCACACATAGGGAAATGTAATGCAAATCAAATAATGCAGCTTTCCTCAAAATTCTTAAGCAATGTTATTTGACTGAAAGTTAGTTATACCTCAAGAGGTGTGGCTAAATTTCCATGGGAGCATCAGGATTTGAATGTACATCTCGATGCTTCTGGGATGTATCCTTAAAAGGCCCAAGCAGCCCACTTATTGCTTTCACCTGGTAGATTAAAACCCCCTGGGGTTCTACTGAGACCCCCTGTCCCACCCTACACCCTAACATTCTGTGAGCAGCCAATGTTGGAACAGTAATAAAAAAAAATGTGAACGTCCCTGGCCTCAACCCTGCCCAACCCCTCATTTTCAAACAAAATTAACACCCCCCCCCCCCCACAGTATTTACAACTCCCCAGTGATCTAATGGTGCCTAGTACTCCGGGACCAATGTCGCAATTTTAAAAATGGTGCTGGTTGGCCACATACACACTTTTGCCCCTTTTACATGATGGGGCAAACATGCATATGTGGTCAACCAGTGCCTTTTTAAAATGGCAACACTGCCTAGAGCCTTAGGGGGTGTCTGGACTCCACTGGACCACAAGATACTTGTTATAAGTACTGAGGAGGGGGTTTGTGAAGGCTAGGGGGGTTGGGTGGGCAAGGTGGGGTCGGGGGTTAATTTTTTACTCAAAGGAGGAGTTTGAAAATAGGGCAGGGTCAGTGCCAGGGAATTTTGCTTTTTTTTTTTTTTCTTGTTCCAGCAGGGTTGTGGTTGTGTGTGTGTGTCTGTGGACGGTGATGGCAATAGGACATAGGATCTCAATTGATCTTCTGCGGTTTTTACTCTACTGGGGGGAGGGGGAGGCAGTACAGAGACAGCTTGGGCCCTTTAAAAAGATGGCAGCCCTGGATTATGGGGCCTTCATTGCAAGATGCTGTTTTGGATTACCTAAACCATGGTATTTTTCCCCACAGAACATACCGCAGGATTCCCAAACCTGCAGTTCTCAAGTATCTGCCTGATCCCCACAAGATTTCACCCACTTCCTCTGCTCCTCCCTTTGCATCCCCTTCTTCGACCATCCTGCTGTATTCTCATGCACCCAACGTATACTCCTTGCGTGCACTCACACTCCCCTGCCACTTTCTATCCTCTCACCAACCACACATCACAAAATAAGTTCCGGCCACCTCTCATTTCTTGCCATAAAACCTTGCATCCCTGAGTGTAATGTTTCTCTTGCCTCAGAGCACTGATAAGAATTGGGGGAAGAGCAGCAACAGGCAGAATGTTCAGAAAAGAAGGGAAAGCAATATATGATCATGCTCTGTGGTCAAAGACCACATTGAATATTTTTGCATTATTTAACGTGTGTATGAGAAGAGCATAGTACATTGTAGCAGGTTAATGCATGTATGTTAATACATACATGTTAGCAAACATGCGTTACATGCACTATGCTTGCTAGCCCTGGTAATGCACATTTTGACCTATTAACATGTACAGTTTAACCAGTTAACGCCCAGCTCATCTGCTTCTCGCTATTAACTCACACATTAAACATTGTGCCAATGGGAGTTCACAAAACATAGCTTAATATATAGACTCCTAGGAGCCCAATGGAAGCCAAGTCAAATTAATTAGCATAGAAGAATCCTACAGGGAATCCAGACCAGAATTTAAACTGTTTTCAAAATCTTTTGCATGCTGGTTTAATTAGCCACTGTCTGTTTGTTTCTTCTTTCCTTGAGTTTTCCAAATCTCCTAACCTATCTTTCTCTTCATTCTTTCTCTTTTCAGTTTTTATTTTTTCTCATTTCTATGCTTTTTATTCCCTTTTCTCCTTCTGCTTTTCTGGCTCTGCCTCTCTATTTTCCTTCTTCCCAATCCAGCTTGATATCTTTCTTTTCATTCTCTCTCATCCCAGTCTGTCTCTCCACTTTTGACCTCAGCCTTCCCTTATCCTCTCCTCCTCTCTTCCTAGCTTCACTAGTCTCTCCCTCAACATCTGCTTTTTTTTTTTTCTTCCTCTCCTTAAACACCATGGGCTACTTCTTTCCTTCTGCACCTTTGTTTTCTCCCCTTCCCCCTCGATTCCTCATCACTTTCTTCTCTAGCTCTTAGTTTCACTTCTTCTCCCCTCCTTACTGCTCTGCAACCCCCTTTCCACAATTCTCCACCCCCCTCCCCCCAGTTTTCTTGCTTTCCCCTGCAACAGCAGGCACTGTGCAATGCTGCTCGGTTGAATATGGTTGAGTTGTGCTCTATGGGCACCACAAGAAGAGGGCAAGTCTACTGTCACCACACAGTTCATACAAAGTTGAGTCACATGGCATCAGAGAGAAGCAAAATATATATTAATGGTACAGAAGAAAACAAGCAGGAAAGAAAGAGATTGTTGATAACAGGCAGAAAGTAGTAAAAGAAAGATAGGATGAGAATGATCACAAGATGAATACCAGAAATTGTAACCAATTAAATCTGACCATATAGCCATGGAGAAAAGGAAAACAAGTAATATTTTGAAGAACATGTACACATGCGCAACACTGAAAGTTCCATTTCTTTCATATTAAGACGTAGAACACATACAGAAAATGCCAAAACCCATGCTTACATAAATACAACATGGAAAGTGTTGTCGTGCAACAATTCAGCCCTTCATGCGCAAGGCAGGCGCTGCAACCATGTTGTGATATGATCGTGCAATATAGGCAGCTTTTCATTTTAAATGACATCTGCAGTTAGAAACACAAACATATAACCATTCTAAAATGTTATACAGAGAAAAAGAATGTTCTCACTGTCCTAGAAAACATGATGCACCAGTGTGACTCTTCTGAAGGGATATGCCCTCATATACCCTCATGGTCCTTCCTGCAGCTACTGGGCACACTGCAGTCCGAGTGAACCTGAGATAGATATCCTGGAAATTGAATTCATCAGCCACTCATTCCCTTGGACCAGGAATTGATGCCTGGTTTCTTCAGTGTATCAGATTTTAAAAAAGCAAGAAAATAACATATCAGGCATCATATGGTAATAGATCTGATTTATGCAGTATTTTAACTTGTAAGCAGAGACTATCAATGCAAGCAGGCATAGATACGACACATCAATTATACATAACCCACTCTCCCTTCTCTTATCTCCTCCCCTCCATTCACCACTATATACACACTCATAACCTTCTGAATTTCAGTATTGGCCCTGGAGAATCAATTCAAGGAAGGACGATAGGCTTGATTCCTGGACAGTCAGTCTGGCAAGTCCTGCTGGGAATTTCAGATAATGATGACAATTACATGACAGATGCAACATGAATACTCCATATATGACCGCAAGAGTGGCCCTGTATCACACAGTTGATATAAATGATGATTATAAAGAATTTCTAAGGAAAGCTGCCAATTTAACAATTCCAGGAAGTGTGATCTGACTTTTTACACATTCAGCCTATGTTAGATGAATAATTTTTTTAATGTGCGTGCCTATGGTCGTGTACAATCCTCTTTGTTCTATTGCCATTGTAAAAGACATGAAGCTTGAATATGAATTTTGTTTGATCCCACAAAAGATCTAGAAAAATGTGCTCAGAAAGTGTGCCAGGTTAGTGGCTAATTAAAGAGTGTAAGAAGAGATACGACTGATATCAATCAGTCCTCTCTATTCAGTTGTGTCAGTTCTGTCTTGAATGACATGGTTACCTGCAATACATCATACATCCTTTATTTCTGTCAGTAGGTTTCAATAAGACAGTTCACGTTTTGAAGATGATGTGAGACTTAGGATGACTACAATGCCCAAGTGCCATTCTATTCCCAGTCCATAAACTTCCCAGCCCTTGGACAGCTTGTTTTATATTATGTAGCTTAAGGATGCCAGTGCAGGGTTTCCTAGCAAGTGATAAGAGTGCAAAGACACAAATGTGTTGTTTGTAAACAGAATAGTGTGTCTTGATGTATGGCTCTGGTCATAAGAACATGAAGGCAAGGCAAAGTGTGTAATGGAAATGGGGTGACATTTCTGGATATTTTTTCTTGTAGGTTGTGGGGACTGAATAGTTCAGGGGAAAAATCAAAAAGGTGGTTTCTCAAAAGGTTGCATGTGTAAAAATCATCATATAAATATGTAAATAGCATGTACTTGCACATACAAATTAAACAAATGCTAAATAAAAAAAATAAATATGCTATTTTAGAAATCTACAACATGTAAGTATGGGTGCTCGGTGAAACTTTGTCTACCTACCGTTATGATGGTGAAACCGAATGATGGTATACAAAACATGTTAAATAAATAAAATAAATAAATAAATAAATCTACTTGTGTAAAAAAGGGGCAAGGAAGTTGCTATTGTATAAGAGATTTGCATGTGTAGATTTTGCAACTTACTCAAATATATTTATACCTGATCTTTATCTGGGGTAAGTGATCATAAACATTTTAATATTAAAATACTGACTAGATGGGGGTCTGGCTGAACTGGAAGAAGTTGTGGCTGAAAAGCTAGAAGGGTCTTGATGACCTACAGATGGAGTAGGTGAACTGGTAGAATAATTGGTAACACTGATAATTTCATTACTGCTTGCATGTTAGAAAATCACCAAATTTACATGCAGAAAACTTGACAAATGAAGGGTAAATGCATGTAAATTACATGTAAAATCTATGTGTATATTTTTATAGATAGAAGTAAAAAAATGTGGGTATAGTAGTTGCATGTCACTTAGGGTAGATTTTCAGACATACATGCGAGCGTACATGTGCGCGTGCTACCCAGCACGCACACATGTACGCCCAATTTTATAACATGTGTGCGCAGGTGCGCGCATGTTATAAAATCAGGGGTCGGCGCATGCAAGGGTGCACACAATTGTGCACCTTGTGCATGCCGAGCCCGTGAGAAGCTGCTCTGCCTTCCCCCATTCCCTCCCAGGCCGCTCCGAAAATGGCACGGGCCATTCATTGCTCCTTCCATGTGATAAGTGCTGACCAATGGCACTGGTAGCCCCTATCACATGGTAAGGGCAAAGGGCCACCGGTGCCATTTTGTTTACTGACAGCTGACGGCCCGAGAGTGAAAGATCGCTCCCGGGACCCCCGCTGGACCACCAGGGACTTTAGGCAAGTTTTGGGGGGGGGGGGGGGTCGGGAGGGTGGTGGAGTTATAATTAACTAAATTTGAAGGGTTGGGGTGTGTTGTTTTTTTTCCGGTGAAAATTGCCAAGAAAAAAAAACCGATGGGTTGCCCGACCCGTAGCCCGACCTGTCATGAAAAAACGATGCACATCCCTATTGATGAGTGTTTCAACTTCATGAACCATGGGATGACATTTCAAAGAATGCTGAGCAAGGATGGGGTCCACCTGTTGAAGAAAAAGTGCAGTGTCTTCGAAAACAGATTGACAAACCTACTGAGTAAGGCTTTAAACTAGGATTATCAGGGATGGATGAAAAAAGTCTTCAGGAAAGTAAAACATTAAACACTTGTCTGTATAGAGAAACCAAAGGATCTCTACTAAAGAGGATTGTGCCATTTGTCCCTGGGGAAATAGGAGCAGTATTTTTATGGGTTGTAGCTCTCCCATGTGGGTGGCTATATGGTTGAGTCCCCAGATCATCTTAGGGTGTGGACTTTTCAGTTATCCCTGGTAGGGGTAGCAAGTCATTATGCTGGCTCTTGTTTTGGTTGTTTATTTCATGAAGGACCCTTGGGTCTCTAGGAATGAGATTTGGGCAGGAAAAACATAGAAAGGGAGCCTTTGCCTAACTTTAAGATGCTCTTTTGGGAACTTTTTTTGTCCATCCATCTTCTCTCTGTTTTTGGTTACCCTTAATTAAGGTTTTAATTTTATTCCATCATTCCTGAGTATCATTTAACAGGAATTGGTATTTCTCACAGGAGAGAACCTATGGACTACTTATAGTCCTGGAAAGGAATGAATCAATTTTCATTCCTGGGAAGAAGGAGAGGAATCTAGAGAAGGAAGAATGATCTGTGGCACTCATCTACTGTTAACCACATTTATATCATTAAGATGTTGAAAAGAAGAGTATAGATATTGGGAATGGATTATCCTATATATCAAATTCTGGGAGGAAGCTTCAAAACTACCCCATTAATTGGAATGGATCAGGAATAAGAAAAGCAATTGACATCAGAAACAGACTAAATCAATCGGAAGCTTAAAGTCACAAATGTATTAGAAGACTTAGGGCCTCATTTTCCATCCGGATCGCACGCGATGAGGGACGTTTCGCACACGAAAAGTCCCTTATCTCGTGCAATACCAAAATTTGGGCGGAGTCGGCCCCGGAAGAGGAGGAGTCGGGGCGTCACTGGGGCGAAGGATGCCCCAGTGACGCCCCGACTCCGGACGACGAAAAGGTAAGGCCCTTTTTGCGTCCGAGTTCGCGCCCAATAGCTACACCTTCTATGGTGGCGCTATTGTGTGCGAAACCGGCAGCAATCGCACCACGACGGTGCGATCGCTGCCGACTAGCGCAGGCCCACCCCCTGTTTCGACCCCTGCCCCTCATTCCCTAAAGTATCGCAGGCCTGCGATACTTTAGAAAATGAGGCCCTTAATGCCATAAAAAGGATTTGTAAATAACAAGAACTGTAATTGGATCATTTATTCAATATTCCATGCTTAATCAGTAAAAGTTAAGTTGGAATCCACCTCAGCTTCCAGCATAATTATTACTGCTGTATATGAGACTTTAATGTGGAATTTATTTGGATACTCAATTAACTATTGAATCACGTTCAAGGCCTGGAAGATAATCTTAACCTCCCCCTTCCCACTCTGACAGGGAATCTTGGACTTCTAGAGGGTCTTACCATCAAGAGAAAAGCTACATAGATTAAGCCTATAGAAAGGTTAACTATAGAAAGGAGAAAAAAGGCAATATCTGGAAAGCAATGTATACTAATGCTCATAATATGGGAAATAATGTCCCAGACCTAGAGGTAGTCATGGAGGAGGCTGGATGTACTGAGTATCAGAGAGATGTGGTTCACAGAAAATTACAATTGGAATATATTTATAGTGGGCTACAATCTATTCAGGAAACAGAGTAGAAAGAAAGGGAAGCGGTGTGGCACTATATTTTAAAAAATTAATATTAAAGCAACAGAACATCATGATTACAATGTAAGGAGAAGGCACTGTGGGTTAATCTGGAAAGAGGGAATGGAACATTTATTTCTAATGGTATAATATACAAACCAAATAGGAAACCAAACAAAACTGCACAAAATAACCCCCACAGAGTACTGATGTTCAAAACTTCCTCATTTCCATTATAGAGACCACCATAATATTAAAAGGGTTTTAAATAGTTGCTTAAGAGTAAGAACTCAGTACAAACTCATTCAGTATGTATTTACTTAAGATTAAAGGACACCCAAATTTCAATCATCGGTCCCAACTTGATTTTTATATTTTTATTTGCAATTAAAATCATAAAAATATTAGCACTTATATTTTTAACTTTCTTGAAGAGGTTGTATTTTTTATGTACAGAGGTGAGTTGACCATTGCCCTAATTAGACACAGCCCGACACGATTCGTGTTTTTTGTAAATCTTCATCAGAGGCCATTGAAATGGGCACACAAAATCCACGGAATCTCATTTACAACCCACCACACCAAAAAGATTATGTATGTGCTCCTTAAGTATGTGCAGTTTTGAATGTCAGTACTCTGTGGTTTTTGTTTTTTTTAATATACAAACCTCCATCGCAGACAGAAGAAATGGATAGAGATTTTATAGAGGATATTCACAAAATTGCTTTGAAAGGGGAGGTGCCATTGCTAGGTGATTTGAATCTGTCATATGTTGATCAGGCCTTCTTGGCTGCAGTGTTTTCTGGAAGCAGAGATCCTGGATTCTCTGCGGGGAGAACTGTTCCGTCAACTGCTGGTGGAACCCACATGAGACGGTCAAAACTGGACCTGATGCTTACCAATAGAAATAGCATTTTTGCTGTTGTACTGGATGATCATCTGGGATCCAATGATCAATGGATGGTGTGGTTCAGTATTATAGCTCAAGCGATGAAGATTAATTCACAAGTGAGGGTCCTGAAGTTTAGGAAAACTAACTTTGTTAAAAAGAGGGAGTACCTCAAAGAGTCATTAATTGTATGGGAAAATCTAGGGGAAGTAGAACAGTAAGAAAAAGCTAGAAAGATATATTGTAAGGGCAACTCATATTCTTGTTAGCAAAATAAATAAAGGAAAGTCAAAAATGAGGCCACTACAGTTTCCTAAAGAAATAGCTGAAAAGGTAAGGAAAAAAATAGCATTCATAAACTACAAGCAACTGAAGAAAGAGGAAGAAAGATGACAATATCTGGAAAAGCTAAGGGAAGCTGGGAAAGTAATCAGGTATTCAAAGTTACAAAGAGAAGAAAAAAATAGCAACTATAATAAAATGAGGGGACAAGACGTTTTGTTTTGATATGTTAGAGCTAAGGGAAAGTGCAAAAGTGGCATTTTAAGAGAGAAGAGGAGGAATCTGTAGAGGCTGATGAGAAGCAGGATTGCTTAACAAATATTTCTGTTCAGTGTTCACTATGGAAGGGCCAGAAGTAGGCTCATATAAAATGAACACAAATAGGATTGGAACTGAGGTAATCCTCAATCGATTTTCAGAAAAGTGTGTACGTGAGGAACTAACTAAACTTAAAATAGGTAAAGTAATGAGGCCATACAGGATACATCTGAGAGTATTAAGAGAACTCAGAGAACTTCTGGCAGCTCCACTGGCTGATAGTGTCAATATTTCTTTAGAATCAGAAGTAGTTCTGGAGAATTGGAGACAGGCAGATGTGGTTCCTAATAAAAGTGGAAAGAAGGCAGAGGCTGGGAATTACAGACCAGTTAATCTGACCTCTGCGGTGAGAAAATTAATGGAATCATTGTTAAAACAGAGGATTCTAGAAACCAATGGATTACAAGATCCAAAGCAGCATGATTTTATCAGAAGTAGGGCTTGTCAGATGAATCTGATCAATTTATTTGGGTGAACAGAGAGCTGGATTAGGGGAGTGCGCTGGATATAGTGTACTTGGATGGATTTCAGTAAGGCATTTGGCACGGTTCTCTGTAGGTGACTCATACATACAGTAAATTGAGCACCTTTAGCATGGGACCTAAAGTGCTGACTGGGTTAGAATCTGGGTAAGTGGGAACCAACAAAGGGTAGCAGTTAATGGATTTCACTCCAAGGAAAGGGGGTGTTACTATCAGTGTGCCACAGAGCTAAGTTCTTGGATGGTTCTTTCAACATTTTCATAAGCAACTTTGCTGAAGGATTGCTGGGAGAGGTTTTTCATTTTGTGGATGATACCAACATCTACAATTGGCTAGATATCTAGAAAGTGTGGAAACCATGAGGAAGGATGTAGTAAAGCTTGAGGAATGGTCTAGAGTCTGGCAGTTAAGATTAAATGCTAAAAAATGCAGAGTCATGCATTTGAACTGCAAAAGTCCAAGGGAGTGGTACAGTATAGGAAGTGAAAGTCTTCTAGACATCTGGGGGTGATCATATCTGATATTCTTAAGGTGGCCAAACAGGTGATAAGGCAATGTAAATAGCCAGAAATATGCTTAAATACAAAGGGAAAGGAATGGTCAGTGGAAAAAATGAGTAATATTAACCCTGGTGAGATTTCATTTGGAATATACTATATACAATTCTGGAGACAACACCTTCACATTGATATAAATTGGTTGGAGTCAGTCCAGAGGGTGACTACTAAAATGGTCAATGTCTTTATTCTAAGGCATATGGGGATAGACTTTAATATCTAAACATGTATACCCTAGAGGAAAGGTGAAATAGAGGAGATATAATAGAGACATTTAAATAACTCCAGTATTGTTGTTGGGGATGTGGCAGGAGGAAGCAGGATTTGACAGGCCCCAGTGTTATTGTTGGGTACATGGCAGGAGGAAGCAGGATTTGTCAGACTCCAGTGTTGTTGTTGGGTACATGGCAGGAGGCAGCAGGATTTGTCAGGCCCCAGTGTTGTTGTTGGGGACTTGACAGGAGGAAGCAGGAGGAAGCAGGCCCCAGTGTTGTTGCTGGGAACATGGCAGAAGGAAGCAGGAGGCAGCAGGCATAGTCAGGCCCAGTGTTGTTGGAGATGTGACAGGAGGAAGCAGGAGGAATCAGACCTCCGTTGTTGGGGACATGGCAATAGGCAGCAGGAGTAATCAGGCCCCAGTGTTGTTGGGAATATGATAGGATGCCGTAGGATTGTCAAGCCTCAGTGCTGTTGTTAGGGATGTGACAGGAAGAAGCAGGCTGAGTCAGGCCCCAGTGTTGTTTTGAGAGATATGGCAAGATGCAGCAGGATTTGTCAGGCCAAAGTGTTGTTGTGCATATGACAGGAGGAAGCAGGAGGAGACATGCCCCAGTGTTGTTGTTGAGGACATGGCAGGAGAAATCAGGATTTATCAGACCCCAATTATGGTATATAGGGCAAGGCAGGCAGATGAAGTCAGTGAATGTTGGCCCCAATGGTGATATAAAGAACAAGGCAGGCAGATGATATGAGTGCATGTTGGCCACAGTGGTGGTATACAGAGCAAGGCAGGCAGATAGTGTGAGTGCTAGGTATGGGCATTGGGAGAAACAAAATAGGAAATGAGACAAAATATCCTTTTTCATTTTGGTGGTTTTCAAATTGAAATGATTTAAATTCCAACAAAATTTATTTTAAATACCATTTCATTTTGAAAATTTAAAAAACCCAAATGTCATTCATTATGCCAGGGCCTTGCCTAGTGAATAGGCTGAGACCCAAAGCAGGGGCCACGCCCTACTCCCAAGCACGATGCCGGTGCCTCAGCATAGGTCCAGGCCCGAACCTAGAGGCAGCAGATTTATGTTAGCGGTAGTGTGGCTGAACTGATGGGCTAGGCAGATAGAGGAAGTCAGAGGAGTCATTCCCCAGTAGTGGTATCAGTATTTGTGGCAAAGCAAGAAGAGGCATTTAGTGTGCCTTTCTTGCTCCAACCACAACCCATGGGGCCTGACACTTCTAGCTTCTGCATGCTATGCTCCAACTGTAATCACAGTGGCCTGATGTTTCTTGTATCAGCCTTTCTTGCTCCAACCACAACCCTTGGGGCCTGACACTTCCAGCTTTTGCATGCCATGCTGCATCCATAACCAAAGTGGCCTGACGTTTCCTGCATCAGCCTGTCTTGCCTCAACCATAACCCCTGGGGTGTGACACTTCCAGCTTTAGCCTGCCATGTCCCCAAGCATACCACTGGGGCCATATCAATGTTGTCCCCCCCCAGTTCTGAATCATCTCCCCTGCAAAAGGTTTTAAATTGGTATGTCATTCATTCCTTTCCAGGCGTGCATTTTTCATTACCTGCTATTAATTAAGTTGTCTTAGAGAATAGCCACTGCTATTACTAGCATCATTTACGTGTGCCGGCGGCCTATGTAAAATAGGCGCGCCGGCGCGCGAGGGCCCTGCTCGCATAAATCCGGAAGGGCGCGCAGGGCTTTTAAAATCCGCCCCTTAGTGTACTAATGCCACTTTGCTTCTCATGATACCAAATAAGTGTTGATATCACTATTACTAACATCCTCTTTTTGCACCTTGGGTGTTCTTTCTCCTCTGGCTGCTTCTTTGCTCCATACTCGGTGCTTTGGAGAAATCCTGCCAATGCTAGTACCTCTTTACCCCTTTGTGGACTTTTAGGCTGGTATTTCTGTTACCTTTGGTGCCACTTTGCCACAGTCTAAGTAACTTACAGTTCTTTCTCCCTTCTGAAGTTACATGTTTCATTAGAATGGATAAGAAAACCACTATCCTGGAGCCCAGAATAGACTGCAATGCTTCCCTCATGACTTTTAATGGCAAACAAATAAACCAATAAAATGAATAAACAATATATATATATATATATTTGTTTTTCAGATTGGAACTAATGAAATGAATTTGGGTCCCAATGAAATGAATGAGAAAAACAAACCAAATTGTTTTCTTCTGCATATCCCTATCCTCCAGTACATTGACACTTTATTCCATCTCATATCTGACATTGATATAATTATTTATTTAAACAATTTATAACCCACTCTGTCCATTTTTCTAGGTGAGGTAATCTGTTACAGTTACCAGTTCAGTGATCTTCCAAGTGGTTATAGTCCTGTAATCTAGTGCATGCCGTAACTTGCATACTAAGACTTCTATTGTGGCTATTTTGTTTCATTAAATCTGCCATTAAAGCAATGTTAAAGATAAAGTATTCTGTTAAAGTGGCTCAGCAACCCACTTGAAGGGGAAAAGAATACTCTTTTTATCTTGTAGCCTTGTAAGGACAATTTTCAAAGCCATTTCCTCATGTAAATTGAAATGTATGCTGATAAATGCTTTCCCTCAATATGATGTTGTCCCAAAGCAGACAGCTTGAAAAAAACCAGACAACTTCTCTCAAAGGAGGACTCACACAGTACAACTATTTCAAGTTTTATTCTCGAGCTTAACCAGTTCTTGAGCTTTGTGGCATTCAGACTAGAACAGACTTACACATTTCAGTCTAGTATTTCGTTGACTTGGGGCCTATGTATTAAAGGTTTGCTTCCATTTTGTTATCTATGGGAAACATGCAGGGAGGGTAACTTTTAAACAGGCGCACGGGCGCACATAGGCGTGCGATCGTCAGGTCGCACCCAGGGATGTGGCCATTATATTACATATGAGAATATATGTGTGCATGTTATAAAAAAAAAAAGCCTGACTGCACGCACAAGTTCATGCAATTTTAAGTGGACGTGCACTTGTGCGCACAAATCCCACTTAAGTCGTAAGTGGGGTAATTTAAAAAACTCACGTGCCAACGTCATAGCCCATTTTCTCAGTTTGTTCCCAGTTTGCCCAGTCAAGGGGTAGGACTTTCAAACGCCTCTAGTTTAATAGCCCTCCTTGCCCCCTGTTAGCCCCGCCCCTTAAAACTCTGCTGATCTGTTTAGATCTTTTTGTTTTATGACTTACATGCTATCCATAGCAGAAGTAAAGTTACACAGCGGGAGGGGGGGCCCAGTGCGCGCCTGTGTGCGTAAGTATTTATGCGCAAATTTCAAGGTGAAATCCAGGAACACCCAAGCCTCGCCCAGACCATGCTCACAGTTCCCTCCTTTTTCAGAACATTTCATTTTGTGCACATAGTGGGAAGTACGAGCATAAGCCGGCGGCTTTTAAAATCCACTCGGTGTGTGCCGACCCGACTTGTGCGTGCAACTCTTGGCTTTGGCACATGCCAGGCTTTTAAAATTCACCTTTTGGTGCATAGGGCCCAAAGTTATGTCTAGTTAAATAACAGTGAAATTCATTCTGCTACTCAGCAACACATTTTTTTTTTCTGCTAGGGAAAAACTAGTTCTGACATTTGGTGTTGAGAAGTAAAAATTAAAATAAATGGCTGGTAATTTTTTTGCCCACCAGCCTAACTCTGTTTGTGTAGGAGGAAGAGGAATATCATCTGTCAAATATTAACTTTTTTTCTCAACAAGGATTAAAAACAACAATGTAACTATAGGAAGCGTAAGTTAAAGCAAAGTTAATGCTGTCCTGTGCTAACAGGCTGAAGGAATTTAAAAAAAAAAATCATACAAACTGCAAGCAAACATCAAGACCATGGTTTATTAAGACATGAGTTGTCCCAAATGAAAAAAACACGTTGCAAGTATTCACAAACCACAGGAGCAACAATGAATACAAATGACTTAAACAACAGCTAATGTTATCACTGCCATCTGATTTTCTGCAATGGGCATGTGAAGTGTTAGCTCCCTCTTGCCCTCCATGGATATTATCATGGTCTAAACTTCTGCGTGTTTTAGCAGAGCTGGAAACACTAAACAGCAGATATGCAATGAGGAGGATGCTCACATTCTCACACTTTGGCAAGGGAAAAGTCAGCAGTAAAGCTGAGAAAACAAATTTCCAAATGTGGAAAACTTTCTGGGGTTTTTTTTTTTTTTTTTGTCATTCTGCCTCACAATCAAATAAAGGAACCCAGTGCTGACAGCACATGATAAGTCAGCATTCATTTCCCTTGTATGGTCTCAAGAAGAAGGCTGCAGAGCAGAACAGGAATTTTATTTTGTTTTGCTTTGCTTTCTCCCATTTTCCTTTCTAGATTACTTCTCTGTTACTTGATGCAGCATAAGGTAAAGGATGAGGGTCGGAGTGGGGCCACTCTTTAATAGGCTTTAGAACAACCATCCATAAATGATGTATGATTGCCAGGGGAATTATAATAAGAAGCTGGACTTGTGGGTAAAGTCTGATTGGTGGAAGAATATCTCACTGTCAAATCTCCCCCATCAATTGTAGCTTTTTTTTTTTTTTATCACATTCATTTTGAGTAAACTATTGTGCTTCACACGCATATACGACAGAAGTGAAACATGGATACTTCATAATAAAAAATAAAAGAAACCCCATCACATTCACAGCTCTTTGATACCCTTGCCATTTCATGTTGTCATTTTTAATATTTTCTTGCCCTACAGATGTTTCTAACTCTTGCTTACTCTGTTGGTGATCTGGAGGATGTCATAGCAGAAAGGGAACGAGAAATATGAAAGAGAAGAAAAAGTGAATGGCTTATTTTCTCGGAAAAGGTATTTATTCTTTTGTTGCAGGTAGTTTTACGGCTCAGGGGAGGTTTCGGTCTATAACGGTGTTGCATGAACATCAATGTGATAGGTAATTTATTTATTTATTATTAATGTATCCTCTCCTGGACGGGGGCCCACAAAATGTGAGAGGGCCTGGCCACCTGAATGAACCGAGTGGCAGTCTCTCAGGAGAGATGAAAAGAAAGAAGCCGGGTTGTGCAGATGGAATAGTAGATCTGGGCCCAGAGGCAAAGAGCGTATGCAATGTGTCCTAAGCTAGATAGGGATCTCAGCATAGGAGAATCCTCTCTGTGTCTCCCTTCTGCTGCTGTCTCCTCTTTACTCCCAAAAGCACATGGCAACCAGAAAACTGAGGACTCACTCTAAAGACATTTTTCAACCATCAAAACTTTTATTGTCTGGTATTATTGTCAGTCAGAGTAAGTAGCAGGGAATTGGGAGACACTGATAATTATATCAGGTTATATAGGCTTCTGCAACTATGCTGCGATAGTTAAAAATGTTCAGGGAAGGATAATGCACCATATCCTCAACAGCTATATATATCTTCCTCTTGGAGAGAAGAACTACTTACAAACTCTTCTCACTTTTTACTCTATTAGCTCCCAGTACCCACAGAGGAGTACATTTTCAAAGGGGTTTTGCATGTAAAAATGACAGATATGCGCATAAGTAGCATGTACCCATGTATATGCAAGTTATAAGCATTGAGGAGGGAGCGCCGTCTGAAGCTCCAACATCGGAAAACCTACCAGGAGGTTTCTGCAGTTCCCGCCCCCCAACATCATTGGAGGGCTGCCGGGACCCATAAGATGCCAGTGCCTGCGGACTCAATGGGAAGTGCTGTCTGAAGCCAAGACATCGGCACTCTGACTGGGAGGTTTCTGCTGTTTTTGGCCCCCAATGTCATCAGAAGGCTGCCGGGACCCATAAGAAGCCAGTGTCAAGAGCACAACAAAGGGGCACACCCCTTGTCACCAAACTTGGAGCTCTGTAGTTTTTTCTGGAATCCAATCAGTTGAGATGGGAAAGAAGTGAAAAGGTTCTGCTTGTCTGCTCTCGCCTGCATCATTAGTTGCTTTTTCTTCTGCCCAGGCAGTATAAGAGCTGGACTCTTTTTTGTTTCAGATAATTTAGGGTCAAGAGGAACTTGGGGGCTTCTTCCCCCACTCCCAGTGATCCTTCAATCTCACTTAGCCCTAATGTTCCCATTCCTCTAACTTCATGGGATCTGTGCCTGGGATGGAACGGTCTTCTTCTTCATCTTTTCCCTCTCCCATACTAGGTGGCGAGCTCCCATCAGTAGGATTGTTTTCTTCTACTCCTACCGGCTAGGCTATAAAGCCTACCATGGTTTATTCCACGATTATTAAGCCTGCAGTAGTCACAGTAGATTCATCGTGGATGTTTCTTCAAAAAATGAAGCTATGCTGGAAACCTAAGGGGGTCTTTCTGTGAAGGTTGAGAAGCATTCTTAGACATTAGAAGCAGTGAATGGAAGCTTAAAAGAGCTTCAAGGGAAATGTGATTCGCTACAGGAGTGCAAAGCTCTCCACTATTGTGTCACGGCATACTGCTGTGCCACAGCAAGATCCATGATGTGTTGTGGTAATCTCATAAGAACTTGCCATGCTGGGTCAGACCACGGATCCATCAAGCCCAGCATCCTATTTCTAACAGTGGTCAATCCAGGCTACAAGAACCTGGCAAGTAGCCAAACACTAAGAAGATCCTATGCTATTGATGCAATTAATAGCAGTGACTATTCCCTAAGTAAGCTTGATTAATAGCAGGTAATGGAATTCTCCTGCAAGAACTTATCCAAGCACTTTTTAAACCCAGCTACACTACCTGCACTAACCACATCCTCTGGCAACAAATTCCAGAGTTTAATTGTGCATTAAGTGAAAAATAATTTTCTTCGATTAGTCTTAAATGTGCTACTTGCTAACTTCATGGAGTGCCCCCTAGTCCTTCTGATATCTGAAAGTGTAAATAACCGATTCACATATCGTTCAAGACTTCTCATGATTTTAGACCTCTATCATATCCCCCCCTCAGCCATCTCTTCTCCAATTTGAACAGCATTAACCTCTTTAGTCTTTCCATCCCCTTTATCATTTTGGTCGCCCTTCTCTGTACCTTCTCCAGTGCAACTATATCTTTTTTCAGATACGGTGACCGGAACTGTACACAGTACTCAAGGTGCGGTCTCAACATGGAGTGATACAGAGGCATTATCACATTTTCCGTTTTATTCACCATTCCCTTCCTAATAATTCCTAACATTATGTTTGCTTTTTTGACTGATGCAGGACACTGATCCGACAATTTCAATGTATTATCCACTGTGATACCTAGATCTTTTTCCTGTTTGGTAGCTCCTAATATGGAACCTAACATCGTGTAACTAATGCATGGGTTATTTTTCCCTATAAGCAACATCTTGCACTTGTCCACATTAAATTTCATCTCCCATTGGATACCCATTTTTCCAGTCTTGCAAGATTCTCCTGCAATGTATCACAATCTGCTTGTGATTTAACTACTCTGAATAATTTTGTTTCATTTGTTTATTTCTTTAGATATATATCCTTTTGTGACTCCCTCTGATTGTGGTCTAAATTGGCAGCAATTGTTATTGCTGTGTTTTTTCATAAAATCAAGTTTGCTTGATGGTAATTGTTTTGAAAAATTTCAAAGTAAAGAATAAAAATAATAAACATTCAGAGTGCACACATTTTCCGTTTCATGTATACATTTTACCTTGAAAAAAGGGGGAGGCTAGGGCATTCTGGGACAGGATTCAGAAGTACATAATATGGTAGCTATTTTGCTAGAGATATGTGCATATGCATTACCAAACTTATTAGTATACTGGAACAGCAGCTCAGGTGGGTCCTGGGCTGTCGGAGATAATGTGGGCCGCAGGTCTGTCATGAAACACATCACCCTCCTTTCTTATTCAACCCCTCTGCTTCCAGTACTCTTGGCTGGTGGGTCTTATGGGGGGGACATGGATGAAGCTGGACAGTTGAGAAGCCCTTGTGCGTTGTTGGAGCCAACCAACCATAACAGGTTGGGGTTGGCTCGGTGGTATGGGGATGGCTTGAAAAGGATCTTTGCCTTCTGGACTGGGTTTAAACTACTAGGATGGTACTATATAGTGTCTTTGCTGCTTGGAAGTTTGTCTCTGCCCTCTCTTTACTGTTGTATATTGTTGTATTGTTGCATCAAGTTAACTTTGTTATGATATTGCAGCCCGAGCTGAGATGTGAACATTGAATAGATGAGTCAGAGAATCAGGTAGGAAATTTGCATGTCACAGCTTGTACTGAAAAACAGTCCTAGGAAGCAAACAGATTCTTACCCTGACTAACAAGTTGAGTCAGATCCTTGGGTACCCATTTCTCAGACAACAGAAGAAAAAAAGGCCAGGCAGGATGGAAGGGTGTGTACACATTCTCTTCCCATGGTCCTACCTGGGTCTCTTGGCCTTTTGGCTGAAAGAAGGTGACCCATCTAAGCTGGGTAACAGTGAATGACTGGCCTTGAGCTTAGCAGAGCTAAAATCACTAAAAGCTCGGATTGCAGAATCACTGAATGCTAAACAAGCCATGTGCCTATTGGAGCTGTAAATCCAAGCCAGGAAAATCCCTACAACCAAGAGAGAGGCACCGAAGGACAGCAGCAGATTGGGAGGTGACACTGGCTCCCCCTTGAGCAAGGGAACCACAGCAGCAGATCACACAGTCTCACAGGCAGAAGGGGACCCCAGTGGCAGAGCATGAGGTGTTCCTGGGTCCCCCTTCAGCAAGGGGACCCCAGTGGCAGATCAAGCGGCCCCCCCAGGAGGAAGGGGAACCCAGCAGCATTTTGAGCAGTCCCGCAAGAGGAAGGGGACACCAGTGACAGGTTGGGAGGTGATTCTGGGTCCCCTTGAACAAGGAGACCCCAGTGGCAGATCTATAGATCCCTCCAGGAGGTCATAGACCCAGCAGCATTCCAGGAGGTGGAGTCAGGATCCCCCAGGATAGTGTGGACCCCAGCAACAGACATGGAGATGGAGTGAGGTCCCCAGGAGGGCATGGACCCCAGCATTGGCATGGACTTTTCAGCAGAGTGGTAGTGACACCAAGGAGATGGCAGTGGTTTAGATACAACAGACCCCCCAGGCCAACACTGCACACCAGCCCAGTTGCATCTTTTCACATGGTTGAGACTTGGGAAAAAGGGGGAGGATAATAATAATAATAATACTTGATTAAGGGGGAACACAAGATGTCCCTTCTATTCCATATGTCAGTATTCTGTGGGGGCCAACAATCCCAAATTGCCAAATATTACATTTTCTTGCAATCTTGTAGAAATGTATTTAGTCGTATGGCATGAGACTATTAACTACAAGTAGTTAAGTGTGCTGCTTGACATCCTATTAGTAATATACATAGTCATGCAGAAATGTATATACTTTTATAGTCTAATAAACTAGTATATATTTGTACATCCTGCCAGCCTTGTTCACAGTCCCATTAGTTTTTCTACAGTGAAGGGAGGGAAATCCCACCCACTAACATCTTCTTCCCCAGGTGGAGGCACCAGGCACCAAGAACGTGAGGACCAACTGAATCTACCCTAAGGGAGGGTTCCCACCAGGTTGGTCCCAGACCCAAGAATGCCCCATAAGGTAAGCAGTCAAGGGGGGTATTACATGTATTTTTGGATACATTTTTGCACCAAGAAATAAAAGATACAACCTTCACTTCTTTCTTTGTCATGTATAGAGCCTCACATGGGAGCACCTGGAGACTGCCTGACAAAACTAGACATTGCTGCACCAGATAGGACATGCTATTGCATCAGTCATACTGGTGGATTGCAGCCCACTTTGACACAATAGGAAATTTGAGGCTATCAAATTTTAATGTGATGGGTCTCCCAACTTGGAATCCTTCATTATCACTAAAAGACCCCTGGAGAGGATTCTGGGTGGCCTTAGATTTGTTGATGTGGAAATTTAAGGACTGTATGGGAATGCTATAGGACAGTGGTTCCCCACCCTGTCCTGTTTTGGGGACCCCCCAGCCGGTCGGGTTTTCAGGATATCCACAATGAATGTGCATGAGAGAAAACTTGCTTGTTATGGAGGCAGTTCATGCAAATTTTCTCTCATGCATATTCATTATGGATATCCTGAAAACCTGACTGGCTGTAGGGTCCCCAGGACAGGGTTGGGAACCACTGTATAAGAGATAAGAAGCTGTCTGAACCTGCCAATACTTTGTGTGGGAAATGTAGTATCATAAGCAACCAATAGATGACAATTTTTCTGATAAAATTGCACAATGTATTTGCATGGAGTGAAATGTGAGAAGAGTGATTAATAGACCACCCTAATGGGATAGGTTCATCTTTAAGGATGAGGAGAAAAGTCCTGTAGAGAATTCTAAACCCAAAAGTCCTGGGTTTAGAAATTGGTGGGAGAATTTGAAGGTTTCCCCAGCAGATGAGTGATTTCTCCTGGGATGGCCTCTCTTCTGAGAGGGCTCTGCAGGGACTTCTTTTCCTCAAGGCAGAGAGATGTTTTTCCTCAAAAGTAAAGAGCCAGGGGATGCAACCTGAGTCCCAGAGGTGGAGGAGAGTTTGGAGATCCCATACTTGGTGGGGAAAACATGGAGTGAGGAAGCTTCAGAAGTGTGAGAGCACCTTTATAGTAAGGGTCTCACAACCTTATCAATCTCATTCTGTGTTTCCTGGGCTGGCAGCACATGTTGCATACTGCATTGTCCTCTTTTTTTTCTGCTGCAGTTCACTTAAATGGTAGCATGCTCTTTACCCCCTCTCTGTTGGGAGGGGGGTTTCATATTGTACTCATCACAGAAAAATCTAGCAAAGAAAATTATTGCTGGAACTCAAATTAAAAGTTTGTAATCTATCACTGTCTTGGCTCTAGATCCTATGGATAACTCCTGGGCAGTCTTGAGGGCTTGGATAAAGGTCTCTCTTGCCTCTAACCTTTAGTTTTAAAAAGTACCGGTCATGCCTTCCCAGATCCTGGAAATTACAGATCACAGTTCCAACTCATGCAGCACCAGAGCATTCTCAAACATGTAGAGGAAGCATTTACATGCAAGTTAGCATAACTTTTCTACTGTTGCTAAATACCCTCTCCTACTGAACTCTGTCATGCTTCTAGACCCCCAAGCACAGGCAATCTGGCCTTCTTAAACATATATCGCCTACCAGTGAGATGTCTCTCAGTCTGTTCTGGCCTCATCTGCTTGGGTCAATGCCTTCCAAGCAGTCTTTGGACCCTTTAGCTTCCCAACAGTTTCTGGGTCAGGCACCTCTGTGCTCTCTAACACGGCCATTCATCAAAATGCAATGGGCTGTTATCACATAATTATGTTAAAATGTAAATGAGGAAAAGAGGTGGAGTAATGGTGGGGTTTGGGTGGGGTTAATAAAAGTTTGATGCCGGTACGCTGCGGGTGATAATGTTTTACTCATTTTCACTGGCAGTGGCGTTGAAATTATCTACAGCCTTTCTATTGGAGCTATGGGGGCGATAGTGGGCAGCATGATCACAACTGCGGCGGGTGAAAACCTACCGCCACAGTTGTGATACTGAGCCGCCTGCTGCATGAGATGCAGCAGGCGGCTCAGTATCTCCCCCACCCCCTTTTTTTTTTTTTTTGCGACATAGCAGAATGATGAATTCCAGGGTAAGTAAGACTAATTGGTCTTACCTGGTCCTACCCGCTGACAATTTCAAGGTCAGAACCTTCTGGTACTACAATTCTCAAGAACTTCTGTCTTAAAAATCAATCTCAATTTTTTTCTCTTTCACTATACCTTCTAGTGACTAGCTGCCACAATCTCAGGGATGAGATGATTTCATCTTTCTATACTTATCAAAGCCTATTAAAATTTCTTTCTTTGTTCAAACAATTTTTATTGGTATTTACATACCATAATAATACAACACGGAGGCAGGTGGTTCCTGACCCAACCTCGGAACATCAACAGAACAAACAAGTAGCTACTAGCAGTTCAACCCCTCTCCCCCCCAACCCTCCTCTCCCTCCAAACCCTACCCATCCTCCCTCCCCTACCCTAATGTACATGGTGAGATGAGTCCAAGCGACTGAGTGTCCAAGGTGGAGATGTGGTGAAGAACTAGAGTACAGAGAGCTAGTCATTCATTGCAAGGCTGCGTGCACGATGAGGCAGATGCTGAAGATAGGAATTCCATACCGCTAGAAATGTCCTATGCCGACGTGGCACCTCTCGAGATGCCAGATCTTCCATAGTGGAAGATCTGGCATCTCGAGACAGCACAGGCATTTTATCCACAAATGCCTGTGCTGTCTCCGGGGTATCAAAGAAGTGTGGATTATCCACATGCCAAATCTGGTCTGGCTGGAAACAACAAGGAGAATTTAATTCCTCTATTGTGCAGGGTTGTGCAGAGTGCGGCGAATCCGCGCCAGGCCGCCAACACGGCAGAGAAATCCTGGAAAACCCGGATGGGATGGCCCTGATACTGGAGTGCTGATTTGGTGCGGGTAGCCCTCCAGATTTCCGTTTTGTGGGCTGACTTTAGAATCTTTGCAATTACCAGCCACGGCCTACCTGAGCCTGCGCCCTTCGCGCTTCGCCTCCCTGAGCCCGTGCCCTTCGCTCCGAGCCTATGGGCATGCTCCTCCACGAGTTTTCCCTGCAAGTGAGGGAGAGCTAGGGCATCTGGGATCCATTCAGTTAAAAGAGCACACAGGGATCTCTCCTCCACTTCTTCGGGGAAACCCATAAACCTAAGATTGTCCCGCCGAGCTCTGTTTTCAAGCTTGTCAACCTTGCTTAAAATTTCTTTCTTGTCTCCCCTCCCACCCCTTCTTCCCGCCAGTGAGTAAATTTTGAGTGTCTAGAATGGAAGTGTTATCCATAGGGATAGAAAGAGAGGCTGGGGGGAGGGGGGAAGTAGATTCAGGAGAACAGATTAGTAATTTTATTTTAGCCCATGTAAAATCTTTAGATAGGTGGAAAAAGCTGATTAAGATTTGGGACTTGATTCTGGGTGAAACTTCTATTGCAGAGAGATAAATCTGGGAGAGTGATGATCATAAAGCTGGTACTGAAAGTCATGAGAGGAATTCAGAGCCCAAATGACAGGAGTGTGGCAAGAGAAGAAAAGAAGGCCCAAACAGAGCTCGGGGGATATGATAGAGGTAGGGGATATGATAGAGATGTTTAAAATCATGAGAGGTCTAGAATGGGTAGATGTGAATCGGTTATTTACTCTTTCGGATAGTAGAAAGACTAGGGGGCACTCCATGAAGTTAGCATGAGGCACATTTGAAACTAATCGGAGAAAGTTCTTTTTTACTCAACGCACAATTAAACTCTGGAATTTGTTGCCAGAGGATGTGATCAGTGCAGTTAGTATAGCTGTGTTTAAAAAAGGATTGGATAAGTTCTTGGAGGAGAAGTCCATTACCTGCTATTAAGTTCACTTAGAGAATAGCCACTGCCATTAGCAATAGTAACATGGAATAGACTTAGTTTTTGGGTACTTGCCAGGTTCTTATGGCCTGGATTGGCCACTGTTGGAAACAGGATGCTGGCTTGATGGACCCTTGGTCTGACCCAGTATGGCATTTTCTTATGTTCTTATGAGTGAATAGACTAATAATGGAATAGCAGTGGAGGAGTATCACCAGAGAATATAATAAAAGTGTGATTGGAAAGCTAAAAGAAGACATTTAGCTTAAAATATGTGCACTAAAAGTACAATTGCACAGATTATTGGAAAATTGCCTTTTATATCATTAGATGCTCAACAATATTTTAACAATGAATAATATGTAATTTAGATTAATTTCACATTCTTAATAGACACAATGGGATATAATTAAACTTTTATGTCTGATCTTTTATCCAGCAAGACTACTGCAATTAATAATAATTATATTAATTATGTTTGTTATAATTTTTAATTTACTTAGAAGCTTGGGGGTCCTGTAAAAGGACCATAGAGATGCCTCATCTGTAGGGACTTTTGTTTTCAGTTTTTTTTTTTCAAACTTTCTTTATTAGCATTTTACACAGTATGACACAGAAAACACAAAAACACAAATATGAAAATCAACCAGCAACAAATAATATCAGTACATACTGTTCATTTCCATATCCCTCCCCCTTTAGCCCTCGCACACTCTTATACAGCACTGATGTAGACATATATTCTAAGAATCTCTGTTCTATATCTGGTGACACTGTGACCCCATATTATCCACTATTACTTACAACCCATATTAATGGTGATATAGGAGAGTACTTCAATTTAAGTTTACACTTAAAATCTCTATTTGAACCAAATTTACAGTAAAATGCTATCCCCTAAGCCAGTGGTTCCCAACCCTGTTCTGGGGACCCCCAGCCAATCGGGTTTTCAGGATATCCACAATGAATATGCATGAGAGGAACTTTGCATGTTATGGAGGCAGTGCAAGCAAATTTTCTCTCATGCATATTCATTGTGGATATTCTGAAAACCTGACTGGCTGGGGGGTCCCCAGGACAGGGTTAGGAACCACTGCCTTAAGCCAATTTAAGATACATTAATATTCTTGATACTCCATACTCC
Organism: Rhinatrema bivittatum; assembly: GCF_901001135.1. Lineage (NCBI taxonomy): Eukaryota > Metazoa > Chordata > Amphibia > Gymnophiona > Rhinatrematidae > Rhinatrema > Rhinatrema bivittatum. The sequence continues at coordinate 466,311,768 of NC_042616.1, forward strand.
TCACCTAGCAGCGTATCAGATATATATTATAAATTATAAATTATAGCTCAGATTTCTGATATGAGAAAACATAGAAAACATATAATCTTCCCATATTTCAAGCATGCACTCCAATTTCTTTTGTGAAACTTTCTTCGTCATTAAATACTCAAAAGTTAGCAATTCGAACAAAGCTTGTTTCCACTGAGTAATTTTTGGACTCTCCTGTTTAAGTCAATATATTAATATGATGCTTTGTCCAGAAAACCTTGGCGTCTCTTTTCTAAGCTCAGTGACAGATTCACATAAATGCCAAATAACCATACTTTAGCTTCTAAAAGGGACAGGTCTAGACCACAGCTGCTATACAAACATTTGTAGCTTTACCCAAAACTTTTGTATTAAAGTGCATCCCCAAAAGCTATGGAGAAAATCCCCTATTCAGTCGAACATTTGATACATATATTGGAAGAGATCACTCCCATATGGAAGGCTCTTGCTTGAGAAATGTACACCTGCTACAAAAATTTAAACTGAATTTCGTGCAGTAATATATTTGCAGATATATTCGCGAACATTTCAAAACAATTCAACTCTGTGAAAGATACCCTTATAATCAGAGAGTGCACTCCACTTACCCCAAATAGCTTTGTATTCTCCACCCATCTTAATTGCTTGTAAAGAATTGCTATATTGAGTACAGGAATGCCTTTTACCATCATTGCTTTGAAGCAACTCCTCCAATATTTGAAAAGCATCAAACTCTTTCTCAAAGTTTCATATATATAGGGGAAGATTTTGTAACCTGCGCACATGGGGTACATTTGTGCGTGCTACCCGGTGCGTACAAATGTACACCCGATTTTATAACATGCGCGTGCTGTTGTGTGCATGTTACAAAATCCGGGGTCAGCGTGTGCAAGGGGGTGCACACTTGTGCACCTTGCATGTGCCGAACCCTAGGGGAGCCCCCGATGGCTTTCCCTGTTCCCTTCGAGGCTGTTCCCTCCGAGGCCGCTCTGAAATTGGAGCGCCTCGGAGGGAACATTCCTTCTGCTCCCCCCCAACTTCCCTCCCTTCCCCAATCTAAGCCACCCCCCAGCCCTATCTAAATCCCCCCCCCACCTAGTTTTCAATAGTTACACTTGCTTCTGGCAGGCATAACTTGTGCGCGCCGGCTGTCTGCCGGCATGCCATCTCCCAGCACAGCCGCTGTGCCGGAGGCCTCGGTCTTGCCCCCGGACCGGTGCCCCGTTCACAACCCCATCCCCTTCCCGCACCTTTTTCAAAGCCCCGGGACATATGCGCGTCCCGGGGCTTGCACGCATCGCCAAGCCTATGCAAAATAGGCTTGGCGCGCGCAGGAGCAGGTTTTCGGAGTTACACGCTTAACCCTTTGAAAATCTGCCCCATAATGCCTAATTTGTAAGGATCCATAAAAATCTCTACTTGAGATATTACAAAGCTACCTGAAATTCCTGAAAGCTATGCAACAAACTGTTGTTGGCAATGATTAATTGTGATAACCGCACTAAACCCTGAGCTTTCCATTGAGAGAAAATGGGATTATTAATGCCTGGAACAAAGTACGGATTTCCCTGTATAGACACAAGTGCTATCATTAGGTTTGCCACTTTCTGTATCCTACAGATTATATACCAAGCCTTCCTACAAGCATTTACCATGATATGCTCAGTAAACCTTCCCAGTAAATCATTTTTTTGATTTGCAACAGATTCCCTAGTGTGAAAAGTCTCGCCCAACTTTTTAGAAATGCAAGAGGTGTATAATAGGATGTTTTATATATCCAATCTCTCAAGTGTCTCAATAAATAAGCTATGTCATAATTTTGCAAATTTGGACACCTAGAGGGTCATTTTCCAAAGCGATTGCACGCGAAAAGGGACTTTTCGTGTGCGATCACTAAATGGGGGTGGCATCAAGTCCGTAACAGGAGGAGTCGGGGCGGCACCGGGGTGGATGCCATGAAGACATCGCGGACAGTGAAAAGGTAAGAACCTTTTTCGCTGTCTATTTTGCACCCAATAGCACCTTTTATGATGGCGCTATAGGGTGCGAAAGCCGGCAGCGATTGCACCGCAAAGGTGTGATCGCTGCTGGCTTTCGCAGGCCTGCGGCCCGCCCCCCCGCTTCGCCCCCTCCCCCCTGTACTGCACGATTCAAACAGCCCGGCGGTATTAGTGAATCTAGGCCTTAGTCCTCCCATAATTTGATCTTTCATTAATTCTGATAAAGGGATTCTGGATTTCTGCCCTCTCCATAAAAAAAGCATTAATGCTCCTATTGATAACCCGGACATCATTCTTATGAAGCCATAAAGATAGCATTTGTAAAAAAAAAAAATACGACCACTTTTATAACTCCATCATCTTTAATAATTGTATTCTACCTGTCAACCCCTGTCTACAGTGGCAACCCCATCCAAGACTTCAAAACTTTAATTAGGCATTTTTTTGGTGGTCCTAGATTTTCTTCCTATATTTTCTTTATTTTAGTAGGAATGCAGATACCTTGATACTTCATTTCAGTTTCCACCCACCGTAAAAGGAAATTTCCTCCGCACCTCTCTTTAAGGGCACCTGTAACATCTAAAGCTTCAGATTTATCCTGATTAATTTTTAAGCCAGCAAACGTGCCAAAATCTGTTTGGATTTGTAAACCCCTCTCCAGCGCTTCTCTAAGATTTCTCAGAAACACTAAGTCATCATCCATAAATGTCGCAGTTTTAAAGTTCTCCTTCCCCACCAAGAACTCAAAATGTATTCATTTGCAGCTATTTTTGAATAAGAGGATCTATTGAAAAGATATAAAGGATGGGTGACAAGGGGCATCCTTGTCTAACTCCTCTCTTTATAGGGGGAGGGGGGGACGGGACGGTGCCTTCTCCTCCTCCTTATTTAATGTTTATATAGAGCTGCTCTGTTGTCTTATGGACTGTCAAGGTTTATCCTATAAGATATATGCAGAATATGTAAAGCTGTACTTTCCAGTGTGAAGTAGTATGACAGAAACAGATCAGCTTATGGAGAACAGTTTGGGAGAACTTGAATAGTTGATAATAATTTGTTTCTGAACTCTGTAAAGACTGAAGTCAGTCAAGTGATCTAAGAACCTAAGAACATGCCATACTGGGTCAGACCAAGGGTCCATCAAGCCCAGCATCCTGTTTCCAACAGTGGCCAATCCAGGCCATAAGAACCTGGCAAGTACCCAAAACTAAGTATATCCCATGCTACTGATGCTAGTAATAGCAGTGGCTATTTTCTAAGTCAACTTGATTAATAGCAGGTAATGGACTTCTCCTCCAAGAACTTGTCCAAACCTTTTTTAAACACAGCTACACTAACTGCACTAACCACATCCCCTGGCAACAAATTCCAGAGTTTAATTATGCATTGAGTGAAAAAGAATTTTCTCCGATTAGTTTTAAATGTGCCACATGCTACCTTCAAGGAGTGCCCCCTAGTCCTTCTATTATCCGAAAGAGTAAATAACCAATTCACATTTACCCGTTCTAGACCTCTCATGATCTTAAAGACCTCTATCATATCCCCCCTCAGCCGTCTCTTCTCCAAGCTGAACAGCCCTAACCTCTTCAGCCTTTCCTCATAGGGGAGCTGTTCCATCCCCTTTATCATTTTGGTTGCCCTTCTCTGTACCTTCTCCATCGCAACTATATCTTTTTTGAGATGCAGCGACCAGAATTTAACACAGTACACAGACTTTGAGGGAACCCCATTGAATCCAGTTGATAGTATGAAAGAATTAGAGGTTTTTGGATTGATACCCGTCTAACTCTGAAAGGACAGATTGGGGCCACTCTTAAAGCAGGATTTTTCAGTTGAGATTATCAAGGAAGCTTAGACATTTTTTTTTACAGGAAAGGCCTTTTGGATGGCTGTTCAAGCCTTTGTATTGATTGCATTGGACTATTCTATCTTTATGTGGTCTACCTAATTGCCCTCCGAGATTTTGCAAAATGTGCAACATGTTTCATTGCAGGACCACACAAGAGCATGTGACACCTATGTGGCTGCCAGTCCTTTTATAGGATAAAGTATAGTGTTTCGTGTAATTATTGGGATTGGGCCAAGTTATTTATCTAATGTTTTGATAACATATGTACCTGCACAGAGTCTCTGATCTGAGGTAGTCCCATCAGTAAAAGATGTGCATTTTCAACAGATCAAAGATAGGGCCTGTTTATAGGGTCCATCCTTTGGAATGGCCTGCTATTGGAGCTACAGATAATATCTGACTATGCTTTCTTTTGGAAGAAGCTGAAATTATTGTTATTTTTAGAAGCTTTTTCTTAAAAGTAAGTTGAATGTTTTATTTTCGACACTTTGTGATAGGGTATGTTGGGATTGGAATGATTTAGTACATTGTGATGTATGTTACTGAGATGTTTACATATCTTATAATCCATTGAGAATATCTGGTCCGTATAAATGGAATAACAATCTTTAAATAAATAAATAAATTAAGTAAATGAAAGTATGGGAAAAGAAGTAGGAGTTAATATGACTAAAGGTCAATAGAAGTTGATTTGGACAGGTGTTAACCTTAGTTTCTATCAGAGGTGAATTTCTGACAGGTAATTCCAGGTCACCAACCCAGAACCATTTTGGATGTGCTTCCTTTTTTCCATTGGGAATAAGAGGAAGATAAAAGCTACCACTAGACCATATTTGGCATCTTTATTATTTAGAAAATTACCACTGGTTTCTGTTTTACAATCTTTCTATTTTTTAGTCCATGAAAGCCTGATTCAGAGACAGATTTACTAAGGATTTTCTCCCATTCTCTGGGTCAATAATCAATTTGTGTTAGGGCCTTAATGCATGCGATAATGCCCTAATGCTTTGCAATGCAAATGCGTATGCAAATCTACATTTGAGTATGCAAGTGGGAGGAGAGTGGGAGAGTAAATGCAAAGAGGGTCTCCTACCTCTTGCCACAGCTGATAATGCACAATAATGCGGGATTTAATGTCAGAAATAACTACACCTATTTGTTTTGGCAGAATGGGGGAAAACGTTATTATCGTGCACATTCGGTTGTTACCACAGTTCGCGGCTATTACTGCGCATGATAATTTGGGGCCTTCTTGCAAACACACCTGCCCATACCCTCTTGGGCCAATAAAAACAGCTCTTCCTTACCTGGCCTGCCTTCCTAGACTCATTGGGGGTACATTTTCAAAGGGTTACGCATGTAAGATATGCGCGTACCCCCGAAAACCTACCATTGCATGCGCCAAGCCTATTTTGCATAGGCTCATCGGCGCAAGCCCCGGGATGCACACGTATGTCCGGGGCTTTCAAAAATGGGGCGGTCCGGGTCAGGGCCGGGAGCATGGTTGTGGTCCGGGGGCAGGGCCAGGGGGGGCATGGCGGTGGTCTGGGGGCAGTCCTGGGCAGTCCCAAGTCCTCTGGCACAGTGGCCTGTTGCCGTGGGATGGCATGCCGCAGCCCCGGCCAGCACACGCAAGTTACACCTGCCTCGGGCAGGTGTATCTTCTGCATCAAAGGTAGGGGGATTTAGTTAGGGCTGGGGGGTGGGTTAGATAGGGGAGGAGGGGAAGGTGGGGGGGGAGCGGTAGAAAAATTGCCTCTGAAGACGCTCCGATTTCGGAGCAGCCTTGGGAAGGGGAATGGGGAAAACCATCATGGCTCCCTTGGGCTCGGCACAATAGCAAGGTTCACATGTGTGCACCCCCTTGTGTGCGCTGACCCTGGGATTTTATAACATGCGCGCGCGGCATCGTGCGCATGTTATAAAATCAGATGTACATTTGTGCGCGCCGGTAACACGCACAAATGTATCCCGTGCGTGTAAAATTTAAAATCGGCCCATTATGTTTGTGGCAAGTGTACTTGTGAGGGGATACTGGATGCTTGATGAGGATCACCACAGTCATGAAGAAAAAGAGAAGAAGAAGAGAACACTAACAACAACACCAGAACAGGCAAGTGAATTTCCAGGCCCTCCTTGGGAAGTCCCAGCACCTGAGGGTGAGCCACTGACCCCAGTGGAAAGACTGTAATAGCACCCACCATTTCTCCTAACCAAAGCTTCCTCTAATTGAAACCCATCGCAAAGGTGTTTGAAGCTATTTGCCTAGCCTTAGAGGTCTCCAGTTGCCATTGCTCACTAAAGAGATGTGACAGTCCTGCACGGCCCTAGGGCCTTACAGCTGAGAGCTAGTCATCTTGTGCTGCTGTATGTATGTACCTCTAATGCCAACTTGTTTGTTAGTTGCACATAGGCATAGGACTCCTGGGGTGGTTTCGGGTTAGAGGCCCTTGCTTGTCCAAATGACAGTCCTGCTTTGTGGCCCTCTCGGAAGAGTAGCTCTCCTATAGGCTGCGTTTCATGTGATGTTTGTCACTGTAACCATTTGTGCTGAGCAAGGCAGGTGTGCAGAGAGTCTCAGTGTATAGTACCCTGGCTGAAAAAGGTGTCATCTGCTGGGGCTCACAGGAGCCTACAAGTTGCCTGTTTATTAAACTAGCCACAGTGCTGAATGTATAGGCCTACTGCTCCCAGAGGTCTCATGTGGTTCCCCTGTGTTATGGTTAAGCGGTGTTTGGGTGGATTCTTGGGTACTGTGGCAGATGACCACGCCCACTGGGAGGAACCTAGTGAGGCGCCACAGTACTGGGCTAAAAGCAGGATGCACAAACACAGAGTTAGTTCTTTATTTATACAGCTTGAAGTATACCACCAGAAGTGGCACTAGTGAGGTAGTCTGGAAGTAGCAGTCTCAGGACCCTCGGCAGAGGGGACCCTTCTCACCCCGTTGGTATAGGGGGATTCCGGTGTAGGTTTCCCAGCAAGGCAGTACTGTGGATGAGATAGACTGAGAGTTAGATTACTCACTAGATGGTTGCTGTAGGTATATGAATTCCACCAGGTTGAAGAAGATGGTACAGGCACCGAGGCAGGGAGAGCAGGCCCTCGAGGAGCGAGTATCTGATCCCTGTAAGGCACCTGAAATAAAGCAGAGGGCCCTCTGAGGAGCAGGTACCCAGGTTAGCAATACCCTGAAGGGCAGAGGAGAGAGCTTCCAGCAGCAGCACGGAAGCGTCAGAGTAGCTTAGACAGGCCGAGAACAATCCTTTGCTAACTCAACGAGCTAGCAACTTAGTACAGGCTATATACCCGGATGGCGTGATGTCAGTAGAGGAGAATGCCCCCGAGGTTCACGCCAATGCTGGAATAAAGATGTAGATTGGCGTGCAACGCACGCACCCTAGTAGACCCTTGGGAGGAGTATGGCGGGGAGGCAGCACCATAGCTGTTCCGGGACGCCGGAGTTGTTCGGTTTGTAAATGCGGCGGCAGCCCATTTTCCCAAGGCAAGCGGGAGAAGCCTTGAACAAGGTGAGGCAAACGAGCGAAGCCATCTAGCACCGACGGACGCAACACCCTGATGGCTTATGCACTTTCTGTGTTGGTTTTCTTGCAGTGCGGGTACTGGTCCCTGGGGCTTGACTGCTGTTCTCTGGGGCTTGATGGCTGGGAAGGGCAGAGTCCTGGACGAGAGCTATGGAAACAAAGAAGGAGACATAAGTACCAAAGCTAAGAGGTACACACATGGAATATTTGGCATGACATGCACACTTTGCATCTCAAACAATGCGAGCACATTAAGCCAAATGATGTACACAACTGTAGCAGCCTTGCCATTAACAGCTGAGGTGAATTTACCGGCTCTGGTTCACATGGTGTCTAGCCTCTCAGCCATGCTCTTGAACATGTCCAGTCCCGGCTACTGGATGAGGCACTCCTCCATGGGTGTGAGCACAATTGAGCATGGGGCTCTTCCATTGGTCTGCCGGAAGTACTTGTTGCAGCTGCTGACCTTCATCTTTAATTGTGCCTTTATGTCCCGATACCTGTGGGCCATTTACTGAGCACTGCGCTGGACTCCACTTTGCCTGGATACTGCCTGCACAATGGTGCACCAGATCTGGCCCTTCGATGCCTTGGAGATCCTGGATGCATGGCTTCCAAAAGGAAGGGGTAATGCTCAGGACATCAATAATAATCATCTCATTGTCCTCGATGCTGAACTTGACAGCCCTCAGCCGAAGGCATCCAGCTGTCTGGCTGCCAGATGGGGTGCCCACTTCCCCTTCTGGAAAGATATCCTCTCTTTCCTCGTTCTCACTTCCCACTCCCATCTCCCCTTCCTTCCTGCCCCTTCCTGCCCCTGCACTGCAAACTCCCTTCCCTCTGCCCTCTCTCTCTATCCCTAGCCTGGCCCGTCCTCCTCCCTCTGTCCTCACCTGCCTATCCCTTTCCCCTCCTGCCTATTCTACCCTTTCCTCCTGCCTCTCTCTACTGTCCCTGTTCCCTACTCCTTCTCCTCTTTTCCCAGCACTCCTGCCCTCATCTTCACCTCCTCCTCTCCTCCCTCCTCCCCCCTCCTCTCCTCATGCCTCTCTCTTCTTTCTCCATGCCTCTCACATTTCAATTCTCTCCACTTCCTCACCACAACCACCACTAATCCACCCTCCTCCCCTCCTCCTCACCCCTTCCACTCTTCCTCTACACCACCATTCCTTCACACAAAAAGACCAATAGACAACGTGATAAACAAACAAAATATTTCACCACACACAAAATCACAAAAGAAACCAAGGGAAAAGGAAACAGATTATAACACAAAATGGGGACAACTTACTCAGTAACTGTATGAAAGCTCCAACTATCTCCAACAACTCCTTACCTCCTCTCTCCAACTCCTTTACAAGAGGCAGCTGCATGAAGTGGGTTATACATAAAACCAACAAATATGCCACCATGAGATGTGGATAATAGTGTTGCAATGTGGCTAATGATGCGCAACATGCTGATGCATCACGCAACGTGGTAATGTAGCACGTGATGCGGAAATAACCTATGTCTATTCAGGAGCAGGGAATTATGCTAACCATGCCCCTTTTTATCGTGAATGCTTATTTCTGCTATATTTAACAGCATTTTGATAAATCTAGGGGTCTGTGTCTCCGGGGAAATGGCATGGGGGTAGATTTTAAACATGCGTGTGCGCGTCCTGTTCATGCAGTCCCGGTGCGTGCACATAGGATGCGACAATTTTATAACCTGGGTGTGCTGTGCTTGCATGTTATAAAAATCGGATGGCCACATGCAGGGGGAGCGAATTTTCGATTAATAGTCAGGAAAAGCCAGAAAGGTACCGACACACAGTACTTAGGGACTTTACAGTAGATTATGTCTATGAACTCTACACCACAATAAGCATAAATATAATTCTATGTGTAATAAACTACCCGAGTAAGTACCTTGGTACATCTGGTCATGATCTACTTCGCTAAATGACTATGTATATTGATATATTGTAACCGAACCTTGACGGCACCTGTTAGAATGTACTATAGTACACTTTTATCGACATTAAATATGTGCCTACATGTAAACCGTTGTGATGGTATTTAACTTAGCAATGTTATAAAAAAGTTTTTAAATAAATAAAAATTTAAATGATGCAATCAGGCCTCCGCCAATTCCCTCCAATAAAGGAGCGGGCTGGGAAGGAACTTCCCTACCCCCTACCTAAACTCCCTCCCTCTTCCCCTCTCCTCCCCACCCCCTAAACCTTTTGTTTGAACTTACATTTGTTCTGTTTCATTACTTACTGCTCCTCTGGAGCAGAAGTAATCTGCACGCCAGCCGGCTGCTGGTGCGATCTTCCCCGAGACAGCAGCTAATGGCCGGTCTCCGTCCTGCCCCGCCCTACCCAGACTATATCCCCAGGCCTGCCCCTTTTCCAGGGCCTGGCACTTGTAAGCCTATCAGGACTTACGTGGCATGGCTGGGCCCTTTTGAAAATGCGCGCGACTCGTGCAGTGCCCAGCCACACTTATAAGTCCCAATTTTTACGCACACGGCTATTTTACAATTTGGCCTTTAATGAATTATACATAGAGTGCAAAAGGGTGCACCCACAAACTTGCAAAATTATAGTGAAAGCCTAAAAAATAAACCTAAATAAAGAACTTTAACTGCTACTGAAAAGGCATTAACCTGTACATTTGTTAACTATAATAATTATATCATTCCATTAGTAGTTATCATAACACAAAGTAGCCAAAATAATTTTGGGCACCAATAGTGTCAAAAATTTATTTTAAATATATATACATATACGTGTCTTCACCAATTACATGTAAAAATATGCCTTTCTAAATAAATAAAAAATATACTCCAATGCTTACCTCAACTGGCTGCATCAAAGTCAATGAATCTTCATCCAAGACTACTGGACAAAAAAGTAAGTGTTTTCTGAACTACTGTTCAAAAATATCCACAAATGCTGACTTCCAAATTTCAGCTTATACCTGTTTTCAGATATTCATGAAACCCAGTCCTCACTGGGAATTGTAATATCAATATTAGATATTTAGAGCATATGATTTGTTTTGTCTTGAATTTTTGGCATAACTTATGGAACAGAATTAAGGTCAGTCTTTCCTTTCATGTCGACTTGCCCTTCCAATTACCGTTTCACTCTCCCTCATTAGTGGGTAATTGCTCCATTCGTGTCTAAAATCCTTCTAGATATCCTACTTTGTTTAGCCCAGAAGGTTATGCTGAGTAATTGTAATCCAGTAATCTGACTGATCTGCAGTACTGGTGGAATTTAGCGTGCAGCATAATAGTATGAGGTGATAGTGGTGTAAATGAATAATAGAATTTACATGTTTCATGACACAAGGGAACTGGTGGAAATGCACATTCAAATTACGATTTTAGTACTGTTTCTTTCCTATTTTTCATAAACTGTACAATTTTTTTTTAAAAGAGTGAACATAAAAGGAAGCCACAGAAAAAAACTCAGTTTCTTTATATTTTGTGATTAATGACTAATCATAAAGGATTTTTTTGTCTGTTTGTGGCACATTCCTGTACTTTCCCTGGATAGTAGAATAAATTATATGTGGTGGGCTGTGATTTCACAGAAAGGCCAGAACTCTAACAGCTAAGCTTTGCTTTCTTTGCTATATATGTTTAATATTTTCTCAGTTTCTGCTTATGTTTTGAAATTGTGCCACTAATATCTCAAAGTATTTTGCTTGCCTATACTAATCTAAGTTTTTTGAAAACTTCTTGCTACTTTCCTTTAAATAAGTGTGTCAGAAAACCTTTGGCTGCATTTTCTCTGACTCTGGATAATAGCTTTTGAAAATATCTTGCTGCTTTAATCTTGAATCTGCTTAAGGAAGACTTTTTCATTTTTTTTTTTTTTTTTTACCTGGGCATTGTTGGAAAGAGAGAAGAATAAGAAAAGCCTCTTGGGATGGGGGAGAGCTCCTTTGAACAGAGCAAGCAGCTGAGAACTTTTGAGTTCTGGTTCCTCTAAGATTGTTATAAATTGACAGGGGGTGTCTCACATTCACTCACGTATACATTTTTGTTCTGTCTCTCTCTCTCAGTCATAGACACACATACAGTCCATTCTTAAGAGACACAAACATTCTTTCTCATACATACTCTGTGCACTTATTCTCACATGTTCACTCTCAGACACACACACACACACACATATACGAGTATACTCTCTCTCTCTCTCTGACATACACTTTCTCTCTCAAACACAGACACACAATCTGAATCACACATACACACACACAAACACTTTCTCTGACAAAGTCTTCCCCTTACCCCAGAAATCATGGAAGTTGTAGGGAAGGGGAGTGTCCCCTCCCTCCCTGAAATTATTGGATCATGAAAGGAGAGGTGATGGGAGTCCTTGTCCCCCCAAAAATCATCTGAGCATAGAGGGAGTATTCCCTTGCCCCTAGAAATCAGAGGGTGAGAGGCATCTGACCAGATTTCCCCCTATCCCCTGGACCTATCACAGCATTTCATTAAACATGGAACAAACTTTTATAAATAGTCATACTACAAGCTCAGCAATAATCACTGACAAAGCAGAATTTGGAGTCAAGAAATGACTGGAACCTGATCCAAAAAAGTGGGATCTGGATTCAGAGAGAAGACTGGAATCAGACCCTCCAGTGCAAGATCTGGAGTCACTGAGACTTAATCCGGAACTGGAGTTGCCAGGATTGAAGTCATTGGAACAACTGAACCCAGACTCTCCAGCATAGGGATTGGAATCACTAAGATGACAGGATTCAGACACTCCAGTGCAAGAATATAAATTGTTGAGAAAGCTGGAATCAGGTTCTCTGGAGCATGAACTAAAATTGCTGAGATGAGGGGAACATATTTTCTGTAAAAGAACTGGAGTTGCTGAGATGACCTCCAGCTTAAGAACTGGTATTGCTGAATGACCAAAGCTGGATTCTCCAGTATAAGAACTGGAGTCACTGGGATGACTGGAGCTGGATTCTCTGGTACAAGACTGGGAGTCATTGAGACTGCTGGAACAGTTATACAGTACATAAACTGGAGTCACTGAGGCCTGGATTTATCAAAATGCACTAAATATCACCTGCGATAGAAAAAGGGGTGTGTTTTATGGTAATAGGCACTTTATTGCAATAATACCTATGTGAAGAGCTAAGTTGGCAAATTGCAATAACTTTTTCACACTTTGAGATAAGTGTCAGTATGAGAGAAAGAGAGAGAGAGAGAGAAAGAGAAAGAGAGAGAGAGAGAGAAAGAGAGAGACAAACACTAACCCTAATACCTGCACACTAATAGGTATTTATATCCCTATGGGAGGCCCACCTAGTAACTCGAAGTGAGGTTTAGGTATTAGTGAAGGGATTAGGGGCCACTTTGACATTCAAAGTGAGATGTATGAACAGAACAGTGCTCTCTAGTGAAGATTTGATGACCCTCGGAGTGAGGACACTCACGCAAAGATGAGATTTGTGCAATGTTCTCTCAACCTAGCTTGATGGACTCTCTACCTGGCAATATCAAGCTAGGTTGAGAGAACATTGCACAAATCTCATTTTTGGGTGAGTTTCCTCACTCTAAAGGTCATCAAATCTTCACTAGAGAGCCACACTCTCTCTTTCCCTCTCTTTGTCTTTCTCTCTCTCTCCCTCTCCTAGTTGGGAGCAAAACCAGAATCTGTGAAAAATTGTTGTAGCTAAAATTGGTGTTAAAAGTCTTAATGCATGCAAAAACACCTTATAGCACTTTGATAAATGAGTGGGTGAGACAGCTGGATTCTTTGGTACAGAAACTAGAGGAGCTGAGATGGCCAGGTTTGCTGGTGCAGGATCAGGTTTTGCCATTACAAGGACTGGATTTGATAGAACTGAAGTAGCTAGGAATGGAGTTAGAATCTCTGGACTAGTTCTCACTGTGGGAAAAATGCATAGATATAGGTTTAATGAACATGATGGATTTGGGAGTTAATGATATCAGGCGGGAGTTTCATCGAACACAAAGCGACAATACATATTGATAACCATACAATTCTTTTTTTCTGTATAGATAAATTATTCATTGATAAAAGCTTGATTTCCAAAGTATTACAATGTAGAACAGAGAGCATTACAATGACAGATCATACCCCTAATTGGATGGACATTTCTGGATTTTCTGCAGGGAGGCCAGACATTTTGGACTCTTAATGAATCTCTTTTGAGGGATGAAGTGACTTTCCAAAAAAACGAAGATGACATCAAAGATAATTTTCTTTGAAATGATAATGATGAGGTGGATCAGGGCATCTTGTGGGATGGCTTGAAAGCTGTGATTTGGAGATGCATTAAAGAGCTTTCTCTTAAAAAGAAAATCTGGAAATCAAAGTGAAGGAGTTCAATTAGAACAAAAAAACTTACAGAATTAGAATTTCAACATAGAACAGGACCTCAGAGAATACTGGTCATCTAGAGGAGGCTCGGGGAAAGTTGAAAATTTTGCATGCAGATTAGATTAATTTCTAAATATTGCAAGTGAAGCAACAATATTATGTGTATGGGGATAAAGTAAGTAAAGTACTTGCATTGAAGTTGCATTCCCAGTTAAATGAAGTGAGTATTAACAAAATTAGTCTCTTCAGGGACCCTTATGTTTGACAGTGAAGGAATAAGACAAAGAGGTTTTACATTTTTACAAATTAATTTATACTCAAGATATTCATGTTGCTCTTGATAATATTGTAGATTATTTAGCTTCTATAAGCTTGCCTAAATTTCCAGATGAGGACAGAATAAATCTGGATAGGGAGATTTCAGATTTGGAATTGTTAAATTCAATTTCTTTTTTAAAAAGGGGAAAGCTCCAGGTAAAAATGGCTTGGGTCCCTGCTTTTGCAAAAAAAAAAAATGTAAGGGACTTTTGGTGAAAATATTTACCGTAGTATTTAATTCTATCTTGGGGAAGGGGAATCTTCCACCTCTTATATGTAGCAATTTGTGAGTCCTTTGTGTCAATCTTGTTGCAGTTCTGGCCGCGAGCACTGCTGCCAGGCCCTTACCTCCAGGCTCCTGGACCTGCTCCCGCTTCCAGAGGCCTGGGATGTGGCCTGTTTGGTGGCGTCCTCGCTGGGGTTGCGCCGCTGCGAGGTCTCCCTTGGATGCCCAGCTCCTAGTGGCGCTTGCGTGCCACTTGGGCGCTTTTCTAGGCCGTTTCCCGCCAGTGGTGACTCCGCCCAACTCCTGACGTCAGACGCTGCGGCCTTCATAAGCCGGCTGCGGCCATCCAGTCTTTGCCTTGCAACGGGTTAGCCTCCCAGTTTCCTGTTGCGCTGTACCCCGGAGTGACTCACTTTGTTTCGTCACTCCATTCCTGCTACAGTACCTGCCTGGTTCCTGCCTGCCTGCTACAGTACCTGCTTGGTTCCTGCCTGCCTGCTACAGTGCCTCTTGGTTCCAGTACCCGAGTCTTGCTACAGTTCCTGCCTGGTTCCAGAACCCGAGCCCAGTTACAGTATTGCTACTGTCCTAGTCTGGTTCCAGTTACCTGTCCTGATCCACAACCTGCCTAAGTCCCAGCGGCCGGGTCCCTACGGGCTCCTCCCGGGGGGGCCTTGCCTTCCAAGGGTGAAGCCACCTAAGTCCCAGCGGTTGGGCTCCTACGGGCTCCTCCCAGGGGAGTACCAGCTTCCAGGGTGAAGAGCATCTACGTCCTGCCTGAACATCTGCCTCCCGGCCTGCTATTCATTAGAGACATTGACCACCTTTCCCAGTCTCCAGCAGGTCGGCCCAAGGGTCCACTAAACAGAGACTCCCATAACAGATTGCAAGGCCATGGACTCGGCGGATGCACCTGTTCCCCTGGACCTGCCAGGGTTGGCCCATCAGCTGCAGTATCAACAACAGTACCTCAAGGCCCTTACCGGTTCGGTAGGGGAGTTGTCGGCCCGGTTGGATGCCAGGGCCTCGTCTGCCCCAGAACCAGCACTCGAGGTCCAAGACTCGTCAGTGACCCAGCTGCTCGCACCCTCTCGTTACGCTGGGGATTTAAGGACCTGCCGTGGCTTCTTGTACCAATGTTTTGTACGGTTCTCTTTGTTGCCTCGGCAGTTTCCCTCGGATGCGGTGAAAGTGGCATATATCCTGTCCCTGCTTGATGGGAAAGCCTTAATCTGGGCTTCTCCCCTTTGGGAAAACAATGATCCCTCGCTAATGAACCTACAACAGTTCATCTCGAACTTCCGCCAGGCCTTTGATGAGCCCACCCAAGTAGTTTGACCTGCTGCAACTTCGTCAGGGGGCTCGCTCCTTGGCAGATTATGCAATGGAGTTTCAGACTTTAGCCCAAGAAGTAGGTTGGCAAGATGGTAGTCTTAAGGCCATCTTCCTGGAAGGCCTCTCCGGACGCATAAAGGATGAAATCGCTGTTTGAGATCTGCCGGAGGACCTCAACGCCTTGATTGAGATGGTTGCCCGCATTGACCGCTGCCTACAACAATGGGCCAAGGAGCAACGCTGCTCTCGTCATAGTCCAGCTCGTGGGCCGAGACCTGTGCCCTCACCCAAGATTTCTCGTTCAGACGCTCCCACCTGCAAACCTATGCAGCTGGGACGGGCCCCGCTTTCTGCTGAAGAAAGGCAATGTCACCGTTCGTTGCAGTTGTGCTTGTATTGTGGCCAGAGGGGCCACGTCTTGGCACGCTGCCAGGAGCGTGTGGAAAACGCCAACCTAGGAGGTCGGGAGGAGCTCCTCCTAGGCTCTGCTACGGCTCCTCAATGTACTGTCCCTGTTACCTTGGAATATCCCGGAGGCTCCTTTGAGACGATGGTGTTCCTGGATTCTGGAGCCGGAGGTAATTTCATCCTGCAGGACTTAGTCACCCAGTTGCGAATCCCCACGCATAGATGGGAGGTCCCGTTACGAATTACCTCTATCCAGGGGACGCTTCTTCCAGGACCTGTCCAGATGTCCACAGCACCCATTATGGTCCGCACCGGGGTGATCCATTCGGAGGAGATAGCCTTCCTAGTGTTGGAGAAGGCTGTCCACCCTGTGGTGCTAGGGTTGCCATGGTTACAGAAACACTCGCCTACGATTCAGTGGGATACGCTACAGATTGTCAAATGGAGTCCTTTTTGCCTAGCTAATTGTATGAAAGTGCCTAAGACTCCCGCACTTCCCTTGATGCACTCTGCCTTGGGTCCTCCTGCACCTTATGAGGATTTTACGGATGTATTCTCCAAGATCAAGGCGGAGATCCTTCCGCAGCATCGTCCATATGACTGTGCTATAGACTTGCTACCTGGTACTATGCCCCCCCGAGGAAGGGTTTATCCCTTATCCATACCCGGGCCATGTCCGAGTACATTGCGGAGAATCTGGCCAAGGGCTTTATCTGCCCGTCCAAGTCGCCTGCAGGGGCAGGTTTCTTTTTTGTCAGCAAGAAAGACGGCTCACTGAGGCCTTGCATAGACTATCGAGGCCTAAATTCTATTACCAAGCAAGACCGCTACCCGCTCCCGTTAATCCCGGAGCTCCTTGATCACCTTCAAGGAGCGAAGATTTTCACAAAGTTGGACTTGCGAGGAGCATACAATTTAGTCAGAATCCGTCCCGGAGATGAGTGGAAAACCGCGTTTAATACCCGAGACGGGCATTACGAGTACCTCGTGATGCCTTTCGGCTTATGTAATGCCCCGGCGGTGTTCCAGCACCTGATGAATGAGGTGTTGCGGGACCTTCTGAACACCTGAGTAATTGTTTACCTCGACGATGTGTTAATTTACTCCCAGGATCTGTCATTACACTGTCAGCATGTCCGTCAAGTGCTCCAGATACTTAGGGAGCATGGTCTGTACGCGAAGCTGGAAAAATGTAGCTTTGAGAAGACGTCCCTGCCGTTCCTAGACTACATAGTCTCTGCAGCTGCTTTCGAATGGATCCTGAGAAAGTGGCGGCTATTAAGAATTGGCCCCGGCCAAGGGGTCTTAAAGCGTTGCAACGCTTCCTCGGCTTTTCCAGTTTCTACCGTCACTTTATTCCCAATTACTCTCGTATTGTGGCACCATTAACTGCCCCAAAAGGGGGCTAACATGGTGGATTGGCCTGCTTCTGCCTGTCAAGCTTTTGAGGCCCTCAAAGAAGCCTTCTTATTAGACACCTGCCTTCGCCATCCGGATCCCAGCCGGCCCTTCATGTGGAAGTTGATGCCTCCAATGTGGCCATGGGGGCCATACTGAGTCAGTACTCTGATTCTGGACAGTTGCTGCCCTGTTCATACTTCTCAAGGAAATTCTCCCCGGCAGAGAGCAACTACTGTATTGGTGACAAAGAGTTGCTAGCCGTGAAACTTGCCCTGGAGGAATGGAGACAGTGGTTGGAAGGAGCCAACCATCTGGTTACGATTTACACCGATCTCAAAAAAACTAGCATTCTTGAAGCAAGCCCGGTGGTCGCTGTTTTTTGACCGGTTTGACTTTACGTTACGCTACCGACCCAGCTCGAAGAACATTCGAGCTGATGCACTCTCGTGCTCCTCTGAGGTTGAAGAGACTCCTGATACACCCCAATATATCTTGGACCCTGAGAAAGTAAGTCTTGCTGCAACCTTAGTGTCCTCCCAAGGGAAGACCGTCATTGCACGTCGCTCCCGGAGAGCAGTTCTCACTTGGGCCCATGACTCCCTCACTGGGGACCATGCTGGTTGGAAAGGGACTTTAGACTTGATAAACCATTTTTACTGGTGGCCAACGGTGAGACAGGACGTCCAAGCTTTTGTGGGCTCATGCCCTACCCGTGCTGTTCAAAAGCCGCTCATCGGGAAGCCCAGGGGTCTGTTGCAACCATTGCCCATCCCGGTGGAGCCTTGGACACACATCTCCACTGATTTCGTCGTGGACCTTCCTGCCTCAGGAGGTAATTCGGTCATTTGGGTAACCATGGACCGATTTTCCAAAATGGCGCACTTTGTCCCTCTGCCTAAGCTACCTTCTGCACCTGACCTGGCCGGCCTGTTCGCCCAGCATATCTTTAGACTTCACGGTCTCCCGCAGGATATAGTCTCTGATGGAGGACCACAGTTTACAGCTCGTTATTGGAAAGCCCTATGCAAACGCTTCAATGTGCAACTTAGTCTTTCATCAGCGTTCCATCCTCAAAGTAATGGGCAAACGGAACGAACCAATCGAACCTTAAAGACTTTTCTTCGTGCCTTCATGAATGAACGACAAGATAATTGGGCTAAACTACCCCTGTGGGCGGAGTTCCCGTATAATAATCACACGCATGCTGCTACTGGAAGTTCGCCGTTCCTCGTTGTTTATGGGAAGCAACTTCGTCCGCCCTTACCTTCACCTGAACCTAGTGCACTCCCGGCAGTGCAACTCTCTGCTCGCCAGCTTCATTCCTTGTGGATCTCTACCCAGGAAAAGATCCGTAAATCCACCCTGTCCGCTAAGAAGTGGGCAGATAGGCATCGTCAGCCAGCACCTATCTTCCTCCCAGGAGACCGTGTCTGGCTTAGCACCAGAAATCTACAGCTATGTATCCCGTCTAGAAGACTAGCTCCGAAATTCTGTGGGCCTTTTCGAGTCGCCGAACGAGTGGGAGCAGTCTCATACCGTCTGCGCCTACCCTCCTCCATGCGCATATATGACGTTTTCCATGTGTCATTGCTGAAGCCTCTTGTGTTATCCAGGTACCACTCCCGGGCTCCTGAACCATCGGATCCTTCAGTACCGGACGAGGTCACGTAACAAGTGCGTGAAGTTTTGGATATCCGGTTTCATCAACACCAATGGGAATACTTGCTTGCCTGGGAGGGTTGCGGACCCGAGGATTATTCTTGGGAACCGGCCCGTAACATCTTCGACAAGAACTTATTACGGCAGTTCCATCTGGACCACCCAAGTAAACCTGGACCGCCTAAGAGGGGCTGTAAGAGGGGAGATGCTGTTGCGGTTCTGGCCACGAGCACCGCTGCCAGGCCCTTACCTCCAGGCTCCCGGACCTGCTCCCGCTTCCAGAGGCCTGGGATGCGGCCTGTTTGGTGGCGTCCTCACTGGGGCTGCGCCGCTGCGAGGTCTCCCTTGGACGCCCGGCTCCTAGGCACTTTTCTAGGCCGTTTCCCGCCAGTGGTGACTCCACCCAACTCCTGACGTCAGATGCCGCGGCCTTCATAAGCCGGCCGTGGCCATCCAGTCTTTGCCTTCCAATGGGTTAGCCTCCCGGTTTCCTGTTGCGCTGTGCCCCGGAGTGACTCACTTTGTTTCGTCGCTCCATTCC
This sequence comes from Rhinatrema bivittatum, assembly GCF_901001135.1. Taxonomy (NCBI): domain Eukaryota; kingdom Metazoa; phylum Chordata; class Amphibia; order Gymnophiona; family Rhinatrematidae; genus Rhinatrema; species Rhinatrema bivittatum. The sequence continues at coordinate 466,331,429 of NC_042616.1, forward strand.
TGCTACAGTACCTGCCTGGTTCCTGCCTGCCTGCTACAGTACCTGGTTGGTTCCTGCTTGCCTGCTACAGTTCCCTGCCTGGTTCCAGTACCGAGTCTTGCTCCAGTTCCTGCCTGGTTCCAGAACCCGAGCCCAGTTACAGTATTGCTACTGTCCTAGTCTGGTTCCAGTTACCTGTCCTGATCCACAACCCGCCTAAGTCCCAGCGGCCGGGCCCCTAAGGGCTCCTCCCTGGGGGGGGGGGGCCTCGGCTTCCAAGGGTGAAGCCATCTAAGTCCCAGTGGTTGGGCTCCTATGGGCTCCTCCCGGAGGAGTACCAGCTTCCAGGGTGAAGAGCATCTACGTCCTGCATGAACATCTGCCTCCCGGCCTGCTATTCATTAGAGACATTGACCACCTTTCCCAGTCTCCAGCAGGTCACCCCAAGGGTCCACTAAACAGAGACTCCCATCTTACTTTTAAATACTGATATTAAAATTCTTGTGAAGATTTTGGCTATTAGGCTGTCAAATGTTTTGTTATTTTTTTTTTTTGTAAATCAATTTTTATTAACTTTTCACATAACATTTAGACAACCGGCTGAATGCGGGTGGGTTCTGCGCCCGCCCCCAGCAACACTGAAAACAACATGTGCGGTTACAAGATAGACATTCCACCCCCCCCCCACACCACCTCCCACCCACCCCCCCCCCACCCCTCCCACGTTCCTCTGTTCATCCGCAATGACAGCTTGCCAGAAAAAGTCCAAATAGTCCGGAAAACCAAGCCAACCACAAGATCCTTGATAGACCAAGACAGTGAAGGTCCAGGCAGGAGATCGTCCCCTCAGCACGCAGTGAGGATCCTACTTCTGGCACGATGAGGAAGGACTTGTAAGTAGGGTTCCCAGATGTCCAAAAACCGGGCCCACATCCGAGGCGTCCCATGAGAAGAATAAGATTCCATATGCATCATAGTATAGAGGAGATTTCTCCACACCCAAAAGGAGGGTGGATCCACCTCCCGCCATTGCAATAAGATAACCCTCTTCCCCACCACCCCTGCCTTTTGGATGAAAAGGCGAGTACCCTGGTCCCGAATTCGCAGCGCCGGGATAAACCCAAAAAGCAACCAAGTTGGGGCAATGGGGATAGAAATCCCCAGAAGCTCCGCTAAAAACTTGGCAATAAGAGTCCAAAACCGCAAGACCCCCGGACATGCCCAAAAAGCGTGAGTCAAAGTGCCCACACTTCCCGGACAGCGAGGATAACAGTCAGTCCTGTCAAGTCGTTGCTGAAATGCTCGCTGAGGGGAAATATAGGCCCTGCTCAGGAACTTATACTGGATCTCTCTATAGGCGCTGCTACCCGAGACCCTGGACACTCCCCTAAAGCATACACTCAACAGAGATTCAGTCACGCCAAGCTCCCCATCGTTATTCCAACGAGCAGCCAGCCGAACCAATACCTCCCGATTATTAGTCTTAATTAACTGTCTATAATAATAAGAAATGGAGGGAGCCCGAACATTGGACAACTGCAGCACCTCCTCGAGCTTCTGGAAGACACCAAGCCGCAGGAAGGCCGGAGCCATCGATTTCAGGTAATGAGCAATTTGCAAGTACGAGAATATGTCCTTCCCATCCACCCCATAGCGGTCTCGGAGCTCAGGCCAGGTAAATTGCCGCCCCTCCATATGATAAAAATGTCCCAGATATGTGAGACCTTTGGCGTGCCATTTTTGAAAAACCCTGGACTGTGTTCCAGGAGTAAATTCTGGATTCCCCCCCACCGGCAAGAGATACGCGCATATACGCGGCAAGTGCAACCACTTAGTAAGCGCCACCCATGCTCCCCTAATCGGGCTCAAATTTACTGAGTGTGCGAGTGCTGTAGACAAATGAGTGGGTTCCGCCTGCATGGCATAAGTGAGAGCCACCGGGGCGGTCAATGCCCTATCCGCCGCGAGGGCAGTGTAGGACGCCTCGTCTAAGATCCAGTCCCGAATAATGCGCATATTACAGGCTAGATTATAGAGATATAGGTTTGGTACGCCCAATCCACCCGCACCCCACGGCATTTGTAGCCATACCAATGGTAGACGTGCCCTCTGTCCCCTCCAAAGAAAGCACCGAAGGGCACGGTCCAGGGACATCCTATCTGAGCGCTTAAGCTGAAGGGGTAAGGTCTGCAAGATATAAAGCCACTTCGGGAGCACCACCATTTTATAGAGATGCACCCGGCCACTAATAGTAAGTGGTAGAGGGCCCCAACGGTGCAACAGTTCCTGCGTATTTTGAAGGAGCGAGGGGATATTTGCTGCGTATATCTGATCCGGGAGTACCGTAATATTGAGTCCCAAATAACGGATGCCATTGGGAGCCCAGTGTAAGGGAAAGTCGCCCGGCCAGGTCACCCGCAGAGTATCAGGAAACGCCATCGCCATAGACTTCCCCTTGTTCAAGCGAAACCCCGAGAAGCCCCCAAAGGCTCCCATTATGTCCAACAAAATCGGTAATGATGTCTGCGGGCTTGTTAGAAACACCAAAAGATCGTCAGCAAAGGCCACGCTTCGAAATATCGTGTCGTGAAAGCGAATCCCCCGGATACCAGGCGTGTGTCGGATAGCCAATAGGAGGGGCTCCAGCTGTAAAACAAAAAGCAAGGGAGAAAGGGGACAGCCTTGACGAGTACCCCGGGTGATGTCGAACGGGACGGAGCGTTCCCCATTGACCACGAGAGACGCCTGCGGGTCCGTATAAAGAAGCCGTATTGCCTGTAAGAAAGGGCCATCTATCCCCATTCTCCGTAAGATATAAAAGAGATAAGGCCACTCCACCCGATCAAACGCTTTTTCCGCGTCAAAGCTTATCGTAAGAGATGGAGTATTAGTCGAGTGACAAATGTCTAAAGCAGTAAGAATCTTTCGGACGTTCGTTAACCCATATCGGCGTCGCACAAAACCTACTTGATGTGGGCCCACCAGAGTGGGGAGCACACTTGCCAACCGATCGGCTAGTATTTTCGCCAGGAGCTTCTGATCATAGTTTATCAGAGAAATAGGGCGATACGATTCCACCCTCTGCGGATCCTTCCCCGGCTTAGCAATTAGGGTAATATGCGCAGTATTTATCTGTGGCGGATAACTTCCTGTCGCGACCAAATCTGAAAAAAGGGCCCCCAGCGGGGCACTGATCTGATCGATCAGGCATCGATAGAACTCAGCCGCGTACCCGTCCGGTCCAGGCGCCTTCAGCCGTTTAGAATGGAGAATTACCCCTTTAATTTCTAGCTCAGTGATCGGAGCATTTAGCCGTTGCTGTTGCGCTGGAGTGAGCTCGGGAATGGGCAAAGAATCGCAGAACTGTTTACAGTTATCTTCCGACCACACCCCCGCACTATACAATTCCTCAAAATACCGCCGAAAGAGGCGTAATATGGTCTGAGTGCTGGTTTCAATCTGGCCAGACTCATTTTTTAGGCCCGCCACATGTCGGGTTCCCCTGGCTGAGCGGATCAGGTGAGACATCATTTCCCCAGCTTTATTGCCATATCGATATAGCTGATATTGATGATATAAGACACTTTTTTTTGCACGTGAGTGCAAGACAGTATTCAAAGTGCATTGGATAGAGTGATAATGATCCCGGAAGGGCGCCATATTACTCCGCAGGAGCTGGCGCTTCGCCCGCCGCAATTGATTATTAAGTTGTATAATTTGAGCATTGATGGACTTCTTACGATGGGCCACGTAGGAAATGATGTCCCCCCGTATCACCGCCTTCGCCGCGTACCAAAATAAAGATGGATTATCCATATGTGCCCCATTCAGGGTAGCATAGTCCGACCACGTTCCCGCAGGTATTTCTGGAAAGCTGGGTCGTCTGCCAGGTAGTACGGAAATCGCCATGACCTAGCGCCAGCGCTATGAGGCGCAAGCTGCAGGTCCACCCAGACTGGGGCGTGATCTGAGATCAGAATAGTTTCTATTCCCGCCTCCGCCACCATAGAGAAGGCATGACCACTAAGCATAAGGTAATCAATACGGGCATAAGTGGCATGAGCTCTAGATAGATGAGTAAATTCTTTGACCTCCGGATTTAACTGCCGCCAAACGTCCACCAAATGGAGTGTAGATTCTAACAGCCGAGGGCCCCTCCCCATCCCATACTCTCGACGTCCCGCTTGGGAGGTATCCACCTTGGGGTCCCTAATGATATTAAAATCACCCCCGACAATGAGAATGTCCGCCAAGTATGGTAACAGACACTCATAGAGCTTCTGGAAAAATAGGGCACAATAGGTATTAGGGGCATAGAGATTACAAAATACAATCTGATGGTGAAAAAGTTCAGCCACCACGATGAGATAGCGACCCTCCGGATCTTTAATTTCCTTGTGAATGGTAATCGGCAAACTTTTATGAAACATAATCGCCACCCCGGCTGATCTGGAGGTCGCCGATGCATAGGCCACCTGTCCCACCCAGTTACGGCTTAACTTAAGATGTTCAGCATCGTTGAGGTGGGTTTCTTGAAGAAATCCAACCATCGCTTCCTTCCTCTTTAAATGTGTCAAGATCTTGGTGCGTTTGATGGGGGAATGTATCCCCCCGACATTCCATGAAATTACTCGGGTAAGAATACTAGAGATACATGTTTAAGCAAAGCATTTCTCGCAGAGGTAATACATTTGAGCATATCTGAACTCCCCCAGCATGAGTCCAGACGTGAAGCATTTTGCCACGGAACATCTTAGCAAAGGTACCAAACCAATGGCCTAAACTGGACCGATGAGACGTCCAAACAGAGGAATATCCCCTCCCTCCCAACCCCCCTACCAACCCCGACCCCTCCCTATCCCCCCCACCCTGTCCCCTATCCCAACCCGTCCCAAGTGAAAACACAACAACCATAGCGGAAATCCCACAGGGTGCCGTGTTAGGAGATCACGCAGCCACCCTACACCGGTGCGTGGATATCCTGCACCCCCCCCCCCCCCCCCGCCTTCCTCCCCCACCCCCACCAGCCGATAGTTCCACAATGTTAATTCGTGGCGTGCTATTGAGCTCTGGTATGACCCATCCTACTCATGTAATACAATGAGGACCCTAAAATTCTACACAGAGACATCCCAACCCCATCAGTCCACACTGGTAACAGAGAGAAGAAAGAAGAGAAAAAAAGAAAAGAGAAAGAAGGTATGGAGAAACCAGCACAAGCAAAATGATAACCAAGGGACCATGTAATGAAATCCCTCTAGTGTTTTACATACAAGAACACTTAACCATATGCATAAAATATGAAGTCCAGTGAGTAAACAACAGTGTCTGTCAACAAAAAAAATACTTTTCATACCCACTGTACTAATGCGCCAGACCCGGCAGCAAAAAAATGCACACCCACAACTAAGCAACAGAGCTTTAAGGGGTACCAAACAGCCAATAAACAGCAACAAAAAAAACCCCCTTCAGTACATGAAGTATCTGCCAGACGTGACAGGATCCTTGTCCGTCTGCCGGGCCGCCAATGAAGGCCAAACACCAGACAGCCAAATACTCGGCATCTAGGGGCCCATAGTCCATGTCAGCAAAAGTAGAAAACAAACATAGCAACAAAATCAACACAAAAAAAAAAAAAGAAACGAACCACCCAGCCCACCATGTTCCTGGCTGAGTCCGCTAGGTAAAAAAAAAACGGAGGGTGATGCTGACTCAAGGGTAGAAAAAATAAAAAAGAAAGAGAAAGAGAGAAAGAAAAAAAAAAAGGGAAGAGAGAAAAAAAAAATACTAAAAACCGGCGTGCAGTGAGATGGCCCTCTGTAGCTTCTGGCTCTTCGTCTCCCGACTATTTCAGCTCCACCTCGCAGACTCATGGAGGCGCAACATTGCTCGCCCTGCGTTCTTCCACGAAGGCCTGCGCTTGTGCAGGCGTTTCAAACCACCGGGGCCCCTCAGCTGTGGTCACTCGCAAGCGGGCAGGGTAGATGATAGTCGCCCGGAGGCCCATGTTGATCAGGTTTGAACAATGGGGAGCCATAGCACGCCTTTGCAGGGAAACTCCGGCCGAGAAATCCTGGAATAGTAAGACTTTCCGTCCCTCCAGTTGAAGGCTGCGACCTCCCCTGAGCGCCCGAAGAATATCAACTTTATGTGCATAATTCAAAAGCTTGACAATTACAGGCCGCGGCCGCGTTGTCTCCCTCTGCCGCTGGCCTAATCGATGAGCCCGCTCCACGCGCAGCGGACCATTCGTCAGGGGTAGGGACAGCTGTTCCATCAACCATTTTTCTACATAGGAGGGTAAGTCTACGTCCGTAATCGACTCCGGCAACCCGATCAGGCGGACATTCGAGCGGCGCGACCTATTTTCAAGGTCCTCGAGTTTTTGGGCCTGCTGCGAAAGAGAAGTCTTGAGAGCGGCGATATCGTTGCGGGCAGTCACCAGGTCGTCATGCGCCTCCGACACCCTCGACTCTAATTCAACCATACGAGGTTCAAAGCCCTGCAGAGATTGTTTAAGGTCCGCGATTTGCTCGGCAATCGCCTTAAGTTCAGGGCCAAGCGCGGCCGCCATCGCCGTCTTTATGTGCTCTAAATCGATACCTGACAACGGCTGGCCTGGCGGCATGCGATCCGGCGAAGATGGCGGGTCCGTTCCTTTAGGCCTCTCTCGCTCTTTGTCTTTTCGGATCGTTCGAGTCGCCATGATTTACCGCCTAGGAGACACCGATAGTGATATTGGAGAGCAGGGAGCAATTGTAGAGAACGCCAAGTAGTTAGAGGCTGGGGATGGGCTCGGATCAGGAGACAGGACTCGGAGCTAAGGGTTCCACATCCACCTTCCCCGCTGGCTCACGTGATCTCCTGTTTTGTTATTTTTAAATTTTTATCCCAGGTCACCAAGCATCCAACTGTGATATGTAAAATTCTTCGTGTGATTTGGGCTGCTAAGCAGGAGCATACACCTTCTATGTCATTGTCAGTAGAGGCAGAAAAGGACTTTGACAGTTTATGATCAAAATACTGAAGAAAATGAACTTGAGGGAGAATTTTCAGAAATGGGTGCAGAAACTATAATAAACCTCAAGCCGGCATCAAAGTAAATGAGGATTATTCAGGGGAACCAGACAGGGCCGCCCCTTGCCACCTTTGCTTTTTGCACTAACAATGGCACCCTTGGCTGAAGTGATAAAGGAGTAATTGAGACGTTACTGGAGTAAAGCTTGGCTAAGATCTCTATAAAATTACTTTTACTGTTACCAACCCTATAAAATCTTTATCAGTCCTTATGAAGAATTAGAAAAATGTGGCCAGGTTTCTGTCTTCAAGATAAATTTGGATAAATCCAAAGCACTAAATTAACATGCCTGAAAAAAATAGTGAATGGCCTGAATATGAATTTCCCATTCCATTGAGCTAAGGAAAGAATTAGAATCTTGGGAGTACAAATTTAAGATGAAACAAGTTATTTGATCGTAATAATCTTCTTTTGTTTAAGGCTATTCTGAAGGATCTTTGAGATGGTCTCTTGAGGTATAAACCAGGTCTTTTATACATTCTATCTCACAGTCTGTTTTTTACCTAATTACAACGTTAATTTTTAGCCTCTATTTATTAGCTTCTTATTGAACTATTGTAATTTATTTTGGAATATGTTATTATTTACTTTTATTTCCTTTACTATTTTGGATTATTTTAGATGTATATTGTAAACCATAGAGATAGAACTTGTTTCTGTGCAATGGTATATAAAAATCATATAAATAAATAAATAAAGATGGAGTGGTTTTAACTTCTTTTGTTTTTGGTGTGTAGCAGCTGTGAAGTAGAATATTTTGCCCAAATTATGTTATCTTTTTCAGGCCTTGCCACTGAAATCTCAAAAGAAAAAGTGAAGTGTTTCCAGGGAAGATATTTTTTTATTATATCTGGAAATATTGACCATTTCATGTTGCAAAAGCTAGCTTAAAAGTGAGAGGTGGATAGGGGGTACCTAATTAGCCATGAAACAGGACAGTGATGGAATGGAGATTATTCTATAAATTTTCTGTAAGAGTTTCAAATAAGATTTATAATTTGGGTACCTAAGAAAGACAGGGGAGTACTGAATATTTGCAATCTTTTCACAAAATTTACTTTACAAACTTGGACTAATGTATAATTTAGCTTGAAGCTTACAAAAGCTGCATTTCTTAACTCTCCAATTAAAATTAACAAAGCTTTTCCACTGAAGTTACAATGGTTAGTCTTTAATAGATGGGAAGACGTAGTCTTATGGAGATGGGGCCAAATTTTTCTCAAAGGGGAAGTTAATTAGTTTTTCTGATTTGGGAGATAAATATGTTTTTGGTCGACAAGCATGGCTGAATTAGCCATGGCACATGAGTGATGTAATCAAACAGTACTGAATGGACTCATCTTTCTAGTTCAGTAAAGTTTTACTACTGAGCATGCATAAGCGCTTCTGCTTGCACACTGCCTCCTGAACCCCTCAATCAATTGTAGGACTTGGCTTTAGCTAGTAGTCCATTCTCCATGGAAGCAGGTAGGTATTAAGTATGGCTTATCCATCCTGCTGTTTACAGAAAATGCTGTTCTTTCTCCATCAACAAAATTGTTTTCTCCATCAACAATAGGACCATATTAACCATGACATGTGATAAGTTCCAAACTGAGAGTTGCATATTGGAGGACTTATTGAATAAGCAATCCAGATCCCCTGTGGAAAGTGGACTACTGAGTGAATAGGCTGCGTAAAACTGCTTGCCCAAAGTTACTGGTGCTTCTGGAGAGATTGCCCAGACAGATCAAGTTGCAACTTTGCAAATGTCTTTGAGACAATTCTTAGGTGAGTCAGAGGGGTAGCAATAGGTCTTACTAGATGAGCCTTGAGAGAATCTGTAAACTAAAGACCAACCAGAACATAATAATGTATGATATAATCTGCTAGCCAGCTGGATAACATGTGCTTGGCAGCAGCTAAGCCCAATCTGTTAGGATCGTAGGAGATAAGAAGTTGAGAAACCTGATGATATGGTTGAATTCTCTTCAGATAATAGGCTAAGGCATTTTTACAGTCCAGTGTAAGGAGAACTTTCTCCCCTTTATGTGCATGAGATCTTGGAAAGAACATGGGCAAAACAATATCTTGATTCAAATGAAATGCAGAAACCAGTATAGGCAGAAACTTAAGATGATTGTGGAGTTTCTCACCAAGTTTTCTCATATCCCTATACTGATGTTTCCAAGGGGGACACAACACCCATGGCACCTCCTGCTCATCCTCTCCTGATAAATCACAGCCCAGTGCCCTTCTATCTCTCGTGTTGATGCTGTTGTTCAACATTCTTCTCCTCTTCCTCCACAGTGAGGCTGCCAAACCCTGCCCTTTGCTTTCTGATCTTCCTGTTGATCCCAACTGCCCTCTCAATGTTTGCTGATGCTGCCCATCCATGCACCTCTATCCTACCCCTGTCACCATAGAAAGGAAAGGTACTCAGTAGCATCACTAGAGCTTTGGAAGGGAAAGAAAGGGTTGGGCTGCATTATAAGAATGGGAAGGAGGGACTCTGCATCGTCTGTGAGGGGTGAGAGGCAGAGGATGGGGCTAGGGGGCACCAGTGAAGGCGAAGAGGCTGGGGCTCAGTAGCATCAATAAGGGCTGGGAGGGAAAAGGCAAGGCTCTGCAGCCTCAGGAACTGGGAAAATATCGAACGAGATTTGGTGCATTAACCGTAAAGTGAAAGCAAACACAAGGGATACAGATCTGCTTCAGGTTTTCACAGTTTTTCTGGGAAATATTTGAACGAAATTTCCCAGTAGATCTGAGGAAAATCTATAAATTACATAAAACTTGAACAAGGCTGGTTCAAGTTTTGAGTCCCACCTCAAATTATTTGCACATCTCTATTCATCTTTCCTAAGTGTTCAAAAGAATATATCGGCTAAACTAGCTTGATTTCATAGCTCACATTAATAAAAATGAAATTTATTTGGCTCTTATTTAAAAATAATTTTGAGAGCAATGTTGCTTTTTTTCTATTAAAGCATTGTTTCCTCTTTCCAGTTTCCAACAGTGAAAATAAAACATCTGCATCATTCATAAGGAAATAAATGCAAGAGCGGAAAGGAAGAAATTCAGCTCATAGGAACCTACAACTCAAAGCTTTGAGGAAATATTTACATGATTCTGAGAAGAATACATTAAAATTAAACATTTATGAACCAAATTACAGTCTTTACTTACTACTGTACAGCATGAGGAACCTACTACTGTTTTCCTATATGAAGTGCATCACAGGCTAATGGGCATGGTGATTCTGTTTTTATTTCTCAGAATTCTTGGCTTTTCTTTTCCTGGTTATTCTGTAAAAATCAGTTTAGAGAAAAAAAGTTATTTGCAATACATAGACTAAAATTTGATACTGCATTTAATTAATATTCTTCCAATCCACCCTTTCTTTCTTTTTTCCTTTCATCCTTTCTTTAATTCCAACTAAAACTGAAAAATACTGTAGCCATGATTCAATCTGTCCAACGGTCTATCTGTGAAGGGGGCATGATAACTTCTGTGCAAGTTCACTAATTGGGTCTAAACTTAGAGGGAAGGAAGAGCATGGACCTGGCACCTACCCTGTTGAAAATTATCCGGATCCAATAAGGCCATTTTCATAGAACCATACTAACACAGTAGATGAGGCACTAAAAGGCCCACCAGCACATCTAGTCTGCCCATTTCTTCTGTCCACATTGCTACGGCTACATCCCAGCTGCCAGTCACAGAGTGTTACTGCCTACAAGATCCAGTCTTTTAGGTCTTCGGCCTTGGTACTCCACCATCTTATAAAAGACACTGTCTTAGTTGCCTCCCGTACCCCGTCTTTCTCATGTCTAAATTCAAATCTCTGTAATAATCTACATATTCCAGCAAAACTAGCAGGGTTGTTGCTCAAACATCCAACTTCCTAGGTCCCCTGCATAGCCTGCCCAACAGGCCCAGCTGCATGAGTGCCTGAGTTTCTGCTAGGACTTTCTAGTTTTTCCAGTAATTGCGACCTGCCAGACAGACCCAGCGGCTTGTTGATTCTACCATCACAGCCTGGCAGACCAACTGCTCTGTTTCCACTGTGACCTCTAATATCACATATTACCCACTCTGCCATTCATTCTGGCAGCTACAACACTCATTGCTGAATCAGTCTAGTAATGCACTATAAACATTTAAACATGTGCCTCCAAGTCACACATTTTCCTCTCTTCATTTTTAGCTACCTTGTATCCTCTGTGCTTATTGTATGTCCTCTCAAACTCTGTTATAGTTTTAGCCTCTGCCCTCTACCACAGGAAGGTGTTCCATGCAGCCATCACCCTTTCTGCAAAAAAAAAAAAAAGAATGAAATTGCTGATCTTTCTTCTCAATCTTCCATCTTGGGGTCTCATGGTATATCTCCTTGTTCTAGAACTTTCCATTGAAACAAATTTGCTTCTTTCAATAGGGTCAAAGTTGAAAGATGATAGAAAATCTACATTATAACAATGATGGAGGAGTAGCCGAGTGGTTACAGCAGTAGACTACAAAACAGGGTTCCAAACCCACTGCTACTCCTTGTGACCTTGGGCAAGTCACTTCACCCTCCATTGCCTCAGGTACAAACTTAGGCCTGGATTCATCATTTATCGCAGAATGATAAATGATAAATCTTCCTGATGTTCCCAATTGCCCTTTCAACATTTGCTGATGCTGCCCATCCATGCACCTCTATCCTATCCCTGTCACCATAGAAAGGAAAGTAGCATCACTAGCATCATTAGCATCATTTATCGCAGAATGATGAATCCAGCGAAAACGGGGGGTGGGGGACGTGCCTGTGAAAGCCCGCAGCCTCACAGCACCGTGGTGTGCCGGCTGCCGGCTTTTGCACTGAATCTGCCAACAATAACGGTAATGTTATCACCGGCAGCGAAGACACTGCCGACTCCGCCCCCTCCCTGCCCTGACTCCTCCCCTCCCCCGCCCCGACTCCTCCCTCCCCCAATTTGCATGCTATCGCACACGATACAGCCGTATCGCGTGCGATAAGCCTTTGATAAATGACCCCCTTAGAGCCTCATTTACTAAGCATATTTCCCATAGACCCAGAATGGAAGAAAAACCTTAGTAAATCAGGGCCTTATATTGTAAGCCCTCTGAGGATAGAGAAATATGAAAAGTATCTCAATGTTATCTGTTTTAAAGTGCCAAAAAGCAGAATATAAAGCAGAATATAAAATAAATCACGTTCTCCCTTTTTTGTAATCTAAATTAGTAATAATTTAAGGCTTGATTCACTTAAGGATGGGATGTAGAAAAATACATGACCAATGTTATCCATCAACTTCAGTAAATAAAAACTAACATTGCTCAGAGGCCCTACATATAACAACAACAAAAAAAAAAATCATAGAAAGAAGCCTTTTTAAACTATCCCTGCTTTGAATCATGTAACACTTAATTAGATTCATTATAATATGCATGAGCAAAGAATTGTGTTTGCTATGTTAGTCCTCTTGGATATGTAGAATTAAAGGTCAATAAAAAGGTTGTAGGTGTTACTTTTTTTTTTATTGGACTAATACTTATGTGGCTAGCTTTCCAGAGTTGTCTTCACTTCATCAGGTCAGTGAAAGAACAGTGTGGATATACTGGGTTTAATTGGAACAGGCACATGTTAGTGAGTGCAGATGGCTTGCTGTATGGTTTTCTTGCTTGTCGGTGTGCTTTTGGATGCCTGCATGTCTTAGTTGGTTATTATACGGTATCTGCATTCTGTTGTGGAGAAAGTGAAGGTTGTTGAGTTATTCATTTGTTGTGCTTAATCTCATGCTTTTTGATCTGTTATTAACTTCCCTTTCCTTTTTCATTATGGGCTTAATTTTCAAAAGCATTTAAAGCTTAAAAATAGATTTTACATGGGTAAAGGCCCTGTCCTGGGGAAGAGTGTGCTGGCAGCCGGCCGGCGCACAGAACTTACTTCATCTAGTCAGATGAAGTGAATTCCAAAATAAAATAAAAGGTAGGAAGTGGAGGTTTAGGGGTTAGGGAGGAGAGGGAAAAAGGGAGGCAGAGTAGGAAGGGGGATAGGGACGTTCCTTCCCAGTCTGCTCCTCAATTGGCTGATCACGTCGTCACACATTATTTTTTAAAAATCCCCCGCTTGTGCGTATGAGATGCCACCCGCCCACATATGCATGCGCCAACATAAAAATCAGCCAGGCATGTGCGCATCAGTATTGTATTTTATAACATGCATGCGGCGAGGCGCGCATGTTATAACATCGGCGCGTCTATTAAAATCTACCCCTAAATGCGGATAAATGGCTTTTGAAAATTGCTACAATAGTATTCTACATTTAAATGCGTAACTCCTTTGAAAATTCACTTCAGTAGGGTTAATTAATTACAGTGGTGCAAACTTCTGTTGCACTGCATTTTCTGCTACCCTCTGATTCTGCGAGATTGCTGTTTACTATTTCCCTTTGCCTACTTTCTCGTCTTAGCTGAAGAAATGCATTTGGGAGCTGTAGGTGGTTAGCTGGGGGTTAAGGAACAGTTTAAGTATTTGCTTCCTTGTATGCTCTCTCTCTTCTTTTACAATAACACCTTGAGATGCTGCTGCCCCGCCTGCTGGGGTATGAGCAGTAGCATGAAGAGGTGCAGAGAAGACATGCCAACATCCCAGGAAGGGGGAGGAATTCAGGCAAACCCCTCTGTCCTCAAGAAAGAAAGCGAGAGTATAGCTTCATTTGCTTTGTTTTTATTTTCTATATACTTTTTAAAAGTTATTCTTTATTTAGCATGTAGTGTCAATCCATCCATGACCTGCTTTGCATACCTGAGAACTTTTGAGTTCTGGGCATCCTGAGATTGGTGTGTGTGTGTGTGCGAGTGCGTGCGCGTGTGTGTGAAGGGGAGGGGGCTGCACAGACTTTGCTCTTTTCCTACCCCCTTCTCCTTTCTCAATCCCTCCCCCCCCCCAATGAGCAACTTTATTCTTAATTTATATTCTCTATCAGATAATAAAATAGTTGTCAACCTTTGGTGGCTCTGATGTGATTTTCTTTATGATTGAACTTTTTTTTTTCTTATTCTCTGTCCTTATCTCTATTCTTTTTTTTATTTTCTATCTCTCTGGTGGCCTTCCTTTTTCTTTTCTGTTTTCACTTTTATCTCTTTCTTCAGCAGCAGATACTTTAATACTTTTACTTCCTTCTTTTATTTTTCCCTTCTGCTCTTTTCCTTCTTTTTTCTCCTCCTATTTATCCTGTCTGCTCTGCTTTTATAGTCCTTCCTATACTTTCTGCTGCACTATCTCCTTCATTCCTCATCACCTTCCTTCTATATTATCACCCTGGATTCCTCTCCCAACCCTTTCTCTCTTACACACACAAACACACACACACTTGCTCTCTCTCTCTCTGTTGCGTCCGTTGGTCTCAGACGGCTTTGACCTCTGTGCCTCACCTTTCTCTCTGCTCTCCCCGCTAGCCTTGGGAAGATGGCTACTGCCGTGTCTGCTTGCCGTTCTCTCCGGCATCCCCGGAATGGCTATGGCAAGGCTATCCGCCATGTTTCTCCTGAGGGCCTCCTAGGGTGCGTGCGCACACGCCACCCATGTCTTTATCCACGTCATGGCGGGAACTTCGGGAGCGTTCCCCTCGAGTGATGTCACGCTATCCGGGTATTTAGCCTGCCCTTTGCTTGCTAACAATTCGAGTTAGCAAGGATTGGATATGCCTCCGGTCTAAGCTACTCTGCCGCTTCCGTGATGCTGCTGGAAGCTCTCTCTGCCCTTCGGGGTTATTCATCTAACCTGGGTACCCGCTCCTTGGGGGCCCTTTGCTTTCTTTCAGGTGCCTATCTGGGATACCAAGTACTCGCTCCTCAAATGCCTGCTCTCCCTGCCTTGGTGCCTGCAATCCAACTACTTCTGCTTGCTGGTATTTACAAAATTACAGCTACCAACTTAGGCCTGGATTTATCAAATGCGGTAAATATCGCATGTGATGGGAAAAGGGGCATGTTTTATGGTAATAGGGAGTTTATCGCAATTTGCACTAATACCTATGTGAAGGTTTAAGTTACTGCAAATTGCGATAACTTTTTTGCACTTTGAGATAAGTGCCAGAATGTGGTATTTCCTACATACAACCACTGGGGGGACTATGTTTACGAGTGAGAGTGAGAGTGAGAGTGAGAGTGAGAGTGAGAGAGAGAGAGAGAGAGACTAGCCATAATGCCCTCACACTAATAGGTATTTATATCCCTATGGGAGGCCCACCTAGTAACTCGAAGTGAGGTTTAGGTATTAATATAGGGGTTAGGGGCCACTTTGACGTTCAAAGTGAGATGTACGAACAGAACAGTGCTCTCTAGTGAAGATTTGTTGACCCTCAGAGTGAGGACACTCATGCAAAGATGAGATTTGGGCAATGTTCTCTCAACCTAGCTTGATGGACTCTCTACCTGGTAACATCAAGCTAGGTTGAGAGAACATTGCACAAATCTCATCTTTGGGTGAGTTTCCTCACTCCAAAGGTCATCAAATCTTCACTAGGGCACTATTCTCTCTCTTTCTCTCTCTCTCTCTCTCTCTCTCTCTCTCTCTCACACACACAGCTAGGTGGATGCTCTGGGAGCTACCAGAAAGTTGTAGTTAAAGCCATGCAGTAGGGCTTCGGTAAACCTAAATCCTCCTCTTTTTCGAACTTGCATCGCACCATACGATATGGTGCTATCGCATGCATTAACGGGGCATTTTGCATGTGAAAACGCACTTTGATAAATGAGGGGGTTAGTGAGTAATCTAACCTTGTCAGTCTGTCTCATCTACAGCTCAGCCCTGGGAACCTGCATCCGGAATTCTCTATACTATCGTGTTCTGCTAATATCTACCATTGTGAGACGGGTCTCATCTGCCAAGGATCCCTGGACTGCTACCTCTGGATCACCTCACTACTGCCACCTCTGGTGGTATACCTCAGCTGTATAATAAAAGACAAATCTCTGTGTTTGCGTGTCTCGAGTCTAGCCTAGTACTGCGGTTCCTCACGGGGCTCATCCCCATGGAAGTGGCCATCACCGCAGTACCCAAGAATCCACTCCAACCATAACACTCTCTTACAAATACACACACATTCTCTCTCTCTCTCGCTCTTACACACAGACACGCACACACACACACATACACACTCTCCTTCTCTCTCTCTATTTCTTGCTCTCTTCACCCACTGCCCTTTCCAGCACTCACTCTGCTTTCTCCTCTCACTGCCTCTTCACACCCTGGCCTCTCACTGACAACCCTTCTACATACACACTCACAGATACTCCCTTTCCCTGCTCCTTTGATCTCTTAGACACACATGCCTACTTTCTCTTGCCTTCTAAATTTCCCTCTCCTTTACCATGCAGGACTAGAAAGAAAGACAGTGCTTAATTAATGATGAACCAATCAGAGCTGGGAGGTGGAGAATTAACAGCAGACTTTCCTCTCAGTTCCTGCTTTGGACTCGGTCTTAGAGGCTGTCAGCTTGACAGCATAGATGGAGGAAAAAGGAAACGGCTTAGAAGGTGATTTCTGGCACTGGGAGATCTTGGGTGTTCTCCTGGAAACTCAGAGAAAGGGATCCAAACTCAGAGTCTCTGAGCCAAATCCAGAATGTTCCCCAGTATGCTGGTTTATGCATTGCTGTGTGTGAATCTAAAGATACAAGTGGTTATATGTAGGGTTCTGCATCCGTTTCGAAAGAGCCTGAAAAATGCAACAGAACAGCCTGTTCTGTTACATGTCACTTCAAAACACAGTGAAACAAGACCCTCAATCAAATTCATTGGGTTTGTTTCATTTCATAAATAGCCTGCTTGGTACTGCAAAAAAAAAAAACAAAAAACCAAAACAAACAAAACAAAACATGCGAAACACTGGAAAAAAACCAACAAAACCTCAGTGCTGCCAAAATTTAAAATATTGAACCCCTCTCCACCCTGGACCTTCCCCTATGACTCTCCCACTCCCTTTTGGATGTCGCTTGCCCCTTCTGTGGGATTTCTGAAGTCCAAATAAGGAAGGAGCTCTCCCCATTTGAAAGTGGCACTGACTGCATTTTGTTGTATAGTTGTGTGTGCCGCACGGCAGCAAAACAAAATGTAACCAACCTTAGTGCTAGCTGGTGCCAGTTTCAAACTGGGACCCAGCAGAGCAGGGATAACATCCTCATTTGGACTTCAGAGACCACACAAAAGGGGTTAAGAGGTACCAGGGAGGTGAAGAGCATAGGTGAAGGCCCGGGAAGGTGCTATTTTAATTTTTCGTTGGCTCTGAGTTTTGTTTCAGTAGGAGAAGGGGAAGAACCTGGCCCCTTAGCTTCGAGTTGTTTTCTTTTTCTTTTCTTTTTTTTTTACTGATTTTTAAATTTCATTTTAAATCAATGAAACAGAATTTAACATAAAAAGAAATGATAAACCCAGCCAAAAATATATATATAATAAAATAATTAAACAATGTTGTTTTTTTAGTGCATGCCCCTAATTATATGTAAGTTATAAAGGAAAACTTAGAGTAATATAGGTGTACATTAGCTTGTGTGCAGTGCGGTGCTATAGCTATTCAGAATGATTCCTGTTTGCTAATATTTCAGTGCTGAATGACAGACAATATTATTATATATAGAAACGTGAAGACAGAAACAGATCAGATAGGCCATATGGTCTTCTTCTGCCATCACATTTCTCTGTTTCCATGTGTGACAATATTGTCTGCATAATCTGGTCCTACGACACTCCTAGTGAGGCATAGTGCTATGGAATGTGAACTGTGTTAGAGAAAGAGATGTGGATGCAGAAAATTGTTTGAAAGCATATATTAAGTGAGTGATATTCAAAGAGATTTGTCCTGATAACTTCTGAATTAGCCAGGCAAACCCTGAGATTTGAATATCAGGTCCCTTTAAGTGGATACATTTTATTCAGCTAAGTCATTAAATGGATACAATTTATTTGGATAAATTGGAGAGGTTCTGGGACATTCCAGGGTGGAGTTAAGTTAGATGGATAACATGTCTGGCTAACTGATGTTCCTCTTAGCAGGTGTAAAGCTATAGAGCCAGTTAAGTTATGATAAAGACATTTTATAAAAAAAAAAAATGTTAACAGGCCTGCAGGCTTTATCCCCCACCCCTCCAAAATGACTGAAACTAATGTACCATCCCCTCCCCTCCCTTCCCCTCTCCCCAATTCCGCCCCTCCCCCCCCCAAAAAAAAAATAGTCACAAGGTTGAAGTCTATCAGCCCAAGGAGCCCCAAATCCCCCTTTTGTGTTTTCATGCTCTGGGCCCCTCTCCCACCCAAACAACCTCAGCCTGAACCTTTTTGCTCCGTCTGACACCCCCGCAAAGTCCCAGGGTTCCGGGATCCTGCTTTGGCAGAAACGCTGGAAGCATAAGAAACCAACATGGCTTACAGAATTTCTTGCTACATTTACACCCAGCTGGCTATATTCAAACATCGCTGGTTAGATCTGAAAGCTATCCATGAAATGTTACCTGGATAACTTTATTCATGAATATTCAGCGGGACGCTTATCCTGCTGAATGTCCCCCCTGATAACGCATTCGGCTAACTTTACTGAATATTGGTCTCTAAAAGGTGAATTTTAAAATGCCAAAACCGGGAGATGTGCGCACATCAAGCACATGCATGTGTCCACCTGATTTTGTAAGCCGTCCACATGCATGCACACGTACCAATGCGTGAATAATCCTGCATTGGGAAGAGAAAGGATGAAACGTGGCATTGTGGGGCAGGGACAAGAGATGTGATCGCAATTAGGTACGAGCCTGGGCATGTGTCCGGGGATATTTGAGCGCAAATTTACTTCTGCTATGGAGGAGGTGTCACTCTTTACAAAAAATATTTTCAGACATCCATGAATTGTTTGAAAGGTCTGGGTTAACTTGTGGTGGGGGGGGGGGGGGGGGGGGGGGGTGGGAGTGTCAGCTAAAATCCCAAGGGGGTTTGGAGGACCTAGATCTAGACTGGGCAAATTGTTGGATGAACTGGTGAAACTGGTTATGTTCTGGATGCGCATCTGCTATTAAATTCCTTCACTTGGGTGTCCCAAAGCTGACTTACACATCTGTGCATGCACAAGCTTAAAATTAGGAGTGCCAGGGTATTTTATAACAGGTGCGTATATGTGCACGCAAGATATAAAATTGCCATGTATCTGCCACATGCCCATATACACATGTATATGCCTGCGTGCCCATTTGAAAGTTGCCATCTAAGGGGTAGATTTTCAAAAAGTATGTGCGCGTGCACGTTATAAAATTCCAGCTCAGTGCACACAAGGCTGTGTGTGTGTGTGTGTCTAATTTTGCAAAATCACGCAGCGACGCATCGGGACTGGGAGGGAACTTCCCAACCCCCTATCCTAACCTCTCTTCCCCTTCCCCATCCTACCCTCCCCCTATCCCTATCCTAACTATTTTACCTTTTGCTCCTGCCAAGGAGCAGGAGCAAGTTGTGAATGCCGGCACCCTGCCATTGCGCAATCCCCCGTCGCAGGGCAAATGGCCGCTGTACCGGGTGCCTCTAGTACGGCCCTGCCCCCGGACCACCCCGCGCCACCCCCCGGACTGCCCCATTTTAAAGCCCCGGCACTTACACGCGTCCTAGGGTTTACGCGCGTGGCCGGGCTCATTTGAAAAACTGGCCTGGTGCGTGTAAGGCCCGGCCATGCGCATAAACCCCAGGATGTATGTGCGCCGGGGTTTTAAAATCTACCTCTAAGTGTATAGCATACAAGTGTGAGTCTGTGATAGAATGAATTTGAGACTTAGATGCATAAAGTTGTAAATAAATGTAAAAAGAGCCATATAGAAGGAAAAGTGAAATGGTGTGAATGTTGTCTAAATCAATATAGGGGTTAGGATAGGACAAAACAGCTGGTGAAAGATGAGTGGTGTGATCCTTGGGGGGGGGGAAAGAGCAATACTGAACCTTTAAACGTAACTTTTGCATGGAAACCTTAAAACTAGGAGAATGCTTACACTTCTTGTGATCTTGGGAAAGTCACTTCACCTTCCATTGTCTCAAGTTCAAACTTAGGGGACAATATTCAAAGCCAGTTATCTGGCTGAATGGCAACTTTTTGGATATTGGAGCACTTATTCAGTTAGATTTGGCTTGATAAGTCATTAGCCTGCTAAAATGTAGATGGATAAAAAAGAGGCATACTGGGGTCATTTTTGGAGGGGTTGGGAGTGGGGGACCTTAGGTATCCAGTTATCAGAGCTAATTTTCATTTGTATCAGCTACGTTTGCTGGACAACTTTAGGCTTGTCTCCGAGCAGGCCAAACGTTATCTGGTCGCACGTGGCTGGACAACTTGCCAGTTAAGTGACAGCAAACAGGGAAAAGGAAAAACAAACTTCAGGGCCTTCAGGGTTGATCCTTCAGATCCCCCTCCACCCAGACCTAACGGCATAGCCCCAAATTGCAACCCACTAAATAATAATTAGAGGAGAAGCTACTGCTCCTCCTTTCTCCATTTTTTAATTTCAAAATTGTGATCCCTCCTGCTCCCTTCCTCTCCCCCCTCTACAAACCCACAACCTCTTCCGCACTCCCCCTCCCCCCCCCCATCTCATAAACCCCAGCAGAGAATGAGTTATGACTTACCTGCTTCTGATGCTTTGACAGCAACTCTTGAAATGTAAGCTACATTGGGGAAAGGGGGAGAGCCAGCTTGGGGACTGCTCTAATTTTCTTTTTTTGGTGGGTCTTGAAATGTGTGTGTATGGAGAGGAGGGGGGGGGGGTTGATGGTGGGTAGGTATAAGGGTGTGGGGTGCAGAATTAAGCACTAGACCATAAGCTCACACTTATCTTTCAATGTTTCTAGGTTGGGAGAAAGGCTGAAGTATCAACCTTGAATGCCCAGGAGTTTTATTTTCCTGTTTGCTACCACTTATCCAGATATGCTTTGAATACATCCAATTAAGTGGATAGTTATCTAGCTACATACAGCCGAATAACTTTAAAACCTGACCAGTTATATTCAGACATCACCACTTAGGTTCTATAGTTATCCAGCTATATTTAGCTAGATAACTTTAGGCAAGTATATTCAGCGGGATGTTTATGTTGCTAAATATCCGGGACAAGCTATCCAGTTAACTGTAGCCGGATAATTTCTCTGCTCACCGGTTAATGATTATTGGCCTTTTCGATTTTAAGTCCTCCTGGAAAGGGAAAATATCTGCTGTACCTGATTGTAATCTGCTTTGAAGAGGCTGACCAGCCAAAAATTAAATTCAGAATTAAACTAAAAAGACACTTTGACACTTTGAGTGTTAAAGCATAATTAAATAGTTATTGAGGATGAAAGTAGGACAAAGGGCCAACAAATCCAACCTTCTTCTGTTATGTGTTATGTAATTGTACAATTTTTCTCCTAGCATAAATAAGGTTTTAAAAGTGTCAAAATCAGATGTACAGGAATTAATGATAGCTACACAGCACATGCATCACTCTGGTTTGGATTTATACCAGGTTGGAGTAAATATATTCATGCCTGAGCACTCCAGAAGGTAAATGAAATGCATGCATTTGGATGAACTGGTATTTGAGCTGTGTCTATCGTGGAACGCAGGTTGTTAAAAGATGTGTAGGCTGACTCCTCTTGCACATTCCAAATATCTTCTTTCAAGGCATGACAGATGTTATAATTGTTTGCTGCATGTCCATCTATCTGTTTTCATAACAGCTCCTACTCAAGAAATTTCAATTATTTCCTGCTATTCCAGAACCCCCAAAATTGACTGAATTGAGCCCAAACAATTGAAACAAATCAATAGTTCTTTTTTTTCAAGGAGTCAGGGGGGGTGGGGGGGTGGTTCTTTTATGAATTGCTGACAGATCCTTAACTGACAACATTTTTTATGACCAGAGGCAAAGTAAGCATTTATCTGTTGTAAAGCTTTAGTCTACGTGCAGAGTTAATGGTGAAAGGTGCACTACTGGCAGGCTTTCAAAGACATTTGGTGATCAGGAATTCTTTTCTAAGAGTCACCCCATAAGCAGAGTTGTTAACCACCTGCCAGTTGCCTGAAATGGCCCCATCCCACTGTGATGTTAATGAGATGAACATGAGCACTGCTGGGAACTGCAATTATTAAAGAGCAAAGACCTTGTCTCTTCCTGGACCTCCTCTCTGAATTCCTTGTTCCTTTAAAGAGGATCTTTTGTAATACTAATTGCAAATGTAAAACACTTCTTTGGAATGTTGCCCTTAGTGAACAAGTCAGATACACTGCAGACGCTGATGACATGCCCATTCTCTCCTTTATGAAAAACAAAGCAAACTCATTTTTTGACTCCCTATAAACTGTGCTTGTTGCTTTCATCTGCATGAAAGTCATTGCACCTTATGCTTGATGTCATTATGATGTATTTGCTCTTGTTTTAACTATTTCAATGCAAGGCATCACTATGCACTGCTACCACAGTATATTACAGCTGAGGATTCCCCATACCTTTAAACATTTTTGGAAGGGAGGAGCCTATTTTGATGGAAGGAGGTCCACTTTAATCAAAAGGAACCTGTCTGGTGGTGGTGCTAATAATTACAAAGGAAGCAGAGTAACTTTTTATGTGGGTCCCAGCAAAGGGGCCACGGCAAAGGGCTCTGCACCTTTGCTGGCCCTTTTCCTGAGATCTTCACTGTGATCGTCATTGACTTTCTGGTTGGGCATCACTATTACCTTTGTCACTTTTATGATCATGGCTGGTGCTTTGATTTCAGTGGTTTCATTGAGAGGCAAGTAAGTATTCTGCTTTGTTTAAAAGTATTTTAATATGGGGAGAGAGTTGCAAGCGAAAGGAGGAGCGCTGTGAAGCTACCCGAAGATGAAAAGGATCCTGGGATGCTTGCCGGTCTGAGTCGGCATTCTGCTCCCGGTCCCCTTCCCCCAACCATCATGATGTCATCTCTCTATGCCAGCCTAGGTATTTAGGAGTGGCTGCAGCAGCATAAAGCCAATGGGGAAGAAGAGGAAAAGTAAGAACATGAAATCCTCTCCTGCTCCTGTGACTATCCATGGACCGATGAATGTCCATATCCAGTGCCTGAATGATTTGCCAGATTTGCACTAAGGTATTGATACCTCTTGTTTAAAGGTGTCTTCAAGTTCAGGAATGATTTAGCCTCCTTCCCAGCCAATTGTAACATTTTTGGCTTTAGACTTAGCACAATCTTCTAACATCTCATCTGAACCTGTTCATTCGAATTCTAACCCCTTGCAAGTTGTTTCTTCTAATTTGGGACTTTCTCCAAATGTTGAATGTACAAGTTGGTATTTCTTCTGGTGTACCTCTGCTACTTCCTTTACCAACTATTATATCCCCTCCTGAGAAGAATCTTAGGGGAGCGGAGGAGCTCAGTACTGAAACTTTGAAGGATGTCTGGAACATTGTTGCTAAGTTAGATCAAACTATGACCCAAACTGTTTCTCAACTTGCTAATTTTTCCACTGAAATGAGAGCAAACTTTGAATAACATGATAATCGTTTAAGTTCCCTGAAAAATACTATTGTGGCTCTCAAAGCTCTACCTAAGCTGCCCGGGCTAGTCCCGCCCCCACCTCCAAGGTCATCAGGAGGCATCGGCTCGAGCAGTGACACTGGAATCAGCTTTACCTGCTTTGTCTCTGCTGCCACCACCTCCTTAGATCCCAGCTTCAGCATGGGAGTTTCCTTTGATCTTCGCTGCTGACTTAATTTGAGCTGTTACATCTTGCTGTACCTAAGCCCCATGGGCTAGTCCCATCCCTCCTCCAAATCATCAATATATAGTCCGCCTGGTATACTTTCAAGCAACCTATCATCATTTCTTGAAACCATAACCTACTGATCTCTCCAATACTGTAATTGCTGGTGATTTTAATCTAAATTTTAATAGTCAACAATTACAGCCAACAGTAACTAACTTAATAGATGCTCTAGCTCAGGGGTCGGGAACCCATGGCTTGCGAGCCAGATATGGCTCTTTTGAGGGCTGCATCTGGCTCGCAGACAAAGACAAGTGTCGCCATACTTCGCGGTTCCCCGCTGACCCAGCTGCTCCCCGGTCCTCCGCCGCCAGGGCTTAAAATGCTGTCAGCCCGGGCGGAACGCGGCAGGACAGCTGGAGTCAGCGGCACCGGCGTGCTCTCTTCTCCCCCCCCCCCCCGCGGCCCGGAAGAGGAAGTGGAGAGCATCGGGTGCCTGCGCGGGAAGAAGAGACCACACTAGCGTGGTCTCTTCTTCCGCGCAGGCACCCGATGCTCACCACTTCCTCTTCCGGGCCGCGGGGGGGAGGAGAAGAGAGCACGCCGACTGGAGTCATCCGGGTGCCTGCACGGGAGTCATCGGGTGTCAGCCGGGTGCCAGCGCTGGAGTCATCGGGTGCCTGCGCGGGTCTTCCCGCGCAGGCACCCGATGCTCTCCACTTCCTCTTCCGGGCCGCGGGAAGAAGAGAGCACGCCGGTGCTCTCTTCTTCCCGCGGCCCGGAAGAGGAAGTGGAGAGCATCGGGTGCCTGCGCGGGAAGACCCGCGCAGGCACGCTAGTGTCCGACGGGAAGAAGACTGCAGCGCGGCTCGGAGGAAAATGAAAATCTTCAACCGCGGCCGATGGGACTCCGCCTTCGCCTCCGCGAGGGCTGAAAATGAAGGAGGTTAGCGTTGGGAGGTGGCTGCTGCTGCCGCGAGTTCCCGGGGGGGGGGGGGAAGGGGGAGAGAGAGAGTGAATGAATGAGCGAGCAAGCATGTGTGTTTGAGATCCTGTGTGTGTGAGTGAGAGATTGCATGTATGTGAATGATTGAGAGCCTGTATATGTGAAAGAGAGTATGTCTGTGATTGAGATCCTGCCTGTGAGAGAGAGAGCATGAATGTAAGTTTACCATTGGGAACCTGTATGTGTAAGTTTGTAATTGAAAACCTGTTTGTTTGAAAGAGTATGTGTGAATGATTGAGATCCTTTGTGTGTGAGAGAGATCATGTGTATGTATGATTAAGAGCCTGTGTGTATAAGTAAGAGAGAGATCATGTGTGTCTGTGTCTGATTGACAGCTGGTTTAGGTGATGGAGCATGTGAGTATGTGATTGAGAGCCTGTGTTTAAATCAGAGAGAGAGACCATGTGTGTCTGTGTGATTGAGAGCTGATTTAGGTGAGGGAGCATGTGAGTATGTGATTGAGAGCCTGTGTTTAAATGAGAGAGAGAGACCATGTGTGTATGTGTGTGATTGAGAGCTGATTTAGGTGAGGGAGCATGTGAGTATGTGATTGAGAGCCTGTGTGTAAATGAGAGAAAGAGAGGACATGTTTGTAAGCATGTGAATGAGAGTCTGTGTGTGAGAGAAAAAGACAGCATGTATTTATGTGATTGAAAGCCTGTGTGTGTGTAAGCGTGAAAAGATAGACAGCATGTGTGTAAATGTGTAATTAAGAGCCTATATAAGTGAGAGAGAAAAAACATTTGTATATGTGAGTGACTGAGAGCATGTGTGTATAGGTGTGTCATTGAGAGCCAGTGTGAGAGAGAGCGCTGGTATGTGACTGAGAGAGGAGAAAGTTCCAAGCAAACCACCCCACCTCCTGCTAATTCAGAACAATCTCAGGACACCTGGATATCAAACGTTCCCAGGTATGCAGAGCAAAAAAATTTTTGTATCCTTATTATTTTTCATTACTGGATCTTTGTGTCTGCTATTTTGAAATATTTTGTTGGTATCTGGAAATGTTTTATATGAGTTTTTAATTATTGGATATTCCACTCATCAGCTGTTTCGAAATATGTTCTTTTTGTTAGTACAGTTTTACTGCTGATGATTTTATATTTCTTGATTTGTTTTATAAGGATGTGTGATGTTTCTTTTTTCCTTTGTTACACTGCATACAGAGACTCTGGCTTGTTGCAGTTTCCAATTCAGTTTTTGTCTGCATGCTTCTTGTTATGCGTTTTGGTCTCTTTATTCTATGTTAGGTGAGGGACAGCACGTGATTCAGGTGAGGTTTTCTGCTGGCGTGTAGTTTCTGTGTATAGCAGCCTGACTTGGTCCGTTTTCCTAATAGGAGATGTATTGGTGTCTTAAGGCCTGGTGTAATATTTTCAGAGACTTATTGTACTTTAAAAGTGTGATCTTACATAAAATGCACACATTTACTTGTATTTAGTTTTAAACATATTGTATGGCTCTCATGGAATTACATTTTAAAATTTGTGGCGTTTATGGCTCTCTCAGCCAAAAAGGTTCCTGACCCCTGCTCTAGCTGGTCTGAACCTTTCAACACTAATAAATCTGCCCACCCACAAACACGGAAGTAGATCAAGTTCATTACAACCAATCAATCTTTGAATTTGCTGCTGATATCACTTCAGTTCCTAATCAAACTGACAGGAAATAAAAAACTGCTAAACCATAACCTAACCAACTTAAACGATAACAATCAAACTTTTACAAAATGCAAAAGAATCAACCCTCACATCTTCCTCGAATCCATTTTACCTGACATTAATTTAAACCCCTATACTGATGCTACCTCCATGTTAACGTACTGGGACACAATCATAGAAAACAATGGGCCGGATTTTAAAAAGGTTACATGCGCTCGCCGCTGGGCCTATTTTAAAAGGCCCGGCGATGGGCGTAAATTCCCCGTGACATGTGTAAGTCCCGGGGCTTTACTAAAGGGGTGGTCTGGGGCAGGGTGGGGGTGGAGCAGGGGCGGAGACAGAGGTCTCTGACGCAGCAGCCATTGCCGCTTTGTCGAAGGATCGCATACCAGCAGGCTGCCAGCATGTGCAACTTGCGCCTGCCCAGAGGCAGGCGCAAAAGGTAAACTAAACATTTTGGGGGGGTTAGAGTAGGGCTAGGGAGAGTAAAGGTTAGGGGAAGGGGTGGGAAGGTCAGGTTAGGGGGAAGGCAGTGCGACTCGGCGCATGCAAGTTATAAAATCGGGTGTACATGTGCACGCACTGGGTAGCGCATGCAACTGTATGGCCGCGCACACCTTTTTAAAATCTACCCCAATATGAATTCTCTAGCCCCTTTGTCTACTAAAAAAAACCTCCTAAAAAGACTTCGTTATGGTACTCTGAACCTATACGACTCTCCAAACGTAAACTTCGCAATCTCGAATGTCATTGGCGCAAGAACCTGCTACCTGTACATAAACAGGCTTATTATACATACCTCCATCAATACAAGAAAGAAATTACATTAGCTAAGAAAAATTATTATGCATTAAAAATCCAGAATGCCAATGGAAACCCTCATGTCCTTTTCAACATTGTGAAAGGTTTAATAACAATGCCTCAAACATCGATTCCTCCAGCAACAAATTAATTTTGTAATAAAATAGCAACATATTTCAAACAAAAAATTGTGAATATTTCAACTGAATTTTCATCACTTCCTCTTCCTAAATCTACTTGTCCTCAAGTCAGAAGCTCGTTTTCAGAGTTCAGCGCAACTAACTCAAATAACATACAGTCCGATACAGTACAGAGTACTCCGGCCGAGCACACTGTTAACCCGTGATTGGATGCATGTTTTTGACGCACTAGCATTATCCCTTATTAAGTAAGGGGTCGAAAACGTGCGTCCAACCCCCCCCAAACCTAATAGCGCCCGCAACATACAAATGCATGTTGATGGCCCTATTAGGTATTCCTGTGCGATTCAGAAAGGAAAATGTGCAGCAAAGCCGCACATTTTACTTCAGAAAAGTTGAGCCTACCCAAAGGTAGGAGCTAATTTCTCCGGGCATCGGGAAAGTGCACAGAAAAGCAGTAAAGGCTGCTTTTCTGTGCACCCTCCAACTTATTATCATGGCGATATTAAGTTGGAGGTCCCGAAAGTTACAAAAAGTTAAAAAAAAAAATTTGAAGTTGGCCCGCAGATCGCGGGTTGAAAACCAGATGCTCAATTTTGCTGGCGTCCAGTTTCCGAACCCGTGGCTGTCAGCGGGCTCGAGAACTGACACCGGCAAAATTGAGCGTCGGCTGTGAAACCCGCTGACAGCCGCCGCTCCTGTCCAAAAAGAGGCACTAGGGATGCGCTAGTTTCCCTAGCGCCTTTTTTTACCTCTTTTTACCGCTGACCCTAATTTGAATACTGAATCGCGCGCACAGGAGAGTGGCCTGTGCACGCGCTGGGAGAGCGGGCGTTCACCCGCTCTCCCGTGGACTTTATCGGCCCAGTATTTAATATTATAGCAAAATCCAAAACATCCAACAGCCCTTTCAACCCTTGTCCCGGATACTTATTAAGAAATATCAAAGAACACATTTCATATTCCATCTCTGATTTAGTGAATTCATCCTTATCCCAAGGAACCTTTCCAGCATTACTGAAAAAAACAACTCTCCTACCAATCCCAAAGATTAAAAATAAAGACCCCCATGATATCTCAAACTATCGTCCTATTGCCACCCTTTCATCAATGGCTAAAATTATAGAATCTGTAGTACTTCAACAACTTTCTGATTA
Source organism: Rhinatrema bivittatum (assembly GCF_901001135.1). Lineage (NCBI taxonomy): Eukaryota > Metazoa > Chordata > Amphibia > Gymnophiona > Rhinatrematidae > Rhinatrema > Rhinatrema bivittatum. The sequence continues at coordinate 466,359,977 of NC_042616.1, forward strand.
CATACAAGATCACAACATTCTGCACAACAATCAACATGGTTTTAGGAAAGGACACAGTACAGAATCCTTGCTTATTTCCTCATTTGACACAATCCTTAGAGGATTTGATTCCAATACAGATTATATCATGGTTTTACTAGACATCTCAGTAGCTTTTGATACACTAAATCATGAAATTCTCTTACTAAACCTCAAACAGATCGGTATTTCTAGTTTGGCTCTTCAATGGTTTAACTTTTTTATATCAGACTAGCGGAATACCCCTGCTTCGCTACGGTGAAGTAGAAACATGTGAGTTTATTTTACTCAAGTTGCAAAGTAATTGTTTTGAGTGAGTGAGGGCTTTGGAGTTTATATATTTAAAATAAACATGTCATTATAATAGAGTGAGGTTAGTGGTGTATAAAAAATGTGAAATGAATATGTGGAATGAATGTACTGTGAGTTGCCTATCATGACGTAATGATTTCTTTGTATACAACATTTGCTGTGCGACCCTCTGGCTGCAGTGTGATGAGGCTATCAGGTGAGCTGACTCTAGAGCAGGTCATGTACAGCTGGCCGTGTGAGAAGCAGTGGTGCCTCAAGTCAACACCAACGACCTTGAGAGTCTGGCTCTGAGATTTGTTAATAGTCATCGCGAAGCAGACTCTGACTGGGAACTGCAGGCGTTTAAATTGAAAGGGGAAGTCTGATGGTATAAGGGGGATGCGAGGGATGAAAACTGTTTCCCCTTGTCCACAACCTATGAAAATGATTGCTTCAATGACATTGCTGTGGAGGGACTTCAAGTCAAGTCTGGTGCCATTGCAGAGTTTTGGTGGCTGTAGATTTCTTAGTAACATAATTGGTGCGCCAACCTTCAAAATGAGATTGTGCTGAGGAATACCTGGAGGGTTGAGACTGTGCAGGAACTCGACAGGGTAATGTACCAATTTGTCGACTTTGACGACCGAGTCCACAGACTTATAAGTTTTTGTTTCTGAAGTGAATGCCTGCAGGAGTGTGTCATTGATAGTTTGTCATGTCATTTGTAGAAGTTAAAATTACCCTCTCCCTAAACCACGATGTGTCCTTCATGTGGATGTTTTGAAGATCCGGGTATACCTTTTGTGTAAGACTTTTCAAATCTGTGACCAGGTGACATAGATTTGCCGGAAGTTTCACTTTGCCATCTTGTTCATGGAGTGTACCATCTCCTATAGCCAAAAGAAGGCGTGAAAACTCTCCTGCCTTGACGTCGCCTGTCAGGAGCACCCTCATGTTCACTGTCAAGGACAGGACTTTGACTGTGGGCCACAGGTAAGAGGACTTGAAAGAGGCTTTAACTTCATCGGCACAGGTCCCTTGCAGAACAACTGATAGAGTCTGAAGTCCCCGGTGAGCAGTACTGACAACCCTCCCATGAGGCTGTTGTTGTTTCGGATGTCTTAGAGCGTCCTATGGAGAGCCTTGATGCCGCCTCTGTGGGCCATGGTGCACTCATCCCACACTATGAGTTTGCACTGTCGGAGTACCTGTGCCATGTTGCTCTGCTTGGAGATGTTGCACAGAGGTGTTTCAGTGTTGTTGAGATTGAGAGGAAGCTTGAAGGCAGAGTGTGCCGTCTTTCTACCTTCCAGAAGCGTCACTGCGATGCCAGAAGAAGCAACAGCACTGGCAATGTTTGAGTCTCTTCGTACGCTGGCAAGCAACAGGTTGATGAGGAATGTTTTACCAGTACCTCCTGGAGAGTCTAGGAAAAATATTCGGTCACTATGACAGTGAACGCTGGTCATGACTTCGTGATAGACAATTCCTCTGCTCGGTATTCAGCCTTGGCTCATTGTTGTTGACTGTCTTGGTCAGATTGCAGATATTGTAAGCCAGCTCTCTGAAATAGTTGGGGTTAGCTGCAGTGTGTTCATGTTCATGTGATGGCGTGGCAAGTCGTACTTGTGAAGAGGGTGACCTATAGCCAGTACACAATTCTGAAGGAAGGTGAGGCATTTGTTATAGATTATGGACGACCATTCTTGGACATCGTCTTGGAGAGATTCCCTCTGCATCTGCCTATGAATATCCTCTGAAAGACTATCTTTATGTTTTTCCTATAATGGTAAGGGGTTTGGCATTTGACAGAACACCAACATAATAGCGAAGAACTGATGGATCCTAGGTGGCGAATGTGAGAGTGCAGCTTCCTGGAGAATATTGTCTCAGTGCGTATCATCTTCTAACAGACCGAGTGCTCGACAGGCAGACTGGAATGTGGGTTGTAGCACACCAGCGACAGTTTTAAGATATTGAAAGGACGTGGGACCTCTGACCTCATGAAGCAAGAGTCTGAGATGATAGCACTCAGAATTGTTTGGGTGGACTGTGTACACTCTGCCGAGTACTTGGTCCTTTTTCACTCCTGGGTAGCTCCTCCTGTTTCCTCCTAACAAATTGGTTATTTTTCCAAACATAGTAGGCTGGAACTTCAGAGTATAGGAACTCTTTGGCAAAATCATCCTGTTTGCAAAGATCAAAGAACCCCAAGAGGGTTGTTTGGGGAGGATTGTGTACTTTTTCTACAATGTTGTCAGCTGTGAAGTAAATCCTCTGGCAGTTCTCCAGATGAACAGCGAGATGACGATTGGTGGAAAATGTTCATGAATAGGGAAACAGAAAATGCGCCAGGCTGCTTCGGATCTGCTGATGTAACGCCCTATCTCATACCATGATGCCTCATCATGTTGTTTCTCCAGGGCAAATACATCCTGGTCACTACCCTTGTTGATGTATTTACAGATGTACTTGATTGATTTTACAGAATTGCAAAACTCGACGTTAATACGAGCATGGAAGGTTTGGTAGAGTACACGGTTGTAAGGGACCACCCATCTGTTGTCTAGTTTGACTCCATTGATGGTGACGGTGTGGCCACCATCGGAAGGAGCACGCCATCGGTACTGGGGGTATCCGTCATCTCCTGTCTGAGTTTCTTTGATGAGCGGACGGGGGTAGTTCTTACTGCAGGATCCACTTACCATGGGAGTTTCTGTTTTGGAGTCCACACAGTCTATGAAGCATCGTTGACTTAACAATTTGGTGGAGTAGCGGGTCAAATTCAGGGTCAGGAATCTCTGCAGTGATCACCTGATCAATGAGGTCCAGTTTGATCTGATCTCACAGCCATAGGAGACTGTGGACGTGGGGAAGACCTCGCTTTTGCCACTCTATCATATACATGTAGCAAGCAGTGGAGCCAAAAAGGTGACCCTTGGTAAGCAAGTGAATCAATTTCACATCTCCACCGATCAAATTTTTTTCTCCCTCCAGCTGAACCCGATCGTTAAGACGATCGGGCAAACGATTCACATTCCGATCCCCCCAAAACATTTTAAAATTACCTGGTGGTCCAGTGGTGGTCCCAGGAGCGATCTCCTGTTCTCTCTGCTCACTCGTCGGCTGCCACTCATAAAGATGGCGCCGATAGCCCTTTGCCCTTACCATGTGACAGGATATCCATGCCATTGGCCGGCCCCTGTCACATGGTAGGAGCACTGGCTGGCCAGCATGTACTTTTGTTCGCGTACCAGGCATGAACAAGAGTACGCCGGATTTTAATAGATACGTGCATAGCCATGCGTATCCTTTAAAATCCGGGATCGGCGCGCGCAAGGCTGTGCAAAATCGGCAGCCTGTGCATGCTGAGCCGCGCAGCCTGCCTCTGTTCCCTCTGAGGCCACTTGGAGAAAACTTTCCTTCCACCCCCGCACCTTCCCCTCCCTTCCCCTACCTAACCCACTCCCCCTACCTTTGTTTGAAGAGTTACGCCTGCCCAAGGCAGGCGTAACTCGCGCGCACCGGCTGCACAATTCCCTGGCCCGGGAGCAGTTTTGGAGGCCTCGGCCATGCCCCCGAGATGCCCCTGGGCCGGAACCACGCCCCCTGACACGCCCTGGGACTTACGCACATCCCGGGGCTTGCGCGCGCAGTCGAGTCTATTCAACATAGGCTCGGCGTGCGCAGGGGGAACTTGGGGCAGGTTTTCGGGGGGGGGGGGGGGGGGTACGCTCATATCTTATGCACGTACCCCTTTGAAAATCTGCCCCATGTGGGTATCATTGTGAACGGCCTGGATGGATTGTATCCTCTGTAAAAGATACTTTAATCATACATAGCCATGCATGTGAAGAATTTAAGATTTTTAAATTTTCCAATTATAGGGTTATCATAACTTTTTGAAATGTTTAAAAAATATCTTGTAGATTTCTTAGGCTTTCCAGAAAATCAAATTCCTATTATTTCTAAAATATATTATTTGCCTAGGCAAAAAAGGTTAAATGTTGATGTTGATGTAAAAACATCTTCTGGGCAAGGAAGTCCTGATATAGCATCTATTTTAGAAGCTTCTATTGATATAATGCCCATCAGTGCTACTTTAATTGTTTCTTTCAGTCTAGGAAAGATAGAGATGTTGTGTTCCATAAGTATTGTTTGAATAAGGATTTTTTTTTTGTGGAAATAGGATACAAGTATTTCCTGTTGTTTCTCAAGAGATATAAGTAAGAAGGAAGTACTTTCTTGCTTTGAAAGAGAAAATGATTGCCATATGCACCATTTTTTTTTACTTAAATTCCCTTGCAAATGTTTAATTTTCTTTCAGAATAATAAATTTATATTCTATGACCCTCTTCATTTGGAAGCATTCATCAGGAAGCATTCAACTCTGACAAGTGCTAGATACAGATTGGAAAAGTTTGGTAAAGGTAAGTAGCTGTTACGTCCGTCGGTCACAGATGGCTGCAACCTCTGTTGCTCACCTCTTTTTTTGCAGCTTTGACTCAGTGGGGAAGACTTGCGGCCTCTGCGAGCTATCTCTGGTCTGCCCACTGTTCCCGGGCCTCCCTGGATGCCGCGAACGCTGCCGACCACCATCTTGCCCTTGGAATCCCCTAGGCACGCGCGCGCGCAGGCCAGTATTAAGCACCTCATTGCGGGAACCTCAGGGGCATCGCCTCCGGATGACGTCAGTCTTCCAGGATATTTAAACCAGCTGGCCCTGCCTACTGACGACTTGGCAACGAGTTCTCTCATTGCTGAATCCGCCTCACTTGCTACGGACCTGCTGCTTTGGCATGAGACACTCTGGGTACCCGCTCCTAAGGGGTCCTTCCTCGTCTCTGGCTATCCGCTCCTCGGAGGGCCTTTTGCCTTGGACTATCTTTTACTTCGTTTCCCAGGACTTCCCCTGGAACCTCTACTACTGTGAGTGCCTCTGCTCTATAGACCTCTACCGTACCATCCTAGTGAGGAACCCTCACCAGTGTACCCCACGCTGTGGACCACAACTGTGACATCTCACAGAGGAGCCTCTTCGGTGTACCCCGCGCTGTGGACCATTGCTGTATCTTCTACAGAGGTATTCCCCTTGGGTATACCCCACCACACAGACTCTGTGACTTTCTCCTACACTCCCCGCTTCATGGGCAGTGCCTCTCTATTCTCTTAATAAAGACTCTATTCCACAGCTGTGTCTGACGTCTGCTGAGACCGCGCCTCCTGATGGTGAGGCTCACAGGGCTCTTCCCTGTGGGTGGTACCATCTCTCACCTCAGCCCAGGGCCCACATACCTACTAATCCCAACAGTAGCTGGAGGTTAAATTGTTACCCAGTCTCTTCTATATCTGTTTCTGCATATTTTTTCCTTTATGTAATATTCTCTCCTTATGTGAATGTGGATTTGTTATTGATTGGTAGTTTTGAATTGGAAGATGTTTGATTTTGTGTAGTACCAATGTATATTTCTATATTTTCCTGAAAAATGTATGTTGATTTATAGAAATTTAATAATAATAATAATAATAATAATAATATTAAAGGTGTTTCAACAAATATTTTAAGACCCTATTGTCTTGTGTATCCTGAATATTCTCCTAATCTTACTTTGCAAATGCAAAAATTGTATTTATTGTCATTGTCTTTAGCATACATGAATGTCTTTTTGCATAGAAAGAAGCTTGATGTCAACTCAATCTACTTATCTGATGGCTCAAGAGACATTATTTCTTACAGAAACCTGTCTGTCTGTTACTGATTTACAATTGCTACAGCTGAACTGTCTCTGGGTTATTGGTATATTCAGCAGATGAGATCTGGTCGATGGGGAGGTGGTGTACTTTTATTTTATAAAGCTACATTGCCAATTATTCAAATCTCACACTCTTTCGGGCATTCCTGCGAGAGTATTGTAGCTAAATGGAAAGGATGAATAATTGGCTTACTATATTGTCCATTGGGAGTTCTTTCTTCTTTCCAATGACCTTGTTTTTATTTCTGAATTTCTAACAAATATATTGGTTTTAGGTGATTTTAATCTACATTCAGTAAACCCAAAACAGTTTTTCCCAATTTTCAAGAAATTTTAACTAAGCTACAATTCACTGATTATTGTTGCCACTCATAAATGTAGACATATACTAGACCAAGTTATGTTCACTGATCATGTAATTGTGAGCTCTCTATTCAACCAGTTTTATGTTTAGATCATTTTTTCATATGTTTCACCCTATTATTTTCTGTTGCTTGTTCTCTCAGCAATTAGATTATTACCATCAAAAAATACATAGATTTATTCAAAAGGAGTGGGTTCATATTGATTCTATTGATTGTATCTTTTTAGATAATTCAACTTCCTCATTTTTTGACATGCTAAAAAATATTAAAGAGAATGTCTCCTGAAATCAGAAAAATCTGCCAACATAGGCAGTTTAAGGTTCCCTGGTTTAATGTTTCCCTTAGTGATGAAAAAAGGAAAATGCAAGGAGCAGAAAATAGGAGGAGAAACAATTCCTCTCAAAGTTCACAACTGGCTTATAAAAATGCCAGATCTCAATATAGGGCCCTTTTTGAATCTACCCGAAAGGGTCATTATAGATTGCGATTGCAGAGCTCTTCAAATTGCCTCCATGATTTATTTAACACTCTGCAATCTATAATATACAATCAAGGACAAAATAACCTCCAATCCCAACATGATCCTCAAGCTTTTGCCAATCACTTAATCAAAAAAGCTGACCAAATATCGCACAGAATAAAACTCTTGTTCAATTCTACTACTACTACATCTGTCCCTGGTCTTGCCTCAGATACACTAAATTGGTGTTTTAGAACAAATTTGAAAATGTAAGGATTTCTGAAATTGAAACTTTTATGGGTTGTCTAAAAAATTCTTACTGTGTCCTGGACCCCTGTCCTTTTTCCATGATATATTTCCATAAAGCAGAATTTTTAAGTATCTAAGCTCCGTAAAAGAAGGAAAAGTCCCCTCTTTATTAAAAAAAAAAGTGGCAATTCGACCAGTTCTTAAAAAAGGAAAACTTTCCCAGGATGGGCTTACAAGCTTTCAACCAATTTCTAATCTGAAAACAATAGGCAAATTATTCTGTTCTGGGACCACCACTTTTTAATAAATTTAAAATCAACCTGGAAATGGGAACAAGTGAGGTGATCAAATTTGCAGATGACACAAAATTATTCAAAGTTGTTAAATCACAAGAGGATTGTGAGAAATTGCAAGAGGACATAGCAAAACTGGGAGACTGGGCATGCAAATGGAAAATGAGATTTAATGTGGACAAGTGCAAAATGATGCCTGTAGGCAAAAGCAACCAAAATTATAGCTACATAATGCAAGGTTCTACATTAGGAGTCACCACTCAGGAAAAGGATCTAGGTGTCATCGTGAAAATACATTGAAATTTTCTGCTCAGTGTGCAGCAGCAGCCAAGAAAGCAAATAGAATGCTAGGAATTATTAGGAAAGGAATGGAGAATAAAACAGAGAATATCATAATGCTTCTGTTTCGCTCCATGGACCTCATCTTAAGTATTATGTGCAGTTCTGTTGACCATATCTCAAAAAAGATATAGCAGATTTAAAAAAAGGTGCAGAGAAGGGCGACTAAAATGCTAAAGGGTATAAAACAATTCCCCTATGAAGAAAGGCTAAAGAGATTAGGACTCTTCAACTTGGAGAAGAGATGGCTGAAGGGAGATGTTATGGTTTGTGGGTATGTGGACCCTTGGCCCAAGATGGGAGTTGTTACTAGGGATGTGAATCGTTTTTTGACGATTTAAAATATCGTCCGATATATTTTAAATCGTCAAAAATCGTTAGGGCCACGATACAATACCAATTCCCCCGATTTATCATTAAAAAATCGTAAATCGGGGGAAGGGGGAGGACAGGAAAACCGGCACACTAAAACCCCCTAAAACCCACCCCCGACCCTTTAAATTAAATCCCCCACCCTCCCGAAACCCCCCCAAATGCTTTAAATTACCTGGGGATCCAGCGGTGGTCCAGAACGGCGGCGGTCCGGAACGGCCCCCTCAATTGAATCCTTTTGTCTTCAGCCGGCGCCATTTTGCAAAATGGCCGCCGCAAAATGGTGGCGGCCATAGACAAAAACGATTTGACGCAGGAGGTCGTTCCGGATCCCCGCTGGACTTTTGACAAGTCTTGTGGGGGTCAGGAGGCCCCCCCAAGCTGGCCAAATTTTTCTGGGAGTCCAGCGGGGTTCAGGAAGCGATTTCTTGCCGCGAATCATTTTCCGTACGGAAAATGGCACCGGCCATACGCGTATGGCCAGCGCCATTTTACGTACGGAATCGTTTTTGTCTATGGCCGCCGCCATTTTGCGGCGGCCATTTTGCAAAATGGCGCCGGCTGAAGACAAAAGGATTCAATTGAGGGGGCCGTTCCGGACCGCCACCGTTCTGGACCACCAGGTAATTTAAAGCATTTGGGGGGGGGGTTCGGGAGGGTGGGGGATTTAATTTAAAGGGTCGGGGGTGGGTTTTAGGGGGTTGGCTCACGATTTTAACGATTTTTCACGATATTTTTAAAACCCAAACGGCAACAATACGATTCCCTCCCCCTCCCAGCCGAAATCGATCGTTAAGACGACCGAGGACACGATTCACATCTCTAGTTGTTACCACCTGTGAGGAGGAGCCCTACAGGTCCACACTGTTGGGAGGCGAGGTCAGGCACAGCAGAGAGCTCTGGGTGAGGCTGTGGAGAGGTCCCAAGGAGCCAGGAGAAATACCCCAATAGGGAGACAGGCTGGAGATAATACCTGGGCGGAGACCCCGAGGGGGAAGGTGCTAAGCAGGCCGCAGAATGGGAGACGTGAGACTGGCCATGCAGGAGGTATTCCAGAGAGGCAACCCTGAGGGGTGGAGCTGCGCAGCGTAGGAGGTATTGATGTAATGACATAGGCCAACCCGTAGAGCTGGGAAGCCCCGAGGTAGAACTCCCGAGTGGTAAAAGTGTTCCAGGGGCAGCCCCAAGGAGCGGGGAGCCTTGCAGGGTAGGACTCCAGGAGGCGCAGGCCAGCCCAAGGGGGAGGCCCAGGGGAGGCCAGGAGACCAAGTCCCCGTAGAGTGTGCACACTGGTCCCCGAGGAGCGGGTACCAGACAGAGTCCAAGGTCTAAGGAGTCGGTAGCGTTGCCACAGGAACATGAAGGCAGGAGCTTATAGAGTCGTATGGAACTTGTTGCCAAGTCGGCTAGCTGGGGGTTAAGGTGGAGCTCAAATACCTTGATCCCATGACATCATCAATCAGGGATGCCCCTGAGGTTCCCGCCGAAGAGGCTTCAAAGGAGGGAACGGTGGCATGCGCACGCTCCTAGGAAGGCCCGGAGTAGACGTGGGTGGCGACGGCGTCTCAGCTGCCACGAGGAGCCATGGGCAACACGGCAGTGGAGACTAGCCTGCACCGCCAGCAGACCCGGGGACGGTAGGAGAACTGTGCAGGATGTAAGTAGATGCGGTCGCAGTCGTTTGAGACCAACGGGCATAACAGGAGATATGACAGAGGTCTATAGAATAATGAGTGGAATGGAATGAGTAAACATGAATCAGTTGTTTACTCTTTCGAAAAGTTGAAAGACCTGGGGACACACAATGAAGTTACTAGGTAATATATTTAAAACTAATAAGAGAAAATATGTTTTTACTCAATGCATAATTAAGCTCTGGAGTTCGTTGCCAGAGAGTGAGGTGAAGACTGTTAGTGTAGCTGCATTTAAAAAAGGTTTGAAGAAATTCCTGGAGGAAAACTGCAACTCTGTCTTAACCATTGTTAAGACAGAGTTGCAGAAATCCACTTCTTATTCTTGGGATAAGCGGCTTGGAATCTATTTAACCTTTGGGATCTTGCCAGGTACTTGTGACCTGGCTTGGCCATTGTTGGAAACAGGATAGTGGTCTGACCCAGTATGGCAAGTCTTATGTTCTTATTAGAAAAAGTAGTCTGTGCTCAATTGTCCGAATTCATTAAAGATAAGAACATATTGCAAGCTTATCAGTGTGGGGCAGGGCCGGCGGAAGCACTAGGCGAACTAGGCGGTCGCCTAGGGCGCCAGCTTCCCGGGGGCGGCACTGCCCCGGTAAAATTAAGAGAGCCGCCGCCCCCCCCCCGATAAAAATAAAACAGCCGCTGCCGGCATCCCGCCCCAAAAGACCCATCTGACCTCCCCCAGCGGTTCGCGTGGCTCCCGGTCCCTCCCGCTGCTCTTTCTTCCCTGCTGCCGTTGCCGCCGGGCTATCAGCACGTTCAAGCCCAGCGGGAACGGCAGCGGTGCAAAAAAAAAAAAAAAAAGCTGTTGCATCCGCGGCTGGTCTTCTTCCCGCCCCCCCCTTTGAACCGGAACAGGAAGTGATGCGCGAGAAGAAAGAGAAGTGCTGCGTGAAAAAATAGCGGCGACAGCAGCATCGGCCCCCGAGCAACTGAAGCAGCCGGTAATCGGGAAAGGAGAGAGCAGCACGAGCCTCCTGCGGCCGATGGGATTCTTCCTTCTTGGCCTGCAGGGGCTGGAGGAGGAGGAGCAGCTACCGTTTGTGCTGGGGGCGGGGGGGGGGGAGGAAGTGAGTGAGAGAAAGAGAGAGAAGCAGCCTGCCTGCCTGCCTGCCTGCCTGCGTGTGATTGAGAGTCTGTGTGTAAGTGAGAGAATGTATTTGATGGAGAGCATGTGTGTGTGATTGAGAGAAACTGGTCAGAGAGCTGATGTATGTGTATATGTGAGAGACAATGAAAGTGACTGCTCAAGGAGATGACTGATGTGTGAGACAGTCAGGGATGTGTGTGTGTGTGAAAGAGAGAAAAAGCATGGAAGTGAGAACTCTGGGTATGTGAGAAAGCATGGGAGTAAGAAGCCTGGTGTGGGGGTGTATGTGAAAGAAAGCATGGGAGTGAGAGACTGGTGAGTGTGTGTGTGTGTGTGTGTGTGTGTGAAAGAGAGAAAAAGCATGGAAGTGAGAACTCTGGGTATGTGTGTGAGAAAGAAAGTGATTATGAGAGTGAGAAGCCCATATATGTAAGTGGAACACGGGAGTGGGAAGCCTGTGTGTGTATAGCATGAGAGAAACTGTTCAGGAAGGTGACTGGTGTGTGTGTGCCAAAGACTGTTTGGGAGATGATTGGTGTGTGAGAGACAGAAACTGGTCATGGGGGCATGACTGATATGGTGTGTGTGTGTGAGAGACATGGGCATTAAGGAAGAGGACCATGAGTATAGAGCTTAGCCACTACTGCTGCTTCTGGTGTGTGCTACAGCCTGCATGGAAGAGGAGTAAGAGAGCTGCTGGAGGGGGTAAGTAAAGATGGCTTTTTAAGTTTATTTTTTTTGATTGACTGCCATTTTAATTATTTAATATTATGTGATGTGTCTGCTTTTTTTGTTTGAGCAACAAGTATAGCTTTGGTTTATGTTTATTTTATTTATTTTTATTTATTTATTTATAAAAGAGTTTCTATACCGTCGATAAGACAAATCATCTCAATGGTTTACATGGCATAAAAATGTCAAATAAGTGTTCTGTTATAAATACAGACTTCGTTATTTTCATTAATGCACAATGTAAGTTAATTGTGTGTGTGTGTGTGTGTGTGGGGGGGGGGGGGCGGCATAGCTGACGTTTCGCCGAGGGTGCCTAATACCCTTGCACCGGCCCTGGTGTGGGGTTCGGGAAAAAGCAAGTTTGCTTACCGTGAACGGTGTTTCCATAGCAGGATGAATTAGCCAATCTGTTGAATGGACTGTCTATCAAGGCCCAGGAGGCGGAGCTTTCCAAAGCCATGGTAAAGGATGGCCCCCCCTTTTTGATGGTCCCACCGGACTTTAAATTAAACGTCTTAATATGCCACCTTCCCAGGTAGAGGGATGATATGGCGTGTCTTTTCATGGGGGGTGGACCCAAGCCTATAGGCAGCGGCTGGGCCCTGAATCGCCTGCTCGCTTGCAAGTTTAAATCAAAGCTGAGGCTGGGTGTGGCATAGAACAAGAAACAATTTTTTTTTTATATTAAAGCCTGATGGGGTCTGTTATAGCAAAGAAACAGTAGGGGAATATTTGCGGGGGGGGGGAAGAGTTCATCTCGCACGTGTTATGGCAGCCAGTGGGCACCTGGCAGACTCCCTGCTCCGTGCAGGATTTGAGTTGCTATAAAATTTCTTTTTTTTTTTTAATCCATGGCCTTTTATCTGGGCTCCCTCTGCTCCTAAGCTTTTTTTTTTTTTTTTTTTTTTACTTGCGTTTTTTTTTCTTCATCAGCCTCTCTTGCCGTTGTGTTCTTCCTGTGCCATTTCATCCGTTTTAGCGCTGCCGGCAACACTTGCAGTCACTGTCGCTTTCCGTTGCCAGCCTCGCTTGCCATCGCCGCTGCTGAAAAGGGGCAATGGCAGCGACAAAGCTGGCTTTTATCGGTGCTGCGACACGCTCTTTGATGCGCATCGCAGGCCGATGATGTCATGGGCACATCGGTCGGGGCGCGTGCTCTTGTGAGAGGCCCGCACCCCGTGTGCCCAGGAAGACAGCGACGGAGGCCAGTGAGTGGACCCGTCCTGGTGGTGGCCATAGGGGTGCGAGCCCTTGTATTTTAAGTAAGTAAATAAATAAATAATAAATAAATAGATCTTGAGGAAAGACAAAAGTCACACTGGAATGCATAGTTTGGAGCAGGGTATCCACAAAGGACACAATTAGAAAAGGAAAATCAATATGCTGACAGCAAGGATGTGGAAACAGCTGATTCCAATTACCTGAATCAACTGATAGTAAGCAGGTTATGAAAAAAAATAACAAGAATGTATTTAGGTGTCTGTATGCAAGTACCAGAAGTCTAAAATTTAGATGGGACAATTAGTGTATGACACCAGAGGTGTCATCTCAGAGACATGGTAGAAAAAGGACAATGAAGGGGACACTGTAAGACCAGGATACAAAATAAACTGAAATTAAAGAGCAAATAGAAATGGTGGTGGCATAGCACTATATGTTAAAAATCCCATAGAGTTGACTAGGATTCAAATTCTGCTGGAAAAAAATTCCTTACTGGAATCTCTATGGATAGCAAATTCCATATGTGATGAGGAGGAGCAGAACAGTGAGGGTTTACTATCATCCCCCACTCTCCCCACAACCAGGATTGTAAAACAGACTGTAAAATGCAAATGGAGATTAGATGGGCTACCTCATATTTGTGTGTGCGCGTATTTGTCTCAAGCAAGCATGTCATAAAGTGTGTATGTCAGCGAGCATATACAGAGTCATACACTGACTCTATATATGTCAGTGTATGACTAAGCATTTGTGTGTGTGTCTGTGTGTGTGAGTGTCAGTGTATGAGTTATTGTGTGGTATTATAGATTGTGTATATAAAAGAATGAGAAGACAGTCTGTGCACATCCCCACTTCTAACAATAGTTACTAGGTCTGGAGAGCAGAGGATTTTTTTATTTTTATTGGTTTTATTTGTTGGGTGTTTGATGTATCTGTTTTGAAATATTTTATTGATGTTTGGGAAATTTTTAAAAAATTATACATGTCATTTTAATTATTGGATATTCTATTCAACAAATGTTTTGAAATATGTATTCATTTTATCAGTATGGTTCTGCTATTATGTGTTGCGTTCGTGGCTGCTCTAAGCCCTCACTCCACCCTCTCTACCTCTGTGGCGACTCCTTCCGGGCATGATGAACGGCTTGCTGCCATGGCATCTCCATGCCACTTCTCTCCAGCGTACCCGGACCGGCTCAACACTGCGGATCCGCCATATTCCTGATGACGTAGGGCACGTGCGTGTGCTCCGAAGTATGTACCAGCAAGGGCGCAAACCTCAGGGGCGTCCCCCTGTATTGATGTCATCCACTTCCAACATAAAAGGTCTTCGCTTTCGCTTACGATTTGAGTTAGCAAGGACTTGGACCAAGATTCGTTTTCAGATACGAATTGTCCAAGCTACTCTGCCTCCTCGGACTTACCAGGGGTACCCGCTCCTTGGGGGCCTCACTCTCTTTCTCTATTTCAGATTGCAGATAGGAACCTGTACTCGCTCCTCGAGGGCCCATGTTCCTGAATACTCTGAAGATTCTCTACTGCCTGGAAACTATCGCAGATACAGACAATTGTGAGTTACCATCGCTCTCTCAGAGCTTTCCCTCGAACCAGGTACTCGCTCCTCGAGGGCCTAACTCTTTCCAGTTTCCTAGCCTCCTTAAGAACCTATGTGAGATTGTCATCTATTACTGGCTATGTATACAGCATACCCTGTCTACTAACTATCTATAGTCTTTCTACAGCTCAGCACCCCTGGGATCGCACTTCCAGTATCTGAGGGACTTCAGCCCTGCCGAGCATATCAGCTTACTACTGCCACCTCTGGTGGTTCTACTAACCTGTCTAATAAAAGAACTATATGTGTCTGTCTCCATACTCAAGCCTAGCCGGTGGTCCCTCTCAGGATATCCTCCTGAGGGCGCTGTTATCTGCCATCGGCCCAAGGATTCACCTATTTACATTCCTTTTCAGCTGAGTACCCTCTCTAGCACTCCGCTGGTACAGATTGCCATCTCAGCAGTCTATATCATAACAAGATTACTAGTTCCATCTATGGAGCATATCAGATTGCTACACTCCTCATTCCATGGGAGCCAGTCCCTAACAGATTGCAACTCTGCATGGTGACTCAAAACACCTCCCACTACAGGAGTATCCAGTAGCAGATTACAATAGATTGCTAGCTCCTCCCCCCTGGAGGAGCAAAACCTAGCAGAAACCTAATATTATGATTGATGTTTTATACTTCTTGATTTATTGTTGTTTTATGAAGAATGGTGATGTTTCTGTTTTTATACTGTTGTACTACATACAGAGACTGGCTTGCTGTGGTTTCCAGTTTGTTTTTGTCTGCATGTTTCTATTTATATTTTATGGTCTCTTTATTCTGTATTTGGTGAGGATCTGTCTGTGTTCTATTTGTGTGACCAAAGTGCAAGATTTTGCTAGCATGTAGTTTCTATGTAGGGGTCTATAGCAGCCTAACTTGCTCTGTTTTCCATAATGGGATGCATATTGGTGATTTAGGGTCTAATGTAATATTTTTGATGTTACCTTTTCATAGGTAGGTTTGTTACTTGCAGTTTAGTTCTATTTTGTTATCGGATGTTTACTTTGTCATTTTAAGCAAGAATTTCTCTGGGCCAAGTCCACGCCCAACACGCTTAACAATAGGCCTAACACTATTTGAGTTCCAGATGTCTTTTTTTGCAGGGTTTTCTGTTTGGCAATACAGCAGGGCATTTAAATATAATATACATGTACATTATATTTTTGCCTCAGAAGACTGTATTGTGTCCTTTTTCATGTAAAATCTGTTGTTATAAATTCATAATTTGTAACTATGTATGGGGATATTGGGAGCTGCAAGTCTATAAGGTTCACCAACTAGTGTGCCTAATACCCATGCATTGGGCCTGGCTGCACTGGCTGCATGTGGGAAAGCAGGAATCAATTTTGAGATTTGTGTCAGTGGCTGTCCCCAATCTTGGTTGCAGCAGTGATGCATGCAGTCTTAGCTATGACTAAATGTTCTTGTTTATAATACCAGAGGAATATTGCGCATTGATTACTTATAGTTCTCCATATCATAGAGCAGGTAGGCAAAAGAGAGCCTGGAGGACTATAAGTGTAAAAGCAGTAGATTTTGTGAGGTACACAGTCAATGGGAAGGCGCTGGAGGAAGGGGTGGGAGGCTGGAGAAGCGCAGGTAAGTTACTGCCACAGGGAGGAGGTGATCCAGGAGGAAATGCCTGTGCATTGTTAGTGAGACTTCTGTCTGAGGTAGCTGAGCTCTGAGAGGGGCAACTGGCTGTGGAACCAGTGAGTCTCCTGGGGAGTAGGGGTTCTGAGACTGGTGGGAAAGGGAAAGGAATAGGGTGCTGCAGGCTGGAGAAAGGCTGGCAGCAAGCAAGAACTTTACATAATGATATAGGGGGCTCTAAGTGAGGACATGAGCAGCAGCACAACAGCAGAATATGTGTCTGTGTCTGAGCCATTAGTTGGCAGTATGGTTGCTACATCATTTGGCAACTGGGTCAAGAGCTGATTGGTTGGCAAGAGACTTAACACCAGGCCAGGAATCCAGGATATATATACATGACAGAGACAATATTTCAAAAGGGATAGAGACAGGATGGAAGCAGTCCAGAGTAAGGCAACCAAAATGGTGAGGATCTGCATCAAAAGCCATATAAGATAAGAATGAAGTACCTGAATATATATTCCCTTAAGGAGAGGAAAGAGGGGATATGCTATAAAGCCCTTTAAATTCCTGATGCACAAGAATCAAACCTTTTCTATTGCTAAAAGAAAACTGTAGAACTAGGAATCATGATATGAAAGTCCAAGGGTATAGACTTGGGAACAATGTCAGGAAATATTTCTTCATGGACAAGGTAGTGATAACATGGCATGCCCTCTCCAAAGCAGTGGTAAAGGCAAGAATGGTAATGAAGTTCAAAAGGTTGTAGGATAAACACAGAGGATCCCTAGTAGCTAAAGATGGAAATGGCAGTTACTACCCTAAAAGAAATTTAAAAAAAAGCAAACTTGCTGGGAAGACTGGAAGGACCGTTTGGGTCTTTTTCTGTTATTGTTTACTATGTTAACCATGTTTATGGGGGGGCAATCAATTGAATGGCTGGAAGGGATACTGCAGTTCAGTTTACTTAACCCTGGTCTAGAGTGTGCTTTATTTATTATTTAGGAAAAATATGAAATTTACATTAGAGTTATGTCGGCTCCAGGTCACATGATTTACCTCTCAAGGGTTGGCTTGGCATGCCTGTGAGGTCTGTTGAAGCACTGCTTAGAAAACACACAGGGTTGTCAGATATTAAACCCATGGGCCTGTTTTGAAAAATCCCCCAGGCTGATATTTTCTTACAATCCACCCTTCTTCCTTAGATTACTCTTAAGTCTATCCCCTTTTACCCTTATTTATTTATTTATCTATTTATTTATTTAAAAGAATTTATTACCCACTCCTCCAAAAAAATGTTTGGAGCAGGGTACCCATATTGCAGTGCAATACATACACAATGAACATTTAAACATGATATTTCACCAGAGAGTTTAACAACCATTTCTGCCTAGGCTAGGCCTAAAGCCAGGCAGGCTTTACACCTGGTGTAAGTAGTACTACCAAGCATGGCATGATGCTCCATAATACGAAGGAAAAGTTTAATATATATATTTCCACCATAATAAATGGAAAACTGAAATCTGTGACGCTGAAAAATCCAGCCATTTCATGACGGGTTACAGAAGGTTCTCTCACATCCCTGAATGCTATGGATGCTCTCACCATCCTGTAAAAGAAAACATTACAGTGCAAGTCTCACTTTGCTTCACTATAGGTTAACTCCTTAGTGTTCTTATGGGTAGAGAGCAGATGGATCAAACCACTCCAATGCTCATGGAGACACATTAACACAGTTCCATCAATACCTGGGGAGATTAAAGATAAGCATTCCCTTAATTGTCCAACTCCTTATTGTGGACATCCTTCTTTTTTTTTTTTTTTTAATTCTTTATTTATTGATTTATATAATTATTACAAGACTCCACATGTACAAGAATATACTACATACAGTATTATGGTAAATATCTCACAAAATACATTAAAGAAACATAAACATTCTGTATCTGTAGTTAAAATAAAGTAAAACGGGGGAGTTTAACAAAGGAGCGTTTTATACAAAGAAAATATAATTATATTGAACAGAATGTGTTGTGAGCGGTATCTCCGCTATACTCTCTATTCACTAAACAGCCTGTTTATATGGAGTTAGGATGAGAATCCAGAAAGGTCCTCAAATGTGAGGGATCTTGAAAGACATATCTCTTCCCCTGATATACCAAACAACATTTACATAGAAATTGAAGTTTAAATGATATTCCTTTCTGCACTGCTTCTCCTCTCATCTCAAGAAAGTTTTTTCTCCTTATTTGTGTTTGTTTAACAAGGTCTTGGTAACACCAAACTTTCTGGCCAAAAAATAACATCTGACTATTTCTAAAGTAATTTTTAAAGACGTTATTTTTGTCCATTAGAAATGTGAACGTAACTAATAGTGGTCTTCGACATGAAACAGTCATTTCCTGGGATGAATTCAAAAGATTTGAAAATTCTGGTATTTCTTGTTGTTCAAAATCTTCTTTCTCATTTGAATACAGATAGTAAGCCTTAGATATCATGGGTTTCAATTCCTCTGGGATTTTCAATATTTTAGAGACATATAGCTTAAAGAGATCTATTGGAGAAATATTTTTTAAAACAAGAAAATTAAGAAATCTTAAGTTATGCGCTCTCAAAACGTTCTCAACGTTTTCCAATCTTTTATCAATTTCCAAATCCTTTTGAATTATCACTGAATTCACTTGTTCCACTGATGCAACTTTTTCTTCCAATTTCTCTATTTTATTTTTCTGTGTTTTAATTTCAATTGCATTATCCTTAACTTGCTGTTTAATTTCAATCACTTCTTTAGTGAGTCCCAAAATTGCTTTTTCAAGAGATTGGAGCGCTTTCCAGATACTGTTTAATGATATCTCAGGTTCCGATGTTGTATTCATTTGTAATAAAATATCCTGAATTCCAGCTTCACCCCCACAGGCTGCTAGGCCATCGCCGTAACCAGGCTCAACAGATCTTATCCCAGCTTCCAGATCAAGTCCCGTACCTTCCTCCCCTCCTCCGGGTTTTACCTTGTCTCTGTGCTCTTGGGTGTTAAAACCTTTTCCTTCCACAGCCTGTCGAAGTAATGCAGCCTCTCCTCGGATCATCTCCGCTGGGCTTTCTTCACTCCGCTGGCTGTTTTCTTTCTCGTGGCCTGGGGGCGTTGGTCTCTTCGGTGAGCCGGGGCTTAGCGATATTTCGGTCGGGGAGATTAGCTCACGCTCCTGAGCACACTCCCCAGCGACCTTTTCACCCGGCGTTAACGGAGGTACTGCAGCAAAGAAACTCCCGATTGTTGGCTGTGAAGGCTCCAAAGGTGTAGAGGTAATTTCTCCAGCCCTAACCCGGGCTTTACGTTTAGTATGCGGCATAGCTGTAATATTACAAGGAGTAATTTCTCAGGAGCTCCTTCAGCTGCAACCGCTCACGGCGCCATCTTGGAAAAACTGTGGACATCCTTCTGCTGCAGTGTCCTATGACAGATAAAGATTAAAACACTAAATAACGTCAGTACAAAAAGTCCAACCTACAAAGGAAACATTAGCTTTAACATGTAATATTTGAAAGAAATCCTAGGATACTTTGTTTTCCAAAACATTTTTGCTATTTTTATAGAATATATTTCCCCAAATGTTAGCTTTAAACCTCAAAGTCCTTAGGTTTTTTTTTTTAAGGGGTGAGCAAGCCATCTTCCAGCAGAAGTAGGGTAGGTCACCACATATAAAACAAAGTCCTATAACAAAGTCTCAATTCAGGGTCACAGGACATATCCAAGACAAAGGGAAAAAACATATAACATAAGAAAAATACAGTATCTGCAGTTCTTTTAACTGTAATCAGAAAATACAGTTTAATAATAACTCAAAGCCTTCTCACATGGTGCCCACATTTGCTGGGTAGCCAGCAGCAAGCAACCCCACACAACAGCAGTTTTCCTTCAGCCACAGGTAGCTGGGCCAGTGCCAACTCATCTGCTGCTGTGCTGTATGGTGGTAGGGGCTTCTCTTAGAGCAGTAAGACGCTGATCTTTCTCTTCCCTACTGGCATAGAGTGACATAAGCCCTTTAAGAAAAATGTCTTTTAAATGAGGAGCTGCCCTTTAAGAGTTGCTCCCACCTTTCTCTCCAGTGGATGGCTCTTTGTGCAGCAGAGTCCTTCAGCAATTCTACAGCAGGGCTGCTCTGGCCCCTCTACTCCAGGACTCACAGTTCTCCCAGATAAGCATTTCAGTGCAGGCAGCAGCCTGTCCCATTGGTTCCACTCAGTGCCCTCTCTCTTTCTATCTTTTATGCACTGTTTCACATTGGAAGCTTGGAAGCGTGATCATGCTGGACGGCAGTCTCTCTGCCCAGCCCCACTCTTCCAGTCGTGCTGTCTCCTAGGTTCCATGCTGTGCTGGCCTGCTTTTCTTTGGTGCACAATCATGCCAGCACAGATTTCTCGCTCTAGCTCCTCTCGCCCCTTCTGGGCCTCCTCAGTTCCTCAGTGGCAGGGAGAGCAATCAAGAGTATAGCCAGACTCAGCCTGGGACATTCTTAGGTGCACAAACGCACTGCGGCAGCTCCACTACTGCAAGCCTCCCGCTACACTTCTGGGTCTGCCGGCATAACCATATAGAGCTGACCTGAGCATGCTCTAGGCCTCTCACTTTCTCTACGGTGCCAGGCCCACTTCTCTTTGGCAATTTAAGTCTAACTGCTATGTGGAGTGCCACAGGGCAGGCACATGGTGACAGCAACGGCTCCATCTCCTCCCTGATTGCTCCTTGGGCCTCCCTCATTGGGCCTGGTTGCCAGTAGCAAGCATTCTGGGTTCCACAGCAGCAATAGTGTCCAATGGCTTGTGTCCCGACATATACCTCAGACCTGATGGATCCTCTCTAGGGGCTGTTGGTAAAAGGCTTCAATCTCTCAGAGTGGCAAAGGGGACAGTCCACCGACAGGGTAACCAGCCCCTCCATACCAATGGGGCATGTCATCTCCAGGCAGAGGTCATGCTGGTCCAAAGGTCCTCCCACAGAAATGTCACAAGGGATTTCAGGCTTGACCCATCCCCTACAGGCAGGGCCGGTGGATATCTTTAGCTTATTGCTATCCGTGGAGCATTATTTTTTTCAAATTTCTCACAATGTCCGGAAAGTTGTAAAAGTTGAAAAACAGCAGTTTCTAAGTTGAAAAATCACAAGTGGCACCCTGTTCTTCTCTAAGCCCCACATTCCCAGCCATCATTTTATGCAACCCCTGCTTTGGGTGGCTTCTACATACCACAGGGGCCATAAAAGAATATATGTTTCTCTTGGGGCAGGATCTCGCAGCAAAACTCTTCCCTAAGGGCCTGAATCCTTTGTTAGTGAGGGGGGGGGGGGGGGGGAAGGAATTGTCCTTCAGGGCCCAGAGTGACAAGGGAGCCTTTGGCGTGTCCAAATGAAATATTTTGCTGAAAGTGAATCAGAATGAAGTAAGAGCACAGTTCAAAAACAGTCCTTGGCGCCACAGCTGATCTTTTCAGTTTACTTCTTTCCAGGACAGGAAAAAGACTTACCCTCCAGGGCATGGATTAAATGAGGTTCTCAGTGGACAGGATATCCTTGTTTGGGCAGGAACCCCCCCCCCCAAAAAAAAAAAAACTGGCAAAAATCGATAACAGTCTTTGCACAGAGAATCCCAATTTCCTCTCAAGTGGGTGTCCTCAGGCGTCTCATTTTGGCCGTGCTCACAATTATCCAATGTCTCAATGAAGGCCCTCACTCTCTCGAATCCCACAATGGAAGGAATCCACACTGGAACCTACCAGTTTTCGATGGTCCTCTCTTTGAGGGAAGTTAAGGGGCAGCAAAATCTTCCTCCTGGCTCTTGTAATGAAAAGTTCTTATCCCCAGACTGAGTCCAAACATTAGAAGACCTCTGCTGCGTGTCACCACCCTATACCTCTGCCCTCATTAAAGAGTGCAGAGGGGCAGGTTCTCCTTACCCAGGCCCCCCGAGGAAAAGCTTCACCATGATGTGTTCCCAAGCAACACCCAGGTGTCTCACAGCCTCCTTAGCTAGAAAAATGGAAAAAAATTCCCCAAACAAGCCAGAGAACCACCCTGCAGCCAAGATATGGGCTGCAAAAGCAGCTTCCTTGACCTTGCCCAGGAACTACAGGCAGATGGTACCTGAGTCCAAATTTAAGCCCCAAAATCAGATGAAGGCAAAAACCCCAGCACCTCCTCTAACTTCAAAAAACAAAGCTGCCACAGTCTCTCAGTAGAGAGCTGCTTTTATAACCTGCCTGAGGGACAGCCACCCCAGCTCCCTTAAAGGAACAGCTGTACCAAAAGGCACCTCCTCATAATTTCCTAGTTAAAAGGGGTTTCCAGGGCAATATCAGTAGTGAGCCCCAGTGGGTCATTTCAGTTACTTTAGCAAGCAATGAGAATGGATAAGGAGAGGTGAACTTAAACCTTAGAATGAAAGATTGGTAACTGCAGCACAGAGCAGTGGATTTCAGACAAGATGATTAACAGCCAGCATAGAAAAAAATGACAGAGCAGACAAATACAGATTCTGGAGCACCTAACTGGAAATGGTGACACATGCCATTGATGGGTGTGACATGCTGATGTATACAGAAAAGCACAGCAAGGTAGCTTGGTTCTTCCGCTGGATACTGTATAAACACTAAGAACATCGCTGTGCCAGAAAAACAATGGGATATTAACTCTAACATAATCGCAGAGGATGAAGAAGTTGGGATCACCTGGGACATTCCTATTCCAACTGAAAAAAAGCTTGATGCAGTCAGAGACCAAGAAAATGTGGTATAAAGATGCAATAGCTCCAAACATATTGTGTGCCACTGGCTTGATTAAAAAGAACTTCCAAGTGTTCCTTGATATGTTGCCTGCACATATTACATCCAATGAACTCCAAAAGAAAGCTCTTTTTGGCACAATGTAAGTATTAAGAAAAGCACTAGTAGTAAATTTGCGAGACTACGATCAAACCTGACATACCTTGGCTGACGAGTGAGGTTCATTCCTGTCATGGTACACATAGAGTAAACCCATTTGGATTCTTACCCTCTAGAGCACAATATTCTGCTGATGTTTCTGATTCCTTTGTTGTTGTGAATTCACATTAAGTGGGTCATTTTCTAAGCCTATCGCACGCGATAACTTGCCGGGGGCGGAGTCAGGGTGGAGTCGGGGCAGGGAGGGGAGGAGTAGGGGCGGTAAGGAGGCGGACGTGGTGTTATCTTTGCTGCTGGCGATAAGGTAAGTTACATTATCGTCGCCAGTAGAGCACCCAATAGCGCCACCTTTCACGGTGGTGCTATTGGGTGCGAAAGCCGGCAGTGATAACACTGCGGTGGTGCGATCGCTGCCGGCTTTCGCAGGCCCGCCGCCCATTACCACTGGATTCACCATTCTCTGCGAGAATGGAAAATCCAGGCCTATGTTGGTTAAATATCTTATGGTGCTCAACCATGTAGAGGCTTTGCTGTGTATGATGTCTGTAGGAGATAGTATGATCAAGTATAATTCTTAAACAGGTTGAACTATGCCATAGGGAAAAGTGTACCCACCTATTCTGATGATACCGATGGCTCCTGGCTCAGTGATATTCAGCTAGAAGAATGATTATACTTAGTGACTTTCATTTTCAGTTTTTATTTTATTTTGCCTGAGAATTTTAAGGTTATAACAAAAATAAAATTAGTGGAAAAAAGTCTTTTCACCGATTTTTCTCCTGTGTGTTATTTCAAAGTAATTTTTCTACAGATTAATTTTGTTCTAACATTGAAATTCCTTGGCAAAATAAAATAAAAACTGAAAATGTAGGTCCCTAATTATACTGAATTGCTAATCTATTGATTCTCATATTTAGACCCCACTTATGGAAATAGCAATGAATTCCATGCCAATACTCAAGTGTCTTGTTAGGTTATATAAAATATTGTCTTTTTTTTGAACTGCTATGGCAACATCAGTTACATATATATGCTTTGATGCTGAATATGGGAAACCTGAAGCATATGCATTGACTTGTTCTGATTCTAGTACTTGACCTTGAAGAATTCTATGCTTTGGAATTTGTATCCCGTCAGGAACAAAGTTGTGTGGTAATAAACAGACATATGTGCATCCAAAAAATGATTTTTCACCCAATTGCATATATTCTATTTATTCTTTAAATTCATATAAAGACAGAGGCAGTGAATACATAATGATTTTTATTTAAACAGACGTTTAATTATCATGGTTCATGAGTGCAGAAAGAGTCTTCATTTCTCGTGAGCATAAAAGCCACTAATTAGTTATGGAAACACTTTTCCTTATAAATGAGCATAGAGAATAAAAACATTATTTAATTGGCAACCATAATAGGGAAAATTTACTAAACTCAAATGCCACCGGTGTGCATGCTAAACTGTTTTAGCTTTGGCAATTAATAGCTGCATAACCAGTTAAAGAACAGAGTGCATTCTAAAGTAGATAAAATGCTTAAAGTGCATATCATAAGCCTTAGCACCTACATACATGTTAATGGGCAAAAAAGTACGCATATAATCCATAATATATAGGGCTTGGTAGTGTGTCCGTCAGTGCTCGCGCATGTTCCCCAACCCGCCGATAGATGGCGCTATAATATATCGGGCTTGGTAGTGTGTCCATCAGTGCTCGCGCATGTTCCCCAGCCCGCCGATAGATGGCGCTATAATATATCGGGCTTGGTAGTGTGTCTGTCAGTGCTCGTGCATGTTCCCCAGTCCGCCGATAGAAGACACAGGCGGCTCCCTGGATGCCCAAACATGCCATACAGTGGCATGTCACAACACCAGTTACAAGAGGTACTCCTGGGGGAATTCAGCGCTACTGCGGAATGCAGATTTTGAGCAGAATTCCTCCTTCCTGCAGATTTCCTCCCTCACCTCGCCGATTTCCTCCCTCGCCGGAAGACTATTCAAAACCAGAAGGACAGCGGCCATCATGGGACAGGCAGAAAATAGCAGAGGAAACCCTGGCATTGCGCGAATGGAGCCCGTCCCGTGACACACGCTCCGTTCGCGGTGAAGATGAAGGCCCGGTGCGCCATTCGCAGTGAAAAGGGAAGGTCCCCGTGTGCTGCGTTCGGTGCGCCCGGGACTTCATCTTCGCTGCAAATGTCGCACCAGGCCTTCATCTTCACCGTGAACGGCACGGGTCCTGCGGCATGCCGGTGAGAGAGAATGTGTGTCGGGGAGGGGAGAGTGAGAGAGAGCAGGAGGGTGTGAGAGAGAGCATAGGGGGGATGCCGGTGAGAATGCGTGTGTGAGAGAGGGGGGTGACAGAGAGCATGGTTGGTAAGAGGGGTGTGGGGAGGATGTGAGAGAGAGCATGGGAGGTAAGAGAGGGTGGGTGGGGGGATGCTTGAGTGTGGGTTTCAGAGAGAGGTAGCCTATAATGAGGGGAGGGGGAAGCTGGTGAGAGAGAATATGTGTGTGAGAGAGGAGAGGGGGTGTGGGAGAGTGCGAGAGACAGCTTGGTAAATAAACTTTGCCAGCCCCGGCTTAAGCAAATGTGCCTCCACGTCCCTTGCCTGGGTGAAAACAATTTTGTTTTTCCTTTTCAGCTAACGCTTCCATACAAGAGCATATGTGCCAATAAAAAGGCTCGCCGCCCGGGCGTAGAATAGATACAGTTGCTAGTCACATAATAAGCTTACTAGATGTTACTTATTTTTATGTATTTAAAATATTTATATCTCACCTATCCAGTGTCCTAGGTGGTTTACAAAAAATAAGATAGATAATCATAGAAATCAAAACATTGGAGTTACAAAAATAATAAAACTGACATCAGCCAAAAAAAAACAACAGACCAACATCCTACTGTGGGATAGACTAATTTGACATTAAATGCTGACTTAAAAAGTTAGATTAGCATTCCCTATATGCCTATTGAAACAACTTCCATTTTTAACCTTTTCCTAAAAGTCTGCAAACAAGCTTTGGTCTGTAGATGCTCAGGCAAAGAGTTCCAAAGAGCAGGACCAGCGGAAGCAAAAAGCCATTCTTTTGTTTTACATAATCTTGGTCACTAAACTTTTGCTATTTAGGCAACGAACATTAATGCAAAAAATGTATTACCCATTCCAGCACACACATGAATCACTGTGTACATATGTATATATGAAATTTGCGTCATCTATGTGTCGGTCACTATATCCATCATGCTCAAAATCTCATATTTGTGCCATTTTTTTTGACCATTTTATGCTTGATTCCATTTTCTTAGGCTCTCTTTTCAATGCCCCACCCAAAAGTGTCTCTTAGGAATTGTAACTAATGGTCTTATTTACTAAGGAGTCATTTTTTTTATAAGGATTTATGTATGTTAAACTGGGTTTTACATGCATAAATGCACATTAGGCACATAAATGGCTTTTGAAAACTGCTAGTTTTATGCATAGAGCTCTTTTGAAAACTCACTCCATAGAACTGAATTGTCAAAAGGTTTTATGCGCATAAATGCACTTTACATGTATAAGTGGATTTTTGAAAATTGTTATGAAATATGCTAACTTAAAGGTGAATTTTAAAAGTCCTATGCGCATCAAAGCCGGGAGATATGTGCAGAAGTCACGCCCCCACGGATTTTAAAAGGCGTGTAAGTACACGTGTATCTCCCAGTACACACACAAAACGTTTTCTGAAAATAGGGGCGGGATTTGAGTGGGTCATGGGCATTCCAGGATGTTTTAATGAAACCAGTGTGTAAATACGTATGCGCACAAGTGAGAGCTGGGGGACCTCTTCTACATAACTTTACTTCTGCTATGGATGGCAAGTAAGTTGTAAAATAAAAAAATCTAGGCTAGTAGCAGGGTTTTAATGGTTGGGGCAAACAGGGTAAAAGGAAGGCTTTTTAGCCAGGAGGGGTTAGGTTTAGGGATGTGCATTCATCCTGGTTTGGCCACCCCGAAAAACGAAGCAGATTTTCCCGAAATTTCAGGAAAATTCGTTTTTTGGGGTTAGCGCTCACTAACCCTGAAATTCGGGGTGGCCGAAAAAAATCAGCCCGAACCGCAAGAAAACGATATTTCCTGCGGCGGGCCGATAACGAAGGCCGAACCGAAAGGTTAGGCTGAATCACATCTCTAGTTAGGATGTCCTATCCTTTACCTGGGTGAACTGGGAAAATTGATTATTGCGTCAGTGTGCAAGTCTACAAAATTTTTCTACACTTATGCAGTAGAGACATTTGCGCACACATGTGTATGTCTATATAAAATTGTGTGTACATGTATAAGCGTACAGCCTATTTTATACTATGTGCGCATATATGCGCATATGTTATAAATTGGCTGCATCCATTGGCACGAGTCAGCATATGCACATAAATGTGCACCCGTGCAGCTGTTTGAAAATTACTGATCCTGTGCATATTTAAAATTACCTCCTAGATATTTTCCCATAGACACAGGATGGGAGAAAATGTCTTATAGATCAATATTCAAAGGGATCTAGCTGGCTAAGCAAGAACTTAGCTGGCTAGATTAAAGCCCGATGGGCAAACCTTTGCTGGCTTCTGACACCCAATTTCAAAACCTGTGAATCTAGGGTTGTCTACACACTTCCCTGTACTCCAGAGACTTACTTGCTTGATGCAACTCAGCATAAGGAAATATTGGCATTGGATACTAAGTACATGCCTATGTTTGCCCTGAAGAGAGCCAACAATCTTCAAGATGGCTTAGTGAGCTCTGCATAGACATGAAAAACGGACACTATTCATGCCACAGCTGTAATATTTGCCAGTGAAGTGTTATTTTTCCTTCCTGTGAGCTACATACATTTCAGCAATTTTCTACATGCAGATCTAAGGGTGTCATATACATCATTTGGTACCTGTATCCATTGTTATATATAGAGAAGACTTTGAACAGTTTAACTTGGGTTCAAGAACATTTGAGCTGAATTCCTTGACCTTGCTTGGATATGCTATAATGGCACATTGGATGGCAGCCTCACACATGTTGGAAGATTTGTGGTTCTCAGTATTATTTCAACCACTTTCCAACAGAAAGGGAGGGGATTTTAATAAAATGCTTTTGCAATATGAACAATGGTTTATTTATTACTGGAATACTGTTTCTTCCAATGGACTTAGCAAAGAAATTGAGTGGGCTGTATTTTGTTAATGAATTGGGGTGACATCATCTGGATCTGTGATATGATTGGGTTAGCTTTTCAATATACATCAATGTCTTGTCATCAGTTACCTTTCTATGTTCCATAGCAACCATGTTCTTCAGTCTTGAAACTGCAATTCAATTTATTCTAATATAGAAATATTTCACTGGGTTGGGTTGATATGAAGTAAAATAGCATTAATGCAGTTTAATTTTCATACAGAGTTGATTCCATCATCCCCTGAAGCAGACGCAACATTTGTCAAAACACTATTAGTGTCGGGCTGAGCCCCATGAATCTACAAAGCAGCAATGACAGAATTCACTGGCATCTGAAAGGAACTTTTTAAGTTAAGTACTTTATAGTTAAGTACTTTATAGAGAGGTATGTACAACACATATATTTATCGCTAAAATTTTCTCTGGGAGCTATAACGTTGGTGACCCTTTCTATCAAATGGGTAAATGTTTTGGACAATAAGAGACTGCGGGGCCTTTGATCTAGCAGTGTTATGGTTTGTGGGTATGTGGACCCTTGGCCCGAAATGGGAGTTGTTACCACCTGTGGAGAGGAGCCCCACAGGTCCACACCGTCGGGAGGCGAGGTCAGGCACAGCAGGGAGCTTTAGGTGAGGCTTTGGAGATACCAGGGTGAAGGCCCCGAAGGGGAAGGTGCCAGACAGGCCGCAGAGCAGGAGGCACAAGACTGGCCGTGCAGGAGATATTCTGGAGAGGCAACCCCGAGGGATGGAGCTGCGCAGTGAAGGAGGTGCTGATGTAATGACGTAGGCCAACCCATGGAGCACAGAAGCCCGAGTCTGGTCTTCACTAATGATGTATGCACAACCCCGAGGAGCGGGAAGCTCTAACAGTCTCTGTATAGCACGGAAGCACTGTCCCGAGGAGCGGAGGAGTGCTGGCAGTCTCAGTATAGCACGTAGATGCGACCCCGAGGAGCAGGGAGGTGCGGATAGTCACAATGTAGCACGAGAGCACTGCCCTGAGGAGTGGGGAAGTACTGACAGTCTCTTGAGTAGCAAGTAGGCGCAGCTCCAAGGAGCAGGGAAGCACTGACAGTCTTGTACGGCACGTGGGCACAACCCCGAGGAGCGGGGAAGCACTGAGGTAGAACTCCTGAGTGGCAGAAGTATTCTAGGGGCAGCCCTGAGGAGCGGGGGAGCCTTGCAGGATAGGACTCCAGGAGGCGCAGGGCCAACCCAAGGAGCAGGGGAAGCCAGGAGACCAAGTCCCCGTAGAGTGCGCACACTGGCCCCTGAGGAGCAGGTACCAGACAGAATCCAAGTCCACGGAGTCTGATAGCGTAGTCACAGGAACACGGAGGCAGGAGCTTGTAGAGACATTCAGAACTTGTTGCCAAGTCAGTTAGTTGGAGGCGAAGGTGGAGCTTAAGTACCCAGTTCCGCTGACATCAATCAGCCCCTGAGATTCCCGCCGAAGAGGCTTCAAAGGAGGGTCCAGTGGCGCGCACAGGTGCCTAGGAAGGCCCGCAGTCAACGTAGGTGGCGGTGGCGTCCAGGCCAGCACAAGGAGCCCCAGGGAATGTGGGGACTGGCCTGCACCGCGAGCAGACCCCGGGAGGGCAGGAGAACGGTGCAGGAAGTAAGTAAACGCGGTCGCAGCCGTCTGTGACCGACGGGTATAACAAGCAGCTGATGGACTTGGTTTTAGTTGCATAAAATAAAAACACAATGGCTGCTATGCACAATTTATGACACCAGTACAGTGAAGAAAATCTGTATATTTTTTCTACCCATTTTTTGTGTCTATGTAGTTTATAGCTTTTGACAACTGACTGAGCTATCTGTTTAAATTTAACCTCCAAAATCTCATTAATTGGCTATATTTAGCTGCTTAAATTCTGGGCAGACCTGGGAATAGGGTTAGAGTCAGGGAAATAAGGTGACTAGCATTGATATTCAGTGCTAGCCACCTAAATTGACTGGCCAAACCTTGGTGCTGCAAGAACAGACCTAACTCTGACTAGTCAAAGTCCATCCCAACAACAAAAAAAAGTCTCTAGCATTCCAATCCCTTCTCTCACCCTGAAGATTTTTTAAGTCATCAAGACTCCAAATCCCTATCCTCTCAATCCCGTTCCTTGTTTTTTTTTTTTTTATGTGCCAGTTCAAAATCCCAATCCCCCCATCCTGCTTAGAAAAAAACTGGGTTGCCCCCCATTTCCTTCCATTGGACATCTACTTTCACTCCTCGAGACCTGCAGAGCCCCAAATAGTCTTTGTGAAGCTGAGCAGGATGACAACCAAATCTTATCTTCTTCCACCTCAGCTGCTTACCGGATAGTATGTTATATTTACAAGCACCACTCCTTTGACAATTCAGCTATGAGGGGGGTAATTTTAAAAATAATTTACATGATTAAAGCTTGGTTTTACACATGTAAATGCACTTCACACGTGTAAGCGAGCTTTTGAAAATTGTTACAATATATGCCATTGAATTGTCAATAGGCTTTACATGCACAAGAGCAGCACCGTGAGGGAATGTATAAGAAAATCCCTCAGAACGCCTTAAAGGACTGGCCACAGTTATCTGGCCAGGTTTTCCTTAAGTCCTAAGCCAGCAAAGGATTCTGGGTCCAGGAAGGATCTCTGCAGCCTAGCATAAGAAGGCAGGGCCCAGAAGGGTGGAATAGGCCCCAGGGAGAAGGCAGGAAGCCAGCCTATCTCAGAAATTGGTAATTTTCAAAGGAAATACACATGTAAATGTAACGTACTATCATAGGAATTTTCAAAAACCCATTTATGTGCTTATATGTGAATTTTAAAACAGATATGTGTGTGTACAAAATAGCAGACGTGCATGAACATAACATATATTCATGCAAACGCTATTTTATAAACCTCGCACATGAACGTGAAAGTACCAATGGGCGAATAAGTTTTCTTGTATAAAAAAGGGACGGGTTGGGATGGGTCAGGGATGTTCTAGGGCAGGACTAACATGTACACTCGTAAGTTGTGATTTTATAACCTGTTACCTATGCATATTTATTTCCACTCTTTTTCAGGGGTAGGCCAGAATTAAACTATAACCAAATACTGACAGGGTGAGGGGACAGGGTAAACTGGGGAAGTGCAGGCTGAATATAAAATTCTTGTGCATGTATACTCACGTCCACATACAAGCGTATAATATGGGTGTGTGCGCTTGTTTTAAAGTTACTGTCCCTAAGTGCACTTTTGCATATAAAACATATTGACAATTCATTGGCATATACAATATTGTAGCACATTTCAAAAGCCCACTTATACACGTAAAGTGCATTTACACGTGGAAAACACAGTTTTAAGCATGTAAATCATTTTGAAAATGAATAGTTAAGTGCTGGTAGTTGAGAGCCTACTGGCACATAGTATTCATTTATTCACCAATCTCTTCGGAACTGGATGAGGATTAGTGTCTTTAATGATGGTGCAGTAATTAAATGAATGTTACGTGACTGTAGGATCTCAGCTACCAGCGCTTAGTGTTCATCTGACGCAAGGGGAGTGAAGACCCTGTCATCCCCCATTTTGGCTTCATAAAGAAGTTTTGAGGCTCTGTGGGGTTCTGTAAGGTAAAGGAGAGGAATGAGGACTACTCCAGTTTTTTTGTTGTTTTTTTAAGAAGAGAAGGGATGAGGGTCATGTTTTTGGAACCTGACTTTTTTTTTTTACTTTGAAGGTATTGCTTTCCTACCTTCCTGCTGCTCCTTAAATTTGAAAATTGGCCCTGGGGCGAGCCAGATCCCTACTTTCTCTCCCTCCAGGCTCTTTGTCTTTGAAAAAAAAAGGCCCATAGTAGAGGTTTTGCCCTCCTTTCCCTCCCTACTGCCCCCAGAAGATGAGTGCTGCTTGGGATTCCTCTCCCTCCCTCCCTCCCTCCCTCTCTCCTGTCCTCCTCCACCCCATTGTATCTATGAATATATCAAAACTTAGTTGCTGTTTCATAGTGGTTGACTTTCACTTATTTCGATATGAAACTTGACACAATATACCACCAGCTTAGTCTTCTTCCCTTTGTGTCCCTCTGTTGCTACACGCAGTTTACCATATGATTTTCCAATTCTATAACTAGTCCAACACCTAGGACCTTTTCTCTCAATTTCTTTTACCTGTTGACCTCTACCTACCCCCTATATCTGTCCTGCATGGGCCCAGATTGTGCCTGGTTTTGTTTACTAATACCTCTGCTCGTAGATTATTCCGGGCATGCTCTGAAATTTCCTTTGAGCAATTCCTCCCTGCAACTTCACATTGACTTGAATTATTATCATTTTAAACGGAAAATGCTTCCTTCAGTTATATTGAAACTTGCCAAATATTCAAATGTTTCTTTCACATTTGTCCTTTCCCTTTTCTCTTCCTGAAAGTTCTTTTTCATTCCTTACATCTATGTGTAAAGTTTCTTTTGCAGGCCCTGTACTATTTTGGTAACCCTTCTCTGACCTGCTTCCATCCTATCATAATCTTTACCTTCCTTTATACCACCAAGAAAACTCTCAGCTTTCCCTGATGCTATATTACACTGGCAAACTCCAGGTCATCTGAGAAGATTGCACCCGGGACCATTTCCTGTGTGGCAGTTCTCCTAACTAAAAAGTAACTAATGGATTTCTGTATTGTGGATGCATAATTTTACATGTTTTGTTTTTTTCATTGAAGCTAGACTTCCAACCCTGTGATATCATCCACATTTTTTTACTTCCTGTTTCATTCTTTCACCCCTCCTGGTATACATATCTCTGTTACAGATTTTTGTTTTTTATCATCTGCAAACAGAAAATTTTCTTTCATGTCCTTCTACATTGTCACTAATATATTGAGAAGAACTGGTCTAGCACTGAGCCCAGAGGTACCCAGCTTTTCACGTTACCTTCATCAGAATGGATTCCATTGACTACCACTCTCTGAGGTCTGTTACTTAAGCAGTTCCCCCATAGTTCTCTTGGCTTGTAAAAGTCAGAATCTAAAGTATGACAGAGCACACAAATATTAGCATACAAAAAAAGAAGTGCAAACACTGAGTATGCAGTGAGGCCAAACTATGATACACAAAAAAATACAGAAAACAATAACAAAAAAAATAAACAGTAGAAACTTCCAGAGAGGTGGCAGTAATAGTTTGTTTTAGAAAAAAGTACATAGAGGCTAATGGCACCTCATAGACTAGCAAATTTATCGAGGCATAAACTTTCAAGGGCAAGAGTCACTTCATCAGATGCTGCCAGCATCTGCATCCCTTTTGATAGGGTAGATTCACACAGTTAACCCCTGGAAAGATTTATCTACACTTTTATAGTGTGTTGTATTTCTACAAGGGTAGCCCAGCAGAATAATTTAAAGGGATCACATCTGTTGTTG
This sequence comes from Rhinatrema bivittatum, assembly GCF_901001135.1. Taxonomy (NCBI): domain Eukaryota; kingdom Metazoa; phylum Chordata; class Amphibia; order Gymnophiona; family Rhinatrematidae; genus Rhinatrema; species Rhinatrema bivittatum. The sequence goes on from NC_042616.1 coordinate 466,393,580, forward strand.
CTCACTTGGCACAGCTAAAACGCATCATGTGATATATTCTCACAATTAAAGCTGCCATTATAAAAGGGTGTAAGATGGACACTTGTATTTGACGTACCATGGTAGCTGTAAGAATAATCTACTCTTTTATGCTTATTGCTGGAAATTTTATTATTCCTGTATCAGAACCTTTTAGCCCAGGCCAGATTTGGAGGAAGTGACCAAAACAGAGTCCTTAACTGGGTACTAGTTGATCAGTCCTCATCTCTTAAATGTATGACAAGATTGGTAGATGCCTGGGCTCCATATCCAGCATCCTAATGGCTTGCCTTTTGAAGTTAAACTGATCAAAGGATAAACAAAGAAAGAGCTGTCTAAATCTCATCCAATGAATAAACCCATCCAATGAATAATCTCAAAAGAAAGAAGTTGTGGTCAGCCATCACTTCCTGCAGATAAGCCATATTTTATCTTTGTCGTCCCCCCCATCCCCCCACCCCACAGTGCAGGTTTACCAAAACATCGGCTGATATCAGGGTTTAGATTTTGTCTTTCTACTATTTTTACTTGCAATTTGAAATTTTTCTAAAAGAGACTCCAATGTATTTCAGTGGGGTAAATGATTGTAAAGCCCATCCTGTGTCACTTCTGTTAGTCACACTTAGATCATGTCCAGCTTTCTGACACCACAGTAGGACTTTAGAGTGTGTGCTATAGATGTGTTCCATTTTGCATTTACAGTGATTTAACACTTCTTTCTTTTGAGGTTAAACTGATAAGAGATATATAGAGGAGACCTTCAGGGATGTAGTAGAGCAGCCCCAACTCACGAGTCCAGTCTAGCAGTCCTTCTGCTGTTTTGGAGAAGCAAGGTCCCCTGGCAGGAAACCATCACCTTGGTGTATTAGGAAGTGACCCTGAAGCAAATCCTGGTCTCAAGGTGATGCTTTGTCCTCTCTCACGAGGATGTGCCTCCAGGGGTCTGTGCCCAGTGGGGAAGGGTTAGGACAGCCATTATAGTGGGTGATTCAATCATTAAGAATGTAGATAACTAGGTGGGCGTGAAGATTGCTTGATAACTTTCCTGCCTGGTATGAAGATAGCGAACCTCATGCGCCTTCTAGATAAGATTTTAGATAGTGCAGGGGAAGACCTGGATGTCATGGCCATGAAGTTATCTATGACATAGGAAGGTGCAGGAGGGAAGTGCTGAAAGTTAAATATAGCCTCTTAGGTAGGAAATTGAAATCCAGAAACTCCAGGGTTGCATTCTCAGAAATGATCTCTGTTCCATGTGTACAATCAAGCTATGCAATTGCAGGAGGACATGTCAAGGCATCTAACTTAGCGGGTTTCAAAAGAGGATTGGACAAGTTCTTGAAAGATAAGTCCATAAAAAGTTATTAGCCAGGTAGACTTGGGAAAGCCAACACTTATCCCTGGGAGTGAGATATAACAAATAAATCAACTATTAGTGTTTTCTAATTGGGGATCTGATAGGTACTTATGACCCAGACTGATCACTGTCAGAGACAGGATGCTGGGCTCGATAGACCTTGGTATGACCAGGCATGGCACTTCTTATGTTCTTATGTTAGGTGTGTACTATTTGATTACTGGTCTTTTCCAGAAGGTGGCAGAAGGCACGCCCGGCATCAAGCAAGTCATCATCGGTGCCATTGGCCGGCCCCTGTCACATGGTAGGAGCAATGGACAGCCGGCGCCATCTTAAAAAATGGCAAGGGCCATCCATTGCTCCTACCATGGGATAGGGGCCGGCCAATGGCACCGATAGCCCCTGTCACGTGGTAAGGGCAAAGGGCCATCGGCACCATTTTGTTTACTGGTAGCCGACGGCCCGAGAGCGGGAGATCGCTCCCGGGACCCCCGCTGGACCACCAGGTACTTTAGAAAAGTTTTTTAGGGGGGTCAGAAGGGTGGGGGATTCTAAATAATTTGATTTAAAGGATCGGGGTGGGGGGTTTTTTTCGGCTCGGGACAGCCAAAAAAAGCGTTCAGAACCGCAGAAAACGAAGATTTCCCGCGGTTCTATGAATCCGATACTGGAAACGAGTCTGGTACCAATTCACATCTCTAGTGAACACTGATTTTTTTGTGTCTATCTGATTCTGCGCAGCACACTGCATTGCTTATCTGCAGACAGATTGCAGTGAAGAGAAGCGCAGCTTCGACAGCCTTCCCAGTGTATTCACTTTTTGACAGTTTTTTTAGTGTGTGCAAAAGGTGTCAGTCAGCAATGCAGACACATACATTGTGTATGTGTGTATGTGACAGACATTTTTGCACACACTGGGGCGGAATTTCAAAGGGTTACGTGCGTAAGTTACGCACGTAACCCCGAGAATCTGCTCCTGTGCGCGCTGAGCCTATTTTACATAGGCCCGGTGACATGCACAAGCCCCGGGACGCTGAGCCAGCCCTGCCTGTCAGAAGCACAATCAGTAATAACGGTAAATGGCTAATTTTAAAAAAGAATGAGTGTCTCGGCAGGCGAGGAGAGATATGCTGCAATTTTATATTGTGCGAGTAGCATTTAAAATACCCCTTCCATGCGTGATCTTAAAAGGTAGCTCAAGTAAATGTCCCATGCATATTGCCACCAGAGCTTTAGCAGCTTTTACACACATACAAGGGGAAAGCCGGTTTTTCATGTCCATATGGTTGGGGGTGGGGAGTGGGGGGGGAGAGAGAACGCACACTGTAGGAAAGACAATATGACACTATATATATCTTCCACTGTAAGAAGGGCACTTTCAACTCAGAGTGGGTTGGGGGGGGGGGGAGTGATGTTACATTGGTGCATTATAGATCTTTGCACGCTGGCCATGGGGGAGGAAATGAAGGACTTGAACAGGTAAATGTAAATTGGTAATTTACTCTCTCAGACAAAAGAAGAACTAGGGGACATTCCATGAAGTTAGCAAGTGGTTCATTTAAAACAAATCAGAGAACATTCTTTATCACTCAGTGCATAATTAAGCTCTGGAATTCATTGCCAGAGGTTCTTATAATTCAAATTCACAGTGAGCTAAAAGTGCCCTTATTATAGTGATAGAAATCTTTCTCTCTCTGCCCCCCCCCCCCCAAGTATATATAGTAGTTCAGCAGTCTTGAAAATCCCTAAAAATTGAGATCTCCAGACTTGCTCCTCATCAGGACTAGCACTAAAGTTACTGACATGGATTATACACTGACATGACCATGGGCAGCTTTTCTAAAATTTGAAGTTATGCACGTAACTATTGACCCTGCCCAGGAATGCCCATGCCCTGTGCCTTTTCCACCCCCTTGTTTTTGATGTGTGTATGGATATGTATGCATGTATTTCGTGGCTTCTTAAAATTCATGTTGCTCGCACATGACCCACATACACGTGTAAGGGGCCGTTTTTGCATGAGCAATGCTTTTAAAATCTACCTGTAAGAAAAATGGGAGTCCTACCCTAATCATAAAAGAGACTTTTTCAGCCACAGAAAACCAGGAGTGGAAACCAGCTCAACCCATAAGAAATGAAAATTGAAAGAGTATGTGCCACCACCACTTGTTCCTCTCCCGCTTGCTTTGGAGTGGGGCAAAAGGCGAGAGAGCTATTTAAGGTTGTTGTTACCTGAGCAGGGGCAAGAACAGAGGCAGCAAAAGTGTAACACCCACAACCAGCAGAGTGGTTCTCCATGTTTTCTGCTTCAGAGATAATGGAGGTAGTATTTTCAATAACTGGTTCCCTGAATCAGAAGAAATCAAGAGCTAGTAGCCAAAGAGAATTTATAAACTTTAGTCAATAACATCTTAGCCTCCAGTGAGGAGGTGGGAAAGGTAGATGATTCTGACAGTGTTGAGAGCATTCCCCCCGCCCCCAGGCAGAGTTGATTTAAAAGTTGGTCTTCAATCAATCTGCCTTTACTTGGTTTCCAAGAATTTCCATGTGTGTGGCAGGATGACTAATAGCACATTGGGCATCTTGGTGCCACTCTGCCACTCTGCCTTGCTGTTATACCCCCTTATATTATACCTTGCAGGTATTGCTGCTATACCCCTTATGCTACACCTTGGGGGTCTTGCTACCACACCCCAGACTTTACATCTTGTGGGTCATGCTGCCACTCTGTCTTGCTGCTGTACCTCTTATCCTACACCTACCTTGGGGGGGGGGGGGGTTCTTTCTACCACTTGTCATTGCTGCTATATCCCAGCTTTTACACCTTGAGTATCTTGATACCACTCTGCCTTGCTGCCATACCACAGACTCTATACCTTAGAGTGTTCTTGCCACTATGGGTGGCTGCTTTGCACCTCTCATGGTTCCTTAGGGTATTAATGCCACTCTTTGTGCTATTTTGTCTCTCTATGCATGCCTCAAAGAGTTTCTTGCCAACTTTGCTACTGCATTCTCTCTTCATTGTGCCTTGCAATGTTCATGCCACTCTTGGTGCCACTTTGCTCTTCTCGTATTGCCTTTGAAGTTACATTTCATTGTTATTGGTGCATTCGTTTGAAGCCTTTGGGCATTCATGCCTCTTTTATTGTTGCTTTGCCCCTCTCACAGTGCCTTGGAGAACTCCTGGCATTGCTGGTACACTTTTGCCTTTTAACAGCTATTCAGGCCACTCTTGGGGTCATTTTGCCACAATCTTGGTGCCTTGGAGTTCTCTTCCCCCTTCTGATGATGTCTATCTACAAGTTTCAATAGAATTGACTAGAAAACCCCAATTTTGAAGTTCAAAATAGGTTACATTGCTTCCCCCATTGATCTTAATGGAAAACAAAAACTAAATGAAATGAATAAACACATTTTGTTTTCATTTAAAACCAACTAATCAAACAAACAAATAAATAAACAAACAGAAACAAAAATGTTGCCTCTGCTCATCCCTAACTGAAGGGACTGTGAGAGGGATAAAGCAGTCTAAACACAGGCAGGAATACCCCAAGGCAGCACTAATAATGGCAAGAACATCAAAGGTTCCAGAAGAGGGGTAAAGGGCACCAAGAACAGTAGCATGAAAAACCCGCATCACAAACAGTGACCTGAAGTCAGAGAAAACTCTGTAGAAGTTCTTTGTGGTCCTGATGTGCAGTTGAGTCTTCAGATCTGTTAGAAACCAAAAGACCATTTGAACCATCTAGAAATCGGAAGATGGTTCTTTTACTATTCCTTGGCAGGATGACGACAGAAGAAATTTCTGGAGGAAGTCCATGATGGTCCTGACAAGAAAATCTGCCCTTAGACCTGGGTAGAGGGCAAAAGACTAGTCAAACTATCTAGAAGCCACAATACAGTGAACTTACTATCTTTGGGCAGGGAGAAGCCAAAGGAAATCTCTGCAGGAAGACTATAACTGTCTTGGAGTAGGTTTCATTTGGCATCAATAGTGGAAAGAGCTGGAAGGTCATATTTTGAGACTACCTTTCCCTTTGCTGTTCCTATCCTGAGATATAAACCCCACAATGCAAGAAGATAGCCCAGCGCCAATTCATCTCCCTTTTGGTGGGTACAGGAAATGTGGCATACAGATGACTGCCTCCTATATGCCACTTGAATGCTCAAGTCATTCAGACTGAGGTTCAGACCTTCTTGGATGGTGTTAGGCCAGAGGTAGCCCATGGCTCACAGGGATCAGGACTTCTGTTGGTTGGTTTGCTTGGAAATGTAGCCTAAAATAGGTGGAATAATCCAGTGAAGGTTATATATTGGATGAGACTAATAGTCACTAAGTACCATGTGGAAATTTGAAAAGAATGTTGAAGAAAGAGTCCAAGAGGACATGAAACCATTAGATGTAAATGTGTAAGGTCCATGTAGTTTGCATGAAGAATTCAAACTCTATTGTATGGTTGGTCAGATCAGGATGGCAAATCACGTGTGTCAAGAGTAACAAATAATGATTGCCAAGGCACTGAATAAAAGACAAAGCAGTAGGAATGGAGGCAAAAACATTATAAGGCACCAAAAGAGGGGCAAAACAAGAGGAGCACTGGTTTTAAAACCCTAAACCATAGGTGCAGAGCAAGGCATGAAAACCCAAGGGAACCAAAAGAGAGGGAAAACGGTATCAACAGTGGTATAAACATCCTAAAAGGACTATGAAAGGTACAGCAAGTAAGTAAAGCAATAAATCAACCCTGCAAGACCAATAGTCAGTAAGTACAGAGAGGGAATCCGAAATGAAATTTGAAGAAGGCAGCGCAGAGGCAAAAATGCCCAAAAGCACCAAGAAAGAAGCAAAGCAGCTAGAACATAAGTATTAAACTTCCAAACCATAGATGCAGAGCAATACGGCAAGGATATCATCAACATCCTGAGGCACCAAAAGAGGGCCAAATGGCACCAACATGATAAGAACATCCCAAGATTCCATGGGCGGGGCAAAGGCACCACCAAAAGTGGCACAAATAACCCTGGGCACCGTGAGAGGGGCAACAAGAGTACCAGAAGTTGCAAGAGTTCCACCAAGGAAGGACTGAAGCAGGCCAGGCAGTAATAATGGAGGAACAACATAGGAAAGCATCGAAAAAGGAGAGAAGCGGGATGGGAGGAGAGGGCTTTTCAGTTTTTCTTTTTTAAAAGGTTTTTGTTTTGGGGGCCAAAACACCCAGTGCAACCAAGAGAAAGGCAGGGCAGGAAGAGCAGGCAGGACAGAAGCAGAGGAAGACAGCACGGAAGGGTGCTGAAGCAGGAGAGAGACAGGGTGGGAGGAAAGGCTTGGGCTTCAAGAATTGTACAAGAAAAAGGGAAAGGCTCTGAACCAAGAGAGAAGCAAAATGAGAGGAACAAGCTAGGCTGCAAGAGTGATAAAAATATAGAGCAAGGTGCTAAACTAGGAGTGAAGCAGGGCACAAAGAATGGACGGAGCAGCAGGTGCTGACCAGGCTAGGGTTGTGAACTGGCCCCAGATTTTCAGAACAGGCTGATCCAGTACTAGTTTTAATCCACTGCCTGCATGAACTTGCAATTCTGGGTGTCTCGATTGATTTCCCTAAGAAAAAACAGTACTGCAAGTCCATGCAGGCAGTAGTAAAAAAACAAAACAAAACATGACTAGATCAGCCTTCCCGAAACAGCTGGAGCCAGTTTGATACCCTAGGACAGGCAGCAGCGGAAGCAAGGAAAGCAAGATATCCAGAGAGGAACTTTATTTTCTGTTTTGGAGCCAAAGCACCCCAGTATAACCAAGAGGGAGGCAGGGTGGGAGAAGTAGACAGGGCAGCGATGGTAATAAAAGAGCATAAAGAAGAAAGCTGAAGACTACTGGCAGGGAATGAGGAGTGGCCAGGCAGCAGAGGAAAGAGTGGCAAATAGCAACAACAGAGGAAGGTACTAAGGGTAAAAACTGTGGGCATTGGTTTATTGTAGCCGTTTACTCAGTCATCCTGCTAATCCCATGGAAATTCGTGGAAACTGAACAGAGAGAAGTTTATTGAAATGAAGACCAGCTTTCCCATCAACTCTGGTGCTGGCCTGAACAATTTGTTCTCATCGTGTCCCCCTTTCACTGAGTCTTCACTAGGCACATTTGGTAGGTAAAAAGGAAATGCTGGGTCGTCTTGGCCAGGTCTGTCCAGACCCTAGCCTTGTATGCCCAATATGCCAATAGATCTGTGGCCATGTCCTCAGCGGTGCGACTGAAATTTGTGCTGGGGTCTCCTGTTTGGGGTGGGGGTGATCTCTGCTCCCAACCACTGTATCTGAAGACGGTGCCAGGAGAACATGTTTTGTGGTTGACATGGGAGGGGGGGAGGGGGTTGGCGGCAGATAGAGATGGGAAAGGAAATGATAGCCAACAGGTTATCTCTTACATTGGTTACTTGTTGGATGGAAGTCACAGGATAAAGTCCTCAACCTTATTTACAAGCTTCTGAATGAAGAATCTTCCTCCTGGCTTGCATCAACACTTCACTTATATAAGTCTACCCATCAATAATTCTCAGCAGAGAAAAGTCTACTGGAGGTCCCAGCCCAAAATTAGCCTGTCTGGAAATCACTAGAAATAAAGCGTTTTCAGTAGCAGGCTCACACATCTGGAATACTCTGCCTGAGACTATTTGCACAACTTCGTCACACAAGTCTTTTAAGAAAGCACTAAAAACCTTTTTCTTGCAGGCTTACCAAATCAATCTGAGTCCAGTTTGATTATTATCTGTCATTTTATATTTTTTTATTGATGCTTTTATTGATTTTGTGCATATTTGTGAAATAGTATATGCATTTATGAAATATGCGGGCAATAAATGTTAATAAATTAAATAAATAAATCAGTGGTCCCCAAACCTGTCCTGGAGGGCCACCAGCCAGTCGGGTTTTTGGGATATCCTCAATGAATATGCATGAGAGAAAATTTGCATGCACTGCCTCCATAACATGCAAATTTTCTCTCATGCATATTCATTGTGGATATCCCAAAAACCCAACTGGCTGGTGGCCCTCCAGGACAGGTTTGGGGACCACTGAAATAAATACATACCTATATAAATGCTGTTCATCCATACTGCTCCTCTGACTCTGGCAATCCCATTCTCTTACCCTAGTCACCAGCATGTCCTTCCAATAAATTAACTGTAGAAATGTCACAAAGTGTGGCTAGCATGCAAATATCCAGCTTGCAAAAGGGCTTTGATCCATCTTGCACTTGCTACTCAAAAGGATTTCATGAAGTACAGCACCTCTTGTGCCAGTCCCTGTTCCTGTAGGAAACCATCTTTCTTTTCCAGGATGCTGACTGTGGGAATTACTTCATTCAAGTTGATTTTGTGGAACTGAGATATTAAACTACAAAAACCAAAGGAAGAGGTACAGTATAGGCTTTTAAGCACAAAAGAAGAGCAGAATCTGGGGGTGATTGTATCTGATGATCTTAAGATGACTAAACACAGAGCCGTAGCTAACCTATGGCTGATATGGCCCTGGCCATAGGCACCATCTATCCCGAGGCACCACCTCTCTCTCATAATGTTGGGAAAAGCTGTCTCCTCTCCTTCTGATACAGCCCTGAGGTCTGCCACCGGGGGAGGAGAAATGAACTGCTGTGCTTGCTTTTGGTGTCCCTCCTCCCTTCAGGGCCATCCATATAGGTGGGGGGAATTGGGACAAAAATACCAATACTGCCGCTCCCAGCGGAGGCAGCCTGCGCAAGATTGCCTCCCTCTGCAGAATGAATAGTGTGGTCTGCGGTTACATGAGATGAATCGTCAGCCTCCCCCACTCCATTTGGGAGTAGAAAAAGCAAAGTGCCTGCCCCTTTGATGATGGCACCTTGGCCTTACCCTTAAATGCAGTGAGAGCAGCACGGCCTATAGGGCCACAAGAAACATCAGCCTCCTTCGCCCTGGGCATTTGGAGCAGGAAGAACAGCGCAGCCTGCAGGGCTGCAAGAACAGTAAATCACCTCCCCCTCTTCCTCCCTCAGTCAGGAACAGTAGGAGCAGCACTGCCCACTTGCCAGAAGATGCAGTCTGGAGAAGGAGCAAGAGCAACATAGCCCCAATACTTGAAGAAGGAGTCTGGTAGGTCCTGGGGCTGAAGGAGGAGGCTGCTGCTGCTGCTTCTGCTTTTTCTGCTTCTGCTTCCAGAGGGGAAAAACAAGTAAGAATGTGTGTGTGTGTGTGTGTGTGTGTGTTTGGAAGTGAGCAAGACCATAAGAACATAAGAAATTGCCATGCTGGGTCAGACCAAGGGTCCATTAAGCCCAGGATCCTGTTTCCAACAGAGGCCAAACCAGGCCATAAGAACATGGCAAGTACCCAAACACTAAGTCTATTCCATGTTACCATTGCTAATAATAGCGGTGGTTATTTTCTAAGTCACCTTAATTAATAGCAGGTAATGGACTTCTCCTCCAAGAACTTATCCAATCCTTTTTTAAACACAGCTATACTAACTGAACTAACCACATCCTCTGGCAACAAATTCCAGAGTTTAATTGTGCATTGAGTGAAGAAGAAGAACTTTCTCCGATTAGTTTTAAATGTGCCACATGCTAACTTCATGGAGTGCCCCCTAGTCTTTCTATTATCTGAAAGACTAAATAACCGATTCACATCTACCTGTTCTAGACCTCTCATGATTTTAAACACCTCTATCATATCCCCCCTCAAACGTCTCTTCTCCAAGCTGAAAAGTCCTAACCTCTTTAGTCTTTCCTCATAGGGGAGCTGTTCCACTCCCCTTATCATTTTGGTCGCCCTTCTCTGTACCTTCTCCATCGCAATTATATATTTTTTGAGATGCGGCAACCAGAATTGTACACAGTATTCAAGGTGGGGTCTCAACATGGAGCAATACAGAGGCATTATGACATTTTCCGTTTTATTCACCATTCCCTTCCTAATAATTCCCAACATTCTGTTTGCTTTTTTGACTGCCGCTGCACACTGAACCGACGATTTCAATGTGTTATCCACTATGACGCCTAGATCTCTTTCTTGGGTGGTATGATTGAGCATGACAGAGAGCGTATGTGTACGTGTGATTGAGCATGACATCATGTGTTTGGTGAGATTGAGCATGACAGAGAGCGTGGATGTGATTTAGCATGGTAGAGTATGTGTGTGTGTGTGGTATTGAGTATGGCAGACAGTGTGGATGTGTGTGTAGGTAGCAATGAGCATTGCAGAGGGTATGTGTGTGGATGTGATTGATCATGGCAGAGAGTGAGGGTGTGGGTGAAACTGAGCATGGCTGAGAATGAAGGTGTGTGTGTGTGTGAGAACATGCAGAAAGCATGTGTGTGTGTGTGTGTGTGTGTGTATGTGTGTGATTGAGTATGGGACAGAGAGAGGAGAAAGTTTTTGTAATTCAGTTTTACAATTATAATGTAGATGCCCTGAGATGCATCTGGGAATCAAAAGTTGCCAAGTATGAAAAACAAGGGATTTTTAAAAATCTTTATTAGTTTTTATTATTGGGTGTTATTTAATTTGTATGCTGTTTTGAAATATTTTATTGGCATTTGAAAAAGTTTTATGAGTTTTTAATTATTGAATCTTCTGTTCAGCTGTTTTGAAACATTTATTCTTTTTATTAGTATGGTTTTACTATTATGATTGTTTTATATTTCTTGATGTTATTTGATGCATTATGAGGAATGGTGATGTTTCTGTTGCATACAGAGTCTAGCTTGTTGCGGTTTCCAGGTCATATTTTGTCAGCACATTTTTATTTATGGTCTCTTTATTCTGTATTTGAGGATCTGTCTGTGTTCTGCATGACCCTCAAATACAAATTGTGACTGAGGTGAGGGATTCTGCTAGTTTGTAGTTTCTGTGTAGGGATCTATAAAGTGTGTGCTTTATGGTGTCCACATTGTTTTGTTTTCCTAATAAGAGGTGGTATTCTAGGACCTGGTGTAATATTTATATAGGTAGGGATATTACAGCTTGTGTGGGTTTTGTTCAATTCTGGTAAAGAAGATTTACAACATTGTAACTGTAATTCAGTTTACTCAAGGCTTTCTCAGGGCCAAGCCCACACCCAGTAAGCGTTACCATAGGCATAATACCATATGGGCTCCAAGCATCTTTTTTTGCTTTTTTGATTGGCAGCACAGCACAGCATGTAAATTTGATATTTATGCTGCTGGTGATATTTTTACCTCAGAAGACTGTAGTTTGAATGTTCCTTTTCATGTATTATAAATACATAATTTTTATGTGGGGGGGGGGGGGGGGGGGGGGGGAGAAAGAGCGCAAGACTTTAAGGGGGAAGGTGGAGATGGCAAACAGCATGCTGGTATTTAATTTTGAAATTCCTGCGTGTGCTTTATGGTGTTGACTTTGTATCTGCTACAAAGCAAGAACAAAGTCTGTGGGTGTGCAAGTATCCACGGGTCCAGCTGACCCCAGATTTTCAAAGAGATACTTATTGGGCAGTTTCCCAGCCTCTTACATTATGTACATTGCATTTGTCTGATGATATTGAATCCTCTGATCTATCCATAAGATACAGATAAAAATAATATCCATGCTCATTATTTCAACATTAGAAACCTATTTTAAATATGGTGAACAATATTTGATGCATGGAGGCATACATATTTTTGTTTGCCATGTTTGTGAACCTTTTGATTGGGTATAGGTTTTAATCTGTATGTAATTTTGTACTCTGCCTAGAATTTTCGATAGAGCAGGTTATACGTTTTTATAAATACAGAAGGCTCATGGTGCCAAGATACCTATATACTGGTTACAACTAAGCTGGAAGCCTAAAGGAGCAGGAAGAAACTGCTGGGTCAAAATAAAAATAAAATTTAAAGTCCCCTACATTTAACAGAGGCTCTCGCCTCATGGGATTGTATGTGGTGATCAGAGTGTGGGCGCACTTTTCCACTTGGCCATAGATGCCACATGGCCTGATTTACGGCTCTGGCTAAACGGGTGGATAAGGTGACAGCAAAAGTCAGAAAGTTGCTTGATTGCATAGGGAGAGGAATGGTCAGTAGGAAAAGAGAGGTGATATTGCTCCTCCATGGTGAGACCTCATTTGGAATACTGTGTACAATTTTGGAGACTGCACCTTCAAAAGAAATAAACCAGTTGGAGTTGATCAAGAGGGTGATTACTGAAATGATCAGTGGTCTTTATTCTAAAGCATATGGGACAGATTTAAAGTTCTAAACATGCATAGAATTAGAGGAAAGACAAAATAGGGAAGATATGTTAGAAGCATTTAAATACCTAGAAGATTTACCTGCACAGGAGGTGGGCCTCTTTCAACAGACAGTAAAGCTGAATTGTTTGATGTGGATAGGCAGACTAGATAGGCCGTATGATCTTTTTATACCGTCATGTTTCTGTTTCTGTGTTTAAGAACTTTGCTGCTATATTCCTTGGCCCACAGCCCCCATGGTGTCCTTTACTTCCAGTTACATCAAGTGTAGAAAGCAATGGATTCAATCATATCCCCCCCATCTTCCACTACCATTTTCATGGTAACAAAAGAAAAAACAAGAACAGCAGCCCTGTCTGTGTGGTCTAACCTGCAGGAGCCACCACCCCAGGAGTGCCACCCTCACAATCCAGGTAAAGGTGCACCTACTGTGTGCATTTGTAGCCAGTCAGAGCAGGGCAAGTTTCAGACAGTACAATCAAGTTGCATTAAATCCTTTTTACAGGGCCATTTTCAAATGCAGTTTACCAAGGGAAATAAAGATTTGGCTGGGTAAAAGGAATTTTTTGAAAATTTCCCATCCTCCATGCCTCTAAAAATGTGTGCATTGTGGAACAGCACACAGACTTTTACCTGCATTGTGTGCAGGCATTCCTGGGGTGGAATTAGGTCAGAGGGAAGCAACAACTGTTGTAACAGCGGCCTCGAAAGGCCTTGCATTCTGTTGAGAAGGGGGTGTTTCGTGTGCCCTTGGGCCTCAGCCCGACCCCAGATGGATCCAGGACCGAACCGAGGGTTGACGGCGTGTTCCGGCATGGCAGACGGTCTTACCCTCTGCCAGGCCTGTAAGCTCCCAAGGCCAGCAACAAGATGATGTTGGAATGTGAAAGGTCCTCCGACCATTCCGAGCCCTTTCGGACCTGCCGCTTGGAACGGCATGGAGCAGCAGGCCTGGCCTGAGGATGAGGGCAGATGGGCCTTGACATGAAGACATGACACCAAGGTTGATGCAACGGCATCACAGACGAGAGTATTTGAAGACATGACACCAGGACTATTGAAGACATGACACCAGGACTGATGCGAAGATATCATGGATCAGGATCGATGCAACGGCATCCCGGACCAGGGTCGATGTGACATCAGAGTCGAGACTTGAAGTGAAGACATGACACCGGGGCTGATGCAAACAGCACCAGAGGCAAGACGCAGAACTTGACCAGACGAGACATGAAGTAGGGAAGGAGGACATTGGCACTGTCTCTCAGGGCGCCCTACTCAGCCCACCTTCATGGGCAGACCCAATGGGCTGGTCGCGGACCACCCTGTCCCACTGCATGCCCTACACAGCCGGAGGAGACTGGTCACGGACCACGCTAAGAATGGGACGAGCATAGGGAAGAATCCAGCCGAGGCAGAACTTCAACGACGGAGCCATGAGTCGCCCGGAGCTCCACAAAGGCTGGCAGGACATGACGGCTCAGGAGCACAGGACACCAGTCCACCTGCAGGCCACTCCAACTCGGGAAAGACGTCATCCGAGGAAGCCGGGCCAACAGGATCAGAAGGCTCAGGAGCGCAGACGTGAACACCAAGAATGGCAGGGCACCAAGGAACCTGGAACATCAGGAAGCGGAGGATCAAGAAGAGACACCAGGACACCTGGACGAGGACCTCAGGCATGAAGACTTGACTTGACTTGACATGATGTGACATGAAGACGAGGCGAAGAGGAGCTCCACGAAGAAGACCTGACGGAGCTCTGACAGGCAGGAGCCTCCAGAGTGAAGTAACTCCGATGCAAGGCCAAGACTGAAGTGACGGAGCAGCCCTTTATAGGGCTGGAGCAGGAAGTCCACTCCTAGGTGGGGCCAGAACACTTCCTGTGGCTGGCCCTTTAAATCCTGTAGAGAGGCGCAGCTGCGCACCTAGAGGCAGGAAGCAGGGCTGTGCAGGACTGTGGACAGCGGCCTGCACAGCGTCAAAGTCGCGAGGAAGCAGGGGGCTGGCCTGAGAAGCAGGCCTCGAAGACAGCAGCGGCTGCAGCCACTGCAGGAGGCCCTGGGGGCAGCTCCAGCCGCTACTCCAGCCCGGTGGTGCGGCCTCCAGGCTGCGAAGATCACGATGACGCCGGTGGCGGCTCCCAGCCGCAAAGAAGGTAAAAGTCCGCGGCTCACCGCGGTGAAGACAGGCAATACGGGTGGCCTCCAGGCCACGCAGGGAAACAAAGTCCGCGGCTCCGGCTGCGCTGGAAGGCCCGACGTCGGCGGCGTCCATGCCGCGTCGGGTGAAGAAAGGTGAGCAGTGCCTGCTCGCGGAGGAACCCGCGGGCAGGGTCCATGACAACAACTCATGTAGTTTTGCATTATCAAAACTATGCAAGCTGGTTTCCATGGGAAAAGCACCCACAGAGAAAGCTGTTGCAGATTTCTGCAGGTACTTCGTTCTGGGGCAATTTTCAGAGAGAAAGTATGCTTGTACTTTCCATTTTTTAAAATGGCGCAAAGCCCCATTAATGCTGCTGGATTGCTTTGAAACTTGTCCTCCACACCAGTGCATGATGACGGCTTTACAAATTTTCTCTAGCTACAAAATCTGAGATTTTTGCATCTTTGGCATCCTTGCCATAGTTGGTCCTTTCCCTTTTTTTGGGGTGGACTTTGTCCTTTATATACGGGCAGGTTGATTTTGAAAGCGTTGCTCGCACCGAAACGGCCACATATGTGCGTGTGTGGGCCTTACGGTGAGCAATGCGCATTTTAAGACACCATGAAGCACGTGCAGACTTACCGGTAGAGGTGTCAAGAAGAAGGAGGCGGAAAGGGGGGCGGGAAATGGGCATTCCGGGGTGAGGCCGAGACTTGTTCGCATGCGAGTCCACATTTTTAAAATGCTGATCAAGGCACATGTCGGCTCGTTATCTGCGTAACTTTACTTCTGGTCCTGATGAGGAGCAAGTCTTGAGATCCCAAGTTTTAGGATATTTAGCATAACGTTAGGATTCGGGATCAAGAGGGGGGCTTGCAGGATGAAGAGCCAGAACTGGGCAAACTGGTGGATTACTTTGAAAAACTGTTTTTTTCCTCACACGAAACATGTTTCAAAATCCACCTGCACACACGAGTAAAAGCTGCTAGAGCCCTAGCCGAATTCGTGTGTGTGTGTGTGTGTGTGTGTGGGGGGGGTGTACTTTAAATGATACGCGTGTACCTGCAAGCACAATTTAAATTTGCAGTGTCTCTCCGCTCATGCACCAATACATGCATTTATGGGTGCACACAATTTCCTTTTCCTGTTGGTGAGCATGCTCATATAGAGAGGCTTGGAGGAGAAGCTGTCTAATGGAGACCATCTGGACTAAGGTGTTCCTGGTAGGCCTCCCGGCTCATCAAAGTGAAGAAGTGTTTTTGGTAGACTTCACAGCTCACGCTGAGGTAGATCTTAAAAACATACGTGCGCACGTACTTTTGTTTGCGCCATCGGCACAAACAAAAGTACACCGGATTTTATAAGATACGCGCGTAGCCGCGTGTATCTTATAAAATCCGGGGTCGGCGTGTGCAAGGCTGCGCAAAATCGGCAGCCTGCACGCGCCGAGCCACGCAGCCTGCCTCCGTTCCCTCCCTTCCCCTCCCTTCCCCTATCTACCCCACCCCTCGGCCCTACCTAAATCCCCCCCCTATCTTTTGTTGTGTAAGTTACGCCTGCTGGAAGAAGGCGTAACTTGCTCGCACCGCCTCAGCATCCCCCGGCACAGGCCGCAGTGCCGGGGGACTCGGGACCGCCCTCCCGGCCTACCCCCGAACCATCACCACGCCCCCGGACCCGCCCCGGACCGCCTCTGACCCCGGACATGCCCCCTGGACACGCCCCCTCCCGCCCCTTTTACGAAGCCCCGGGATGTACGCGCGTCCCGGGGCTTTGCATGCGCCGGCGGCCTATGCAAAATAGGCGTGCCGGTGCGCGAGTGCCCTGTGCTCGTAAATCCGGCAGGATTTACGCGCGCAGGGCTTTTAAAATCTAGCCCTCATTGAAGAGAGCTGAAGAAGCTGAGAGTTTTGTGTTTTTTAACCTGTTCCTAACAGAAGAGCTAATACACCTTTGCTGGAAGGGCTGAATGTCCTAGTTGCTCCGGTCTGCAATCAGTTAACAGTAGAGCAGAGCCTACTGGACAAGAAAAGTGGTGTATCTAGTTTTGAAGCAAGGAAGTTTGTTTTTTTTTTGTTTTGTTTTTTAAATTCTTGCCCATTGCTTATAATTTTGAGGGAAGAGAATTTTCCCACCCTTCAAGAGGAGCATACTGGACTTTGATTCAGATCAGAGGAGAAGAGTTAAGATGAGGTGCACTATGGACAAAGAAACTGCAGCCCCACAAAGTCCATTTTGGCATGGACTTTGTGTATCATTTTGAGTTTAATTGTTTTATATCCCTGTTCTTATTTCCTGTTCTCTGTAAGACTCACGTTAGTCATTTCAATAGTTGTCTGTAAACCGAAGTGCTTAGTGATTTTGTCTCTAGAACCTCGGTATATAAAAAATATTAAATAAATAAATAAATAAATATTAAGTTGAAGTAAACTATTTGTTGTTGAACACTATGGGCTGTGTTCTTTCAAGGTGACCTTAACTCGTTAAGATCCTTCCTTCTGTGAGTACCCATTGAACTGTGATTGAACAGGTGATCGAGAGTGACTATCAGTGTTTTGAATCTTCCCACTGTAGGAATAGCCCTGGAGGATAAACCTTTTCTCTGCTGGTAGAACCCCAGCATCCCAGTGGTTGTGAATTGTGAGGCATGGCAGAGAGGCAACGAGGTCTGGGACATTAGTGACTTATCCCTGGGAACTGTGTGATCCCTTTATTTAGTTCTCAAACGGCCTCATTTTCTAAAGTATCGCAGGCCTGCGATACTTTAGGTAATGAGGGGCGGGGGGCCGAAACAGGGGGCGGTCCTACGCTAGCCGGCAGCGATCGCACCGCCGCGGTGCGATCGCTGCCGGTTTCGCACCCAATAGCGCCACCATAGAAGGTGTAGCTATTGGGCGCGAAATAGGACACGAAAAGACCCTTACCTTTTCGTCGTCCGCGGCGTCTTCGCGGAGTCGGCCCCGGTGATGCCCCGACCCCTCCTCTTCTGGGGCCAACTCCGCCCCCATCTTGGTATCGCACCCGATAAGGGACTTTTCGCGTGCGATCCGTCTGGTAAATGACCCCCTAAGAGGGTGTTACATGTTTTTATCATCTGATGAATTTGTGATATGATTGTGCCTTTTCACACTGCCTCTATTTTTCCAGTGTTCTGTTAACTCTTTTATGCCTTTCTGAACTGTTAGTCCAGCACAGAATATACAGAGCTCTGCTTCATCGAAATAAAACAAAGTTTTGCACTGCCATAGAAGCTACCAGTGTTGCATCTATCTAGATAGGCGAACTGCTAAGCTGTATAATGCAGATATGGAAACTGGCTGTTTTTTCTTTTTCTTTTCCTTTGGATAGATGCTGGCCTTTTATAACTTTAGTTCTTAATACTTTGAACCCTCTTAAGCTATTGCACATTTTTTGAAAGGAAACATTAGGTTTTCTATCCATGCAGTGATGTAGCTTTTCTCTAATTATTTCCTGGGGAGCAGTGTCATGTTAATTATTTCAGAGGATGTTTAAATGAAGCCGAGTAGGGATGGAAGTGGGTGCAAAAGATTTTAATGTGCCCATAATTTCTAAAGAAATCCTGCTGTGGGTGCGCTCCATTCACGTCTTCCACCCTATTCCAGTTGTTGCTCACATCAGAGGAGCAACTATGTATGTCCAAAAAAAGGGATATTAAGATTTATATTATATTGCAGTGTGCCTGATAATATAGTATGTCTCAAAGAAAAAGGTCAGTCTAAAATCCTGAAAAAAGGGAGATTATTTGGCTTTTCCAAAATGCACAGGGCCTTTCAGCAGCCTCAAACATAAGAAATTAATGTTTTGCCCAGAGCAGAAAATATCTTTTGGCCATAAATTTTTCTAAGTCCCAAATGGAGGCGAATTGAGCCTTCCATATATTAAAAATGTAATACAAAGCCAGGTCTCCTTTTCCCTATTTTTCAGTTTCTATCAATGGTGCTCTTACCTTCCTAATTCTCTTGGCCTGTTACTATGGGGTCAACTTTGATGGGGTGAACCGTGGAGGCCTCTCTTTTCTTCTCTATGCACATCTAAAATACAGCTAAAGTATGTCGTTTTTCCCCACTATAAAATTGTGAAAATCTATCCCTAACTTACTAGCAAGTTACCAAAACATTCATCCACTCTCTTATGACTTCCCACCTAGACTACTGCAACTTGCTTTTGGATAGCCTTCTGCTGAACCATCTTATTCTACTGCAATCCATTTAAAATGCAGCTGCATGACATATCTTTCTTCAGCATCATAATAACCATGATGCCCTTTCTTCTCAAGTTGCTACATTGGCTCCATATCCACTTTCGCATACAGTTCAAGCTTCTGTTCCTCACCCATAAATATGTTCTCCCTGCAGCTCTTCATTACCTGCCTTCTCTTCTATTTCCATACCACTCAGTCTTGTGAACTCCATTCATCGGGCAAGTTTCTCTTCTCTGTGTCTTTCTCCTTCTCCTTCTCCTCCACCGCCAACTCCCTTCTCCGTGCTTTCAACCTTGCCATATGATATTCCTGGAATAGACTTCATGCATTGGTGCGTCATGCTCCCTTTCTGGCCATATTCAAATACAGTTTAAAAACTCATCTTTTTGAAACTGCTTTTAAATGCTATGAACTTGTCTATAATAAATGCACTTCTTAAATATTCTTATTTGTCTTGACTAGATTGTAAGCTCAATGGAGGGACTGTTATGTGTGTCTGTACAGTGCTGCATATGCATGCATAGCACTTTTAAACATCATAGTAGTAGATCACAGGTAAAGCAGATTGTATTTCTATATAGAAGATATTTTAATATAATCAATTAATAAAGCAGAATTTTTTTTCTCAGTATGTCTACTCAACAGTGCTGATTTTGTTTTACTGTGACTGTGTCATAGTGCTATTATAATACTATTGATAAGGATGACTCTGATTGGTCAGAGGTATTCTGTTGAATAATTGTATTCTAGTGCCAAAGCAAGGATAAAAGTTCTAAATACATTTAAAAGAATAGATGAATCGGGTCAGTGCAAGGTTATTAGGCACCACAGGTGACACCTTCAGGCTCCCCGTCCACATCCCACCCATTAACTTTCTATCCCCCACTGTGCAGGGAACCGCCTGCTTTCCATTGGCTATTGAAGAGCGACACCCAAAACATGTGCAGGGCAATCACGGCGGGCGGCCTCCAATGGAGGCCCCCCTTCTCGCTGAAGGAAGACGCGGGGCGGCTGTTGGGCTGCACGTTCCCCGCATACCCCGGCATTGACCGCGAGCATTGAGCGGGCATATGGGGCCTGCAAACCCCAAAATGAGGCTGTGCCCGTCAGGATTACTGCTGCCAACCATGCTCTCCCCTTTTTTTTTTTTTTTTGATAATTCCCCAAAACATGCGAGGCAGACTCGCGCCATTCGCGGAGATCCGGGGACCTGGGGAAGGCCCCCCCTTCTTCCCTACTCTAGCCGTGCAGAAAATACCGGAGGCCGAGGACTGTCCGAGCACGATGCCCACCTCCCTTAAATCAATCTGCACACCACAAGGAGCCATCCCCACTCTCTTTCCCTTCCTTTTAAATACTAGATTTTTTTTTTTTTTTAAATTGGAAAAACTCCCTCCGCTCCCTCCAGTCAATCCACGCCACTAACCATCCGCCCGGGCAGGACTCACCTACGCTCCACCCTGCAGCTGTCCCCCGCCATGAGGGCCCCAATGTTCCGCCCTCCTGTAGGCCGCCTAACGGCCCGCACTGCTCGCAAAAAACATGTGGTACCTCCAATGCTGGACTCCGAGGGATTCCAATGTACGCACTGCGGAGGAAAAGCCTGCCCCCCGATTCCGGCATCGGGAAGGGTCGGGTGCAGGGGCCCGGGAGCTCAAACCGCTCCTCATTGGGTACTACCGCTGCCCGCATGGAACCGGCGGGTGACTGAGCTCTCCCGACGGCGTACTCTCCCTCTGACCTGCTAGGCACTGCCGGCCACAATAAAACTCACCTTTTTTTTGGGCGCGCGCTGGGGGAAAAGGAGGGTCCTGGCTTCCTACTCGGCCCTTTAAAGGGCTGATGACGTCGTCGTCCGGCGACGCCGATGCTCCTCCTGTGCGCTGGCGCCGGGGCATGGCCTAGCCCCACGTCATCGCGCTCTCGTGAGCACAGGGGGCGGGTGGTGGCCCTTTCGCGCGCCGGCGCTATCCCGTCGGCGAGTACCTCTCCTCCCCCCTTTTGCCGGGACACCGTCCTCGGTTGGGGAGGGGGGCGGCGCGTCGGTTATGTGTGGGCTCCGGCCATTCGGGTCAGGCCCACCTCTACATATGTGTATCAGATTGACACAGTTTATAAAATGCTATCGTAGATCTACAAGCAGCCAATGCCATTTGGGGTAGATTTTAAAAGGAGCGTGCACGGTGTACATGTGTGCGCGTGCTACCCGGCGCGCACACATGTACGCCCGATTTTATAACATGCACGTGCAGATGTTATAAGATCGGGGGTTGGCGCGCACAAGGGGGTGCACAATTGTGCACCTTGCGTGCGCTGAGCCTGCACCGAGACACGCTGCCTTCCCCTGTTCCCTTCCCCTACCTCCCCTGCCCTTTCCATCCTACCTTTTCCTTTTTCTTTTTTTTTGTTTCAAAACGTACTTCAGCCCTGGGGCTGAAGTATGTTGCGCGCGCCGGCCCAGTGGTGGCGTGCGATCCCCAGCCCAGCGCCCCCGCCCCGCCCCTTTAATAAAGCCCCGGGACTTACACGCATCCAGGGGCTTTACACACATCGCCGGGCCTTTTTAAAATAGGCCCGGCGCGCGTAACCCTTTTATAATCCAGCCCTTTATGTGTATATATGGTGGCATGCAGAGTTATTTGAAAGTTATGCTCCCTGATTGTAAGATTTTAGGATAGGGACTTATTGTATATGAATTTTATGCAGATAAAAATAGAACTCTTTTCTACTCTAGTCTTATCCCCTCCTCTCCTATCCACTATAGAATAAGAGGAAAATGGTTGGATTAAGGAGCACAGTGGCTCTTCTTTGTTGTACTCTTTCCACTCTAGCCTTACTACTTTCCCTTCCTGTCCCTTGCATACTGCATGGGAAGGGAGGGGCTGGAGCAGAAAGCAGAGGGCTGTTCTCTACTGCTTTATATTGGGGCACTAGTCAAAGTCATTGGAGTTTAGCCATGTATGCTTAAGCATAGTGAAGTCCCTGGTGCCACCCACAAAATTGTTATACTCTGGATGATCACTAGAATATCTAATGGAAGAATTGGCCCTGAGGTATAATATGTTCTGGAAGATTTTTTCTACTGTATCAGCAAAAAAGTAATTTTGTTAAATTTAGCTGTCACTATTATGTAAGCCATTGCAGTGATTGACAATATTTACTGTTTTGTTTACTATCTGAAAAGCATTTTTGCATGCTAAAGTACTATACAATAAATACTGTATGTATTATGACACAAGATGATTCTTTCAGGAAAGAACATCACTGATCATTGCCCTCCTATTGTGTGATGGAGTTGGCTCTGAAAGACTATAAATTCCAGAGCTATACATTCCATTGTAGTTATTTGTGCACTCGAGGTTCATTGAAATGCTTTCTGGAAGTTTGTTGAATGGTTATTCAAATAAAGGTTTATATAAAGGTTATTGGCCCCAGTTGTATGGTATAATTCAGAAAAAGCATATGACAGGATCTTGTACTATATATATATAGAAAATTATTAGGTTGCGCAGTACTATATGTCTTCAGCAACTTAGAAATGTGTTAACTTGTGTTAATGTATTCTGCCCCTGAGGCGACTGTTTTAATGTACTTCCGCCCTGGAGGCGACTGTTCAGTTCCTTGTAAACCGGTGCGATATGTATTCTTTACAGGAACATCGGTATATAAAAATTAAAAATAAATAAAATAAATAAATAGAAATGCTTATATATGTTGCTCTTCCCAGCCGTGTCCGCTCTGTGGCTGGTCCTACTCACCTCTCCCGTTGTCTACCAGCTCCAGGCTCACTCCCTCTGCCGCAGCAGCGAGTTCACGGCGTGGCGTCCCCGGCTCCCCCACTCACCATCTCTAACGCCGGTCTCACAGCGGAGCTCCTGGAGGGGCTCCATGTCTTCCTGCTCCTCGGCCCCGCCCCTAGGCACATGTGCGGCCAACGTCGCTCTACTTAAAGGGCCAAACGTGGGAAACCCAAACCCGGTGCTCCTCGATGACATCACACTCCCCTTGTATAAAAGGGAAGGCCCATTCTCCTGAACGGTGCCTTGGCAATCGGGTTGTACACTCCGGTGTCTCGTTTGCCTTCCTGCGTTCCACTGTCTTGCTCCTGTGTCTCCTGTTCCAGTTCCTTTGTTCCAGTGTCACCTGTTCCAGCGTCTCCTGTGTCTCCTGTTCCAGCGTCTCCTGTGTCTTCTCTTCCTTCGTCTCTCCATTCCTGGTAGTACCCTTCAGACTGATCTCATGGTACTGACCTTTGCCTGTTCTCTGACTACTCTCGATTGCTGCCTGACCTGATCTCTGCTTGGACTCCGACTACTCTTGATCGCCGCCGGGAACTTGACCTTTGCCTGTGACCTGACTACTCTTGATCGCCGCCTGGAACTTGACCTTTGCCTGACCTGACTACGCCCGGATTGACCTCTGTTACCGACCCTGGTTTGGCTGACCATTCTGAACTGATACTCTGGCCTTGATCTTCGCTATACCCACCGACACTCTCTTCTGGCCTCCTGCGACCTCTGCACTTCCCTGTCTGCACACCGACCATGCACCCTTGTTTGTGGTGGCACTCCCTTGAACTTTCTCTCTAGGAGACCCTGCGAGACCCACCTAAGACCAGTCAGCCCGGGTAACCAAGGGCTCAACCTGAGGGAACCCCGGGTTGCTATTGGCGAAGCTCCAGCTAGCCTCTGTCTCCTCCTGTGCTCCGCCTCCTGGTGGCAGGCGCTGTCCGGGTCTGACTGGAGGGCTGTACCAATTCTGCACCAGGCCAAGGGTCCACCTCCAGCGCAATATAACTTTTATCACTGAATAAATTGGAGTATATTTTTTTTCTTTCAAACAAGTTTATATAGAAAGTATGAGGTCCACATTCAGAAACATTCAGATGGATTACTCAATTATCCAGCTAAATTAATATTTGAGCATTTAGCTGTCTAGAATTAAGCTGGTTAAATTAGAGGCATTCCAGGGGGCATAACTGAGAGGAGCTGAATTACCTAGCTAAGTTATCCAGCTAATTCTGATATTCAAAGTTAGCTGGCAAACTTACAGGGTCTTTCATCAAATTGCATTATGGCATTATCACGGGCATTAGGGCCCTAATGCCCGAGATAATGCCATAATGCATGCAATAAATAATAGGGATGTGAATTGTTTTTTGACGATTTAAAACAATCGTCAGATATATTTTAAATCATCAAAAATTGTTAAGAGTCGTGATACAATAGAAATTCCCCCGATTTATCATGAAAAATCGTAAATCGAGGGAAGGGGGAGGGCGGGGAAAACCAGCACTCCAAAAAAAACCCTAAACCCACCCCGACCCTATAAAATGAATCCCTTACCTTCCCCCACCCTCCCGAACCCCCCAAAGCTTTTTACGAGTACCTGGTGGTCCAGTGGGGGCGTGGGGACCGATCTCCCACTCTCGGTACATAGGCGCCATTTTGGCTGCCACTCAAAAATGGCGCCGATGGCCCGATAAAAAAAAAACCCACCCGACCCTTTAAAAATGACCCCTTAGCTTCCCCCACCCTCCCGATCCCCCCAAAACATTTTAAAATTACCTGGTGGTCTAGTGGTGGTCCCGGGAGCAATCTCCCGTTCTCAGGCCATCGGCCGCCACTCATAAAGATGGCGCCGATGGCCCTTTGCCCTTACCATATGACAGGGTATCCGTGCCATTGGCCGGCCCCTGTCACATGGTAGGAGCACTGGCTGGCCGGCGCCATCTTTAAAGATGGCCGCCACCATTGTAAAGATGGCCACCACCATCTTTAAAGATGGCCATCGCTGTATTTAAAGATGGCCGCCGCCATCATAAAGATGGCACTGGCCATCCAGTGCTCCTGGATAGCTGCTATCAAGCTGGGTTAAGAGTGCAATGTACAAATCTCAGCTTTGTGTACCTTTCTTCATTCTAAATCACATAAAATCTTCACTGATCTCTGCTGTGCTGTTCGTACCTCTGACTTGCATATAAAACTGCCCCCCTATACCTCAGCCACCACCAAAACCTCACCCCAAGTTACTAGTTCCCCTTTTACAGTGGTATAAATAGTTTATTTACTTTCTCTCTCTCTCCCACCAGCAGCAGTCCAAAATGTAATAAAAGCCTGCCTGGGCATTACCCTAACCATGCCCCCCCCCCCTTTTTTTTTTTTTAATCATGGGCGCTATTCTTGCAAGCTTTATAGCAAAATGATGAATCTAGGTCAAAGCTGGCTAAATCTGATCATGCCAAAGAGCTGCCATAAAGTTAGCTGGCTTAATTTAAGATAGCTGGCTACATTAAATAGTGTGGTTGCATGATTAAATATCAAGTATCTCCAAAATTAACTGAATCAATTTATCAGGCTAACTCTGCTATCTGGACAGTGACTGAATATGGACCTCTATATTAAAGATTGGTTTTGACAAAATGTAGGGCCCCGCTGATATCACTGGAAAGGTGTGGCCTTGTAGAAAAGTTACGCATTTAGAAAAGGAGAGAGGAGCAAACCCTCAATGCCATAGTGCCCCGATGTGAGGCTGCTCAAGGATCGTTTCCTGTGTCTAGATAAGACAGCGACCACTCGGGGAGTTGTGTTGTTTGAGTTGAAGGTCTAAGGGAGAGAGGTATTTTTTTCAGTTCCCTTTTCCCTTGAGATTTAAGATACTTTCTGTTTGATTTTACTTTTTGAAGTTCAAAAAGATTCTTTATTTTGGATCTTCATTTGAAAGGAACTTTTTCCATCCTTCCTGTTACTGTTTTGTTTGGGAACTTGTTTATTTCCCATCTGATTCAGTCAGTTGAGAGAGAGTCAGTGCCCAAATTCCGAAACTCTTAGAGAAATTAAGGATACTCATGCTGTACCCAGAAGATGCAGAGGAAGTAAGAGACAGGAGAGGAAGTGGTCCCCACAAGTTGCTTACTCATAACATCAGAGAGTCAAGAAGTGAAGGAAAGGAATGAATCGGTGCTACAACATTTCTCGGGTACAATTGATAGGGAACATCTTTTGTACAGAGCTCAGATAGTCCCTAAATTCCAGCTGGAATCACTGGTAGAGGCTCGAAATTTCAGAAAGAAATAAGAGGGACCTCAATAACAGAGAAGAAGGCTCACCTAATTGCTGAATCAATTATTTTATTTCTGGACTGCAGATTTACCAAAAGAAAACATGTATTCCATATCAGATCCATTTTATTGCATAAGAGCTTCAGAAAATACTTTATATTGGAACATCAATCAAATGTCTCCCAGATTTTTTAAATGCACTTCCTCATCGATATACTTAATGCCTTGGGCTCTGGAGGATATGCTGTGATCCCCCCTCCCACTGTACAGGGTTGGAAGAGAGTGGATTTTGAATGTGTATGTGACTTTGACCTGATATCTTTTGAAATTTACCATGTGAATCTTAAAGTATTCCCTAAGTTCAGGGCTACAAAAATATGAAAGGCCCAATCAAAAATGGCAAGCAAAAAAGGCAGCTATGCACATAGACTTCCTGTCCCATCCTCCTCCATCTCTAGGACACCTCACATTGAATATGCCAGTGCTTTTCTCATTGACAAAAAGTAAACACGCTATAACAAAAGGTGTGTATTTTTCACAGCAGGTAAAACTACACATGTTATATCACATACTTTCTAACAAAACACTTGCAATATCCCTCGTATTGAAAAAACTAATGAAAAATATATATCAACGAGGAGAACAATATTTATTTTTGCCCTAACAATGGGAAGTTAGAATCATAAAGGTTTGTGCTCAATTCAAACTAATCCACAGACTCTTGCCCGCAATGGGCTTCAACCAATATTATATATAAGAGCACTTGATTTACGTCATATACTCTTCCCATTTATACTACCGTCAAACATCTTTATTGTACTACTGCACATAAAAACTATTTGAAAAATGTTTCTTTATTATATTTATTATACTTATACTATAGCATATTATTCTGAAAACTCAACAGTTCACATTCTTTTTCTTTTCTCTTCTCAAACATTTTCAAACAAGTGCTCCAACTATTACTAAGAACATAAAAACATAAGAAATTGTCATGCTGGAACATACCAAGGGCCATCAAGCCCAGCACCATGTTTCCAACAGAGGCCAAACCAGGCCACAAGAACCTGGCAAATACCCAAACACTAAGCATAGCAGAGGCCATTCCCTAAGTCAACTTGATTAATAGCAGTTAATGGAAAGAAGCTATTTTAGCCAAAAGATCTTCATTCAAAAAATGGAAGAAGAATCAAACAGAAGAAAATAGGATAATGCATAAACGTTGCCAAGTTAAACGTAAGACAAGCTAAGAGAGAATTTGAAAAGAAGTTGGCCATAGAGGCAAAAACTCACAGTAAAAACTTTTTAAAATATATCCAAAGCAGAAAGCCTGTGAGGGAGTCAGTTGGATCGTTAGATGATCGAGGGGTTAAAGGGGCACTTAGAGAAGATAAGGCCATCGCGGAAAGATTAAATGATTTTTTGCTTCGGTGTTTACTGAAGAGGATGTTGGTGAGGTACCCGTACTGGAGAAGGTTTTCATGGATAATGATTCAGATGGACTGAATCAAATCACGGTGAACCTAGAAGATGTGGTAGGCCTGATTGACAAACTGAAGAGTAGTAAATCACCTGGACCGGATGGTATATACCCCAGAGTTCTGAAGGAACTAAAAAAATGAAATTTCAGACCTATTAGTAAAAATTTGTAACCTATCATTAAAATCATCCATTGTACCTGAAGACTGGAGGGTGGCTAATGTAACCCCAATATCTAAAAAGGGCTCCAGGGGCGATCTGAGAAACTACAGACAGGTTAGCCTGACTTCAGTGCCAGGAAAAATAGTAGAAAGTGCTCTAAACATCAAAATCACAGAACATATAGAAAGACATGGTTTAATGGAACAAAGTCAGCATGGCTTTACGCAGGGCAAGTCTTGCCTCACAAATCTGCTTCACTTTTTTGAAGGAGTTAATTAACATGTGGATAAAGGTCAACCGGTAGATATAGTATACTTGGATTTTCAGAAGGTGTTTGACAAAGTTCCTCATGAGAGGCTTTTAGGAAAAGTAAAAAGTCATTGGACAGGTGGCAATGTCCTTTCGTGGATTGCAAACTGGCTAAAAGACAGGAAACAGAGAGTAGGATTAAATGGACAATTTTCTCAGTGGAAGGGAGTGGGCAGTGGAGTGCCTCAGGGATCTGTATTGGGACCCTTACTTTTCAATATATTTATAAATGATCTGGAAATAAATACAATGAGTGAGATAATCAAATTTGCAGATGATACAAAATTGTTCAGAGTAGTTAAATCATAAGCAGATTGTGATAAATTGCAGGAAGACCTTGTGAGACTGGAAAATTGGGCATCAAAATGGCAGATGAAATTTAATGTGAATAAGTGCAAGGTGATGCATATAGGGAAAAATAACCCATGCTATAGTTACACAATGTTAGGTTCCATATTAGGTGCTACAATCCAAGAAAGAGATCTAGGCGTCATAGTGGATAACACATTGAAATCCTCGGTTCAGTGTGCTGCGGCAGTCAAAAAAGCAAACAGAATGTTGGAAATTATTAGAAAGGGAATGGTGAATAAAACGGAAAATGTCATAATGCCTCTGTATCGCTCCATGGTAAGACTGCACCTTGAATACTGTGTACAGTTCTGGTCGCCGCATCTCAGAAAAGATATAATTGCGATAGAGAAGGTACAGAGAAGGGCTACCAAAATGATAAGGGGAATGGAACAGCTCCCCTATGAGGAAAGACTAAAGAGGTTAGGACTTTTCAGCTTGGAGAAGAGACGGCTGAGGGGGGATATGATAGAGGTGTTTAAAATCATGAGAGGTCTAGAACGGGTAGATGTGAATCGGTTATTTACTCTTTCGGATAATAGAAAGACTAGGGGGCACTCCATGAAGTTAGCATGTGGCACATTTAAAACTAATCGGAGAAAATTCTTTTTCACTCAACACACAATTAAACTCTGGAATTTGTTGCCAGAGGATGTGGTTAGTTCAGTTAGTGTAGCTGTGTTTAAAAAAGGATTGAATAAGTTCTTGGAGGAGAAGTCCATTACCTGCTATTAATTAAGTTGACTTAGAAAATAGCCACTGCTATTACTAGCAATGGTAACATGGAATAGACTTAGTTTTTGGGTACTTGCCAGGTTCTTGTGGCCTGGATTGGGCACTGTTGGAAACAGGATGCTGGGCTTGATGGACCCTTGGTCTGACCCAGTATGGCATGTTCTTATGTTCTTATGACTTCTGCTCCAAAAACGTATCCAAACCTTTTTTAAACCCAGCTACACTAACTGCACTAACCACATCCTCTGGCAACAAATTCCAAAGCTTTATTGTGCGTTGAGTGAAAAAGACGTTTCTCCAATTAGTCTTAAATGTGCTACTTGCTAACTTAATGGAGTACCCCCTAGTCCTTCTATTATCTGGAAGTGTAAATAACCTATTCACGTCTATTCGTTCAAGACCTTTCATTATTTTAAAGACCTCTATCATATCCCCCCTCAGCCATCTCTTCTCCAAGCTGAACAGCCCTAACCTCTTCATCCTTTCCTCATAGTGGAGCTGTTCCATCCCTTTTATCATTTTGGTCGCCCTTCTCTGTTCCTTCTCCATTGCAACAATATCTTTTTTGAGATGCGGTGACCAGAATTGTACACAATATTCAAGGAACGGTCTCACCATGGAGCGATACAGAGGCATTATGACATTTTCCTTTTTGTTAACCATTCCATTCTTAAATATTCCTAACATTCGGTTTGGTTTTTTGACTGCTGCAGCACACTGAGCTGACAATTTCAAAGTACTATCCACTATGATGCCTAGATCTTTTTCCTGTGTGGTAGCTCCTAATATGGAACCTAACATCGTGAAGCTACAGTAGGGGTTATTTTTCTCTATATGAAACACCTTGCACTTGTCTACATTAAATTTCAGCTGCCATTTGGATGCCCAGTCTTCCAGTCTCAGAAGGTCCTCCTGCAATGTATCACAATCCGCTTGTGATTTAACTACTCTGAATAATTTGTATCATCTGCAATTTTGATAACCTCACTTGTTATATTCCTTTCCAGATCATTTATATATATATTGAAAAGCACCGGTCCAAGTACAGATCCCTGAGGCACTCCACTGTTTACTTTTTTCCACTGAGAAAATTGACCATTTAATCCTACTCTCTGTTTCCTGTCTTTTAATCAGTTTGTAATCCATTAATGGACATCGCCTCCTATCCCATGACTCCTACAGATCTCCCAAAATTGAGCCTGGGTGACCGGTAAAGTATGTCTAGAGTTGGTAGCTATTATATATTATGAAACATTGTTAGAATTTGGTCAGAGAATTGGAAAGTTTTAATTTTTAATTTTGTGTTTTGTTGTGTGTTTTGTCACAGAGAAAAGTAGTTCCCTTGAAGAAGGCATTTGCCGAAACATTGTCAATGTCGGGAGATCTGTGGGAGTAATTGTTGGAGTACTTGTTTGAAAATTTATGAGAAGAAGAAAGAAAAAGAAAGGGAACTTTTGAGTTTCAGAATAATAAGCTATAAGATAAGTATAATAAATATAATAAAAATTTTTAAATTGTTTTTCTGTGCAGTAGGACAATAAAGATGTTTGTAGGTAGTATGTAGGCAGGCCTGTGGCCAGCTTCACTCACCCTCGATGCCCGGGTCCCGGACCTGGCCCATCTTCCCTGGCAGCGGTAGGCAGCTGCCTATGTGCTCGTGCCCTTCCTGTGCTCCCAGGCCCCTCATGTATTGCTGCGGTCTCCTCCAGTCCCGGCTGGATCTTCCCACATGCATCATGGGGAGACGCCGACACCTCTTAGTTTTTGGCCTGTCTGCCTTAGGTGCGTGCGAGCGTGCCTTCCCTGGCTTTAAAGGGACCATGGCGGGAAAGTCTCCCATGGCCCCGGATGATAAGATCATTCAGCCTCTGCATATAAGGCAGTCCCTGCAACTTAGACTTCACCTTGGCAACAGGTCTCCACACTTCCTGTCATGTGCTTCGTTGCTGTTTGTTCGTTCCAGTTCTTGTTCCAGTACCTGTTCCTGCGCCAGTACTTGTTCCAGCTTCCTGTTCCTTCTACCCTGCAGATGGATCTCCCTGGCTTTGACCCTTGCTCGTAACTGACCTTGTCTCCAGCCGCCTGCCCTGACTTTTGCTTGAACCTGACCTTGTCTCCAGCCGCCTGCCCTGACTTTTGCTTGAACCTGACCTTGTCTCCAGCCACCTGCCCTGACTTCTGCTTGAACCTGATCTAGTCTTCAGCTGCCTGTCCTGACCCTCGCTTGAACTTGGCCTTGTCTTAGGCTTCTGCCTGACTTGCCTTCTGGACTTAACCTTGTTCCTAACCATGCTGTCTGCTTTAGTCTGTCCGGACTTTGGAACCCAGCCTTGTCTTCAGCTCAGCCTGACTTGCAGCCTGGACTTGATCTCATCTCCAACCGCATTGCCTCTGTTCCAGTTAGTCTGGACTTTGGATCAGGCCTCTCCCTTTGAATCCTGCGTCTCCACTCCTTCCTGGCATCCTGCCTTGGGCACTCTCTCTGGGATCAACCACGTGGTGGCCCACCTAAGTCTATCCTGCCCCCGGTACCCAAGGGCTCAACCTGTGGGGAATGAGGGCTGGTATTGGCGAAGCTCCAGTTGGCATCCACTTTTTGTTTGGCCTTACCTCCCGACAGTGGGACCTTTCGGCCTTCTTTCATCTACCTTCAAATGATGCCATCTGCTAGAGACATACATGAGTCAATTAACTTTGGAATGCCTTCCTCAATGGATGGCACCATTTTG
Organism: Rhinatrema bivittatum; assembly: GCF_901001135.1. Lineage (NCBI taxonomy): Eukaryota > Metazoa > Chordata > Amphibia > Gymnophiona > Rhinatrematidae > Rhinatrema > Rhinatrema bivittatum. The sequence goes on from NC_042616.1 coordinate 466,425,370, forward strand.
GTGTATGACAGTTCAATTAACTGCCATATATCAAATGACATACTCTAGTGCTTCCCCAGTGGAGTGCATCATTTGAAGATAGAAGAAAGAAGACCAAGAAGAAGAGAACCACTGAGGCCTGTACCTGGCCCTGGGCTGAGATCCCCAGCATCAGGCTTGGGCTTGGGCCAAGGCCCAGGCTTTGAGACTTGGCCTCTGGGCTGGGCCCTGGCATTGGGCCTGAGCCTGGGCCAAGGACCAAGCATCAGGACTCAGCCTCTGGGTTAGGCCTGGTGTCAGGCCTGGGCCCAGCCAAGGCCCAGGCATTAAAACCCAGTCTCTGGATCAGACCCCAGCATTGGACCTGGGACTAGTACAAGGCTCAGGCATTAGGACCCAGCCTCCAGACTGGGCCCTGGTTTGGGGTCTGGGCCTGGGTTCTAGCCTAAGCTGAGGCCCAGGCATCAGGATCTAGCATTCTGACCAGGCCCCAGAGTTGAGCCTGTATCAGTCCTTGGTCTAGGCTCTGGCATCAGGACTAGGCATCCAAACCTGGGACTTGCACATGGCCTAGGCCTCCTTGTTGGATTCCCCCCAGAATGGGTAAGTGTTGACTGGGGAGAATTCTGGCCGCAGGTGGGAGAGATGGGTATTGGAGACGTTAGGCTTCAGGAGGATCTATTTCTATCTTTTCTGTTTCTTTTGTTTTTTTTTTTAAACAAAATAAACATTAAGCAAAATAAAATTTGTGGGTAAAAACTCCCCAAAAATGAAACTGAAAACAATTTTTACTTCTTCCCAGCCCTAGCTATTCATGCTCTTTTGCCTTGCTGTTTCCACTCCATACTTAAACTTTATCAACCAGTTGAGCTGTTAAGATCTTCTTCACCAAATTTATTGTCTGTTAGGGGTATGCAGGTATAAAAAATGTGTTTTCATTTTTTGGTTCATTTTCGGAAGGTTATTCACATGAATTTTGGTTTGTGGAATATTTCATTCATATGAAAAATAACGAATCAAACAGTAAAAAAACAATGAATATAAGAAAATGGGACCTTCCATGGCCTCCTGTCCCCACCACCCATCCCTCCCACCTGGAAAAATGACGGGGCCTGGATCCTTGCAACCCTCACTTACCCAAATTTTGGATCTGCTGGGCCAAAGCTGTGACTTGGCCTAGGCTGAGATAGGTTACCATAAACTTTGACCTTGGTCTACGTAAGGCTGATACCTCAGCCTTGGCCTAGGCCAGAGTCCAGACCCTGGTTGAATGCCAGGGTCTGGACCTGGACCCAGGCCTGACACCGGGGCCCAGTCCAGAGGTCAGGTCCTGATGCTCGGGCCTCAGCCTAGGTCTGAGCCTAGCCGAAGCCCAATGCCACAACCCTACCCAAAGGCCTGGCTCAATGCCAGATCCTTGGCCCGGACCCAGGCCCAAAGCCTGATGCCAGGACCTGGCTTGAAGGCCTGTTCCTGATACTATGGCCTCAGTCTAGGGTCAGGCTCAGGCCCAGAGCCGATGTCTCTCAGTTCTGATGATGGTGTTCTCTAATTTTTTTTGTAAACTGCTGCCATCAACTGGGGTCACACTAGAGTTAACTTTTAGGTAAAAAGTACCAATACTCAGATGCAGGGTAATCCTTAGGGGGAAGGTTGAGGGAAATCAGAACAATCGGCTACTGCCTCCCCTGTCATAGTAGCCCCATTCCCTGCAACTGGCTGTAAGGTTCAGTTACATCATGATCTTCTCCTCCTACCTTCATCCTCCCTCCCACTTGCAGGCGGTATAAGAGAGCAGTATCTTTATCTGCTGGTGCTTCTTGTGCCACCATCATGGCATGGGAAAAGCACCAGTGGGTGAAGGATGCTAAGAAATAGAGAGGGGCACCATTGGTAATTTTCTTTTTTTCCCCCTGCCTCCCCAAATGGTGTTTTTTTCTCTTTTTCACCTTTCTCTCCCCTACTCAGGCTTTCCTCAGATTTATATTTAGGAAATTTTATTGCTATTATGAAATTTGTACATGATTCCAAAGTAATACATAATGTTGATAAAAGGTGAATAGGAGTATATTACCATCCACTTAGACAAAATGGTCAGACAGATGATGAAATGCTAAGAGAGATCAGGGAAGTTAACCAATTTGGCAGTGCAGTAATAATAGGAGATTTCAATTACCCCAATATTGGCTGGGCAAATGTAACATCAGAATATGCTAGAGACATAAAGTCCTTGGATGGAACAAACGACTGCTTCATGGAGCAATTGGTTCAGGAACAAACGAGAGAGGGAGCTATTTTAGATTTAATAGTGGAATGCAGGATTTGGTGAGAGAGGTGATGGTGTTGGGTCACTTGGCAATAGCGATGATAACATGATCAAATTTAAACTAATAACTAGAAGGGGGACAATAAGTAAATCTTTAGCTCTAACACTAAATTTTCAAAAGGGAAACTTTGATAAAATGAGGAAAATAGTTAGAAAAAAACTGAAAGGTGCAGCTGCAAAGATTAAAAGTTTTCAACAGGCATGGACATTATTTAAAAATATAATCTTAGACAAGCAGTCCAGATGTATTCCACGCATTAAGAAAGGTGGAAGGAAGGCAAAATGATTACTGGCATGGTTAAAAGGTGAGGTGAAAGAGGCTATTTTAGCCAAAAAAAAATCCTTCAAAAATTGGAAGAAGGATCCATCTGAAGAAAATAGGAAAAAGCATAAGCATTGTCAAGTTAAGTGTAAAACATTGCTAAAACAGGTGAAAGGAGAATTTGAAATGAAGTTGGCTGTAAAGGCAAAAACTCATAATAAAAACTTTTAAAAATATATCTGAAGCAAGAAACCAGTGAAGGAGTCACCTGGACCATTAGATGACCGAGGGGTTAAAGGGGCTCTTAGGGAAGATAAGGCCATTGCAGAAAGACTAAATTAATTCTTTGCTTCTGTGTTTATTAATGAGGATGTTGGGGAGATACCAGTTCTGGAAATGGTTTTCAAGAGTGATGAGTCAGATGAACTGAACCAAATCACTGTGAACCTGGAAGGTGTAGTAGGCCAAATTGACAAACTAAAGAGTAGCAAATCACCTGGACTGGATGGTATACATCCTAGGGTTCTGAAGGAACTAAACAATGACATTTCTAATCTATTAGATAAAATTTCTAACCTATCATTAAAATCGTCCATTGTTCCTAAAGACTGGAGGGTGGCCAATGTAACTCCAATATTTAAAAAGGGCTCCAGGGGTGATCTGGAAAACTATAGACCAGTGAGCCTGACTTCAGTGCCAGGAAAAATAGTGGAAACTATTCTAAAGATCAAAATCACAGAACATATAGAAAGACATGGTTTAATGGAACACAGTCATCATGGATTTACCCAAGGGAAGTCTTGCCTCAGAAATCTGATTCATTTTTTTGAAAGGGTTGGTAAACATGTGGATAGAGGTGAATTGGTAGATGTAGTATATTTGGATTTTCAGAAGGCATTTGACAAAGTCCCTCATGAGAGGCTTCTAAGAAAACTAAAAAGTAAAGCAATAGGAGGCAATGTCCTTTCGTGGCTTACAAACTGGTTAAAAGGCAGGAAACAGAGAGTAGGATTAAATGGTCAATGTTCTCAGTGGAAAAGGGTAAATAGTAGAGTGCCTCAGGGATCTGTACTTGGACTGGGGCTTTTCAATATATTTATAAATGATCTGGAAAGGAATACGATGAGTGAGGTTATCAAATTTACAGATGATACAAAATTATTCAGCAAAGTTAAATCACAAGCGGATTGTGATACATTGCAAGAGGATCTTGGGAGACTGGAAAATTGGGCATCCAAATGACAGATGAAATTTAATGTGGGCAAGATCAATGTGTTGCATATAGGGAAAAATATCCCTTGCAGTAGTTACACAATATTAAGTTCCCTATTAGGAGTTGCCACCCAGGAAAATAGATCTAGGCATCATAGTGGATAATACTTTGAAATTGTCGGCTCAGTGTGCTGCAACAGTCATAAAAGCTGACAATGTTAGCAATTATTAGGAAGGGAATGGTGAATAAAACGGAAAATGTGATAATGCCTCTGTATCGCTCCATGGTGAGACCTTTCCTTGAATATTGTGTACAATTCTTGTCGCTGCATCTCAAAAAAGATATAGTTGCAATGGAGAAGGTACAGAGAAGGGTGACCAAAATGAGAAAAGGGATGGAACAGCTCCCCTATGAGGAAAGGTTGAAGAGGTTAGGGCTGTTCAGCTTGGAGAAGAGATGGCTGAGGGGGGATATCATAGAGGTCTTTAAAATCATGAGAGGTCTTGAACGAGTAGATGTGAATCAGTTATTTACACTTTCGGATAATAGAAGGACTAGGGGGCACACCTTGAAGTTAGCAAGTAGCACATTTAAGACTAACCGGAGAAAATTCTTTTTCACTCAATGCACAATTAAGCTCTGGAATTTGTTGCCAGTGGATGTGGTTAGTGCAGTTAATGTAGCTGGGTTTAAAAAAGGTTTGGATACGTTTTTGGAGCAGAAGTCCATTAACTGCTATTAATCAAGTTGACTTAGGGAATGGCCTCTGCTATTACTGGCATCAGTACCATGGGATCTTCTTAGTGTTTGGGTACTTGTCAGGTTCTTGTGGCCTGGTTTGGCCTCTGTTTGAAACAGGATGCTGGGCTTGATGGACCCTTGGTCTGATCCAGCATGGCAATTTCTTATGTTCTTATGTTCTTAATAAAGAAGAAAAATTCATTATAGTGCTAACAGCAGTATTTAAACCTACAGGGACAGAATGGTTAATAGTATCGACAATTACCAGATTCTGGTGCCCTCTGATTCCTGAGCCCTTCTCTCCCAGACAGCAACCTACAGAGATCAGGAGGAGAGGAGGAGGCTGGTGCAGACAAAACAGAGTGGAGAAGCACTGTTCTGTTCCCTAATCCATCCTCTCTTCTCTTGTCATTTCACAGGGCCTGAAACAAAAGGAAAAAAAGTGGTGCTGGTAGATACTGTCAAATTGTTCGGGGCAGGAAGATTGGAACCTACAACTGTAGTATTCAGAGCTAGAGGATTTGACAGCAAAGCCACAGGGACTCTAAAACAGCAAAGATCTCCTGGTAAAGTTCAAGAAAAGAAAAGATAGGGAGACTCGCCCAGGTAGACTCCCTATTGGCCCAGCAGTAGGTGTGCCCCCCCCCCCCCCCCCAATAGACTGCAGTACATAAGGAAGTCCTATCTGCCACACCTTTACTAGTCCAACAGCTCAACCGGTGTCTGCTCTGAAGAAGTGCTATTGATTCGGCTGTTGGTCTCTGACCTTTTTTTTGTCCTTGGCCCAGTCTGTGCCTCAGTTCTCACCCTCATGTAGTCCCTGTTTCTGGATCCTGCTCTTACCTGTTCCTGTTTCAATCCTGTACTTCAGTCCAGGCTAGTTTCTACGGTCATCAGAAGTCTGGTGGCTGCCTGACCCATGGGCTCAACCTGTGGGCAATGGTGGCTGCCACAAGGTGAAGATGTGCTAGCCTGTCCAGGCCTCTTCAGGGCAGCACAGACTGTGACACAAATATGGGCAATGAAAAGCCCTTGTTAAGTTGTAAAGCAGTGAAAATGATCTTTGAGTTAAGATGAGTGCACAGAATTTTTCTAATACTTTTAAATTTCAAGTGACCTTCAGATTTTCCTGATGTAGTTATCTTACACTGCAAGGGTGATGTCTGCATACGCAAATTTCTTTGATGCAGTTTGAGGCATATTGCAGGAATACAAATGAAATAGCACCAAGGCCAGAACAGATTCCATGGCAGATCATTGTTGTTTATTTAATGTATTTATTTATTATAAGGATTTATTAGTTGTTCTTCTACCATAGTTCTCAGAACAAGATACTGGATTATTGGGTGGTCCATATATGTATGATAAAAGTTACATTTAATAAGTACAATTACATTTAATAAAGAACTGAATGGGTACAGTGTGGCAGTTATGTAACATGTGGAAACATATGCAGCATACTAGAAGCAATATTGCTCAGGGTGGAGTCTGGAAGAATAGGCTTAGTTAAAGAGCCAGGTTTTGACCAAGTGGTGGAATATCAATATATGTTAATTGTGCCTCTGGCCTTTGTTGGGAGAGAATTCCAGACCCTGGAGAGGAAGAGGGGAAAGACACACTTGCTGGTTCAGGTGAGCCTGGAGTCTTTGGAACCAGGGAGCCACAGAAGCAGATCTTAGCCTGCCAGTGGCTTGGGGGGGGGGGGGGGGGGGCAGGCAATCTCTTAGATAGTTAGGGCCTAGTTCTTTTTGTGATTTGAAGGTTATACATAGGGCTTTGAATTGGGCCCAGTAGGGAACTGGAATCCAGTGGAGGTCTTGAAATATTGGAGTAATGTGCTCCCTGTAGTTGCACCCATGGAGGAATTTTTGCCAGAGACCCATGTACAGTGTACTGTAGTAGTCCAGTCAGGAAAAGACAAATGATGTAAATTGTACATATACAATATTGATCTCCAAGTCACACACAAAAGGTTTTGCTGCTCAACTTTTGAGAATTACAAAAGTAGATCCTATCAAAAATAACTTCAGTTTGTTAATACAGTTGACATAAAACTGAGATAAAGGACCTTAATGTTATGAACTCAAAGTTAAATAATATCAGGACTCTTGCAAACTATTAGTCCTAGTCATCTATCCTGTTATGTCCTTAATCTATTTTTTTGTGTTATTTTTTATGATAATAAAAATATTAGTTCATGATTCTATCCCACACAAGCAACAATAAGACAAATTAAATCAATTCCCATAAGACTTAATTTAAATCCAATCCTGATATGAATCCATGTTTTGAGTGGCTTCTCTGTATCAGGGATCAAAACTGTAGTGTATAGTCAGCCAGAACTAGCGTCAAGAGTTGAAGAAAGACATAAACATTCTTTTTAAATTAGGAAGTAAGTGTTACCAAGCAAACATATCTCACTAAGTAAAGATTTACCGATTAGTGCCCTGGAGATCCCAACTGAAAATTATGTTAAAGGTATAAGGACATGCCCAAAAATATAAAAATATCTAAAATGACAAAACTCCCAGGGGCGGATTGGCCTATTGGGGGATCGGGCATCCCCCAGTGGGCCAGTCACTCCCATCACGTGATTTTTTTTTTTTTTTTAAACTTCCCAGCCAAAGACAAGAAGAGGGCGCTGCGGCCTGAAGAGAAACCTGCGGGCAGGGCCGGTGGAAGCACTAGGCCTGGGGTGCCGTGAGCAGCGGTATCCCGAGGGGAGCCAATGCCCCCGGGTGCAGGGAGGCTCATGCGGCGCTCCGACAGGCAGATCGGCAATGCCGTGGTGAGGCTCACATCACCACGGCCTGAAGAAAAAGATCGTGTTTAAACGTGCCGATGCTCCTCCTACTTCCTGCCTGTGCGGCCCTGGAAGTAAACGTTGCCGGAGCCGCGTGGGCAGGAAGGAGGAGGAGCATCAGTGCATGCAGAAGAGGAGCAGCGCTTACGGGCCAAATCCCAAGTCGCAGCGGCCCAAGAAGAGGAAGAAGCCCGGTAGCAGGGCCACCGCAGAGCCCATCCTGCGATGACCCGCGAAGAGGAGGCCCAGAGGTGAGAGAGAGGCTGAGGGTCTGTAGAGTGTGTGTGTGTATGCGATGAGTTGAGAGATTGTGTGTGAGAGTGAGGACCTGCATGTTTGCAGAGACAGCATGTGAGAGCCTCTGTGTGTGTGTGTGAGAAAGACAGCATGTGACAGTGAGAGCCTGTGCTTGAGCAAGACAGCATGTGGGAGTGAGAGAGAGCCTGTGTGTGTGTGTATGAGAGAGAAAGCATGTGAGAATGAGAACCTGACTGTGTGTTTGAGGGAAGAAGATAGATGGAGAGAAAAGAAATAGAAAAAAAGACAATATGAAAGTAACTGGCAAAAAAATAAGAAAGGGAAGGTGGAAAAAAAAAGCCTGTGACCAACCAATTAGAAAACTAAGATCAGACAGTAAAGGTAAAAAAAAATAAATTACTTTTTAGTGATTGGCACATGTAATCTTTGGGAATGTGCAAGAATAGCACTTTCTCTATGCGGATCTCACAATGTACGAGATCAGCATGGAGAAAGTGGAAGCCCACGGGGCCTGCACAGAGGAGGCAGCAGAATGGGCTTCAGTGTCAATAGCAGTAATCGGCACCTCCCCAATAGCCATGTGGCAGCAGAGGAATGAGAGAGGCTCTGAGGTTGCTGGCAAAAGAGAGGGGGGTCTGCCTTTAGTGTGTGCATGTGTATGAATGGGACTCTGCCTGGGGGTGTATGTGTGTGAGAATGAATGTGTGCATGTCTGGGGAATGGGAAGGGAGTGGTGTGAAAATGAATGGGAGCCTGTCTGAGGGTCAGTGTGTGTGTGTGAAAATGACTGGGAGCTTGCCTGGGTTTGTGTGTTTGTGTGTATGTGAGGAAGCCAGTCAGTGTGAGAGCATGAGTGTGTATGAGAAAATCCAAGGGAGTAAGAGTTTGTGTGTGGAGGGGGAGAGAGTGTCTTAGAGTTGAGAGTGTGTCAGTGTCAGTGAGAGCGAGAGGTTATGGTGGATATAAGAACATGAATGTGTATGTATGTGACAGTGTATGTGTGAGAGAGAATGGACATGTGAGTATGTGTGAAAGAGAGAGGATAACATCCTAATCCTCGACAATATCAGGGTGACTGGAAATCAAGAGCTCCCACAGAAGGGGACAGCAGGGGCTTTTTTAAATCCTTATTAGTTTTAATTATTGAATATTATTTGATGTCTGCTCTTTTTGAAATATTTTATTGGTGTTATATACAAATTTTTGAAAATTTCCCTGAGTTAAATTACTGGAGGTTCTATTCATCAGCAGTTTTGAATTATATATTTTTAGTATGATTTTCCTATTGTGATGTTTTATATTTCTTGATTTTATTATTTGATGTTTTATGAGGAATGATGGTATTTTCTATTTTTCCATTGCTGCATTACTTACAGTCTAACTTCTTGTGATTTCCAGTTCAGTTTGTCTGTGCATTTCTGTGCATATTTTATGGTCCCTTTATTCTGCATTTGGTGACTCACCAAATTGTATGTGTAATTGGGTATCCATTGGCCAGTATGGAGAAAAATCCCCCGGGCCACTATTTTCCCACAATCTGCCTGGGAACTCCTCTCAATTTCCTGATTTAATCCATGAGGAGACACTGCATTTAATGTGAATATCCAATATTATTCTTATTGACTTAAATAAAACAAATAATCTTCCCCTCTCAGTGATTGCACGACTTGTTTTATGATTGCTCATCACAAATCAGAGACTTGATGGCCATATTCATCACAGTGTTGTACCAATGGCCCTGTAATTTTCCCGTGTCTATACAGATTTTATTTTCTGTCAGTCTTTTTTAATCAGCCATTTAGTCAGGCTGGTGCTAGCTTTTTTGCTGCCCTTTGCGAACAATTACTGTGCTGCCCCTCCTTCTCCCCGCCATTCATTCATTCTCTGTCGCGGGACCACCAAAAAAATGCCCAGCTACTTTCAGTAATACAAACTGTAAAAACAGACCCCTCCCCCAAACCCATGGCTGGTACAAGGGTATTAGGTGCCCTAGAAGAACCTTACAGCCTTGCACAATGCCCCCACCCCATTCCACACACACAGTTTAGAGTTATGAGTTTATATTTTACATGAAAAATATCAAAGTACAGTATTCTGAGGTAAAAATATCACTTACATTATATTTACATGCACTGCTGTGAAGCCAACAGGAAAACCCTGCAAAAGAGTCACTTGGAACCCATATGTTATTAGGCCTATTGTGATTTGTGTTGGGTGAGGGCTTGACCCTCCGAAAGCCTTAAAACACTAGTACACTTCCTATTAGGAGAATTCCTCATCTCAGTCACGCATGCAGAACATAAACCTACCCTCACCAAATACAGAATAGAGCAGCCATAAAGCAGAAATACAAACATGCAGACAAAAACTGAACTGGAAACCACAAGAAGCCAGACTCTCTATGCAGTGCAACAATGACAAAACAGAACCATCACCATTCCTCAAACATCAAACAATAAAATCAAGTAATAAAATAAATACATAATCATAATACTGAAAACATACTGATAATATTTCAAAAAAGCTGATGAATAAAAGATCAAATAATTAAAAGCTAATATACACGTTTTTTTAAATGTCCCAAACACCAATAACATATTTCAAAACAGCAAACACAGCAAATAACATCTGAAAAATAAAACTAAAAAGGATTTTAAAAATTCACGCTCTCCAGTCTTTTGCATTGAGTGTCACATGTATGATTTTTTACCCACTGGTGAGAGATTGTATGTGTGCACTCGGTGCAAAGAGCTCCTGGCTCTCAGGGAACGAGTCCGATCTCTGGAGGCTAGAGTTGCAGACTTGGAGGAGCTGAGGGACACAGAGAGGTACATTGATGAGACCTTCAGGGACATAGCCAAGTCCCAAATCCAGTCTGGCAGCTCCAGTGCTACCTTGGATCAGAAAGGTCTCCCAGTAGGAGAACATCACCCTGGTGTAGCAGGAAGTGATCCTGTAGCAAGGACCTGCTCTCCAGGTGAGGACAACTCTCCCAGGGCTACTGCCCAGAAGGGAAAGGTTAGGCTGGCCATCATAGTTGGTGATTCGATTATTAGAAATGTAGATAACAGGCTATTATAGCCAAAAAACATCCTTCAAAAATTGGAAGAAGGATCCATCTGAAGAAAATAGGATAAAACATAAGCATTGTCAATTTAAGTGTAAAACATTGATAAGACAGGCAAAGAGAGAATTTGAAATGAAGTTGGCCATAGAGGCAAAAACTCATAATGAAAACATTTTAAAATATATCCGAAGCAAGAAACCTGTGAGGGAGTCAGTTGGACCATTAAATGACCGAGGGGTTAAAGGGGCTCTTAGGGAAGATAAGGCCATTGCAGAAAGACTAAATGAATCCTTTGCTTCTGTGTTTACTAATGAGGATGGTGGGGAGATACCAGTTCCGGAGAAGATTTTCAGGGGTGATGAGTCACAAGAACTGAACAAAATCACTGTGAACCTGGAAGATGTAGTAGGCCAGATTGACAAACCTGGACCGGATGGTATGCATCCTAGGGTACTGAAGGAACTCAATAATGAAATTTCTGATCTATTAGTTAAAATTTGTAACCTATCATTAAAATCATCCATTGTACCTAATGACTGGAGGGTGGCCAATGTAACCCCAATATTTAAAAAGGGCTCCAGGGGTGAGCTGGAAAACTATAGACCAATGAGCCTGACTTCAGTGCCAGGAAAAATAGTGGAAACTATTCTAAAGATCAAAATCACAGAACATATAGAAAGACATAGTTTAATGGAATACAGTCAACATGGATTTACCCAAGGGAAGTCTTGCCTAACAAATCTGCTTCATTTTTTTGAAGGGGTTAATAAACATGTGGATAAAGGTGAACCAGTAGATGTAGTGTATTTGGATTTTCAGAAGGCATTTGACAAATTACTCATGAGAGGCTTCTACGAAAACTAAAAAGTCATGGGATAGGAGGCGATATCCTTTCGTGGATTACAAACTGGTTAAAAGACAGGAAACGGAGAGTAGGATTAAATGGTCAATTTTCTCAGTGGAAAAGGTTAAAAACTGGAGTGCCTCAGGGATCTGTACTTGGACCGGTGCTTTTCAATATATATATAAATGATCTGCAAAGGAATACAACGAGTGAGGTAATCAAATTTGCAGGTGATACAAAATTATTCAGAGTAGTTAAATCACAAGCGGACTGTGATACATTACAGGAAAACCTTTCAAGACTGGATGATTGTGCATCCAAGCGGCAGATGAAATTCAATGTGGACAAGTGCAAGGTGTTGCATATAGGGAAAAATAAGCCTTGCTGTAGTTACATGATGTTAGGTTCCATATTAGGAGCTACCACCCAGGAAAAAGATCTAGGCATCATAGTGGAAAATACTTTGAAATTGTTAGCTCAGTGTGCTGCAGCAGTCAAAAAAGCAAACAGAATGCTAGGAATTATTAGGAAGGGAATGGTTAGTAAAATGGAAAATGTCATAATGCCTCTGTATCGCTCCATGGTGAGACCGCAACTTGAATATTGTGTACAATTCTGGTCGCTGCATCTCAAAAAAGATATAGTTGCGATGGAGAAGGTACAGAGAAGGGCAACCAAAATAATAAAGGGGATGGAACAGCTCCCCTATGAGGAAAGACTGAAGAGGTTAGGGCTGTTCAGCTTGGAGAAGAGACGGCTGAGGGGGGATATGATAGAGGTGTTTAAAATCATGAGAGGTCTAGAACGGGTAGATGTGAATCGGTTATTTACACTTTCGAATAATAGAAGGACTAGGGGGCATTCCAAGAAGTTAGCAAGTAGCATATTTAAGACTAATCGGAGAAAAGTCTTTTTCACTCAACGCACAGTAAAGCTTTGGAATTTGTTGCCAGAGGATGTGGTTAGTGCAGTTAGTGTAGCTGGGTTCAAAAAAGGTTTGGATAAGTTCTTGGAGGAGAAGTCCATTAACGGCTATTAATCAAGTTTACTTAGGGAATAGCCACTGCTATTAATTGCATCAGTAGCATGGGATTTTCTTAGTGTTTGGGTAATTGCCAGGTTCTTGTGGCCTGGTTTTGGCCTCTGTTGGAAACAGGATGCTGGGCTTGATGGACCCTTAGTCTGACCCAGCATGGCAATTTCTTATGTTCTTATGTTCTTATACCTGAGAACTTTTGATTTCCAGTCATCCCAAGATTTTCATGGATTACACACACACACACACACACAGGCTCATACACACATATGCTCTCTCTCAGACAAACCCACAGGCGTCTCCAGCTTTTCTTTGGCTGGGATTTACTAGCAGCCCCAGCACCCATTCTCACACACACACACGCGCGAACACACACACACACACACACAGCTCCCATTCATACACATGCATACACTGAAGCACACCCCCTCCCCCCTCTTTCTTTTGCTAGCAACCTCTGAGCTTCTCTCATTCCTCTGCTGACACTGTCACTGCTGCCGCATGGCTATTGGTGAAGCGCCGACCACTGCTACTGGCAATGAAGCCCGTTCTGCTGCCTCTTCTGTGCAGGCCCTGTTGCATTCGTGCCTGTTCTCGCCCTCGCTCCACCCTTTCTACCTTTGTGGCGACTCACTTCGGGTATGATGGACAGATGCTGCTGCGGCTTCTCCTCGTTGCTTCTCCCTGGAATCCCCGGGCTGGCCTGACGCTGCGGATCCGCCATGTTCCTGATGACGTAAGGCGCACGCGCGCGTGCTCCAGAGTTTGAACTGGCAAAGGCGCGAACCTCGGGGGTGTTCCCCTGTAGTGATGTCATCCACTTCCAACTTAAAAGGTCTTTGCAACTATGAATCGAGTTAGCAAGGGGTTTGATTGCAGGGATCATTCCGACCCGCTTCATCCTCCGCTGCTTTGCCTCCTCAACTTACCAAGGGGTACCTGCTCCTCGGGGGCCTCACTCTCTCTTCTTGATTTCAGATTTCTAATTCGGGATCCGGTACTCGCTCCTTGAGGGCCTACATCCCTGAATGCTCAGAAGGCTCCTTACTGCCTGGAAGCGATCGCAAACGTGAACACTAAGTTCTGTTACAGATAGAAACCAGTACTCGCTCCACAAGGGCCTATGTTCCTAATCTCCGAAGACTCCCTTCTGTCTAGGACGTTATCGCAGGTACGGAGATCGTGAGTTATTATTACAGATTGCAGATAGGAACCGGTACTCGCTCCACGAGGGCCCATGTTCCTAAAACCCTTCAAAAACTCTGTTCTATCTCAGAAGCTATCGCATACCTATATCTGGTACATTACTATTTCATATTGCAGATAGGAATCGGTACTCGCTCCACGAAGGCCCATGTTCCTAAACCCTTCACAGACTCTCTTCTATTTCAGAAGCTATCACATACCTATACCTTGTGAATTACTATTAAAGATTGTAGATAGGAACCGGTACTCGCTCCACGAGGGCCTATGTTCCTAAAACCCTCCAAAGACTCTCTTCTATTCCAGAAGCCATCTCATACACAGATATTGTGAGTTCTTATTCCAGACTGCATATAGGAACCAGCACTCGCCTACGGCTCCTGTTCCTGAATATACTGAAGACTCTCTGTTGCATAGAAGCCATTACTAATATCTACAATTGTGAGTGTATCATCTGCTACGGGTTATGTATCCTGCATACCCTGTCTACTCACTACCTATAGTCTCACTCTACAGCTCAGCAACCCAGAGACCGCTATTCCAGTATCTGAGGGACTTCAACCCTGCAGGGCACATCAGCTCACTACTGCCACCTCTGGTGGTTCTACTTCCTGTCTAATAAAGAACTATCTGTGTTTGTCTCCATACTCCAGCCTAGCCGGTGGTCCCTCTCAGGATTTCCTCCTAGGGGCGCTGTCATCTGCCATCGGCCCAGGGATTCACCAATTTACATTAAGTGTTTATTCCTTACACTGCTGAGCGGTATCATACAGACTGCCACTCTGTGGGAGCCAACCCACAACAGATCATTTATATTTATTTATTTATTTAACAGCTTTTCTATACCGACACTAAAGTACACATCATATCGGTTTACATAAAACAAAAGGTGGAAAGTACAATTAACAGGGGGTAAGGGGGAGGATAACTGATAGAGGTCCGAAACAGCAGAGCCTGAACAAAATAAATGAGAGAAGAGGATAGAAATAACAAGAATTAACAAATTATAATTAAATTTACAAGGGGCTGAAAAGGGTTACTAGGTCTACAAGAGGTTTTATACTGAATTACAAAGAATTGGGCGTGGTTGAGGAAATTATTGAGATAAGCGGGCTAGAGGAGGGCAGGAGGGAAAAAGAGGTGACTGAAAAATTAATCCGGAAAAGCTTGGTGGAAAAGCCAGGTTTTTAACAGTTTGCGGAATTTAAACGGGCATTGCTCCTGACGGATGTCGGGAGGAAGAGAGTTCCAAAGAGTGGGACCTGCAATGGATAGGGCACAGGTCCTGGTTGCTGAGAGACGGGCTTTCTTAAGTGAGGGGACTTGTAGGGTGCATTTGAGGTGTGTTCTAGTGGGACGGGCAGATAGGTCAGGTTGAAGTGGTTCATTGAGTCAGAGGGAGTTATGCGTGTGGATAGCTTTATGTATAATGGTGAGGGTCTTGAACATGATACGGGAGGAGATGGGGAGCCAATGTAGGTCTTTGAGTATGGGGGATATGTGGTCTGATTTGCGTGCATTACTGATTATCCTTGCAGTAGCATTTTGGAGTATCTGGAGAGGTCTGATGGTGGAGAAGGGGAGGCCAAGGTACAGTGAATTGCAGTAGTCTAACTTAGATGTAAGGGTAGCTTGGATACAGTTTTGAGATCATGGGTGTAGAGTAGGGGCTTGAGCTTTTTTATGACCATAAACCATGATCATTAACTCCGCCTACGGAGTATTACAAATTGCTAGCTCCTCCCCTTGGGGGAGCAGCATTGAACAGATTGCTAACTCCTCTCCTTGGCGGGGAGATCCATAACAGATTGCTAACTCCCTAGCGGACTTATAACAGATTGCTACTCCTCCCCTTTGGCGGAGTGATTTATTACAGATTGCTAACTCTGCCCCTCTGGGGAGCAGATTTATAACAGGCCCCACAGTATAAAACATTGGCAGGGCTTCCAGTTCCTCCATTCTGATCTCGTACATCATGAGATCAGTATTGAGAAAGTGCTACTCTTGCACATTCCCAAAGATAAGATATGCCAATCACTAAAAATTAAAAAATGAATTTTTATTTAACCTTTGCTGTCTGATCTTAGTTTTCTAATTAGTTGTCATAGGTTTGTTTTCCCCCCACTTTCCCTTTCTTGGTCTTTTGCCAATTCCTTTCACATGATCTCTTTTTTCCTGTTTCTTCTCTATCCACCTGTCTCTTCTTTTCTTCCCTCACACACACACTCAGGCTCTCATTCTCAAATGCTGTCACCTTCTCACACAGGCACAGGCTCCCACACTCACATACTGTCTCACACACATAGTTCTCACTCTCAAATGCTCTCTCTCATACATTAATACTCAATGTCTCTCTTTCACATGCTGTCTCTCACACATAGGCTATCTCACTCTCATGATGTCTCACACACACCCACACACACAGGCTCTGAATCACATGCTGTCTCACACAATTACCCATTCTCTCACTCTCACATGCTGTCTTTCAAACACACAAGCTCCCACTCTCATATGCTGTCTCACACACACACACATACATACACATACATGCACACAGAAGCACTCACATGCTGTCTCTCCGATCATACAGGATCTCACTCTCACACACAATCTCTCAACTCACTCTCATACACACACACACACACACACACACACACACACACACTCTACAGGACTTCACCTCTTCGCCTCCTCTTTGTGGGTTGCCACGGGATGGGCTCCGGTTTGCACTCCCGGTGGTGCCGAGCCTGTATATAGTATGTCCTTTATAAATTCTTTTGCATTGACATACAATTATATATATAGCACATAATCATAAACAGTTCTTAGAACCATGATGGTAATATTCCTTCCTAGATCCAGGATGCATCCAGGTTGTTCCTTCAATAGTTGGTCTACAGTATTCACAAGCATCACATGCATAGTGCAATGCTAACGGTTTCAGTAATTGATTCACTAAGGGTTTTTCCCATAGACACAAAATGGGTGAAAAGCCTTAATGAATCTGGCCCTCAGATTGTCCTGAATAATGGACAAACATGATGACATTGCAACCTGATGTATGTTTCTTCCTTTTTAATATGCTATACATGGAGGAGATTTAAAAACCTTGTGTAAAGCCAAGACATGCCAATGCTGGTATATAGATGCCACCATCTGTGATGACTTGTTAGAATATCTTAACGCACATTTAATCCAGAATCTGAAATTTTCCATCTGTATGATAACAACACACAGTTACTTGCAAGCAGGTCATGTTGATATTTTTTTTTCACAGCAAAATAATGTGCGGCAATAAATTAAACTGGACAATAGCACTATAAACGAAGCATAAACAGTTTAATAAGTGCACACACCAATAGTGCACAAAATTTAAATCAAACGAAGCGTAAACACGTAGTTTATACAAAGCCCCGACACGGCCGTGTTTCGCGTCAGGCTGCGACAGGGGGATGAATTCCAAAGTTCTTAAGAGAGCTAGGAGTAAAGCTCTGGTTGTGGCGAAACCGCAGGTGTCAGATACTAGAACTTCAAACCACGGAATACCGAATTGGTTCAATAACAAACGTGTAGAAGATGAATTAAGTCCTCCAGGAACATCGCAACAGACTGTAAAACACTTCAAAGAATGGACCCGAAGGTCTCGATCACATGTAATTCTACAAGATGAAGAAGCGGGTTGAAAACAAGCGGTCAAAATATTCTCACTGTGCTTATGCCTGACATGTTGAAAGGTTGAAAGGGTTTGTGGATAGTGTAATCGCGATGTCCACCATAGAAAATAAACTGTCTTGCCGTTTCTTGTGCTTGATCCTTAAAAAATAGTGTGTCTGAACATATTTGCCATAAATAAAGAAATTGTAGCAATCAATGCCTATGAAGTACAGCATTAAATATATAAACTGTCCAAGTATACACCACAGCTGTGAATCACTAATGCAGAGCAGCTTCTCGAAATGTGGATTCATATTGGGACTGGATTTGTCTTATTGTTGCTTGTATGGGATAGAGTCATGTACTAATATTTTTATTTTGCATAAAAAATAACAATCATTGGATAAAGGATATAACAGAATCAACGATTATAAGTTTTGAAGAGCCGTGGTATTCATTATGAGGCTTTGGGTTCATAATATGAAGGTCCTTGATTTCAATTTTGTGTCAGCTGAATTAACAAATTTTTGATGACTGCCTGGGCAAGTCTGTGGCTGTGGGGCAAGGAGGTGCATGGGACAAAGGGAAAGGGGAGTGGCCCTTCCAAGGAGGGTATACACAGGTTGTAGGGGCGGATGATAGCCTTCCCTCTTGTGGCTTTACTGCTCCAACCTTCTCCTTTAGTGTAACTTTTCATTGTATTTCATGTTGTGTTGCTGTATGTGTCACAATGGGTGTACTTGAGTTGTTGGTTGTGGATAATGGCTGTCAGAAATTGGTATTATATCATGGAGCTAGGAGTAGCCTCACAATTTCTTGGTATCTTGCTGGCCATAGCAGGTGCCTGATGCTTAGTACTGGCCAACACCGCCACCTGGGTCTTCCTTTGTGGTTGGGAGCTGCCACTGACACTTCTTATCTTCATGGCCTGGATTGCCACTGCCAATTCATCTTCTTCCGGTATCCCTAGGTACGCAAGCACGTCACTGCTCTTCATTTAAAGGGCCAGCGGCGGGAAAAGCCTCATGGACCTTTCTGATGATATCATCACCTCATCAGTCCAGCAGCCCTATAAAAGGGTTCTTTGCCAGTTCCTTGGGGCCTTTGCAAGGGATCCTCATGGTCATCCATAGTCTCTTTGTCCTGCAAGGTCTTCCATGGTCATGCTCCTGTCTTGATGGTCTTATGTTCTTTGTTGGATATTCCTGGTCTCCTTGTTCTTCATGGGAGCTCCTCCATGTTGTAAGTTCCATGTTCCTGGTCTCTGATCAGATCCTCATCCAAGTCTTCTGAGTCCTCACCTTGTTCAAGTCATCTGAATATTCACTTTGTCCAAGTCTTTAATCAAGTTCCTGATGTTCCTATATTTGTTTCAAGTTCTGCTTTCCGGCTCCTCTCTCATCCTTCCTCCAGGCGTGCTAGTGTCATGGTCCATGACCAGCCCATGGGGGGACTGTGTAGGGTGCTTCCTGGCACAAGGTCTACCTTCAAGTCCATCTTCACTGGATCAAGTCCTCAGAATCCATCTTTGTTTTTAGAGTTCCAAGTTCCAAGTCAAGTTTCAAGTTCCTAGTAATGTTCCTAATTCCAGGTCTCATGGAACTTGTCCAGCCAGTGGATCTCCATATATCTCAACCTAAGTCATGTTTCTTTTTCCAAGCCATGTTCCTCATTCCAAGGGATGTCCTGACTCCCTTCCTCATCTGAGTTTCAGTGCAGAGCCTGTCTTGTCCCCGGCGTGGTCTGCGACCAACCTATGGCTAGTTGTGTAGGGTGTGCAGCAGGACAGCGTGGTCTTTGACCAGCCCACAGTTGGTTGTGTAGGGCATGCTGTGGTGCAGTGCCCTTGGAAGCTGAACTCTAACCTGAACCAAAGCCTTTGTCCATGTTCCTTATCTTCTGAGCCTTCATCCATGTTCCTCATCTTCAGAGCCTTCGTCCAAGTTTCAAGTCTTTGTCCAAGTTCCTAGCCTTCAGTGTCTTCATCCACGTCCCTCATCATGCCATGTCTTGTCCTCAGCCTTCATCTGTCCTGATGCACTTGCCATTCCAAGTGGCAGGTCTGAAAGGGCTATCAATTGGCCAGAGGGCCAGCTTAGAGATCAGCATTGCGTTGTTGTTTCTCACTATGTGTGCAGGTTCAGTGGATGCCTGAGAACTGTGTTTCGAGTCCAAGCTATGTTCGAAATCCAGCCCATGCCTGGATATGCTCACCTCCCATGGTGCCTACCTTGGAGCCTTGCCCTGAGGTTGTGCCCTGATCCAAGGGCTCACTCTCTCTCAAGAAAGCAACCACACCCTGCACTCGCAACACTTTTGTAATTCTCATTGATCCTTTCAAACAATACTGGTGGCCTTTGGAGTTTGTTTACTGGATAATTTTTGCTAAATTCAATAGCAGTCCATGATGCCAGATCATATCATAGGCAGAAGATTGTTCAATTAAAGCATTCCTGGCCTTTTGGTGCTTCTGGAAACCCATCTCAACATATGTTGTGAGTGTAAGCACTTGATCAACACATTTTCTACTTGGTTTTAATCCTGCCTGTTCATTTTGTAGGGCAGTTTCTGAGGATACAGAAGGGCCAGGATGAGTCTTTCTGTCGATGTAAAGGTTGATCAGAGGCTCTTTATTGGTCTGTAACATTTCTGGCTCTAGAAGGGTAATCACCTTTGCCTCCTTCCAGGCTATTAAAAAATCCTGTAAAATTGACATTCTATGTCTGCTGCCTTCTGTGGTTTCATAACAAGTAAAGCTTGCACAATCAACTTAGGCTCCAAGTAGTAAGGCATAAGGCTAGTAAATTTTGGAGAGACCTCTGTTACCTCTGAAAGTTTTTTACTTTACTTCCAGATTATTTACTCTATCTATGGTCCCTTCTGTACTCTTCAACAATTTGACTGCCGCTGCATTGGCACTTCAGATAGGAATACGGAAGGAGTAAAGTAAAAGATTATGTAATGGAAGGAGATTAGAGAGATTTTTTAATTAAGTGGTCAGCTTTGTCTCCCCAGACGCTCCACTATCTCTTTCTCTCAGCTATATTTATATACTGGATGTTGGCATAGTGAATAATTAACTGACTATTATATAGCCAGTCCCCCATTTTGGTGCTTTATCAAAGACTAGGGGTGCTATGGGTCTGTGTTCAAGTCCGGAAAGGGAGGACAACTTCTCTTTCAGGGCCCCTGGTGCTGTCGATTTATAATCTCAATGACCACCTCACACTCAAGATCAAATAGTTCCAGGAGGTACCAGATAGTGAAAAATAAAAGCAAGGAAGGCAAAATTGCCACAAAAGGAAGAAACCAGGAATCACAAAAGAGTCTATCCATTCCCTAGTAAGTCCACATTTGGGTAAAACTCAATGAAAATACTGGAGTATGTAATGGTGTTCAAATAAAAGATAGTCCTTACTGCAATTTAAAGAAGAGGTCAAGATGACAAAAAGAAGAATCAACATACATCCAATGATCAATAAAAAAGAAATGGTTTCTCTGTCCATCGTAACTCTGCTCACTTCCCTTCTGCTCTTGCACCTTCATCCTGATTGAAAATATCCTCACCAGTGAGAGTGGGATAACTAGAGTGTAGTTCCAGTTCTGGTATGAACTGGTCTGGAAAAATATCCTCAAGCAAAATATCCAAAAGAGGATTCCAATAATCAAAATCTTCTACTATGACAACTATAAAAAATGCAAGTATCTTGAGTTAGTGGTTCAAAAGTCTACACTCTTCTCTTCACCCAATCTGTTAACAGTTCAACAGGGTCAAAATATCTCTGATTCAAGTTCTTTGGGATATGGGGGGTATCTCTTTCCTCAGGCACTGCTCAGTCAATTCATCAATACCTCTTTGTCAAATGCTTGAATTGTCTTCTGTGAGATTTATTTATTTATTTATTTATTTTTAGTTTTTATATACCGAGGTTCCTGTATAGTATACATATCACCCCGGTTTACAAGGAAGTAAAACTAACGCCTCGCAGGGTGATTTACATTGAAACGAATAAACGAAAAAAATAGATCCAGGGTGAATCTCCAGTTCCCCAACCACTTTGCTTTGATTTCTTGGGGAAATATCTTGCTCTTCACTCCTCTGTCTCTTGAAACTATGGGAAAGGTTTCAGCTCCTAACTCTTCCACTATATCCTATCCTGTTGCATTGAGATCCTGGAGGAATCTCTAGCAGTGACTCCTATCTCTTCCTCTGTTGCCTTCCCACTAACTCTCATGGGTGTCTCCTTCCCTCTGACCACTGAGCATGCTCCCAGGGGTTATAAACCCCAAAGGCTAGCCTCTCCCCCCAAAAAGTGGGGTTGTAGCACTGGGAGGAATCAAAATGATCAAAATCCTCCTACTGTCTCAAGATAGAAAAATCACATAGGGAAAATCTTAGTGATTGGCGTAGCCCCATCGCACTTGTAAATATCTTCTTCTGCTACACAATCAGAGCCAGTAGCACACAATCAGAATTAAAAGTTAAAAAATAAATCACTAATCACTTTGCTGGAAGCAGAGTGTAGTCTCTATAGGCACACTGTCACCACATTACCATGCTGGTAGGTATACTGAATGATAGTGTACTACATGTACTGTGTTATTGACTGAATGACTGACATAGATGTTTCTTTCCTGGTGCTCTGTACAGAAAGCCAGAAGCATCCCAGTAGAACACAAGTGAAAAAATGCTAGTTACTCTGCTCAGACTAGATGAGAATTGCAAGATACAGTTAAGCATGTTGTGAGAGAATGACTTCCACAACCCCCAGAGAGTATCCTCGCTTTCTTTCGTCTTTTTCCTGATTTTTCTTTATAAAGTCTTTCATGCATTTTCTCTTGGTCAATTGATGTACAAACTTAGTTGCCCTTCTTTTTTAAAAGATGCTATTTAATAGGGATGTGCAGAGCAAAATTTTATGTTCATATTTTTTATGTCCGAAAGGGGGTCCCACTTGCGGCCAATATGGACATAAAAAAAATCCAATGAGTTGGGTATATGTACATATGTGCAAAAAAAAAATTTAAACCCCCTCACCCTCCTTAATCCCCCCCAGACTTACCACAACTCCCTGGTGATCGAGCGAGGAGTGAGGACGTCATTTCTGCAATCCTTGGCGAGAAGCATGTGACGTCGGTGGCACGTCGAGTGACGCGGCGTTACGTGATTCCCGGCGAGTTCGCGCCGGACGGCTCGTTCGGCCCAAAAAGAACTTTTGGCCAGCTTGGGGGGGCCTCCTGACCCCCCCAAGCTGGCCAAAAGTTCTTTTTGGGCCGAACGAGCCGTCCGGCGCGAACTCGCCGGGAATCACGTGGCGCCGCGTCACTCAGACGCGACGTCACGTGATTCCCGGCAAGTTCGCGTCGGACGGCTCGTTCGGCCCAAAAAGAACTTTTGGCCAGCTTGGGGGGGTCAGGAGGCCCCCCCAAGCTGGCCAAAAGTTCTTTTTGGGCCAAACGAGCCGTCCGGCGCGAACTTGCCGGGAATCACGTGACGTCGGCGTCACGTGATTCCCGGCTCGTTCGCGCCGGACGGCTCGTTCGGCCCAAAAAGAACTTTTGGCCAGCTTGGGGGGGCCTCCTGACCCCCCCAAGCTGGCCAAAAGTTCTTTTTGGGCCGAACGAGCCGTCCGGCGCGAACGAGCCGGGAATCACGTGACGCCGGCGTCACTCGACGTGCCGCCGATGTCACATGCTTCTCGCCAAGGATTGCAGAAATGGCGTCCTCACTCCGCTCCATCACCAGGGAGTTGTGGTAAGTCGGGGGGGGGGGGGGGGGATTAAGGAGGGTGAGGGGTTTATATTTTTATTTTGGCTCAACAATCGCGATTTCCCACATATCGAACATATCTATGTTCGATATGTGGGAAATCCGATCGTTTATGTCGAATCAATTTTTTAAGTAAAAAAAAAAAATGAGTTGCGTTTCACTAATGCGGTCAATCCGAATGCACACCCCTACTATTTAATAGCATTATATTTCACATACAGACCACAGCAGTATATATAAATGCAAAGGTTCACAGCAAAAGCAAATGAAACAAGAAAATGGGCATACACAAGGAGTCTCCAAACCAACAAAAAGAAAACAAAACATATTTAGGGATACCAACATTTACTAACCCACATTTTTGGAGAAAATCCCAGAGGAAGAAAATATAGTAAACCATATGAAAAGAAGAAAGAAAAAAAGGAAAATGACATTATGTATGGACATGCATAAATATTAATACTTTTAAATAGCTCACATATATAAACACCCCCAAATCCAGGCTCTCTGGGGGGAAGCATTGTACCCATGAGCCAGATTCTGGTATAGCAACAGCCTTATCCCTAAGAAAAAAATGAAATGATTAGGATCATAAAGCAAATAAAGCTATAACCGCAATGTTTAGTAAGGGGACAAGCAGATGTCGGGGACAAGCAACTACTGTAAACATCCTATTCTGAGATGTAGATAGCTTTACTACCTTAAGTGAAGGATTTTAAGGAGATTTTGCGAGGCAGAATGCTTATTTTTCTGGTGATTATATTGTTTTACTTATACATTTATTATTGACATCCCTATTTGTTCTTTGTGCAAATGTCTTCTGGTTGTTTTGTTTAATCTGTATCTCTATATGTGTGATGATGTAATCTGCTGAGAACTGTAGATCAGTGGAATACAAGTTTTTCAAACAAATATATTAAATAAACAGATAGTGTATCAGGAAATTTAACTTGATAGATATTAATGCCTGCCTAAAATTTCCACCCCTGTAACCAATCTTTGTTTGTTGAATTATAACTATGAAATGAATTTGCAGACCTGTTATTGGAAATATGTAAACTATCAATAACACCATCTATGGTAGCTGAAGACTGGAGGGTTGCCAATGTAATGCCAATTTTTAAAAAGGGATCAAGGGGTGATCCAAGAAATTACAGACTAGTGAGTCTGATGGCTGAGCCAGGCAAAATGGTAGAAACTATCATTTATTTATTTATTTATTTGAAACTTTTTATATACTGTTATAACAAATGGATTTGAGCAAAACAGTTTACAATTATTTCAAAATAAAAATAAAAAACAAAATTGCTGAACATATACGTAAGCTTAGTTTAATAGGACAAAGACAACATGGATTTAGTCAAGGGAAGTCTTGCCTCACAAATTTGCTAAAAGATTTTTGAGGGCATCAAAGAATGTGGATAAAGGTGAGCCAGTTTTAATAGTGTATCTGGATCTCCAGAAAGCATTTGACAAAGTCCTGCATGATTCATGGGATAAGGTGCAGTGTCCTATTGTGGATTGCCAACTGGTTAAAAGATAGAAAACAAAGAGTGGGGCTAAATGGTAGATTTTCCCAATGGAAAAAGATGAATAGTGGAGTGCCCCAAGGATCTGTTCTAGGACCACTGCTTTTTAACATATTTATAAATGACCGGGAAATGGGAACAGCAAGTGAGGTGATCAAATTTGCAGATGACATGAACTTATGCAAAGTTGTTAAATCAGAAGAGGATTGTGAGAAATTGCAAGAGGACCCTGCAAAACTGGGAGACTGAGTATACAAATGGAAAATTAAATTGAATGTGGACAAGTGCAAAGTAAAGCACTTAGGTAAGAGTAACGCAAATTATAGCTACATAATGCAAGGTTGCACATAAGAAATCACCATTAAGGAAAAGGATCTAGGTGTCATCATTGAAAATACATTGAAATGTTCTGCTCAGTGTGCAGCAGCAGCAGCAGCCAGGAAAGAAAATAGAATGCTAGAGATTATTAAGAAAGGAATGGAGAATAAAACAACCTCATCTTGAGTACTGTATGCAGTTCTGGTCACCACATCTCAAGAAAGGTATAGCAAAATTAGAAAAGGTACAGAGAAAGGCAACCAAGATGATAAAAGGGATGGAAGAATGCAGAAAGGCTAAAGAGGTTAGCGTTCTTCAGCTTGGAGAAGAGATGGCTGAAAGGAGACTGGAATGGAACGAGTAAACGTTAATCAGTTATTTACTCTTTTGAAAAGTACAAAGACCAGGGGACACACAATGAAATTAATAGGTAATATATTTAAAACTAATAAGAGAAAATATTTTTTCACTCAATGCATAATTAAGTTCTGGAATTCATTGCCAGAGGATGTGGTGAAAGTTATTAGTATAGCTGCTTTTAAAAAGTTTTGGACAAGTTCCAGGAGGAAAAGTCCTGTAACCATTATTAATGCAGAGTTGTGCAAATTCACCTCTTATTCTTGGGATAAGCAGCTTGGAATGTAACTACCCCTTGGGATCCTGCCAGGTACTTGTGACCTGGCTTGGCCACTGTTGGAAACAGGATACTTCATTTTTAGGGCAGGAGGATTCTAGACTTTTCTTTTTTTTTTTTTATCATGCCTGAATTTCTAATCAAGTGAGAATCTGCCTGAAACACGTTCACAGCTTTTATTTAGTATGGGTATAACAGGGTGGATAATGTCTGGCCAATTACTTTGGTGTGGTATGTGTCAGGGAATTAGTGGTAATGCCTGCTTAACCCCTTGGTAAAAGAGGAGGATTGGTCAGGGCACTGGGAGTTTGGTGGGTTTGATTATATTCTTTTTTTTTTATATGTGATGCATTTTTATGTATACATGATTATTATGTATTCTTAAAATCAGATGTATTGCTATGCACATAATGATCTATTTTTTATGTATTTGATTCTGTATTATTTTGTAGGGATGTGAATCGTTTTTTGACGATTTAAAATATCGTCTGATATATTTTAAATCGTCAAAAATCGTTAGGGCCACGATACAATACCAATTCCCCCGATTTATCGTCAAAAAATCGTAAATTGGGGGAAGGGGGAGGGCAGGAAAACCGGTACACTAAAACCCCCTAAAACCCACCCCCGACCCTTTAAATTAAATCCCCCACCCTCCCGAACCCCCCCCCCAAATGCCTTAAATTACCTGGGGGTCCAGCGGCACACTAAAACACCCTAAAACCCACCCCCGGCACACTAAAACCCCCTAAAACCCACCCCGACCCTTTAAATTAAATCCCCCACCCCAAATGCCTTAAATTACCTGGGGGTCCGTAGCGGCGGTCCGTAGCTTAAATTACCCCCGGGTCCGTAGCTAAATTGGGGGAAGGGGGAGAGCAGGAAATCCGGCACACTAAATCGTGGTGTCTTCAGCCGGCGCCATTTTGCAAAATGGCCGCCGCAAAATGGCGGCGGCCATAGACCAATACGATTCGACGCAGGAGGTCGTTCCGGACCCCCGCTGGACTTTTGGCAAGTCTTGTGGGGGTCAGGAGGCCCCCCAAGCTGGCCAAAAGTTCCTGGGGGTCCAGCGGGGGCCCTGGAGCGATCTCCTGCCGCGAATCGTTTCCGTACGGAAAATGGCGCCGGCAGGAGATCGACTGCAGGAGGTCGTTCAGCGAACCCTCGCTGAACGACCTCCTGCAGTCGATCTCCTTCCGTACGGAAACGATTCGCGGCAGGAGATCGCTCCAGGGCTCCCGCTGGACCCCCAGGAACTTTTGGCCAGCTTGGGGGGGCCTCCTGACCCCCACAAGACTTGCCAAAAGTCCAGCGGGGGTCCGGAACGACCTCCTGCGTCGAATCGTATTGGTCTATGGCCGCCGCCATTTTGCGGCGGCCATTTTGCAAAATGGCACCGGCTGAAGACACCACGATTTAGTGTGCCGGATTTCCTGCTCTCCCCCTTCCCCCAATTTAGCTACGGACCCGGGGGTAATTTAAGCTACGGACCGCCGCTACGGACCCCCAGGTAATTTAAGGCATTTGGGGTGGGGGATTTAATTTAAAGGGTCGGGGTGGGTTTTAGTGTGCCAGGGGTGGGTTTTAGGGGGTTTTAGTGTGCCGCTGGACCCCCAGGTAATTTAAGGCATTTGGGGAGGGTGGGGGATTTAATTTAAAGGGTCGGGGGTGGGTTTTAGGGGGTTTTAGTGTGCCGGTTCACGATTTTAACGATTTTAACGATACTCTAAACACCCAAACGGCGGCGATTCAATTCCCTCCCCCTCCCAGCCGAAATCGATCGTTAAGACGATCGAGGACACGATTCACATCTCTATTATTTTGTAATTGCTGTAAACCGCTTTGGTGACCTCAGTGAAAAGGCAGTATGCAAGCCTGAAATCGAATATAATATGACAGGGAAATCAAAAACTGAGATGCCATGGGCTTTCATTAACCATCAACATGTTCTTTTTTCCCATTTAGACCCAAGCTTTCTTCTAGCAGGCTAGGTCCGGGCTGAGCTAGTACCTTCACTAGTTTAGTCACTGACACTGAATACTCTCCTGAAGGACCCCTTTTGATGTATTGTATATGTTATAACCTGCCGAGAACAAGCTTTACGGATCAGCGGGTCATATAACGTCGTTTTCAAATAAATAAATAAACAAACCAGCCCAGCATTTTTTATCAAAGACTGCCTCTGGCATCCCTGATTGGAGCAGCAAGAAGGATTAGCCCCTGCATTTTGCATCCTCTTCTTTGCTGCCTGGCTCCTGCTGGCACAACAGATTTGTTTGGACCGCAACCTAGGGTTCTTGTACCTAGTTCGGAATCTAAATGTTTGCTGCCCTGCTGATTCCTCCCCTGCTGCTCTTTGAGCCTGTCCTCCCCTCCTGCCTTGTCTCGCTCTTCCTGATCCCTCCAATGGAGCTCTTGACTTCCGCTTGTTTGAAGCCCCGAGTTTGCACGCCGTCTCGACCTGCTGGCTTTTCAGGTACTGATCTCAGCTTGCCTGCAGCCACCCTCGGCCATGGATTGTACAGGCAGCCTTTGCCTCAGCTGTGACATAACACGGACCTCTACATAATGCAGTCACCACAGCAACAGTTCTTAGTAGGGGCTGGAGGTAATGATTCCCTGCGTGTGGACTAACATGACAGCCCAAATAATGTATTCAGAAAGAAGGAAACAGTGAAATAGCTAAAAAAAAAAAAGGGACCCATAGAGCCTGCTTCAGCATGCTTTTATAATTTGAAGGCTCGTTCTAAAAGTTGAACGTTTGCTAACCCCAGCACTTTCAAATAAATGAATAAATAAATATTCTTTCCAAATGTTTAGTAGCAGTATTTCAAATGCAGCACCAAGGTTCCTGCTGTATAAATAACAAGAAACCGTAGCTGCTGGGATCTTATTGTCAGCTGCCACTACTTGCAGGTCTCATTACTGTCTGTGCTATGGAACAGAATGCGAGTAATGGGATGTTTTTCAGCTGCGTGGTGTGTGGTGTCTGGGAGAAATTTGTTGAGTGTCCCCGCAGGAAGTACTATGTGCATCTCAAGGCGTTTGTACCTGCTTGTAATTGCAAACATGAATTACATGATCTCGGAGCACGTAAGGCTCACTCGCTGTAAGCACCCGAGTGCTTTTATCCTTTCATTGTCAAGGAGAATGAAGCTGCACCTATTTGGAAGAAATATAATTTCTCGCCCCAGATAAAGGGAGAAAAAGTGATAAACACTGCCATTTCCAGCTGTTGGAATCTGGGAAAAAAATCTAGTCTGTCAAAGAGATGTACTCTGCTGTGCTTGCAGTTTGACTGCTGTTCTATTACAAGCAGTAATTCGGTTGCCCATTAAAGTACTAGTGACTTTATATTTCTAGCACAACATAATGTGTGGATAAAAATAAGATGCCTCTGACAACTTGGTCAGAAGCTAGCACAAAAGAAGGGGAGAAGGAATAAACAGTCTCAGCTCTGGAAAGGGTCAGCAATTCTGCAGAGAACAAATTACATTTATAGCACACTTCCGATTCAGAGGCAAATTTGCCAAGCACTATACTAGTAAAATAATTATTAGCCTTTCATCACACAAGAACGCGATTTTCTTTTTGATAACTGACTGAAATGTGAAAACCTGCAAAGCACAGAAGGCAGAAAACATATTGCCATGTTACTGCATATAGTGAAAGCAACACACTGGTGGTAAAGGGTATACTATTATGTGTTTCTGGCAACATGCTATCAGTCTTGAGCTTTTTAACTGGATGCTGATGACTGAGAAGCCTTTAAAACTTTTTTTTTTTTCAGGAACTGAAGATTGACATAAGTTTTCACTGTTCCAAAATGTTTATCCGTAAAGTTCATCAAATAGTAGTGTCCATTTATTTATTTATTTTAAAAATTCTTATACATGGCTCTCAAAGCAGAGCACAACACTTAAAAACAATACAAAAGGTGGTGTGTTCAAGATGGTAGTTATGGCATACTGAGCTCCTCCATGAGTTTGTAGAGAATTCTTCTCTATTATGGTGACCTGGAAATTATGAGTTTTTCCTACAGAACCCATAGTTGGATCAGCTATAGGTCCAATGGATGCATATATTATGAGGACTCCCTTTCCAAAGCTCTCCAATGTGGTGTCCTTGGAGGGTTGGCTGATGTTAAATTGTCCCATAATATGACTGAAGTGACAATTTAACACTGAGTGGTGGATTCATTGATGGCCTTCTGCACTTGGATATCTTGTTGACTCTGGAGGAATGGGTCCTTCCTTCAATAGTGAGTTGTGAAGAATTCCTGACCAGCAGTGAGAATGCAGCACCTGAAGATAACATCAGACCCCAGATGGGAGCAGAGCCCAAGGTAGCTGCTGCAGCCAGCAAGTCCAGTCAGTTAATGCAGCCAGCTGAAGGATGGAGGAAACTGCAGCAATTCGATTTTTCGAGCCACATGGATTCAGCTCAGAGGACTCAATAGGCTACTTTTTCCTCCAGTATCATCTCCCTGATGGGTCTGGTAAGGCTAGAGTCATTATGTTGGAGGGGATCTGGGAAGCTGTTGGTAATGTCAAACTCTTATGTCTGCATAGTTTCAATCATTGTTTGATCAATTCCAAGATGTGCCAGGCAAAGTTAAAGAACTGGAAACTGGTTTAAATGATCAAAATAAAATCTGTCGAACAAGTAGACATGTTCAAGTTCTATTCAAGGATAATACCTTAACACAAATTGGAATATTTGGAAAATATTATCAAGAATAAAACTTTGTGCTTTATAAATTTCATCTCACCATCGGAATTACTTAAGAGTTATTTAATTGAATTTTTGAAGATACCTGAGAGTGCCTATAGCTAAAGCATACTGTATTATAATCCATCCTTTTCTTAAGAAAGAAGTTCAGGAAAGGGCTTCTCAAGCTTCATTTGATTTTCTGTATCTTACAGCAACTTTGGAAAAGGAAGAGACAGAAGTTATTACTGTTTCAATTTTGATAGTCAATTTTGTTCTTGAACCTGATAGGAATTGGGTATTAAAACATTTTTTTCAGTCATATAGATGTTTCCTTTTTGCCAGGAACACAAACTATTCTACACTTTACCACCAGTGTATTTTTCCAGAAGCAGGTAGAGTAATGCAGCGGAAAAGAAAGCAAGTCATCATAATGCATACTCAGGTTTACAACTTGATGGTAAATTTTGGTTAAATGATTCCTGTAAAAGTGTATTTCAGTTATATACAGTTTGATATATTTCCTTTGATCTCCCTCCTCAACTTACAACATTTCTTACTTCTAAAATCAAGTTAATTGGAAATCAAAATTTTGGTTTTTTCTCCTCTTTAGTTTGTTCCTTCCTTGTAGTAATGTGATTTCCTTTTGATTGATTTCTGGGTCCCAGGGGGGTCATCTAACTGTATATCATCAGCATACAGATATCCTTGTATGCTTAATGATCATATCAACCCCCTCCCCCCAGAGGCTGTAAAAGAATAAACTATTGAACAACAAAGGGAGAAGAAAGGGAGATCCCCATGGAACTCCACAATTCTGTACCCTCATGGTTCTCAAAGTTCCCTTTACCAACACTAACAATACCTATTTCTTAAAAATGAGGTGATCCATTGCAATATCCTTCTTTGTAATCATATAATCTTACCTCTGTATCAAAATTAAGTGATCAACCACATCAAAAGCTGAAGAAAGATCTAACATAACCAAGATAGTTTCTTCATCTCGATCTACTCTACATAAAATATCATCAATTACTACGACCAGCATACTCTTAGTACCGTGCCCTTTTCGAAACCCCCCTGGCAGGGATATAATACTTCACCTTCTATCCATCCCAGTTCATTCAAGTAGAAACTGAGGGTTAATGAAAAGCAGATAATCCTTCAAGAAGTAGAAAATATAAACCTTATACATAAACCTTATATATCTATAGTAGCAAATACTCAGCACTGCACAAATTGAACAAAAGGGGGTTCCTCTCTCTATTTTTAGATACAGCAATGTTTTTGTAATATTTTTTTTTAATTTGTTTTTGATATAATACATGGGTGCACTTTTTCCTATTATGTGCGTATATATACCATAAATTATAATATATGATAATTATATGTGTGTGTATGCATGTATATATTACACATACACAAGTTTTATATTTTCTACTCCATGAAGAATCATGTGTTTATATATTTAACTAGACTTTTTTGACTTTCAGCACCTGAGATAAATGTTCCTTTTCTAACTAATGGCTGTGAATATGCTACCAATGCCTTCAGTGATTACCAATAAGGAAAAGAAGGTCAGGCCAAGTTTTTTTTTTTTTTGTTCTCCCACGACAGAACTGGGTAAAGGAGAAGTAAATATTTAATTTTTTTCCCCCTTTACTTCTGAAGTTTGAATGGGAGGCTGGAAGATAATCCTGTTCCCTACTAGTGCAGTAACAAGATTGAGAAAAACTGACTTCAGGGTATTTTTATCTGGATACACTGAAGCCATTCTTAGTATGTACTCTCTGCTCTTCTTTATTTTATTTATTTATTTTGATTTATATTCTGCCTTTCAGACATTTCAAAGTGGATTACATTCAGGTACTGTTAAGATGAATGTCTCACTATCAAGGCATTTAATAAAAACAATAAGGAACAGAAGCTGTTTTATAATTAGGTTAGCAAGACAATTTTTTACAATTACACACACACATGCACACAGTTGGTGTGCATGTTTATTTTTTGTATTCTCCCACCCCTACTCAGGAATGGATTAATTGCAGTAATGTCCTCAGTTGGCAGATTCATGAACTCATCTCATTTCTGTATGAGGTTGGGAACAGGTTTTTTGTAGCAGTTCTAAATATCAGAGATGAAAAGAAACCTGGAGAAAATCAGAAGAGAAAGTCATGATAGCAGGTGGTGAAAAGGCAGTTTACCTTGGGAATAGCTATTTACAAGGCTTGGAATCGGTATGGCACAGATTAGGTTGTCACAGAGGATACCAATTTATTGGTACATGCCCTACCTTTAAAATGTATATCTCGCAAACTGCGAAACAGAAATATGAAAATGTTTGCCCCTTGTTGGAGAGATCAGATATTTTTGTGAACCATCTCACTGGGAACAAGGTAATCAACTGTGCTGAGCCTACTGCTGGTGTTTATTCCAGTTTTAGTGCAGTTTATCGGCATTAACCTTACTCCTGTATTTTATAGAGATTATAGTGCCGAAAAAAATCCATGCTATGAAACTCATGGTATGCTTAGCCTGGGTGCATGCAAACTGCATGTAAAAATGAGTATTAGCTATTACAGGGTGATGAAGAGAGCCATGTTAGTAGGGAAGACATTTTAGCTCTTGGTTTTTAAGATGGAGCATTTAATGCCTAGGTCAGGGCAGGAATAAAGGTAAAGTCA
The DNA here is from genome assembly GCF_901001135.1 of Rhinatrema bivittatum. Lineage (NCBI taxonomy): Eukaryota > Metazoa > Chordata > Amphibia > Gymnophiona > Rhinatrematidae > Rhinatrema > Rhinatrema bivittatum. The sequence goes on from NC_042616.1 coordinate 466,458,404, forward strand.
CTTTTCTGGTGGCCATTTTAGTCCATTGTGGTGCTCTGTGTAGGTGCTTCTCTGAGCTTTCCTGTGGTAAACATAGATTATGTACGTTTTTTTTTAAATGCTTTGGTACATTTTGTGGGTGAACTGAAGAATGCGAGCAGCAGAAGCTGTAGAGCAAAGAAGAGAGAGGGGAGAGAGAGGGAAATGAGAGAAAGAAGACATTTTATTGCCAAAATAGAAAGGAGCGTCTGAGAAGAGAAGGTTGTCCTGGTTAAAGCTATTCACAGAAGGGCACGCAGGCAGTGGATAATTCTGCCTAAGGACAACACACTGCTGGGGTTACTGGAGACAAATGTGGTGCGGACATAGAGACTGAGCTACAGGGCAAATGTTTTCTTTCTGTGAAGAAATCAGAGATGCTATTCATCCGCTTAGTGATCATGGGCATGCCAATCGAGGTTTCATCAAGCTTCTTGGAATCTTGAATTTTCTTGCCACTGGCTCTTTCCAGATTACAGTAGCTGTAGTTACCGGTATGACCAGTTAATGTTTTCAAGGCATTTTCACCAGGTACTGAGGGCTAAGATGAAATGAGTCAGGGATCAGATTAAATACCCACAGCAGCTTAAAGAGTGGCAGGAGATGAAGCGTGTTTTCTTTGATTTAACTGGCATGCTGACTGTAATGAGTACAATTGATTGCACCCATGTTGCTCTCACCCCCTCCCCCTCCAAACACACAAACTGGAGAGAAATGGCATACCATAACAGGATAGTACTCACTGAGGGTATACAATAGGTTCCCTATACCTATACAATAACATTCATATAAGATACTAACTAGACAACTATTGTCTAGTTAGTATTTTTATTATATGGTCTCATGAATAAAAATGTTTGCACAGATTTACATTTGACGTGTTATAAGATTTGTGTGTTCTCTTATATGGATGTTATACCATAACAGGAAGCATTTCCACTCCCTGAATATACAAGTTATGTACAATGTGTGCATGAAGATGCTCAGTGTTGTCTCCAAGTTTTCTGGAAGCAGCCATGACTCCTTCATCCTTGCACAGTTTGAGCTGGCTCAAAATTTCATCAGAGGGAAATATGGTGAAGGCTGGTTGCTCAGCAAGTTTGAAATAGAAGTCAAACCAAAGCGTAAGCTAAAATGTAAAAATGTAAGATCTCTGAGGTGTATACCGAAAGAGAAATAGTGTACATTTTCTGGTGCACTGTGCCAGAATTGTCTAATATTCCACTATACAATCAAATGTTAGCTCTCTGGAGTTGGGTACCGAAAGTTTTAGCAGAACAATGGGGCGGTATCAACAGGTTGGGAGAATGATTTATTTTGGTGCTTTGCATGCAGCAAGTTCATTTGTTCTGTTTTCAATTTTTTGCAGCAGATGCTGCTTATGGCTGCAAGGCATAGCTGCTCATGCCTTTGACTACACTATGTACGATGGCAAAAATCCTCTATAATGATGTGCTCACAAAAACCAAGGCAGTCACAAAACATATATTTGGCATTTTTGAAAAGCTAGTACGGGTGTACATGAATAAAAAATTTGTTTTTGTTTTTCAGTTCATTTTTTGGAGGTTTTTTCCAACAATTTTCGATTTATGGAATGTTTAATTTGTTTTAGTTGTGTGAAAAAAAAAAATCAAACATTAACAAAAAAGAAAAATGAACCAAAAAAAGAAAAATGGGACCTCCCAAGCCCTACCGTCCCCACCATCCAACTAATCCAACTCGGAAAAATGCCAGGACAAGGATCCCCCCGCCCTGCACTTACTTGCTCCATTGGAGATCTGTCAGTGAGGCTTAGGCCCAGGCTGAAGCCTCGGCCTTGCGTAGGCCAAGGCAGGTCAATGCAACCTCAGTCTTGGCCTATGCTAGGGCCTCAGTCTGGAGGCAGGATCCTGATGCCTGTGCCTTGTCCTAGGCTGGAGGCCAGGCCAAGGCCCAATACTGTGGCCCGGCCCAGAGGCCGAGTCCCAATATCAGGTCCTTGACCTAGACTCAGGCCCAATGCCATGCCCAGCCCAGAGGCTGGATCTTAATGCCTGTGCCTCAGGCCTGATGCCAGGTCCAGCCTGGAGGCTGGGTCCCGATGCCTGGGCCTCAGCTTAAGCCAGGGCCCGATGCTCTGGCCTGGCCCAGAAGCTGGGAGCCAATGCCGGGGCCTCGATTCAGTACTAGGCCCGATGCCAGTGCCTGGTCTGGAGGCCAGTTCCCGACACCTGGGCCTCAGCCTAGGCTGGAGCCAGGGCCCAGTATTCATGCCATGGCTCAGCCTGGAGGATGAACACAAGCATTGCAGCTCCAATTTTGGCATCCTCTTTTTTTCTTAATAAACTGATGCTGTCCACTGGCATTGTGCTAGAGTTAACTAACTCTGGCACATTCACCCAAGTGGATGATGCCATTTTGATGTACATTGGAGCTGAGGCCCCAGCATCAGACCTGGCCTTTGGCTGGGCTGCAGTGTTGGGTCTTGGCCCAGGCTTTGGCCTAGGCCAAAGCCATGGCATTGGGACCTGTCCTCTGGGCCAGGCCACAGTATTGGGCCTCAGAAAAGGCTCCAGCCTAGGCTGAGGCTCAGGTGTTGGGACCGGGCATTGGGCCTGGGTCCAGGCCAAGACCCCAGCATGGAGACACAGCCCCAGACTGTGTCACTGCATCAGGCTTGGGCCCAGGCTCTGGCCTAGGTTGAGGCATCAGGACCCGGCCTCTGGGCCTTAGCATCTGGCCTGGATGTGGCTCAAAACTCTGGCAAAGGAACCCAGTCTCCAGGCTAGGCCACATAATCGAGGTTGGGCCTGGGCCCTGGCCCAGTCTGAGCTGAGACCCAGGTGTTGGGACCTACCTGGTAGCCTTTTTCATATCCAACAGATCAGGTAAGTGAAATTTTTTGGGGGGTTTGGGTCTTGGCTAAAGCCTCAGTATCGGCTCAGGCCTAGCCTGACAGCATGGTGTTGCGCTCAGACCTAGGCCATGGCTCCTGCTTTGGGCCTCGGTCTAAGCTTTAGACAAGGCCCCAGCTTTGGGCCTAGGCCAAGGTGCAAGCGTTGCTCTTGAGCGTAGGCTGTGGCCCCTGCTATGGGTATTGGCCTATGCCCTAGGTAAGGCCTCAGTCCTGGGCCTAGACCCAATGCAGTCTTTTTTACAATTCTTTATTTTCATGATTTTCCAAAAATCTTAGTCAAAACTTGACATAACTAAATACTGAACAAAATAATGGAAAACATTATTATATTGTTAAGCAAACATAAGCAATTAGTTCTAATGAGTCCTCTAAAGGGGGACGGTAAAAATACTAGGGATGTGCATTCATTTTCAACGAATGTGCAATCTGCAACGCATAAGACCCTATTCATTGTATTCTTGGGTTCGTGAAATGCATCGCGATCCCCCACGAATAAAACATATCATAGTTTCATTCTTTTGGTTTGTAGTTATTTCTTAGCGGCTGTTTGAAATAGGAGAAGGCCATGTGGGAGTATCCATAGCAAAAACCAGCCCTTTCCTGTGAGTCATAAGTGACCTCACAGCCCTGTCATAGAGTGGGTCAGACAGGTTGGCAAGGCGATGAGAATACAACCTATCAGAGCTAAGCATTTTTCTAATGCAGCCAATCGCCGCTCTCACTCAGTGCTCTGTGCGCTGTTCCTGATGACGCTATACTATTTATACGTTAAGCACCGGGCATGCCATGCTCTTTCTTTGCGGGGGTGGTCCGGGGAGGTGGCTGAACTCAGAGCTGGTCTGAGTGTCTCAAATCTGTATTCAACTGCTAGCTACTTTGATAGAATTTTCCATTGAAAAAGATATTTGTTCGATTTTGCTGCAGTGCCAGCTAGCCATGCTTTTTTTGACCACACTTTTTTTTATTGATCTCAGTCTCTCTGTCTGTCCCACTGAGACAAGCTGCTAGCAGTGGCATTTTGCTGCTTATTTTTATATTTTACCCCCAGGGGTAGGTTGCAAGCAGGATTTGGGTGTTGTGGGTGGGAGATATATTCAATTTCTAGCTAGTTTGATAGAATTTTCCATTGAAAAAGATATTTCATCATTTTTGCTGCTGTGCCAAGCCAGGCTTTTTTTTTTAACTGCAGTTTTTTTTTCATTGAACTCAGACTGTCTCCCTGTGCTGTTTTAAGCCAAGAAGGCAGTGCACTGGGCATCAGTGGGCAGTTTTGCAGACTCACATACATTGGGACAGCAGTGCTTTTTAAGCCAAGAAGGCAGTGCACTGGGCGTCAGTGGGCAGTTTTGCAGACTCACATATATTGGGACAGCGGTGCTCTCTGAAGCCAAATCCCCATTAGGCCTCTTTTGTAGTTACAAGTTTGGTGTGTGCACATACAGTGGTCCCAGTTGTAGTGTACATCCAGGCACTGCCTCGTGGGCCTGTGGGAAGATTTGCAGACACACAGATATTGGTACAGCAGTGCTCTTTTAAGCCAAGAATGCAGTGCACTGGGCATCAATGGGCAGTTTTGCAGACTCACATATATTGGGACAGTGGTGCTCTCTGAAGCCAAATCCCCAGTAGGCCTCTTTTGTAGTTACAAGTTTGGTGTGTGCATATACAGTGGTCCCAGTAGTAGTGTACATCCAGGCACTGCCTCGTGGGCAGTTTTGCAGACTCACATATATTGGGACAGCGGTGCTCTCTGAAGCCAAATCCCCAGTAGGCCTCTTTTGGAAATAATTCTTTTAATTGAAATCCTTAGTAGGCAGTGACATTAAATCCATGATGTCAGGGAAAGCTAGACATGGTCAGTGATTGGGACTGTCAGAGGAGGCACTTCAAAAGGTAGTGCCTGTCCCCCATTAAAGTTAAAAAGGGACCTGTTCCAATCTAAAATCTCTGGAGGGGCAGGCAGTTCCATCCGGAAGAAACTGAAATTTAAAGATGATGCATTGTCACCACCTGTTTCTGACCCTGTAGTTTTGGAGGTGAGGTAAGGGGAGGCTGAGTCATGCAAGACAAAAAGGCGAGACCCAAAAGCAGTAGTGCGACAGCAGACTCTAGTTAGTGTTGAAAATGTAGCGCAGACACTGCTTCTGATTCTGATGAAGAATCATCTTGTGTGGGATTCTCATCATCATAAATGGAAGAAGTAATAGCTGAAGAAGGTTTAGGAGGATTAGTTAGTTCTGTCTTAGCCTCCACTTCAGTGCTGCAGGGGAGAGATGAAAACTGATGATGAGGAGGAGGAAGAGCAGTCAGCACAGACACAGAGTGTGACTGATGCCCTTGGCATTGCTTCTCAGGGTGCACCCAATACTTCAGCACCAGTGCCAGCATCCTCCCCGAAGGCTATAGAGAAGGGATCATGAAAGAAATCTGCGATCTGGAGCCACTTTAAATTGATGGAGGACCTGCATTTTGCTCAGTGTAATTACTGTGCCAGGGCTATTAGCAGAGGCAAGCAAATGGGACATCTAGCTAATTTTGGCATGATGCATCATATGCAGAAGCAACACCCAACAGTACTGCCATCTGGGATGGTGGCAGTACCAATCAGGGGACCCCTTTTTCCAGACAGCATAAAGTGGTTGAAAAGGAGCAGAGTCACCCCACGCCCTCAGTCTCTTCTAGCAGTCAGATGGCAGGCCAGCAGCCCCCTGCCATGTGTCAGAAGTGACAACCCACCATGGAGGAAATGGGGTGGTGTTCGGTAATGCTATCCCGGGAAAGGAGGCAGGCAGCCTCAAAAGTTGTAAACAGGAGCATTGTGGAAATGATTGCCTTTGATGACCAGCCCTTGCAGATAGTGGATAATGTGGGTTTCAAGCATTTGCTGAAGGTTATAGTTCCAAATTACAAAGTCCCCTCCAGAACCACATTTAGCAGAAAGGTCATCCCCAGTCTGTACAACCAGTGTCGCAGTCGCATCCAAGCGCTGCTAGCTAAGGCAGAGGGGACTGTGCATTTCAACTATGATATCTGGACCGCACTGAATGCTGCACACTCTTACCTCTCCCTAACAGCACACTTGGCTGAGGCAGGGGCAGGCAGCAGCTCTATTAGTGAACAAGTATCAGGGTGGAGGTGGGCTTTACTGCACACCCACCTGACGGACGATGCCCATACCTTAGCCAATATTCTAGCATGCATCAGACAGATGCTGGTGGGCTGGCAGCTACACCAGAGAGACAGGAATCTTCAGGTAAGGTTCTTTGTCACAGAAAATGGTGCAAACATGGTAAAGGCAATATGCGACAGGGGCTTTCAGAACATCCGATGTTTTGCACACACTCTGCATCTGGTAGTGAAGTCAGCTCTGGGGTTGGTCCAAGCACCAAGAGAATGAATACTTGCAGGACTTAATACACAAGTGCAGGAACATAGCAGCACACTGCCACAGAAGTGTGAAGGCGGGGAATGGTCTCCTACAAAAGCAGATTGATTTGGAGATGCCTCACAAGCATCTCATTCAAGACATTGCCACCCGGTGGAATTCCACCTATATGATGCTTCAGAGGTTAGCGGAGCAGCAGATACCCCTTCATAAACTTTCTGCCGCAATGGACATAGGTGTGCATAGTCCCCTAGGGCATCATGATTGGTTAGTCATGAGTCAGCTGGTAAAAATCCTGCAGCCCTTCAAGGATGCCACGGAGGAGCTGAGTTCCAGAAGTGTCACCTTGGCTGACATCATCCCTATAGTTAATTTTCTGGAGGAAAATTTGGAGGGCTTTAAACAGGAAGAGGGAATGACAGCAGAGGTGCTGCATTGTCTGGACGTTTTGCAGAAGCAGGTGCAAGAGAGATTAAGACCTTTAACAAAAGACCACCCATACATGCTCGCCACAGACTGTGATCCCCATGTGAAAGGTAAACTCGCCTTACAGTACGATTGTCTCCTATTGGTGAAGGACCTGCTGTTAGTAAAAGTCAGTGAACAGGAGTGCCATAGGCAGAGACAGATTAGGCATGAAGCAGAGGAGAAAACAGTGGGCACTTCAAAGAGTAGTGCTAGCCGAAGCGAGCAGCACTCTGACAGCGATAGCTAGTACTTCCTCCTCCACTTCAGTATGCCAAAGCCATGCTGCCTATAAAAAAATCATCTGTTCTGGAATGGGCTAGAGAGAAAGCAGCTGGCATGAGTGACTCTCAGCCCACCCAAGCAAATGAGACACCAGCACAAATGTCAATGACACGGTATCTCTCAGAGCCCACAGAGGACAAGCAGACAGATCCGCTGGCATATTGGGCATACAAGTCCACTCTCTGGCCTCATCTAGCCAAAGTGGCTCAGCAATATCTGTCATGTCCACCAACCAGTGTGCCTAGTGAACGTGTATTTTCAATGACAGGGGATATCATGAGCCCTCAACGCTCAAGGCTGGCACCAGAGTTGATGGAAATGCTAGTGTTTTTGAAAATAAACATGCCTTTGCTTGGGTTTCCAAATTTTCCCTGTGAATGGCAAGATGAATAAAAGCAATTGAAAGCCATGCAGCAGCTCCAACTGCCTCCTATGCTCCAGATAATATCAGCACATGTACCTGACCTGAAACGATGTGCCAGTCTGTCCAATGTCCAGGCCGTATGTTCCTACAAGAGCCTGACCTCAAACGCTGTGCCTGTCTGTCCAGCCCTTGTGTCACTATAAGGGCCTGACCTCAAACGCTGTGCCTGTCTGAGTTTAGCACTAGTATTTCTAATTTCAGTTTCATGTATTTGTGCATCACTTCTTTCCAGAGTATTCTTTTTCCTGTTTTGCAACATTTGGAATGTAAGAACATATAAAGCTTAAGCTGTTTGGAGCTTGCATATTTCATCTGCTCAATAGTTTTCATGACCTTCATAATATGGGCCATTTTCCCTAAAGTTTTCTTAGGTGCCAACATTAATGTTCTAGTACTATAGAAAACTGGTGGTAGTTGTACTCTAGTTCATCCTCTGTGTTATCATAGTTTACAGAGGTACTGTGTAAACTACAAAGTCAACATAGGTTGATATTGTAGATTTGGAGTTGAGAAGCAGTTTTCTTATTTCTGAGAGCTCTTCAAGTTCCCTTGTCATCAGCTGAAGTGTATAAGTACAGTTAATAGCTTCTGGGTATTCTCTAGACACCAATGGAACCACCACTCTCTAGGGGCCAACCCATTTCAGGGAGCCATTTCCTACGCAAAGGAAAGGGAACTCTCCCCGGGTGTAGCCAGCCTATCTCTTAGTACCCATTGACCCATGTTGAACCAGAACCGCTGTTCACATGGAAACCTCCTCCATGTCGACTCGCCACACTTGAAGGCTCGTGCTGCACTCTAGGGGCCAACAGCCCATTTTAGGGAGCCCTTTCCTGTGCAAAGGAAAGGGAACTCTCCCCAGGTGTAGCCAGCCTATCTCTTAACACCCACTGACCCATGTTGAACCGCTGTTCACATGGAAACCTCTTCCACCTCGGCCTTGAAAATTTTGTTTGTATATCTGCTACGTCCACCAGATTTTAAAAGACCAGCGAGAGCTCACTAGATGCCAACGGAAACACCCCACTCTAGGGGCGAACCCATTCTAAGGAGCCCTTTCCTACGCAAAGGAAAGGGAACTCTCCTTGGGGCCTGCTTGTCTTGCCCCTATCAAAACCACAGGGACCTGACTACCTCAGCTCTGCCAGCCTGTCTTGCCCCTATCAAAACCACAGGGACCAGACTACCTCCACTCTGCCATCCTGTCTTGCCCCTATCAACTTTCTGCCACTCTGCCTTGCTGCCAAACACAAGACTACTCACTCTACTCCTTGCTGTGTTCTTGCCACTATCATGGTTCCTCAGTGTGTTGGTGCTAGTTATTCTGCTGCTTTGTCCCTTTATCGGTGCCTTGTGTTTTTTTCTGAGACAATCTGCTTGCTATGTTCCCCCTTCATTGTGCTGTAGGATGTTGATGCCACTTGTCTTGCCACTTTGCCTGTCATGCTGCCTTCGAGGGTTCATGCATCTATTATCGGTGCTCTCTTTTGAAGCTGTGGTGTGTTTTTGATACTCTCACTGCTGCTTTGCACCTCTGTTAAAGCACTCTTGCCACTCATGGTACCCCTTTGCCCCTTTGCAGTGCCTTAGGCTATTCATGCCACTTTGGTGCCACTTTGCCACAGTCTAAGTACCTTGCAGCTCTTTTCTCGTTCTGATGATTGATCCCCAGAAGTTTCATCAGAATTGATAAGAAAACCCCAATTCTACAGCCAAAAATAGGCTGCAAATACTTCCCCCATTGACTTAAATTGGAAAACGGGAAACGAATGAAACTAATTAACAAATTGGTTTTCCCCCTATGAAACTAATGCAATGAATTTGGGTCCCAGCAAAATGAAAACTGAATCGAAATGAATTTTTCCCTTCTGCACATCCCAAAAAAATACAGAAACAACAATAATCAATGACCAGAATATCTTTACATATCCGCAATATTTGAACACTTTCAGCAATAATTATGTTTAAATAATTAAGGGACTCTTTCAGTTTTGCAAAAACCCTTCTAGTTGATCTGAATCAAAAAACAAATATTTAAGGGAACCTAATTTAACTAAACATTTACATGGATACTGCAGAAGAAATGTAGCTCCTATATCTAACACACGCTGTTTCTTTTGTAAAAAACTTTCCATCTCATCTGGGTGATGCAAGATCTAGAAATATTGCAAGCTGTTGGCCATAAAACCTTTTTTCTGAGGCACGGAAAAACATTTTCATGGTCCAAATTCTATCAGGTTCCAGGGCAAATACCACCAATAAGGTAGCACAACCCTAAATATCCACTTGGGAATCCTGAAATAAATCAGTTAAGTTCTCTAGTACATTAGCCTGTATGGGAGGGTTACACAAAGGTTCACCAGATCTAGAGGCAATATAAAAAGTCTTGGTAATAGGGGAATAGTGTCATGTGATACCTTAAGTACCTCCACATAAAATTTCCTAAGCATTTCAATAAGTGAAGTACTTGATGACTTAGGGGAATTTAGAATTCTTAAATTCAACCTCCTAAAGTTATTTTCTAAGGTTTCTAACCTACGTTGATTGATTTCTTGCCCTTTAATCAAAGACATATCACATTATCCTAAAGTTTCACATTGTTTTTCAATTTAGAGATATGTTCTATATTGTTCTTAATAATTGTATTATGCCCAAAAACCTGAGGCTGAATGGAACCAACAGCCTTGGAAAAATTTTCAATTTTAGCCCCAAGAGAAATTTCTAGACCTTTAATAGCTATGCAAAGTGTTTCCATGGTAATCTGCACCAGTGTCTCAGGCAAATTTGAAGAAACTCTCAAAACGGATGTCATCGGAGGATTAGAAGCCTCTATCATTGCCTGAGAATCTAATATGGCAGGTTCCCCCACCACAGGGGAAACCTGTAAAGCACTATTTAGCTGTAACTGGTTCTCCTGTGAACCTGCTAAAAGCGCAGAGTCCAATTTAGGTGGCAAGCGGAGATCAGGGCTAAGGGAGGTGAAATTCTCCAAAGTAGAGGGCAAGGTAGCCCCTGTTCCATTTCTAAGCATCCCTGAAGGTGTACTGGTCCCCAAAGGTTGCAGTAACCCATCAGTAGTCGGCTGGGACACTGAAGGTAGAGGAATTGTAGGGTGGAAGGGAAACATGGACAGTCCCTTTCCTCTTCTTCCCCATAAAATTCAGCGGGTTATTGGCAGTGGAAAATAAAAGAGGGGAGAGAGGAGAACTTACTTGGTGGAGACTTCAAAATGGACAAGAGGAGCAGTCAGAGTTTCAAATTAGACTTAGTAGGCAGAGATGTTCAAGCTGAACAAAACCACGCGCCATTGCAGGGCCTTTTAAAGGGACCTCCGATGTCCCATGCTGATGACGTCAGGGCACTGGGCTGTCCTCAGCTAGAGCCCCGTCGGAGACAAAATAAAAGCTGCACTCCCAGAATGGCTGCCGGTGTCTCCTCTCACCTCTACTCTCCTCTCCCAGTCCCCCAATGCATTCTTTTTAAAAAATGCAATGATTATGGTTTGTTTCATTCGGATAGCCCTCAATTCATTTTGGGGCCCCCAAATGAAATGAATTGCCTTTATTCATTGTGTTTTGCACATTCATTTAAACAAATGCACAACCCTTAAAGCTGTTTCTGCTGCCTGGAGGAGCTTTTCAATATTCATAAGAGAATGTAGCGGATATCGTTGTGGTGTGCTAAATGCATCATAACATTGCCATCCAGGATGGCATTCATTTGTATATGGATCTGGACCTGGGGCCAGTGCTGAATATATTCGTATCTGCTGCAGACAGAGATAGTAAAGCAAGGGGGAATGAGCTCCATCATAAGGTCATAATAGACTATTTTGGAGGTATGTTTGTACACATGGTGGGGGGAGGGGGGTGGTGAGTTGACCGAGATGGGAGGGTTGTGTGGAAGAGATTATAACTCCAACATTTAACTGTTCTCAGATTTATGCAAACCCCAAGGCAGATTAATGCCTGGAGAAATACAGTGTGGCCATCTTCTGTTTTTAGTATGTTTTTAATATTTTCCAGATTTATATGTGATTTTAATAATGACTGGTGTCCTTCTTCATTGGTATGACTTTAGTTTTTAATAGGCCTGTCATCCGCTGACCAGAGTGTTAGGATCCTCAGCCGCGGGTGGCTGTGACTGGACCCCTTACCTCCTCTGGCAGGCAACCAGGTCCAGCCTTCCTCCGTTGCTGCTCGCCATGGCCGACGCCGACTGCCGCTACAGCAGCTTGCACTCGCAGCCCAGCACGCCGCCACCCCAACCTCCACATCCGGCTCCCTAGGCGCACGCGTGTGCCGTTGCCACAGATTTAAAGGGCCCACGGTGGGAAAGTTCCCTGCGGCCTGTAAAGATGACGTCAGTGCCTCTAGCACTTTGCCTCAGCAATGGGTCCTGCTCTGTATTGAATGAGAGTCTGCGTTTCAGCTCCTGATTCCTGTTCCAGGGTTCCTGCCTTGCTCCTTGATTCCTGTTCCAATGTACCTGCCTTGCTCCTTGATTCCTGATCCTAGCGTTCCTGTGCCTCATCCCTCTGAATTGACCTCCTGGTTTTGACTCTGCCTGCCTGACTCAGCTTGACATCTACCTGCCCTGACCTCCAGCCTGTTTCTTCATCTATGCCTGTTCGCTGCCCGTCCTGACCCCTGGCCTGTTCCTGGTTCCATCTGTCTGCCGCCTGCCTCGACTTCTGCCTGCCCAATGCCGCTTCAGCCTCTTCCTCTGGTTCCATGCCTTGAGAGACCGCTGCCTAAGCCTTTCTGGCCCCAGTACTCAAGGGCTCAACTGCGGGAAATGATAGCTGGTAAAGGTGAAGCTCCAGTTGGGTCTACTCTGCCTGTTCTGCCTCCTGACCACGAGGACCAACAGGGGCCCTCTCCTGGTGGTAGTGTCAACCTCGTCTCAGCTTAAGGGTCCACATTCCCAACATAGAGTTTCCAACACCAGTGTGGAAATCTCTGGCCCAAGGGGGCAGCACCTGTGATACTCATGATCAGGTATTTCCACAATAGAGTGGAAATCTATGTCCCAAGGAGGCATGGCATGTGACACCCGTGATCTACTTGCCAACCAGACAAAAAAAATTCATGACACAAGTAATGTTTTAAGCTTGTTTATTTCATTTCAAATGTAATTGAAACGGAAAAATGTAAGATTGACTTCAAAGCAATTGCATAAAATGCAAAGTTGCAATGACAAGAGCTGATGATGAAGATGCAGCCACCTGCAAAAAGAAGGGAAAAGAAAAATAAAAGTGAGAAATGCACTTTTAGAATCAGAATCCTAGAGATGAACCATCCAGCATCCACTGTGGAACCAGCAAGAACAGTACACAGGAATTTCAGTGTCTAAATACTCGTGGGAGGAGAGAAGACTAGCATTGGTGTTGTGGTGAGTAATGGCTCAAACAAGGTGTCCGAGTGGAAGTAGCATCTGCACTGAAAGGAACAGCAGGAGCATAACCACCATTTCTGCATACTGCAGCAACAAGTGGCAATAATGCACTCATCTGCAAAAGAAAGGGAAAAAAAAATGAGAAATACAAGCCATCAGCCATCACCAGGGAACCAGCAAGCATAGTTCTGTGGAATGTTGGGGTGTAAATACTCAGGGGAAGAGAAGAGATGAGTGTTGGTGGCAGGTTAAGTAATGGCAGAGAGGAGGGGGAGAAGTATCTATGAAGAGATGAGGTATCTGAGTGGAAGAAGGGTCTATGCCAGAAGGAAGAGCAGGAGCAGAACCACTATTTCTGCATACCCACCTGCAAAACAAAGAAAGTAAAGGAAAGCAAAATGTCATAAAGACTACAAGAGTGACCATCCAGCACCCACAGGGGCAAATACTCATGGGAGAAGAGGAGACCAGCAGCGGTGGTGCGGCAAGCAATGATTCAAATGAGGCATCCAAATGAGGCTTATCTAGAACCACACTACTGTAAAATAAAGCCTCTCCCAACATGCAGCCCTAAGAAGACAGTGCATGGCATTTGTGCAGAACACACCATAGTTGACATCCAGTTGTAACCAGACACCTGGATACCACCTTCCTTGACACTAGTGCACCGCTCCCATTTACCGTTGGCAGTTGACAGCTAAGATCCACAAGTTGGGTTATGTTACTGCTCCCAAGAGAATGGTTCCTAACACTATCATTAGGGTCTGGCATGGCAGTTGCTACAGCTGATGTTTTCCTGTTCTCTGTGGGAGGTGGTTCATGGGGCACTGTCACCTGCTGATACAGAATAGTCATTGGTGCTCTGGCATGGGCCGGGTGGGGTTCAGAACCTGTCATTGGTAGACTGATATAGTAGTTGACAGTAGGGATGTGAATCGTTTTAGGACGATTAAAATTATCGTCCGATAATTTTAATATCGTCTTAAACCGTTATGGAACACAATACAATAGAGATTCTAACGATTTATCGTTATAAATCGTTAGAATAGTGAGCCGGCACACTAAAACCCCCTAAAACCCACCCCCGACCCTTTAAATTAAATCCCCCACCCTCCCGAACCCCCCCCAAATGACTTAAATAACCTGCGGGTCCAGCGGCGGTCCGGAACGGCAGCGGTCCGGAACGGGCTCCTGCTCCTGAATCTTGTTGTCTTCAGCCGGCGCCATTTTCCAAAATGGCGCCGAAAAATGGCGGCGGCCATAGACGAACACGATTGGACGGCAGGAGGTCCTTCCGGACCCCCGCTGGACTTTTGGCAAGTCTCGTGGGGGTCAGGAGGCCCCCCACGAGCTGGCCAAAAGTTCCTGGAGGTCCAGCGGGGGTCAGGGAGCGATTTCCCGCCGCGAATCGTTTTCGTACGGAAAATGGCGCCGGCAGGAGATCGACTGCAGGAGGTTGTTCAGCGAGGCGCCGGAACCCTCGCTGAACGACCTCCTGCAGTCTATCTCCTGCCGGCGCCATTTTCCGTACGAAAACGATTCGCGGCGGGAAATCGCTCCCTGACCCCGCTGGACCTCCAGGAACTTTTGGCCAGCTTGTGGGGGGCCTCCTGACCCCCACGAGACTTGCCAAAAGTCCAGCGGGGGTCCGGAAGGACCTCCTGCCGTCCAATCGTGTTCGTCTATGGCCGCCGCCATTTTTTGGCGCCATTTTGGAAAATGGCGCCGGCTGAAGACAACAAGATTCAGGAGCAGGAGCCCATTCCGGACCGCTGCCGTTCCGGACCGCCGCTGGACCCGCAGGTTATTTAAGTCATTTGGGGGGGGTTCGGGAGGGTGGGGGATTTAATTTAAAGGGTCGGGGGTGGGTTTTAGGGGGTTTTAATGTGCCGGTTTTGCGATTTTTCGATTTTTAGATTTTTCACGATTTTTCACGATTTTTCACGATATTTTACCCCCCCAAACGGCAACAATATGATTCCCTCCCCCTCCCAGCCGAAATCGATCGTTAAGACGATCGAGGACACGATTCACATCCCTAGTTGACAGTGGTTGTGTTGCTGTTCCTATTGGGAGGGTAGGGGTTCCTGAGGCTGCCATCGATGGGCTGGAGTGGGCTGGGTGAGGTTCAGAGATTGTCTGGCATGGCAGTTGACTGTGGGGTAGTCATTGGTGGTCCAGCATGGGATTAAAATAAAAATGGACCATACCAAAGGGTCCAGCTGTGACACTATTGTCAACTGCACATTGCTGGGGTGGGGTCACACCTAGAAAATCTGATGGACAGCTATGTGCCAGCAACCAGTCACAGAAGAGATATGAGAGAAAGTCATTGGTGGTTCAGCAAGTTAGCTGACTGTGGAACAGTCATTGGTAGTCCGGCGTGGGGTCAGGATGGGTCCAAATGGCATCATCAATGGTCCAGTATAGGGTCGGGTCAAGATAAAGTCATGAACAGTTTAGCACAACGAGAACTTGACTCAAGGGTATGGCCTCCACCATCCATGGTTCCCATATCTGGCTCTGCATGGAGGACTGCTGTGTTCCTTGGTTGCAGAGTCAGATGATGAGCTTGTCTTCTGGGAGAACATGAGCCCATTCAAACGGGTAAGGGTTCTGTTCATTTCCCATATGGATGAGACAAGTCCACATAGGATATCCACAATGTCATTAGATGAAGCTTTACTCTGTTAGCCAAAACAGTGACTTCAGCAGTGCTCTCCCTTTGTAATGAATCAGCTCCTGAGGAGGGAGGAGTTAGCAATCTGTAATGCTCTACTCCTCAAGAAGGGAGGAGTTAGCAATCTGTAATGAATCAGCTCCCAAGGAGGGAGGAGTTAGCAATCTTGTTACGCCACGGTCCCTAAGGAAAGCGGAGTTAGCGATCTGTAAGGAATCTAATAAGGGGTTAGCAATCTTGTTGTGAAAGCTCTGTGCTAGAGCTGGAAGTTAGCAATCTTTTATCAGAGGCGTGCTTGGAGCGGGTACTCGGCTGTAAAGGAATGTAGATAGGTGGATCCTTAGGCCGATGGCAGATGACAGCGCCCCCAGGAGGATAACCTGAGAGGGACCACCGGCTAGGCTTGGGTATGGAGACAGACACAGATAGTTCTTTTATTAGACAGGTTAGTAGAACCACCAGAGGTGGCAGTAGTGAGCTGATATACCTGGCAGGGCTGAAGTCCCTCAGTAACTGGAACAGCGATCCCAGGGTTGCTGAGCTGCAGAGAGACTATAGATAGTGAGTAGACAGGGTATGATGTGTTCATAATCAGAACTAGATGACAAAACTTACATAAGGTCTTCAAGAAACTCAGTATTTATTTATTTATTTATTTATTTATTTATTTAATTAAGAGTTTTTATATACCATCATTAAGTTATTCACCGTCATAACGGTTTACAATAGGGCACCTATATTAATAAGTATGGGTCGTACATTACATAGGTTGTGCCATTACTATTCGGTAACAAAAAAGGCGTTAATTTCCGGTGATTGAGTGTTTCATAATAATGAGTCCAGAGGGTTGTCTACAGTTAAAAAGGTTGAGCTACTTCAGTAAGGAGTGTTAAATTAGGCATTCGGTGCTTTATGCCACATATCTTTGCTTAAATGCCTGCATCAATTTTCTTTTTTTTTTTTTTTTCCCAGTAGCTGGAAAGGGTTCCAGTAGCTGGAAAGGGTTAGGCCCTCGAGGAGCGAGTACCTGGTTCCAGGGAAAGCTCTGAGAGAGCAATGGTAACTCACAAATGTCTGTATCTGCGATAGCATCCAGGCAGTAGAAAATCTTCAGAGTGTTCAGGAACATGGGCCCTCAAGGAGCGAGTACCGGTTCCTATCGGCAATCTGAAATAAAGAAAAGAGAGCGAGGCCCCTGAGGAGCGGGTACCCCTGGTAAGTCCGAGGAGGCAGAGTAGCTTGGACGAATCCAGTATGTGATTCCGAATCCTTGTCCTTGCTAACTCAATCTGTTAGCGTTTACTGAAACCTTTTATATTGGAAGCAGATGATATCAATTCAGGGGGATGCCTCCGAGGTTCGCGCCCTTGCCGGTACATCAATTGGAGTGAGCGCTCGCGCCCTACGTCATCAGAAACATGGCGGATCCGCAGCGTCGTGCCGGTCCAGGGATGCCGGAGGGAGAAGGCAGGAAGATGCCGCGACACTAACCGTCCATCAGACCTGGAGGGAGTTGCCACAGAGGTCGAGCAGTGACGGTCGCAACACCCTTGCAAACAGTCTGGATTCTCTTTGCAGTCAATATATTTCCTTCCATGCATTCCATCTCTTGGTGTATAGCTATCTATGCGATAGTGGTGGAGTAAACAGCGCACACATATGGAGCAAAATGCAATGTAGATAATGCATATGCCTTGATTTCAAACTACAATAGAATTTATCATTGATTAATGTACACTGCTGATGTGACTGTGTCTACAATAAAAGACTCTCCTTCTGAAATGTATTGATCAGTGATTTATGCTAGCCATGCATTATCTTCATTGTGTATAGTTATCCAAGCCATTACCACATTGGTCGCAATGTGTTCCTGCCTTGCAATGTGTTCCTGCCTTGCAAGCACCACTCTCCGACATTGTTCTGCTAACAATGTCGGAGAGTGGTGCTTCTGTTGGTCGGAGAGTGCTGTGATCTGCAGCCCCACTACTGACTGTAATATTCATGGACCTTTGCTGCTGTGGTGAGATTGGTGCAGTCTATGGGGAAGGCCCCATAGGCCCGCATTGACTGCTAGAGAAGCTACGCTGGAAGAGACTGGACTGGGCTTCACCTATACCAACCCCTTTCTCCTTGGGTTGAGCGCTCGGGTTTTGGGGACTGTCAGGTCTTAGGTGAGAGTCTTTGAGGCAAAGGTGTATGTACAGGTGAAGGGCCAGGCTAGGGTCAGGACAGGCAGCAAGCAAAAATGGTTGAGATCCAGGCAAGGGTCAGAGGCAGGCAACAAGCAAGAATGGTCAAGGTCCAGGCAAGGTTCACAGGCAGGTGGCAAATAAGAATGGTCAAGGTCCACACAGGGGTTAATATCCAGAAGTCTGTCCAAGGGTAGGCCAGCGAGCAAAGAGAAGGAATGATATTGAAGAGCAGGAAGAAGGCAAGGAGCTGGATAAGATGAGGCAGGCTGGGCTGGAAGACGAAGCAAGGTTTGGCTGAAAGATGAGGCAAGACGGAACCAGGAACACAAGTAGCAACACACATTGCACTGAAGCAGGAGACCTGTTGCTGAGGCAAAGAAGAGATATCCAAAGGGCCCTTTAGTAGGGCAGCAGCTGATGATGTCATCCAAGGGCATCTTTTCCTGCCACAAGACCTTTAAATGGTGCGAGTTTGGGCTCGTGTGTGCCTAAGGAAGATGCTAGAGGCAGCGGTTCAGGTGGCATCCTGCCATGCCAGCAGAGACTGGTGGCAACTGTCATGAGAGAGGGGCCTGGGCACCAGCACTATTGGGATGAGTGCAGCAGCTTGCGGGGAAATTCCACACGCCACCAAACATAACACTGACTACAGTGGCACCTGTAGAAACAATACTCGTGCTGGTTCTAGGTGTTGCTGGTATATCTGGGATGTCTGTCATTAATGTGTCTGGCCATGTAAAGTGGAGTCAACAATCTGACTGACGTCTTGTGTAGCAGGTTGCAGTGTCTCACTTGGAAGTTGCAGACTATCAGTAAGTTGCTCTGCAGTGCCCATTACAGGAGGATCCAGAGATGCTGGATATTCTCTTCGGCCTCACCCTCTGTGGCATGCGCCTTTATGGCAGATCACTTTGAAGCTATCGGCTGATGATCACCTGGGAAAATATCAAAAGACATCAGAGCTAAGTATTGAGAATGTTACATCCTTCTGACCCCCATCAGCTAGTTCTCTTTACCCAGAGATACATTCCCTGCCAAACTCACCTGCTTCTTCTGCATCATCCATATTGGTGCTACCAGTATGGATACCAGCAAAAGAGTTCTGTAAGAGTCCCCTGGACCAGGTCTTTCGCTGGCATCAGCTGCACTTCACATGGTGGGTATACTTCCTTCCAGCTCTTGGATCTCTCAATGAGTGCCAACTTGGCCTTGACAGCTATCCTGGTGTCCCGTCAAATGCTTCAGCTGGTCTAATGTCTTGGTCATCACTGACAGGCTGCTGATATCCTTAGTGATGCTCTCCCAGATCTTCCTCTTGTTCTTCATGTTATGACTTGTATGTGTGTAGGCCCTGGGCCAAGGTGAGAGGTGTTACTGCCCACAGGGAGGAGCCCTGTGAGCCTCACCATTGGGAAGCATGGCCTCAGCAGACGTCAGACACATCTGTGGAATAGAGTCTTTATTAGAGAAATAGAAAGACACAGCCCATGGAGCTGGAGATGTAGCAATAAACAGTTCTGAACAGAGGGTATACCCCAGAGGGAATACCTCAGAAGTGCGTATCCGGTGATGGTCCGCAGAACAGGGTACGCCGAGAAAGTCTGTCCAAAGTGATGATGTGGTAGTGGCCTGCAGCGCAGGGTACACCGAGGAAATCCTCACACTGAGTTGGTGAGGTGGTGCCCCGAGGTATGGGAACACGGGCGAGAGTCTAATAGCGAAGGTGCAGTAGTGGCCTGCAGCGTAGGGTACACCGAGGGTATCCTCACACTGAGTTGTTATGGTGGTGACTCGAGGAACAGGCACACAGATGAGGGTCTTGTGGCAGTGGTGTGGTAGTGGTTTGCAGCGCAGGGTACACCGAAATAGTTCCTTACTAGAGAAGACATGGTAGTGGCCCAAGGTACAGGGTACACCGGAAAGTCTCACAAGGTAGTAGATACAAAGGTGGACCATAGAGTCAAGGTACTCACAGAGAAGTAGTTCCTGGCGAGGTCCCGGGAAACGGGAGAAGACAGTAGTTCAAGGCAGAAGGCCCTCCGAGAAGCAGATAGCCAGAGCCGAGGAAGGGCCCCAGAGGAGTGAGTACCCAGAACGTCTCACGCCAAAGTGCAGTCTTCAGGAACAGGAAGTCTGTAGGGACGGAGCAGATTCAGCAACGAGGGAAATCCTTGCTAACTCCTCGATAGGCAGGGGCAAACAGTTTAAGTACAGCAGAGCGAAGACGTCATCTGGAGGGGTCGCCCCTGAGGCTCCCACCATGATGTGTACAAGAGTGGCCCATGTATGCACGTGCGTGCCTAAGTAATCCCTGAGGCAAGATGGCGGTCGGCAGCATCCACGCTGTCCCGGGAACGGCAGGCAGGTCAGCAATCGCTGGCAGAGGCCACCATTCTCCTCAATACTGAAAAGGCAGCAAAGAAAGAGGTGAGAATTAGTGGTCACAGCCATCTGTGACCGACGGGCATAACACTTCAAGGATGTCTTCTATCTGAAGAGCACATTGTGCTTCTTGCAGTCCTGCCAGACCAGAAGATCCATCTCTTCCTCCGTGAAGTGCTCATTGCATTAAAATTATTTCTCTTCCAGCTGCTGTTTCCTGCCTGCTCATCGCTCCTAGATGATGACTAGAGTGGGTACCTACCTCGCTGAGCACTACTCCCACTACCTCCCCTCTCCCTTCTCCTCCCCTTTTCCATCTCCTTGATATGACTTCTCCACCCGCTTTCTTTCTCCCCTTCTAAACCTCTCCTAGCTCCCACACACCATTTTCCTTCCACCCCATCTCCCTTCCCTGGCTACACTCCACCAGCTCATGCATGAAACTCCTTCTATCCTCTCTATCACCACTTGCCTGCCTATCATGCTTGTCCACTCCCCCACTTTCATCTCCTACGTTATGCTCCATTCATTCCACAGCCATGAACTCCTAAAAACATAAGAACATAAGAAATTGCCATGCTGGATCAGACCAATGGTCTATCAAGCCCAGCATCCTGTTTCCAACAAAGGCCAAACCAGGCCACAAGAACCTGGCAAGTACCCAAACACCAAGAAGATCCCTTGCTACTGATGCAATTAATAGCAGTGGCTATTCCCTATGTCAACTTGATTAATAGCAGATAATGGACTTCTCATCCAAGAACTTATCCAAACCTTTTTTGAACCCAGCTACACTAACTGCACTAACCACATCCTTTGGCAACAAATTCCAGACCTTAATTGTGAGTTGAGTGAAAAAGAAATTTCTTCGATTAGTCTTAAATGTGCTACTTGCTAACTTCATGGAGTGCCCCCTAGTCCTTCTATTATCTGAAAGTGTAAATAACCAATTCACATCTACTCATTCAAGACCTCTCATTATTTTAAAGACCTCTATCATATCCCCCTTCAGCTGTCTCCTCTCCAAGCTGAACAGCCCTAATCTCTTCAGCCTTTCCTCATAGGGAAGCTGTTCTATCCCCTCTATCATTTTGGTTGCCCTTCTCTGTACCTTCTCCATCTCAACTATATCTTTTATGAGATGCGGCAACCAGAATTGTACACAGTATTCAAGGTGCGGTCTCACCATGGAGCGATACAGAGGCATTATGATATTTTCCATTTTATTAACCATTCCCTTCCTAATAATTCCTAACATTCTGTTTGATTTTTTGACTGCTGCAGCACACCTAGCCGACAATTTCAAAGTATTTTACACTATGATGCCTAGATCTTTTTCCTGGGTGGTAGCTCCTAATATGGAACCTAACATCGTGTAACTCAGCAAGGGTTATTTTTCCCTATATGCAACATCTTGCCCTTGTCCACATTAAATTTCATCTGCCATTTGGATGTCCAATCTTCCAGTCTCGCAAGGACCTCCTGTAATGTATCACAATCCGCTTGTCATTTAACTACTCTGAATAATTGTGAATCATCTGCAAATTTGATAACCTTAATCATCGTATTCATTTCCAGATCATTTATAAATATATAGGAAAGCACCTGTCCAAGTGCAGATCCCTGAGGCTCTCCACTGCTTACCCTTTTCCACTGAAAAAATTGACCATTTAATCCTACTCTCTGTTTCCTGTCTTTTAACCAGTTTGTAATCCACGAAAGGACATTGCCGCCTATCCCATGACATTTCAGTTTTCTTAGAAGCCTCTCATGAGGGACTTTGTCAAATGCCTTCTGAAAATCCAAATACACTATATCTACCGGTTCACCTTTATCCACATGTCTATTAACCCCTTCAAAAAAAATGAAGCAGATTTGTTAGGCAAGACTTCCCTTGGGTAAATCCATGTTGACTGTGTTCATTTAAACCATGTCTTTCTATATGCTCTACGATTTTATTTTTTGAATAGTTTCCACTATTTTTCCCAGCACTGAAGTCAAGCTCACTGGTCTACAGTTTCCCACATCGCCCCTGGAGCCCTTTTTAAATATTGGGGTTACATTGGCCACTCTCCAGTCTTCAGGTGCAATGGATGATCTTAATGATAGGTTACAAATTTTGACTAATAGATCAGATATTTCATTTTTTAGTTCCTTCAGTACCTTAGGATGCTACTCTTTAGTTTGTCAATCTTGCCTACTATATCTTCTAGGTTCACAGTGATTTGTTTCAGTTCGTCTGACTCATCACTCTTGAAAACCATCTCCGGAACTGCTATCTCCACTCTTCCAGGACCTAAGCAGAAAAATGGACAAAATAACAGACAATCACTGACCAACAAACAGATGCATTTTAAAGATTCACTCAAGAACAGATAAAAGACAAAAGGATGGGAAACAGCAAGGGAAGAACAAGCAGCACAAAAGACACCACTCAGCAATTGCAAAGAGCCAATCAGAACAACCACCACTCCTACATCAAGAAAACCTCCAATTCCTAGTCCAGAAAATGACAAATTGGCCCTGGAAGAGGCAGCTTTTTATTTCTATGCAAAGAGGACTGTCCATGAAAACAGATGGAGATCTGTGCATTACCAATCATATCACAGATCAGCCTAAGTCACTTCAATAAACCAATAGGGAACACTTCAACATTTTTCAAACTAGTGCCGGTTTTTACTACCATTTTTTACCATGGTTCTTTGCATGTTAGTTTTAATGCTGTCTTTGTTTCACTTTTTGGGATTACAATGGATTTTTAGTGTCAGTTTGAATTGCATAACATTAGTTTATACATTGAGTAGAGCCACATGTATTAAAAATTGGTGCTAAAATTTTGTGCTGGTTTTGGCATTTATTATTTTATTTATTTAGAAGCTTTTATATACCGATATTCGTTGGTACATCATATCAGTTTACATGGAACTTATTGAATTATATGGAACGTGGAGAGAATAACATTAAACTTGCTAAATTTCAAGGAACATAAAAGGTAACGTAGATCTATAACATATTACAATAACAATGATAAAGTATTGATTTCAGTTTTCATAGGACTAGTTGTAGAAAAGCATGAGTAGGTTAAAGGTAACATGGAGGGACTGACAATTTATTTCCATAGTGTGGAATTGCATGGTTTAATAACACATGAGGAATTAAGCTTGGGGGTGAAGTGTTGAGAAGCAAAGAGAGATGAACAGCAGGGAGACATGAGGGGAAAGTGGCTAATTGCCGGAGGGATGTTTAAGTTATTGTAGAGCAGACAATAGAGAGATGTTATGAGAAAGCCTGTTTAAAGAGCCAGGTCTTTAGTTTTGTTTTTTTTTAATTTCTGGGTGCAGTGTTCCTGACGGAGGTCAGGGGGCATGGAGTTCCAGATTGAGGGTCCTGCAATGGATAAGGTTCTTTCTTTCGTGGAGTTAAGGTGTGTGAGTTTAGGGGAGGGAGTATGTAGGGATCCTTTGTAGGCTGATCTAGTGGGTCTGTTGGAGGTATGGTAGTGAAGGGAATCGCTTAGCCAATGCATATTTTAGTTATGTAGAGTTTTGTATATGATTGAAAGAGTCTTGTAGAGAATTCTGAAAGATATTGGGAGTCAGTGGAAGTCTCTAAAGATGGGGGTGATATGGTCTTTTTTGCGGGTGTTAGTGAGAATTCTGGTGGAGATGTTTTGCAACATTTGGAGCGGCTTGATGGTTGTTGCAGGGAGGCCTAGGAGTAGTGAGTTGCAGTAATTGATTTTGAAGAATAACGTGGGCTGAAGGACTGTATGGAAATCATTGAAATGGAGGAGGGGTCTCAGTTTTTTTAGGACATGGAGTTTAAAATAGCATTCTTTCATGGTGGAGTTGATGAATTTTTTCAGGTTTAATTGGTTGTCTAATATGACGCCTAGGTCTCGTACATGTTATGAGACAGATAATGATGGGGGAAGGGGGTTGATATCGGGGGGATGACTATGTTATGGTGAGCAGAAATGATGAATAGTTCAGTTTTGGATGTGTTAAGTGCGAGATGAAGGTTTGTGAGGAGGTGGTTAATTGCAGCAAGACAATTTTCCCAGGTCTTGAGGGATTTGGAGAGGGATTCAGTGATGGGAATAAGAATTTGGACATCGTCCGCATAGATAAAGTGGGTGAGACCTAGATCGGAGAGGAGTTGGCATAGGGGCAGTAGGTAGATGTTGAAGAGGGTGGATGAAAGGGCAGATCCTTGTGGAATGCCTCGAGTTAGGTTAATGGGTGTGGATTCGCTGTTACCTATTCTGTCTTTGTAGTGTCTGTTCTCAAGGTAAGATTCAAGCCAAAAGAGGACTGTGCTTGTTATGCCAATTTCAGTGAGACGGTTAATTATAATGTTATGGCTGATGGTATCAAAGGCAGATGATATGTCAAGCAGGGCAAGAATGTAAGCATGGCCATGATCTAATCCCTTGAGGAGGGTATCTATAAGGGAGATTAGAAGGGTTTCTGTACTGAAGAATTTACGGAAGCCAAATTGGGAAGGGAATAAGATATTGTGTTTTTCTAAGTGTTCTGATGGAGGTTAACTACTTTTTCCATAGGTTTTTCTAAAAAGGGCAGGTTTGAGTTAGGCCGGTAGTTAGCAGGATCTGCGGGGTCAAGGTTAGGTTTCTTTAGAATAGGTTTGACTATGGCCTGTTTTAAGGAAACCGGGGCATTGCCAAGAGAGAGGGAACAGTTGATAATCTCGGCTATGGGTTTGGCTATTGCTTTCGGGATTGTTAAGAGGGATTTTGTGGGGATAGTGTTGGATGGGTGCAATGAAGGGTTAGTTTTCTTTAGGAATGATTCAATTTCAGAAGCGGAAGTGGTTTCAAGAGAGTTCATGATAGTGTTTGGGTTTTTTGGGAGAGTGTATGTGTGGGGGATGGAGGGGGGGGAAGCGTAACATGAGTTTAGAAATGTTGTCATTAAAGTAGTGGGCAAGTTCCTCTCATTTGATCTTGGAGTCTTTGTCAGGTATTGGGGGGGTAAAGATTTCGTGAGATCAGCTACATAAGAGAAGAGGGCTTTGGCAATGTATTGATACTTATGAATTTTAAGGGTGCAAAGGTCACGTTTAGTTTTAAGGATGGAGGTTCTGTAGGTGTGAAGAGAAGATTTGTAGGAGGCAAGCTGGTTGGTTGAAGGGTCTTTGCACCATTTTTTTTTCATTAATTCTGAGGTCGTGTTTAAGTTTTTTAGTTCAAGTGAGTACCAGGGTTTTTTGGAGTTGTACGAGTGATTAATCTCTTTGGTAATTAGAAGGCATAGTTTATCAGTGATATTTTCAGTAAGATTGTTCCACGAGGAGAGTGCTGATTCTGTGCTAGATAAGTCGAGTTTGTCAAGGGTGTTGGTGAGGGTTTTCTGAAATGTGTATAGTATTGCTGTGTGTGGGACGGGGTGTAGTTATTTTCCTTATGGATAGTTTGGTTTTTATGAGTGAGAGGTCGGACCAATGGACGGGGGTGCAGGAGGGGGTGTCAGTGGATTGTATGCATGAGTTTACAAAGATTAAGTCTAGGGAATGGCCTGTTTTATGTGTAGGGGAGGTGATGATTTGTTTCAAGCCAATGGCAGTAAAGGAATTTAGCAAGATTTCGCAGGAGGCGGATAGGGGGATGAAGTCTACGTGGAGGTTGAAATCTCCAAGTATAATTGCTAAGATGTTTATATCTATGTTGTTGGTTATGAACTCAATGAGGGGGTTGTTATCGAGGAGACCGGGAGGGCGGGGGTGTAGACTAGGCATATTTGTATTTCGGATGATTTGAAGAAACCAATTTTAAACCTGGGTGAGGTATTGATGCTCAGGGATCTTAGTTTAAGGTTTTTCTTGGCTGCTAGTAGACCTCCACCTCTTTTTTTGGGCCTTGGTAAGGAGAAGATGTCATATGAGTGTGTGGGAAGTTGGTTTAGGAAAACTGAGTCTGTTTGTTTAAGCCAGGTTTCGGCTATGGCACACATGTCAGGTTTGCACTCTAGAAGGAGGTCATTGAGGATGGGAGTTTTTTTAAACTAGGGATTGGGAGTTGAAGAGTATGATGGATAATGCAGAGAGGCCAAGGAACTGTGTGAGCGGGTATATCATGATTGGAAGAAGGGATCTGGGGAGTGAGGTAGGATTGGAGAAATGGGAGATTCTGTGTCTGTGAGTGAGATGTTTAATTATGGGGATAGGATGAGCTAGCATCATTGGCTGAATGGGGAGGTATATATACTGGTGAGGGGTTGATGGAGTAGGAGGAATTGTGAAGATGTGGGAGGTGAGAATGAGTGGAGGGATATGGCAGACTTAAAATGGCAGGGAATTTGAGGATCGGTGAGGAGGAGGGCAATTGGGATGTGTGTGAGGGGGAAGGTTCTAATAATGGGGTGATATTAGGGAGGTTGATGGAGTGGGAGACTGGTGCAGGGGTGGGGGAGAGGGAGTCTCAGGGGGCTGCATGAGGGGGCATGCTCGGGGCAGGATCCTTGGTCACGATCCTTTGATGCGTGATGCCTGGCGTGCTGTGCCTGCGGCCTGCAGGCGGCTTTAAGGCCTGTTCCTGGTCTCCACCCTCTGATGACGTCGAGGGTGGTCTGCGGGGCTGAATTGGGAGTGTTGATGAAGGCGGCAGGCCAGCCTAGCAAGGCTGAGTGCTCTTACCCCGGTGGGTGTGCGCCAATCGCACGAGCCGTGCGGTTGAGGTCGTGAGTCGAAACGCCGGGTTGAGAGAGATGGTAGTGGTGGCCTGCAGGCGGATTTAAGGCCTGTTCCTGGTCTTCACCCCCCCGATGACATCAAGGGCAGTCTGCAGGGCCGAATCGGGAGCATCGACGAAGGTGGCGGGTCGGGCCTAGTGAGGCTGATGCTAAAGTAGCCCAGGTGCCTTTTAAGTAAAGAGCAGATGGAGCAGAAAGATCCCAAATTATCCAAATGGATGGGAGAATAGTGCTACAGGCGAGGATCAGTTGTGGATGGTTTCTGAGTGTTGTCTGTCTGGTGGTGTCGTCATCTGTCTGGCTGTGTTAGGTGGGGGCAGCGCAAAGGAGGCAGCACAAAGGGGCACGCCAAGGGGCCTGCTACTTTGGTTGCTTGACGCCTGGTGTGTGGTGCCTGGGGCAAGCGCCGGAATTTAAATCTGGAGCGCCGGTTGAAGGGGCCCCGGGGTGTCGGGTTAGTGAGGGCAGGCGCTGCTGACCCTGATGGGTCATTGCCGAAGAGCACAGGGCCGCTTGTGCTCATGTCGGGTCGGAAGAATGGCACCTGGGGCAAGCGCCGGAATTTAAATCTTACTTGGCGCTTCCAGTGACGTCTTCCAGGGCGGGCCTCGATGTTGGGATCCGGAGCAGCGGTTGGAGGGGCCCCGGGATGTCGGGTGAGCGAGGGCAGGCACTGCTGACCCCGATGGGTCGTTGCCGAAGAGCGCAGGGCCTCTTGTGCTCATGTCGCGTCGGAAGAATGGGTTTTATTACATTGACCCCGTTTTAAGGTAATGCACATGCATAAGGTACAGAAGGAATCTGCTTCTTGCATAAACATGCATTGTTTTTTACAAGCCCTATAGGAAGATGATGAATGCATTTTTATTATTAGATGATGTCTCCCAGGAGGAGCCATCACCTAATAATAAAAATGCATTTTATGATTTACATAGCACCATCAATGTATACCATGCTGTGTGAGATAATTCAACTACTACAAATGTTCTTGCTTTCGAAGCGGTTGCGGATTTGAATTATAAGAGGTCAAGTAACTTGTCCAAGGTCACACACTGACCTTTACTTAAGAGAACTAACTGTCTCCAGGGAATATGGACTTGGTTTAACTAAATGATTTTTGGACTGTAGAATTTGAATGATGAGAAAAATGTGAGCTGTGCCCAATAGGAGCTGTTATAAAAGCAGATATTCACAAGATTTTCAGCACACAAAAAACATTTGGATCAGTCTAAAAAAAGATATTCAGAGAACGCAGGAAGATGAGCCATCATAGACTCTCCATTAACATCCTTCACTCTAGCCCAGGGGTAGGCATCACTTCAAAGAGATCTAGGTTTCAGGATACATGCAATGAATGTGCAGATTGGCTAAACACAGCATTACGGGTACACACTCCACACAGGAACCTCCGATCAGCAAATAAAGCACTCCTAACCATCCCATCAGTTAAAACAGCAAGGCTGACTCAAGTGAGAGAAAGAGCCCTATCACTAGCAGGGCCCATAATCTGGAACACAATACCTCCAGAGATCAGACTACAAAGTGATCTCAAGACATTTAAGAAAAGTTTAAAAACATGGCTTTTTAAACAAGCATTTTATAAAGAGACAGGAAAATAGAGAGAAATTATCCAGGAAAAGACAGACAGGCACCGACACACAATCCAAGGAATGTACAGTAGATTAGTCTACGAACTCCACACCAAAATAAAGCATAACGATAATACTATATGTGACAAACTACCGGTGTAAGTACCTTGGTACATTTGGTCAGGAACTACTTCACTAATGTCTATGTTTAACGATATATTGTAACCGAACCTTTGACGGCACCTGTTAGAATGTACTATAGTACTCTTTTACCCACATTAAATATGTGCCTACTTGTAAACCGTTGCAATGGTATTTAACTTAGCAACGGTATAGAAAAGTTTTTAAATAAAAATAAAAAAAATAAATTTACATGTACTGGCTACATTGTAAGCAAATATATCTCATACATATTCATTGTGGATGTCCTGAAAATCAGGCCTGTTTGTGACACACCAGGACTGATGTTACCTACCCTTGCTCCAGTCACAGAAATGTCCACAAACATCTGTTCACCCAAATACCATTGGCAATCCTAACATTTGAGCAAATTTATTCTTCCTCCAGGCTAGAGTAAGTCCAGGTTTAGCACCACTGCAACCTCCTAAATTCCCATTACTTCCTTTAGGAACAAGTTTGACAATTTCTAAATGTTTATACCTAAAGTTGCCAAATGGTTCCATTTTGTTCAAGATGGTTTGATGCAGTCCTGGTTTTATTCATTGCATGAAGAATCTGCATGTCTAAGAAGGATTGCCTGCATGTAGTGAGGTAATCCTAGACCTGGATCAATATGGCCCACCCTCCCTCTCCCAAAAAAAAGAACGTCATTAGGCAAGTCTGTGCCATATTCAAAGCTCAAAAATGATCTGGCAGGAACTGAGAAATCACAACACAGATCCAACCAATAGATTAATTTTAGTTCTGTAACAGAGAAAAGAAAAACTATTTACTCTGCCACCGGCTTTGTGAAGGCCATTTGTGACTAGGCCTTTCCTCCTTCTCGGCTGCTGATGATTAGATTGGGAATCATTGTCTCCTTCTTTGACTGATTTAAATAGGCTGTTCCTTCACCTGTGGCTACAATATCAGTATTTTATTCTATGACTGCAAAAACAGAAAAAAGAAAAACAATATTTAAGAGGGCAAGTACTTAAACCTTTCCTTGAACCCTACTAAACCACATACAACATTTATGTTTAACATAACATAATCCCTACAGAGAAAAAAAGAAAGTAGAAAGACTAAGCGAGAAGCCCAGGAATAAAAGAGTAACAACTGACTAGACAGGATAGCAGAAAGCAGAACATTAGTAAAATTGATAACACTGTAATCTGTGACCGTAAAGGAAAAAAATAAGATTTATTTATAATACTTCAATGAGAATAAGCATGAGTACATTCAATGGTTCAACAATCAATCCTTCTGCCCCTCAAGGTAGCTCATGGCAAATATAGAGCAACTGACCAGCATCTACCGTTATTTCTAATCATTTGTATAGCATGCACAGCACTGCACAGAGATACACGCAAACACCCTGCTCACTGAAGCTCAGAATCTAGATAGGGAAGACACACAGGCAAGAGACATGTGAGAGGCTTTGAGTTATAGCAGGAAAGTCATGATTAGGTTACAGGTGGGATTCATTTTTGAGGAAGGGGCAACTTTAATTGAAAAAGGCCACATGGAATTACACTTGCTTATGAGTTTATATAACAAAAAGCATCCCATGGGGATGAGTAGGTAGAATTCTAAGTGAGACAGTTATGCATCAAAAAAGCTGTTTCTTTTCTCTACTCAGCCAACCTCTTTTCATAGCAAATTAAAAATTTTCCCAGCAAATGATAACCACCAAGCCCCACGCACACAAAAAAGAAAACCAGAACAAAATCACTTCCCTTATCAGCCAAGATGATCACATGTATGCATGAAAGATGAGACAATTAGCATGAAGGTCTGATAACTTGGTCAGCTTAGTCAAAGCATGCAACAAGTAACAAATAAATAATGCATAAACTCATACATGCAATCATTCATAATCAGCCATGCACACAATTTAAAATGCTTACAAAACTAGACTCGCTTTCTATCTGCACAATACCCTCCACAGCTGGTCCCCTGACAAAGGTGCATTCTCAGTCTGTCCTACAGGATGTGAGGCACCTTGACATCCAGGTGTTG
Organism: Rhinatrema bivittatum; assembly: GCF_901001135.1. NCBI lineage: Eukaryota > Metazoa > Chordata > Amphibia > Gymnophiona > Rhinatrematidae > Rhinatrema > Rhinatrema bivittatum. The sequence goes on from NC_042616.1 coordinate 466,489,008, forward strand.
CGGCTGTGGACCCTTGGGCCGAGGTGGTGTTGGTGCTACATGCAGGGAAGAGCCCTCAGATCCCCACCATCAGCAGGTGGAGCTAGCTGGAGCAGAGGCCTATACCAGCTTATGCTTCTCTTAGGTTGAGCCATTGGGTGCCAGAGCTGGCTGGTCTTAGGTGCAGGCCTCTGTGATGATGAAGATCTGTTGCGATGAAGATGTTGCAGGTCTCATAGAGAAGGAAACAGAGTCAAGAGAAGCAGAAATCAGGGCAAGCAGCAGTCACACAGGGTCAGGTTCAGGCAGAGGTCAGAATCAGGCAGAGTTTGGCCAGTGTCGAGGTTCAGGCAATGGTCAAGGCAGGCAGAGTTCAGTTGGGAATAGAGAGAAGGCAGTGGTCAGTGGCCAGTGGAGGTCAAGTAGCATCAAGGTCCAATCTGAGGGTCAATCCAGAAGTCCAATGCAAATCAGTCATGTCCAATCTGAGGTCAAAAGCCAGAAGTCCAATCCAAAGGAGCGAAGAATGAAGGACCACAAGAGCAGGGGAGATCCTGAAGACAAGAGAAGACTGACCACAAAGACAAGAATTCAAAATGAACCAAACTGCAAACATAAACAGAAGCAAAATACGGGAACTCAAGAACACACAGTGGGACCAGAAACCAGGAACAACAATCAGGATCAGGAACGCGTTAGCAAAGCACTTCTTAGACAAGACGACCTATTGCCAAAGCACTAGAAGGTTCTCAGTCTCAGTCCTTTGGGGCTGGCTGGATGACATCATCAGGGAGCGCTGCGAAGGTTTCCTGCCACTGGCCCTTTAACGTTAGGGCAGTCGCGAGCATGCACCCTAAGGGAAGAGGGAGCAGCCTGAGGGTCCGGCGGCATCCTGCCATGAAGAGGAAGAGCAGTTATAGCGCGGCCTCTTGCCACTCTCCAAGAAGGGCCTGATGCTGGGGTGCTGATGGGAACCTGAAGGCAGATGCGGTAGGTGATCATGTCTGACAAGGCTGGCCTGGCGTTGGGAGGTGGTGAGGATGGGCTTGGGGTGGAAGTAAGAGCGGCAGGCCGCAGGATGGTCCCGGGGTCAGCCGAATGCAACATCAGGTGAAGCCTGGATCAAATTCATCTGGCTGCTTCTTTGAATCAGGAACAGGGCTGTGACATGTTTCACATCAATCTCTTTCTAATTATAAGATCATTTATCATTTTGACTTTTCTCTATGTTTTCACTAGTGCATTTTCATTTTATTTTGCTTGCTCCCTCTAAGTCCAAAATCCTCAACTACCCAGATGCTGCTAATATCCCATGTTCTTCACCAATTTTTTTTTCTATCAACTCCATCCAACATGCTTTCTTTTAATCTGCTCAAAATCTTGTTTACATTCTTGACTTGACTTGTTTCTTTCTCTGCATTCTCATAGTTCTGCAACCTGCTCTTGCCTTTCCTATCAGTCCCACAGTGTCTATATATAGCAGGGTTTCCCAACTCATATGCCAGCCAGAACCGTTTGTAGAGAGAAGGCTTGTGTCAGCCAAGAGCCACCAATGTTTTTAGCGTCTTGGCTTTTTCCTTTACAATTTGGTCTTCAGAATCTCCTTCAGCTGGCAGGGTGAGAAAGTAATGAACTGAGGCTCTCAGCACAGGGAGGACAATTTTCAGTGTTCAAATCTGTTTATTGTTTTGTATTAAAAAGTTACAACAAACTTCTGAGAAAACAGTGTATCAGACAACATAGGTCACAAAAACTGAATCTGCCTCTCCAGAAAGGAGAAATAAACAATAGATAAATACTAGTGTCAGAGAAAATATCTAACATGAAGAAATAAGCAACATGTAATTAAGAGAAAAGCATTATACGTCTTGGAAATAGCGGTCTACTGATCGCCACATGGCTACCGAACTAGAAATTCTATTATATAATACCGCAGCCACTTTTTCATATTTATAATACAAACAAATAGAATGCCACCAAAATTGGACATTCAAATGGATTGAAGATTTCCGACAGAGTAAAACTTGCTGAATGACAATAGAGATAAAAAAAATTTAACAATTTACCCTGCGGAAAGGGAAGTGGAGGATGCAAGGCTAAGGATTTAATAATAATAATATTATAAGCTAAAGCCGTTTGTAAATTAAGTATCTGAGATATCTTTTCCCACAGTGCGCCACAAAAAGAATAAACATTAGGGCAGTAAAACAACATGTGGGAGAGAGCTGCTTTAGGTTCACCACACAACCAACAAGAATGCGACATAGACAGTTTAACCCTGTAGAGGGACCATGGAGTCCAAATAGTGTGATGTGCTAAAAAAAAAAAAAAGAGATTGTGTTAATTGAGAAGAGAGAGCGGGTTGAATAACCACCGACCAAAACCTGGGCCATGGAAAAGCGTAGGACAGAGAAAGTTCTTGCACCCAGGCACCCTCCAGGCCAATGCACCTTTTAAATTGAAAAAGTTTGAGGTATTTATATGTGGCAGATACTATGTGCCCTTGCAAAAGGACCAGCTGAAAGAAGGAAATAAATTGGGGGGGGGGGGGGGGGGGGGGGGGTTTGCATAAAAGTGCTACGTCTAAACACAACATGTGAACACAATGCTGAAGCTGCAGACAGCGATAAAATTGGGAAGCAGGTAAGCCATATAGCAACATCAATTGGGAAAATGGGCACCAGCTAGACTCAGATACTAGTTGACTTAGAGAACAAATGCCAATGTTATGCCAAGGGGCCCAATTAATAATTTGTTTATTGATCAAAAAATGAGAATTACGCCAGATCAGCGTCAAAGAAGAAGTGCCCTAAGGCATGACTAAAGGGTCTAAAGTTGATTTAAGGTAGTACATCGAAGAACAACTAGTGTGAATAGTAGGGGGACTACACAGAGTGACTGAAGGCCTGGAAGGGCAAAAAAGGGGCAGTGGATATTCAAAATCAGCTTCAATATCATGCCAAATCAGCTTTGTAATAGCCAGAACATGGTCTGCCAACCATGTAATCACCTGGCGTAAAATGAATGCTGAATGGTAAGTACGGAAACTGGGGAAATTCACACCACCCCTAGCCCTAGGCAGTTTGAGCTTGGGTAGAGAAATCTGAGGGGGTCTTATTCTTCCATAAAAATAAAGAGAGTATTGTTTCTAAGCCATTATAGAATTTTTTAACAAAAAAAAATAGGAAGCATACTAAGTAAAAAATTAATTTTAGGCACAATGGGCATTTTGAAAATATCTAAATAGCCCCACCAAGAAAGATGCAAAGGGGACCATTGATTGAAAAGATCAGATCCGTAGCACAAATCCTATCTGCAGCTTTAGCAATAGTGAGATCTAGTATGGGATAGAAATACATACCTAGATATTTTAAACCATTAGAAACCCAATGGAAAGTGGAGAAATCAGAAGCCACATGACTATTAAGGGGCATTATCTCACATTTTCTCCAATTAATGCTGTACCCAGAAATGAGAGAAAAAGAGGAAATATGTCGCATTACATGAGGGAGCACTGTTTTAGGTTGAGAAATATATGAAAGTATACCATCAGCATAGGCCAATAATTTATATTCCATGTTTCAACAAGAAAGGCCTAAAATATGTGGGTCCTGACATACTGCAAGTAATAAATATTCTAATGATAGATTGAAATAAGTATGGAGAAAGTGAGCAGCCTTGCTGCGTACCTCTTTGTAGGGGAAACGGCTCAGATGATGCTCTGTCAATAGAGATGGAGGAAGTAGGTGAGAAATAAAGAATTAATATAGGAAATAAAAGAAGGGCCACAAACAAACCAACAAAAATTTCAAATAAAAAAAATCCCATTCAACATGATGACACACCTTTTCAACGTTGAGAGAAATGGCCACCACAGGAAAAGATAAGGCGTTAGATGCATGCAGTACATCAAAAAATAAGCGAGACTTATCTGAAATAAATCAACCTTTCATATAACCAGACTGAGTGGGGTGTATAAGTTTATCTAAGACTTGATCTAAATGAGAGGATAATAGTTTAGCTAATATCTTATAGTTGATACTGAGTAAAGATATGGGATAATAATTAGCAGGGGATAATGGATCCCAGTTCGGTTTAGGGAAAACCACAATTTTAGCTTCGTTAAAGAGAGAAGGAGTTGGATCCTATGTTATCATATACAAAAATAAAGCATGTAATTTAGGAACCAAGAGGGAAGAAAACGCCTTATAAAATTCACCAAAAAGCCGTCATATCCCAGAACCTTACCCATTTGTAAAGAAAAGAGAGCATTCTTTACTTCAGAAACAGTTAAAGGACCATCTAACAGGTCACTCTCCAATGATGACAGGGAAGGGTGAGCCAACTTAGAAAGAAATATAGAAATGAAAGTGGGGTCATGTTGTGATTCAGAGGACAACTATTCCTTATACAATTCATGAAATTGGAGTAAAATCTCTTCCCTCTTGGTAATCAAGGTACCAGACGTAGACTTAAGAGCAACAATCCTCTTATGTTCCTTTCTCCCCTGTAAATAAGTAGCCAAGAGCCGTCCTGACTTATTATTTTTGGCATAATATGGGGAATTTTGAAGAAAAACAGCTTTACCAGCAGAAGCACTTAAAAGCTTATTATAATGATATTTGAGTTTATATAAAGATGCAAGATCATTGCTATTTCACGTGGAGATTTGCAGGGATTCCAAGCGATTAATCTGAGTTTCCAAATCAAGTAATTCTCTACTTCTGGCTCTTAAGATGTGCAGAATAGCTAATCAAACCCCTAGAGGTAGCTTTAAAAACTTCCCAGACTGTGGGTAAAGGAGTCTCAGGGATCCCATTAGTAGCAAAAAAAAAAAAAATCAAAAATAGCACTTGAAATATGGGAAATAAAGGCTGAATCCTCTAGGAGATGTTGTGTGCCCCATCCGTGTCTGGCCCGCTCACGGGCCTGCTCACCTCTCTGGCTCCTCTGCAGGACCCGGGTCGGACTCCTCAGTGGCAGCCACAAGCTCCTCCAGGCCTCGGCATCCCGTGGCAGCTGTCGCCGGGCCTTCCACTGCGCACTAGGTCTCACGCCGGAGTTCGGAGCTTCCCGGGGCATTGGCCACACCCCTATGTGTGCGCGGACCGCCCGGCCTCTTGTATGGCCAAGGGCGGGTCCTAGCTCCGTGGCGTGCCCTTATTGAAGGAACTACATAAGGAAGTTCCTGCCTGCACTTCCTTGCCTTGGCAATCGGGTTGGCATTGTATTGTGTACTAGTTTGTCACTGCGTTCTAAGTCTTGTTCCAGTCTTGTTCCAGTCTCGTTCCAGCCTTGTTCCAGGATCCTATTGTTCCAGCCTTGTTCCTGCATCCTACTGTTCCAGCATCTCTCTCTTCCTGTGTCTGTCTGTTCTTCACCCAGGTAGTACCCTCGGGCTGTCTCTCTGGTACTGACCTTGGCCTGTTCCTTGACCATTCTGTCTGCTGCCTGCCTCCTGACCTCTGCCTGCCTTGTGACCTCGTCTGACCTCTGGAACCTGACCTCTGCCTCATTGACTATTCCTTGGACTGACCCTCGGATTCTGACCTTTGCCTGATTGACCACGTCTCCTGATTCTGGCTCTGTCCCTTGCCTTGTCATCACGCTGTTCTAGTCCTCCTTGCTCCATCTGACCTACAGCCTTGAGTCCGACCACGCTCCCTTGCTGTCCATGGACACGCCTGTCTACTACCTCTCCAGGAGACCCTGCAAGGCCCACCTAAGTCCAAGCAGCTCGGGTCCCTACGGGCTCCACCCGGGGGGACCGCAGGCTTCCAGTGGTGAAGCTCATCCAAGTCTCTGTCTCCTCCAGTGCTCCGCCCCCTGAGGGAAGGTGCTTCCTGGTCCCTACCAGGGAGCCATTCTCCACTGCTCCAGGAGAAGGGTCCACCCCCAAGCGCAACAGGTTGCCAAGGCCATGGACTCGGCGGAGTCTCCTGCCTCCAGAGCCTACCGGGTTTGGCCGCCACAGACCAAGAACATCACAGGGCTTTGGAATTGCTAGCCTCTTCAGTGGAAGAGCTTCATTCACAGCTGCGATATACAGCTCTGGCCAATCCCGTGGGCCTATCGGCTTCTATGCTACCCAAAGCATCGTTGGTATTCCCTGCACCTCCTCGATACAATGGGGACCCACTCTCCTGTCGTGGCTTCCTCAATCAGTGCTTCATGCAGTTTGCACTGCAACACTCCTTGTTCCTGAAGGAAACCACTAAAGTGACCTTCATCCTGTCCCGCCTGGAAGGGAAGGCTCTTGCATGGGCCTCTCCCTTATGGGAATGCTCTAATCCCATACTTTCCAAGTTATCCAAGTTTGTTGCTCTCTTCAAGCAGACCTTTGGAGACCCATAATCTACTCCACCTCCGTCAAGGGTCATGGACCCTCTCTGAGTATACGGTGGAATTCAGGATCCTGGCTACTGAACTCGGGCGGCAAGAAGATTGTCTGCAAGCCATCTTCCTAGATAGACTCTCCAGTGCTCTCAAAGATGAACTCTCTGTCCGTGAGACTCCCACGTCTCTAGAGGACCTGATTTCCCTCACCGGGAAGATCAACCATCATCTCCAGAAAAGGTGCCTAGAAGTAAAGGCTTCCCGCTCTCCTACACCGCATCCCACGCGTGTCCAGAGTCCTCCAGCCAAGACTCCAGCACCACCACCCTCTTCCATGGTGGAATCTATGAAGGTGAACTGTGGGCGACTGTCTCCATCTGAACATCTCCGTCGGAGGAAGGAGGGTCTTTGCCTTTACTGTGGCACTTCCGGACATCATCGGCAGTCCTGTCCGGTCCATCCATAAAATTGCAATGCCTGAGCCCGGCGGGGGTCCCGAGCTTAGGCGCTACTGTCACTGGCCCCAACTCCTACTTCCCATCTCTCTGGGCATCAAGGCCCACTCCTTCGCCACCACTGCTCTCGTCGATACCGGAGCAAATGGCAGCTTCATCATGGATGACATTGTCAAGTTTCTGAACATTCCTCTTCAGCCATTAGATGTGAGTCTCCGCATCGCCTCCATTCAAGGAGAACCTCTTCCAGGGCTCATCACCCATTGAACAGTGGCTGTCCATCTTACTGTGGGCACTCTCCTCGAGGAGGAGATGTCCTTCTATGTGTTAAAGTGTTCTACACATCCAGTCATCCTGGGGCTGCCCTGGCTCCAGGCCCACAAACCCCAGTTTGATTGGCATTCCCTGCAGTTAGTGCAGTGGGACTCCAAATGCCAGAAGACATGTCTACGTCAAATATCTCCAGTAGTTCCTGTTCTGAAGTCTACCACTCTATCTGGGTTGCCTACTGTGGTGGCCAAGAGAGTTCATCTTTGAAAGCACAGAAGGCGGATACCTTGCCTCCATTACGCAAGTTCAATTGCCCCATAGAACTTCTGCTGGGCACTATGCCTCCCAAGGGCAGAACTTATCCACTGTCTCATCCAGAAACCCTAGCCATGTCTAAGTATATCAAAGAGAACCTAGAAAAAGGGTTCATTCGTTCCTCTGATTCTCCTGCTGGAGCGGGCTTTTTCTTCGTTAAGAAAAAGGATGGCAGTTTACGCCCTTGTATTGACTACAGAAGGCTCAATGCCATAACCCTCAAAGATTGATACCCCCTGCCCCTTATCAGTGAGCTGTTTGACCACCTTCAAGGGGCACGGATCTTCACCAAGTTGGATCTGAGGGGTGCGTACAATCTGGTACGCATTCGACCTGAAGATATCTGGAAAACCGCATTCAACACAAGGGATGGTCACTATGAATACACCGTGATACCCTTTGGGCTATGCAATGCCCCAGCAATCTTTCAATGCCTTATGAACGAGATTCTCCGAGACCTCTTGTACTCCTTCATAGTCATATGTCTTGATGACATCCTGATCTTTTCCAAAGACCTTGAATCTCATCAAGATCATGTATGGATTGTCCTCCAACGTCTAAGAGAAAACCATCTTTATGCCAAGTTAGAACAGTGCCTCTTCAAGCGAAATCATCTACCCTTCTTAGGGTACATCATATCTGATCGAGGTTTCTCCATTGACCCAGCTAAAGTCCATGGGATCCGAGACTGGCCCCAGCCAGTAGGCCTACGGGCCTTACAATGTTTCCTTGGCTTTACTAATTATTACCAGAGCTTCCTCTCTCTCTCTCACACACAGTCTCTCTCTCTCTGGTGCACATATACCCCCCTCATACAGGCTCCCTCACTCTCTCACATATATACACACACACCCTCTCTGTCTCACACACACACATATACCCTCATACACGGTCCCTTTCTCTCTTGCATACACACCCACTCAGGCTCCCTTTCTCTCATGCATACATCCCCCACATAGGCTACCTATGTCTATCTCTTACACACCCCTTCACACAGGCTCTGTCTCACACATACCCAGTTCCTTCATACATGCTCCCTCTCTCACAAACAAGCACCCTAACATACACACAATCCCTTTTTCACACACACCAGCTCCCAGTCTCTCACACACATACACACTCCTTCACAATTTCCTCACATAGGCTCCATCTCTCTAGCACCCACACTCAGGCACCCTCACACATCACTCCCCCAGGCTTGCAGTCTTACACACACACACACACACACACATACCTGTACACTCACTCACTCTACCAGGGCTTGCTCTATCTTTGCTGGGGCCTTCATCTGCATTGCGAGCGGGATGGGCCATTTTCTGCACAGAATTTGGTGAAGATGGAGGAGGCCCCGGCTAGTTTTATATGTAAACTTGTAATGCTGATTTTGATGATTATTTTAAATTGCTTTGAGTTGTCGGTAGAAGGAGAAATTCATAAATGTTAATATGTAAATACATAAGTATATAGCATAAACTGCTTTAGTTCTGACCTTGACTTTATCAGCATCTACTGCATTAAAAATATCTCCTAGCTGACAGTCCTACATGCTTGACTACCTTCAGGAGACCGCTCCTTCTCCTTTTTGTCCTTGCTGGGGATTGTAACCAAATAAGCCTGCAGCTTGTTAGCAACATGCTACCTCTCTCTGATTTTATGTGAGAACTGAAAACAATAAGGGAGAAATGTTCAAAAGCATGTACAGCTTAAAATTGGGTTTTACATGTATAAATGCACTTTACATGTTTAAGTGGATTTTAAAAATTGCTACAATATGTGCCATTAAATTGTCAATGGGTTTTTGCATGTACTGCAAGTGCAATTTAAGTGCATAAATTGGCTTTTAACAAGTGCTATGATAGTATGTTACATTTACACGTGTAACTCCTTTGAAAATTACCTCCTGAGAGCCCTAAAAATTATATTTCTCCTGTGGATTTCAAGACAATAGTTCAAGCTGGACTACTGTAATTCAATGTAGATGTACTGAAGGTACTAGTTAGCATGTTACAATTGGTTCAAATGCCGAAGCAAGGATGATATCAGGCATAGCCTAAAGGGAACACTTTACTCCAAAATTAAGGGATCTAAACTGGTTAGCAGTATTGTATTGCAGAGAATACAATTTAAGATATTGACAATTATCCATAAATCCTCATATATTGAAGAACAAAATTGTTTTTCAGCAGTCATTATATTGCATCTTGTTAACTGTGCTCTCAAACATTGCTGCTGGTTCCTTCCCCAAAGGCCTCTGAGTTGCAAGAAACACGAAATACAGCCTCTTCTATTGCTGGCCTGTTATTGTGGAACTATGTTCCAAATGAACTGGGGTGTGAGGCAGACTATCTGAAATTCAGAAAAATGATCAAGGCATTCCTATTTTGTCAGCCTTGTGAGTATTAAGTGAAGTAGAACGCTGAAGGTTTTATAAATACCACATATTTTAGAAATGGTTGCATGTGTTATGTGAGTGTACAGATATTATGAATGTTAATAATATGCAGTCTGCTCTGACCAATAATGATGCAGAATAAATAAACATACGGACACACTCCTTCACAATCTCCTCACATAGGCTCCATCTCTCTAGTACCCACACTCAGGCACCCTCACACATCACCCCCCCAGGCTTGCAGTCTTACACACACACACACTCACACACACACACACACACACACACACACACACACATACCTGTACACTCACTCACATACACTCACTCACATACACACGCCTTCACAAACGGGCCAAGAGTAACAGATAAGTATGAGGAAAAAAAAAGTATGAAAGCTTGCTGGGCAGACTGGATGGGCTGTTTGGTCTTCTTCTGCCATCATTTCTATGTTTCTATGGAAGCCCTACTGGTGCTGCATAATGGTTGGTAGCATTGGAGGCTTGGGACGCAGCTGTATCATCACTCTGCGTATGTCAGCTTAATCGTCTTCCCCTTTTATTCCTTAACTCTTTGTCTGCCCGTCCACACCAGCTAGTCAGCTCTACAATCCCTACCACACCCTCAGAGACCCTCGGCATATAGGTCACCATACCTAGTGCAACACCCGGGATCTCCCCCCCTTTCCTTTATCCTACGTCTCTCCCACCACTATTCTTATCACCGCTTTCGGTATCCGTCCTTACTCTTTGTTACGGTTTTGGTTACTGCTGCCTGTGCATCTCTCTGCCTCTAAGTAAATAAGTCTTTCTTCAATATTCATTCTTAGCCTTCCTTCTGGTCACATAGTGGGGCCATAATCACCATTGTCTATATAAGAGAAGGCACCTGACAATGCCCTTGCCGTATCCTCCCTTTATCCTTTTGAGTTCCAGCTAAGGCCAGCATCCTCCCACGGCCCTGGTATCCTCATAAGAGCCAGAAATAAATACAGCTTGCCTATAACCATCTCCCCTTCACTGACATAGAGGACCATCGGGACACCAGACAATCTATGTCGCAAATGAAAAAAAAAATTGAGAATTCTTTTACAGTCTATTTTAGGCAGTCCCAATTTGCATAAAGAAAGGGAAATATAGTTTGAGTGAAAGTTAAAAAAAAAGAGATACTAAATGGTGAATCACTTGACTTACACATAACATTTCTACATATTTTTTTTATGGAGGCATTTGCATTAACAATAGGGAGGATAACTTTAAAACAACTAAGGGTGGCCTCATATATGTGCGTATATGGTCATGCATAGATCTACACTAGTATTTTATAACCCATGCATATCACATATGCATGTATTATAAAATATACATATATCGACCCCAAATATATACACATATGTATGGTTATGTGAGAACCATACAATGCATTGAAACCACATTTCAATGCATTAAATCCACATACAGTTACTACCTATTTAAATTTTACTCATGAAAGTAAAGTATAAATTACTTGCATATGTCCCAAATTAAGCACACAAGTCAGACAATTTTAAAACATGCATGCATACATGAAAATAACCAGTTTACCGATTAGAACACCAGTTCACCCAGTCATTCTCCAGGTCATCAAGACTCACCTGTTTCTTCTGCATGAACTTCCCTCAGTTCACCCAGATCTTCCATCCAATCAGTACCACACAATAAACACATTTAATATCACTTCTGCCAGATAATTAGCAGGTATAAAAATACCTGGGTATGATGTAAAATGTAAGCCCATATCTTTTAAAATAGCAACTTACATGCGTAAGTGTTGGTCCCATCCCAGAACATCCCTAGACACACCCCTTATTTACATGTGTATATGTGCACACGAAAATGAAAATATGCATGTATTTGCGACTCTTAGAAAATATGGAATACACGAGTAGAAGTTACTTAGCACGTACATGCTAATTTTTATGCACGTAAAGTTTTGAATATTCACTCATACTTATCACATGCATAATAAGTGACAATCAGCTTAGTCTGCATGAGCAAAATGTAAATCTCATCATAGCCGACCTTAAAAGTTTCATCTTTTAATGTATGTTTATAGTTAGAGCTTTTAATCTCATGTAAATGTATACCACATATAGCCCTCTCATAGAAAGGTGGGTCACGGGTTTATTGACTATATGCCTAATGCTAAAAAAGAAGTTACCAGTTCTGTAAGAATTCAGTGACACTAATGGATGCATTCGGTCTTTCCCTTTCTAACTAGGCTTTCTTATCTGGCAGCTCCAGTAATTTGGTACAACTGCGATGAGCAAGTCTGCACTCTCTTGTAAACATTTAGTGGCATGTGAGACGGTACAGTCCCAATCTCAAGGTCGCTGATCTTCAAAGTAAGGATGCTAACACCATTAATATATTGAAAATGTTGCTGGAATAGTAGGTGTTTTATCTTAGTGTTGAATTTACACAGACTCCTGGTGGAAATGAGTTTTCTATCTATATTGAGTATTACTTTCTAGGCAGACAGCAGATCCAGTTTCTTTTGCACCAGTAACAGTCCTGGCTATAACTTAAGGCTGAAAAAGGTTCTTTATAATAAATAATTGTATTTGTTCTACCTTTTAGGTACTACAGGCATTTTCCTGTCCCCAGAGAGCTTCCAATCTATATCTGAAGCAATAGAAGGTGAAATGATTTGCCTAACGTTAAGCAGTGGGATTTGAACCCTGGCTAACACTCTGCTCTATCCACTAGGCTACTCCTGCAGTCTGTAATATAAGAATACAGATTGTGCTTCATTATGCTGTGTTTCAACACTGCATCAACTATCAGGTAAGCATTTTACATCACCTGGCTATAAAAAACATGGAAATAAAATGCATTACATTAGCATAAAAGATGCCTATTTTTGTCTTTTTGATGATAGAGAGGAGACAGAAAAATAAACAGACTGACAGACAGAACTGTATACTACTTATACAAAGCAATGTCAGCTCCAATTGTTTATGATTCATATTTGTGCATTAAAGACATTCTGCATAAAGTTTAGAGTCTATAATTATGCAAGCAATATATGAACTAATAAATATGGAATAAATATATCTAGAAATAGGTAAAAATAGTATTGCTTGATGCCAAAGCAGTGTTTCAGCAGAATAGTCCTTGAAAGACAAATTCTACTAAGTTATAAAAAGCAAGCATTTAGGCCAAAGGATCTTCAGTGGGTTTTTTTTTATTTTTTAATTATTACTTAAAGTTTTACTGGCACAAGCCGTCAGAGCTAAAGATGGTAAACATCATCTCCCTTCTTCAAGGTGCTGTGCTTGAAACTGTAATGTTTGCTCCCCTATTCTGAAGCAAATCTTTGAATTATGAACAGGTAGAGCCTATATAATAAAAAGTGAGTTATCAAAATACATACATATAATTTAGCATACACACATGTAAGTAACCTCTACTCGCAGGGAGGTTAACTTTAAAAACTGCGAGTTTGTGTCCATATACATGTGTATATGGGTGTGCGCAAAGTTGCTACAGTATTTTATAACCTATGCGCATACGATATGTGCAGGTTATAAAATATGAGTACATATACATGGAAACATGCTCGTGTATGTTAAAATCGTGCAAGTTCAGACTTATCTAGATTTATCCTGCTAAGTAGTGGTAAAGCTATTGCTTAGCTGGATAAGGTCTGAAAAGTGCTATTTGTCCATCTAAGTAGCACTTTTCAGACGTATCTGACTATCTGATTTACCCGCATTAGTACTGTTTTAAGATTTATCTGTCTAAATAGTGTGTTTTTTAGACTTATGTGGCTGTCTTACTCACTGGGTCATTCATCAAACTGCAATGTGCCGGTATCGCCTAAGGCCCTATCACATGCAATTCCGGCCTCAAATCGGCAGTACAATGCAAATTAGGGGGAGGAGTGTGGGCGGGGTTTAGGCAGTTATGTCCCGGAGTTATGTCGTGGCAGCACTTCGGGCGATAATGTTTTCTCTATTATCGCTGGCAGCACCTCAGGAAATAACTACGCCTTTTCCCGTGGCGCTATGAGTGCGAAACTGTGAAGCCCGGCCGCAACCGCAGTGGGCAAAATCATACCGCCGCGATATAGCCGGCTGTACAATTTCACCCCCACCCCTTTTTTTCACGCGGCTCATCATTCTGCTATAAATAAATATATATATATAGCAGAATGATGAATCTGGGTAATACATAAAAGCTGTACTTAGGTGGGCAAAAAGTGCTTTTTAGATTTATCTGGCTAGGTAGCGCCTTGTGCTGCCACTTAATATTTCTGGATAAGTCTGAACTTGTCCATCTCAGTATCGGCAAAGACTTAGCTGGATAAGTGTACACAAATGATATACTCGCTCATGCTTACTTCCAATTTTAAAGGGCTGTTAAAATAGATTTTCCACATGTAATTTAGATGCATTTACCCCAGTAAGTTGGCTTTACATGCGCAAGGGGATTTTCTAACATGTGCGTGGCAATGAAATAACTAGTTTTTACTAATTAGTCTACCAGTTTGCCCAGTCCATCTGCAGCTCATGAAGAGTCTCCTGGCTCTTTAGTCTAGCATCCCATCATTTCTCCCAGACCCCATACCCAGTCATTTCTTTACTTTTAAGATTTTTACGATCGCTTAATCCTGATATTGAGCAGGAGTAAATATTCAGATTTTAGATTTTTTAATATTCTGCTTTTTGAATTTTTTCAGCACTTCAAAGCAGATTACATTCAGGTACTGTAGTTATTTCCCTGTCCCCAGAGGGCTCACAATCTAAGTTTGTACCTAAGGCAATGGAGAGTAAAGTGACTTGCTCAAGGTCACAAGGAGCAACAGTAATATACGTGAGTATATGCTATTTTACATGCAAAAGTGCTAATTTTTATACATGTAACTTTTGAAAATTCACCTTAAATTCCATATTTTATAAAACTCCAAATGGGTGTATTTTCACTTTCACACACACATATAAGTGGAAAAAAAAAAGGGTGGTTTAGGGGCATTTCTGGGCAGGGCCAACAGTTATGCACATAAGTTGTTATTTTAAAAGACATTTACACATGTATATTTGCCAATACTATTTTTATACCTATTAATTATCTGGTGTAAATGATATTAAACATGTTTATTGTATGGTACTGAGTGGGAGGTCTATGTGAACTGAGGGAAGATCATGCTCAAGAATCAGGAGGGTCTCAATTATCTGAAGGACTGAGCAAACTAGTGGACTAACTGGTTAAACTGGTAATTTCATTCATGTGCATATGTTTTAAAATACACCAATTAATATGGGTAAATCCCAATTTAAGGGAGTAAGTCCTACTTTATTTTTGCACATAGTTTTAATGCATTGCATGTATTTGCGCATCAGCCTACATATGCACGTATTTTGAGTGATAAACAAGCATGTATTTTATAATGTGCATGAATACAATAAGTGCATCTTGTAAAACACACGTGACCAAATTCATGCATGTTTACCATTATGCGCAATTGCTTGAAAGTTATCTTCTGGGAACTGTACAGAGGAAAAAAAAAAGAGAAAACAATGAGCCGCCAGCCCAGAAAATTGGAAAGATCATCAGACCCCTTACTGTGAAGGGACTTAAATGGCTATTGATTAGATTAGACAGAGATTCAGGTAGGGGATTTGCCTGTCACAGCCCCCTGGACTTCTGCTGGAAATTTTGTAGGAAACATCATTAAAAATCAGAGGATTCAAACTCCTAAATTACAAAACCATGACTGGGGAAAGCATTTACGAGAGAAATGTACTGAAAACAGTCCTAGGAAGCAAACAGATTTTCACCCTGACTAACAAGGGTATTCAGACACGTGGGTATGAAGTTTGCAGACAAAGGCAGATGGCCAGACAGGATGGAGGGGCATGCACACAGTCTCTCTCTGTGGTGCTGCATGGGTCTTGGCCTTATGGTTGAGAGAAAGAGATCTATATAGGGTCAAACAACAGATAAAGCAAAAGCCATGCTGAGAGAAGATGACTTATCCAGGCTGGGTAACAGCACATGACTGGCCATGAGCTTAGCAGAGCTAAAATCACTGAAAGGTGAGACTGTGGAGGACCAGAACCACTGAACGCTAAAATAGTCATGAGCCTAGTGGAGCTGTATACCAAAGCCAGGGAAAACCTTCCTTCTGAGGGAGGAAAACTGAAGGACAGCAGCAGACTGGAGATGGAGTGGTCTCCCTTGAGCAAGAGGACCCTAGCAGCAGTCCAGGAGGTGGAATTAGGTCCCCAGGAGGGTGTGGACCCCAGTGGCAATCAGGGAGGAGGAGTCAGGTTCCCCAGGAGGGCAGGGACCCGAGCAGCAGTCCAGGAGCTGAAGTTGGGTTCCCCAGGAGGGTGTGAACCCCAACGTCAGACTAGGAGGTGGAGTTGGGTCTCCCCGGGGGTGTGGACCCCAGCATTGGCACGTCCCTCTCAGCGGAGCGGAAGGAGATGGACCCCCCAGGCCAACAATGCTCACTAGCCCAGTGTGGAAGGTGGGCATTGTTGGAAGGAAGTGCAAAAGTGACATTATGAGACTCAGAGGAAAAGGGGAGGAATATGAGGAAGTTGATAAGAAGGTTGAGGAAAAAGCAAAATTGCTTAATGCATCTTTTCATATGGGTGAGACTTGAAAAAAAAGGGGGAAAATAATAATAATTGAGTAAGCGGGAATGTAATAGGTCCCTTCTGTTCCATATAGTAGTGTTCTGTGGGGGGGCCAACAACCCCAAATTGCCAAATATTTAATATTCTTGCTATCCTGTAGAAATGTATATAGTTGTGTGGCCTACTAACCACAAGTAGATTAGTGGGTTGGTTGACATCCTATTAGAAATGTACCTAGTCATGTAGAAATGTATATGCTTGCATAGTCTAATAAACCTGTATATATTTGTACATCCTGCCAGCCTTGTTCACAGTCCCATTTGTTTCCTATGGTAAAGGGAGGGAAACCCACCCACTAACACCTTCTTCCCCAGTTGGAGGCACCAGGCACTAAGAATGTGAGGACCAATGGAATCTGGCCTAGGGGGGCTCCAGCCATGTTGATCCTGGAGCCAGGAATGCCTCATGAGGTAAGTGGTCAAAGGGGCATTAGACAAATTCTAAAAACTCAAAATATATACTTTTTAAAAACTTTTCTGTCTGATCTTTTTCTTTTTCCAATAGATTGGGTCTAGTTCATTTTTTTACTTTCCCCTTGTCGATCTTTTCCAATTCCTGGTTCTGGGTCTCTTTTCTCTTTATGTTTCTTCTCACTCCTCCTATATTCTTCCCTTCCTCCTTCATACACATGCACACACACACACACACACACACAGACACAGAACACACACACAAGGACTCTCACTCTCATATACTCTTTCACAGGCTTCCACACACAGACACACAAGACACAGGCACATAAACACATACACACACAGGTTCATACTTTCTCTCACATGCTCACACACATACACAAACACACACACAGACTTTTACTCTCATGTGTGCTCTGTTTTCTCACACACAGACTCTCTCTCTCTCTCTCTCTCTCTCTCACACACACACACACATACACATACAGAAGCTCTAGTTCTCACAGGCTCACACACACAAACACAGAAGCACTCACTCTCACGTTTTGTCTCATAGGCTCCCGCTCCCACACTCTTGCACATACACATACCAACAGATTTTTAGTCTCCTAAACACACAAACTGGTTTCACTCTTTCAGGCTTCCCCCCTCCTCCATGCTGTCACTCTCTCAGCTCACACACACAGAGGGCCTCTTCTTCAGCTACTGCCAGACACCTACTTTGTCATGAGATGGGGTTCATTGCGGACCTCTCCTTCTTTGACCACTAGGGAATGGGGTCCATGGTGGCACTCTCCTTCTTCAGCTACCACAGAATGGGTGGTGTGGTGGTCATTCTGCAGGCTTTTTCTTCCAGTGTCAGTTGGCCCTGAACCCAAAGTGGGTGGGCAAAGCCCACCCAGGTCCACCTGTGGCTATGCCACTGCTGCTGACTCCTGTCCCTTCCCACACACTGCTGCAGTCTGCTTGCTGAGATGTGAGATTTTCATTTTTTGCCAGGCAAGGGGGCCGAACTACATGATGAAGCAGAAAAAAGAGAACTGTCTGGCCAAAAAATGAACGTCTGGACACCGTAACTACAGGGTACTCATAGAAGAGTGATGGTCAGATAGCAGTTCCCTCCAGATGTTCCTCCCTAATGTCAATGAATAGATGTCCAAGGGCTGACTCAAGCACCATCTGATACCAGTCTATCTCCTCCTTGAAGAATCTCCTAGTTGTAAGTTATGTGAACATATGGGAAGGGTATCCTGGGTAATTGTGGCATAGTAGATAATGGCAGTGACTAGTATGCCCAGTTATTTCTATCTATACTGCCAATGATGTATGCCAGCTCACCTCTACTACAGAATGTGACCACCTGTAAGAGATCCTCCTTATTCAAGACAGTTTTTAAAATCTTCCTATTTTCTATTCCAACCTTCAGTGAAGCTGATCATGGAAGATCCCCTATTTCTTCACATCCAGCACTCCTCTCTCTTCACGTGTCTAAATCTAATTACCTTCCAACACCAGCATAGCTGTTACCTGAACACCTATCCTCCTAGGTGCCTGTATCCTTCCTGGGTGGCACATGTAGCCTGCCTGATAGACTCAACTTTGTGAGTGCCTGTGCTTTTGCTAAGATGTCTGTTTTTACTGTACTCTCAGCCTGCCAGACACATCCAATTCTAATTCTTCAGCTAGCAGTTCACATTTTTGCAAGATTCTCTGATAATTGTTATCCCTTGCCCTGTTGAAGTTACTGGGATAAATACAAAGAATTTTTAGTTGCAAAAGTGAAGAGTCAGTGGAAGATTTAGCAACTGGATCTGTCTGGACATGCTATTAGGGAATTTTTTTGCCAACTACATGCTAGAATGATTTGCACCACTTATTAAGCAGCGTTTTAGCATGCACATTACATTTTTATGTATTCACATGATAAAAAATGTTAGCGTGTTTTATTGATCTAGCCATAGGGCCAATTTTCAAAACTTATCAACTGAAATGTAACGATGAACTTTCTACAATTATTTCAGAATTAGCACCAGGCACACTGCATAATGTGATTTGTGCATGGAATTTTGTCTGTTCAGCAGACACCTGTCCAGGTAAGCTTCCATGCATGCATTTAACGCAAAGTGTGCAACAAAGACTCCAAATTCCAAACATGTCATACCTGCATAAATTGTGCTTGAATATTCAGTTTTGTATTTAAATGGATGTGCATACCTTTATCCATTTCAAAATGAAGACCTAAGCTCTGTGAATTAGTGCTGGTTACATGAACACAGCTTGATAATTAAATGTGCATGTTTAGATTCATAAACATTCCCCAAAACATCCCCCAGGAAGGATACCTTTATTTATGCAAATGTATGATTATTGGGAGCAATTTTCAAAGAGATATCCATGGGTCCAAACTACATTACGTTTTCTTGCCGGAGTTTGGTTTACAAATGCTTAACAGCAGTTGTTCACCGCTGGAAACCAGAATGATTGCTCCAATTTATCTAGTTCATGCAAATATTTGTGTGCTAATTCTCATTATTGATATTCAGTGATTTTAATGACAGGAGGAAATTGAAAACCTAACAGTATAAAAAGAGAGGCTTAATAATATAGCATGGAAAAGGGAAAAGCAACATGTAGTTGGACTTCATATGCAGTCCATTTAAAAATGCATAATATCCTCACAAAGCCATCAGGGTTGGATGCTGCAGGGAGGATGATGCTCTCGGTAGCTAGGGTTGAATGAAGCCTTGACAATTTAGCTTTAGTGCTCACAGGTTCAAATTTGTGTTAATTCATTCATGGTTCTGCAGGAAAAATTGGGAAACTGAAGATTTTTGCAAACCTTAGCGAAACAAAAAATAAGCAAATGCAAGTGATATTTATAAGATGCTTCTGACGTTAGAAAGGAAACCGGTGGGGAAGGTAACAGGTTTTTTTTATCAGTAATTCACCAGAGAAAACAGATCAGTCTGAACGTTTAACTTCTGGTAGAAAAGTTATCACACTTTTCTTTTGTAGTCTTATTGGCAGAGCATACCTCAGATTAGGCAGATCTTTCAATCTTTCACTCGGTTTTGTCTGCTGATATACACAATATCACCTTCATTCAGATTGCTTTTAGAGATGCAGGGCCAATGCTAGCTCTTCTGCTCCCCTAATATAAAAATAACTGAGCCTCCCCCCTCCCGATTCATTCAGTGTTTGTCCCAAGCCCATCAAATAAAGCCCAACGAAATCCTGCAATCTATAATTTTTTTTAAAACTTACACCCCCTCCCCACCCCAAAACCCATGGGAAGGGTATTAGATACCATAGGCAAACCTTGCAGCCTTACACAAACGCACCCCCCCCACACACACACACACACTCCCACACCCTTTACAGACACACACAATTAAATTATGCTTTTATAATAATTTTACATTAAAAAAACATTGAAAAGTACAGTCTTCTGAAGCAACAATAACACTTACAACATGCATATTGTATTTACATGCACTCCACACCTCTGGAAATTCTGATCCATGTCTGCCCTCTTCCCCAGCATTTCAAATGATCAAAAGGAGCAGACTCCTTGCCATCTTAGGGGCCGATGCAATATGGTGCGCTGAGCCGAGTGCACTGTTAACGTGCAGTTAGACGCGAGTAAAATAGGTGCTAATCAATCCCCTAATGCAATAAGGGGATTAGCGCCTATTTAATGTGCGTCTATCGCGGAGTGAATGTAATAGCGCTCTTCACATGCAAATGCATACCCTTCCCAGGAGAGGCGTTAATAGATGTGCACATCAAAAAAAGAAATAAAAGAAAAACAAAATTGTCGATGGGGCCCATCACAAAAAACCAACGCCGCTAAAACCCGGCATCGGCCCCTCTGACTGAAATCTAAGGAGGGCAAGGAACAGTGAGAGGCCCGAAAGGGGCTAGAAAGTCTCCGCTCTGTTCTTTTATGCGCTGATTAGAGGTGCCTGAAACCTCCTGATTGTACGCAATTTTATGAAAAAAGTAATTTAACAGCAAAAAATAAAGTAGAATAAAGGCCAAATAATAATAAAAAGTAAATGCGTTTCTTCACTTTTTAGCAAGATCTTTTTCAGTGGAAAGGAACATTACAATTTTTTTTTCCTTCAGCGAGGCTGGTGATTGTATGGAACAGCTTCTTAGTGCAGACAAGTAATTGAATTCATCATTTCTTGGCTTCTTGGATAAGATCCGACGCCGATAAACTCGGCAATGGTTTTAAAACCAATGCCGAGTTTATTGACATCGGTTTCCTATACTGCAGTGCGGCGGTCACGAAAACCGATGCCGGGTTTTAGTGGCATCAGTTTTCGTGACCGTGCTGGTGCGAATGACTTCAAAATTTTCCTTTTGTTTTCACACTCATTTGAGCGAGGTATGGGAATTAGGGATGTGCAGCAGGGAAGGATACGTTTGATTCAGTATTCGTATTCATTGGGACCCAAATCTGTTACATCCGTTTTCGGGGGACCCCGATTCGTCCATTAGTTACATATGGGATTCATTTCCCATTAAAGTAAAAAAAAAAAACCCATCCCAACCCTTTAAACTTAATTAACTACAACCCCCCACCCTCCTGATCCCCCAAAAAACTTGCCAAAAGTCCCTTGTGGTCCAGCGGTGGTCCTGGAGCATTCTCCTGCACTCGGGCCGTCGGCTGCCAGTATTCAAAATGGCGCCGATTGCCTTTGCCCTTACTATGTCACAGGAGCTACCGGTGCCATTGGTCGGCCCCTGTCACATGATAGGAGCAATGGACGGCTGGCGCCATCTTGTGCTCCTACCAAGTGACAGGGTCCAACCAATGGCACCGGTAGCCCCTGTGACATAGTAAGGGCAAAGGCTATTGGCACCATTTTGAATACTGGCAGCTGATGGCCCGAGTGCAAGAGATTGCTCCAGGACCCCCGCTGGACCACCAGGGACTTTTGGCAAGTATTGGGGGGCGCCGGCCTTCCATTGCTCCTACCATGTGACAGGGGTCGACCAACGGCACCGGTAGCTCCTGTGACATAGTAAGGGCAAAAGCTATCGGCGCCATTTTGAATACCAGCAGCCGACGGCCCGAGTGCATAAGATCACTCCAGGACCCCCGCTGGACCACCAAGGACTTTTGGAAAGTCTTGTGGGGGACAGGAGGGTGGGGTTTTATTCGTTAATCATACATTGTATTCGTGGGGGTCCGCCATATGTTTCGGAACCCCATGAATGCAATGAATAGGGACCTATACATTGTGGATTGCGCATTCATTCAAAACCAATGCACATCCCTAAGGATAATCAGCAGGATTTCATGGAACCAGAGCAAAAAGATTGTGGCGCTATCGTAAATCCTAGGGGAAAATAACTTCACAATGTAAGTAAAAGAGACACCTTATTTTACCATGTTTGGAGGGGAGAGCTCTTCATATAATTTCTTATCTCTGTATCCAAACCCATAAACCTGGTTTTCTAATGCTGAGTTTATCGATGTTGGTTTCCCTTACTGCCGTACGCCGGTCACGAAAAACAACACCACTAAAACCCGGCAAGTAACCCAGGCAAGTAACTGACTTCATCGTTTCTTGGCTTCTTGGATAAGATCCGACGCCAATAAACTTGGCATTGGTTTTAAAATCAATGCCGAGTTTATCGATGTCGGTTTCCCTTACTGCCATACAGTGGTCACAAAAACCAATGCGCACGTTAAGAAAGCCTGGTGCCCCCCTCTCCTCCTGCCCCCCCTGAGGCATGGCATAGCACAGGTCAAATCTCTAAGGGGCTTGACAAAGTTCCTCATGAGAGGCTTCTAGGAAAAGTAAAAAGTCATGGATAGGTGGCAATGTCCTTTCATGGATTACAAACTGGCTAAAAGACATGAAACAGAAAGTAGGATTAAATGGACAATTTTCTCAGTGGAAGGGAGTGGGCAGTGGAGTGCCTCAGGGATCTGTATTGGGACCTGTACTTTTCAATATATTAATAAATGATCTGGAAAGGAATATGATGAGTGAGGTAATCAAATTTGCAGATAATACAATATTTAAAAAAGGCTCCAGGGGCGATCCGGGTAACTATAGACCAGTGAACCTGACTTCAGTGCCGAGAAAAATAGTGGAAACTATTCTCAAGATCAAAATCGTAGAGCATACAGAAAGACATGATTTAATGGGACACAGTCAACATGGATTTACCCAAGGGAAGTCTTGCCTAACAAATCTGCTTCATTTTTTTGAGGGGGTTAATAAACATGTGGATAAAGGTGAACCGGTAGATGTAGTGTATTTGGATTTTCAGAAGGCATTTGACAAAGTTCCTCATGAGAGGTTTCTACGAAAACTAAAAAGTCATGGGATAGGAGGCGATGTCCTTTCGTGGATTACAAACTGGTTAAAAGACAAGAAACAGAGAGTAGGATTAAATGGTCAATTTTCTCAGTGGAAAAGGGTAAATAGTGGAGTGCCTCAGGGATCTGTACTTGGATCGGTGCTTTTCAATATTTATATAAATGATCTGGAAAGGAATATGACGAGTGAGGTTATCAAATTTGCGGATGATAAAAAATTATTCAGAGTAGTTAAATCACAAGCAGACATTACAGGAGGATCTTGCAAGACTGGAAGATTGGGCATCCAAATGGCAGATGAAATTTAATGTGGAAAAGTGCAAGGTGTTGCATATAGGGAAAAATAACCCTTGCTGTAGTTACACGATGTTTGGTTCCATATTAGGAGCTACCACCCAGGATAAAGATCTAGGCATCATAGTTGATAATACTTTAAAATTGTCGGCTCAATGTGCTGCAGCAGTTAAAAAAGCAAATAGAATGTTAAGAATTATTAGGAAGGGAATGGTTAATAGAACGGAAAATGTCATAATGCCTCTGTATCGCTCCATGATGAGACCGCACCTTGAATACTGTGTACAATTCTGGTCGCCGCATCTCAAAAAAGATATAGTTGCAATGGAGAAGGTACAGAGAAGGGCAAACAAAATGATAAAGGGGATGGAGCAGCTCCCCTATGAGGAAAGGCTGAAGAGGTTAGGGCTGTTCTGCTTGGAGAAGAGACAGCTGAGGGGGGGATATGATAGAGGTCCTTAAGATCATGAGAGATCTTGAACAAGTAGATGTGACTCGGTTATTTACACTTTCGAATAATAGAAGGACTAGGGGGCATTCCATGAAGTTTGCAAGTAGCACATTTAAGACTAATCGGAGAAAATTCTTTTTCACTCAACGCACAATAAAGCTCTGGAATTTGTTGCCAGAGGATGTGGTTAGTACAGTTAGTGTAGCTGGGTTCAAAAAAGGTTTGGATAAGTTCTTGGAGGAGAAGTCCATTAAAGGCTATTAATCAATTTTACTTAGGGAATAGCCACTGCGATTAATTGCATCAGTAGCATGGGTTCTTCTTAGTGTTTGGGTAATTGTCAGGTTCTTGTGGCCTGGTTTTGGCCTCTGTTGGAAACAGGATGCTGGGCTTGATGGATCCTTGGTCTGACCCAGCATGGCAAATTCTTATGTTCTTATGTTCTTATTCAGAATAGTTAAATCACAAGTGGATTGTGATAAATTGCAGGAAGACCTTTTGAGACTGGAAAACTGGGCATCCAAATGGCAGATGAAATTTATTGTGGATAAGTGCAAGGTGATGCATATAGGGAAAAATAACCCATGCTGTAGTTACACAATGTTAGGTTCCATATTAGGAGCTACCACCCAAGAAAGAGATGACATCATCAGTTCACTGTGCTGCGGCAGGCAAAAAAGCAAACAGAATGTTAGGAATTATTAGAAAGGGACTGGTGAATAAAGCAGAAAATGTCATAATGCCTCTGTATCGCTCCATGGTGAGTCCGCACCTTGAATAGTGTACAATTCTGGTCACCGCATCTCAAAAAAGATATAGTTGCGATGGAGAAGGTACAGAGAAGGGCGACCAAATTGGTAAAGGGGATGCAACAGCTTCCCTATGAGGATAGACTAAAGAGGTTAGGACTGTTCAGCCTGGAGAAGAGACAGCTGAGGGGGGATATGATAGAGGTGTTTAAAATTATGAGAGATGAAGAACGGGTAAATGTGAATCGGTTATTTACTCTTTAGGATAATAGAAGGACTAGGGGGCACTCTATGAAGTTACCATGAGGCACATTTTTCTCAATGCACAATTAAACTCTAGAATTTGTTGCCAGGGGGATGTAGTTAGTGCAGTTAGAGTAGCTGGTTTAAAATAGGATTGGATAAGTTCTTGGAGGAGAAGTTCATTACCTGCTATTAATTAAGTTGACTTAGAAAATAGCCACAGCTATTATTAGCAACAGTAACATGGGATAGACTTAGTTTTTGGAAACAGAATGCTGGGCTTGATGGACCCTTGGTCTGACCCAGTATGGCATGTTCTTATGTTCTTATCACCTGGAAGCCCAGATGTCCGGTTGGCATGCTTGCAGTTCAGCCACAGACTGCAGGGTCAAGCGGTCTGAGTGATGTCAGACAATGCAATGACAGTGGCCTTCATCAATCAACAGGGAGGAGCCAAGAGCCAGCAAGCGTTGCAGGAAATAGACAAACTTATGGAATAGGTAGAAGGACATCTACAGATGATCTCGGCCTCTCACATTGCAGGAAAAGACAACATAAGAGCAGAAGGTGCTTTTATTCCATTTGAAGATACAGTTTTTAACTATGGATTTCAATTTGACTCTGCTATGACTTGTGTGTAGCTCACATTCAATTGCTTCTATATAATGGTTTTTAAAAGTTTTGGCTCCCAAGATATTTACACTATTTGTTACCTTGAACTGATTTTAGGATTGTTATTCAGGCAATTCTTTTAACTGCTGTTGATTATAGTAATGCTATCCTCATTGGCCTTCCAAAATATTAGATTAAAGCTATTCAGCTGCTTCAGAATACTGTGGCCCAATTTACTATATGTGGCAAAAAGTGAGACCATATAACCACTATAATTATTCAATTATATTGGTTGCCTGTAGCTCAACGTATCAAACGTGTTATTTACACTTGTTTTTATTGCAGTTAAAGGTGATAGTCCATCATACTTAGCCCATTTGATATCAACATATCGGACCACCAAATCTCTGTGGGCCATGAAAATGTTGCAGTTAGAAGTACCTTCTTTGAAATCTATACATCTAGTTGAAATATGTTCCTGTACCTTCTCTTATACTGGGCCGTGTATTATGAAATGCTTTGCCCATCCAATTACTTTTCATTTCTTTTTTTTTAATAATTTTATCTTTATTGCATTTTAAATGTTTACACACTTTTAGCAAGGAAAAACAAATGTTACAGTGCAATAATCACCAAAATATTATTCACAAATACAAAAATCTGCCAACATTGCTTACATGTAATATGGGGAGAAAGGAAAAAATAACATTCATAATTACTTACAACAAATACTTAGAGAGAGGAGTTAATCAGTTTTTCACATTTGACCTTATTCTAAATATATCTAAACTTTATTCTCACTTAAACTAGATTTGTCTTTCAAGAATGTTTCCAGGTGCAATGGATCAGAAAAAATATTTTTTTTTGCTTGAAAAGTAATATGGCACAATCAGGAACATTTGAGGAAAAAAGTTGCACCAATAGCCATAACTTTACTCTTCAAAGCAAGACATTGTCTCCTTCTTGCCTGTGTTGCTTTGGAGACATCAGGAAACAGAGCGCCACCCTGCCAGGAGATTTAAAGAGCCAGCAACCACTCCCCACTCACTCTCCTCAGAACTCCTCCAGCTGTCTCAGTAGGGGATGGTTACGTTGTTTAAACAGCAAATGCTGATGTTCTGCCCTTCAATCTGTGCTGTCTTTGCAGGGTAAAGGGAGGGCCCAGACTCCTCTCTCCTCCGGAACTCCCCTACTTCTCATTTCTAATATAAAAATGTTTCATAAGCAGCTGAATGTTTCATAAGCAGCCTACTATTTCAGGAAGCATATACAGATGAGATGAATTAAATTTGTTTTATAATTAGTTAAATTTTAGATAGCTGTTTGATTATATTATTTTTGTCTTTTTTTGTCTTGTTTATTCTATTTTATTACAATTTTGTTATTTACAATTTTTATGTAGTACTGTACACTGCTTAGAATGATTTATTTATTACAATTTGGTTTATAAATGTTTTAATAAATAAATAACTTAAACAAATTAATAAAAAGAATATTTCAAACAGCTGCATCTTTGAATTGTATTCAGAAACAAACAATGGATGTGAGTGGGTCATAAATGCTTTTAAGTAAATAAATAAATAAATAAATAGCATAACATCCAATAATTATAAATTCATATAGAACTTTGTAAATATTTCCCAAACCCCAATTAAATATTTCAAAACAGCAGAGCCAGATACATCAAACAATACCCAATAATTAAACTAATAAGGTTAAAAAAAATGTCCCTTCCCCATACTTGGGAATTTTTGATTTCCAGTCATCCTGATATTGTCATAGATTAGTGGGTTAGAGTGGCACAGAGATTCTCTGCTATATCTAATCTACATATACTTAATTACACACATGCATATGATCTTTCTCTCTTCCACACAAATACATGCTCTTTCATGCTCTCATACACACACCTCTCTTTCTCTCACATGTTCTCACACATGTGCTCTCCCTTTCTCACACACAAATATAGTCTCTCTCATATAAAATCTCTCACACACTTTTTCTTTTTCTCTGACATGCTCTCTTTCACACATGTTCTCATTCTTACACACATGCTCTCTCTCTTATATGATCACACACACACAGACATGTATGCTCTCTCTTTTAAACACACACTTGGTCTCTCTCTCACATGAAATATCTCACATACTTGTTTTCTTTATTTCTGAGATGCTCTCACATACACATGCTCTCTCTCATATGTTATCTCTCTCACACAAACTCAAGTTCTCACATGCTTTTTACATACACACATATACACATTCTATCTCACCCTCTCACATGTTCATTCACACTTACAAATGCTCTCTTACATTCCCACTCGCACACACACACACACACACACACACATTCTTTCTCACATGCTCTTTCACATGCACACATGCTCTATCTCTCTCACATGCTCACTCACTTACATACATGGGATGCCTCTTCTCTCTCTTGTTTGTGTGGTAGATGCTGCTCCTCCTCTTTTTAGCCACATGGGCCCATCCAATATTGCTCTTGATGACTGGGTTTTTCTTCTAGCTCCACCAGGCTGATGCTGATGTCTCCTGCTTCTTCCAGCTGCGGTGACTGTGCATCCTTCTTCCCATTCATGTGGGCCTATGGAACACAACTTCCTCTTCTGGCACATATGAACAGTATAAAGGAGGCACAATTACTATGGTCCTTAGTTTTGCTCTGCTGTATGAAGTCCATATCCAAGCAGGGATGTTGGAAGAACTAGATGGCTACTTCCAAACATGTAGCACTCTAGGCAGGCACCTAGTCTGCCTAGTGTTTCTATTGGCCCTGGAAGCAAATCTGCCAATTCATAAGAGCATAAGAACATAAGACTTCCCATATTGGGTCAGACCAAGCGTCCAACAAGCCCAGTATCCTGTTTTCAACAGTGGCCAAGCCAGATCACAAGAACCTGGCAGGTTCCCAAGGGGTAGATAGATTCCAAGTTGCTTATTTCAAGGATAAGCAGTGGATTTCTGCAACTTAATAATTGTTAATGGACTTTTCCTCCAGGAACTTGTCCAAACCTTTCTCAAACACAGCTATACTAATAGCTTTCACCACATCCTCTGGCAACAAATTATTGAGCTTAATTATGCGTTGAGTAAAGAAATATTTTCTCTTATTAGTTTTAAATGTATTACCCAGTAACTTCATTGTGTGTTCCCAGGTCTTTGTAATTTTCAAAAGAGTAAACAACTGATAAACATTTACTTGTTCCATTCCACTCATTATTTTATAGACCTCTATCATAACATTCATTGTTGGTGATGGTATTGAATACTGGATATGTTAACTTGAATAAAGACATTTACAAAAAAAGCTTAAATTAGACTTTCTCTATAAGTTCAGTATAAATATTAGTTGATCTCTTATGTTAGCAAAGATTTCTATTTGTCTCTTAATCTATCCATTGAATGCTGTGAAGTAGGCTTACATTTGTACAGCAGAGCACAGTTTATTATGGCAGTATCATGCTTGAAGCCTAAGAGAGTGATCTTGGCTTCTTTGTGGTGAAATCATGGTGAGAGCACGCTCAGCTGACTTCCTTAACAGAATCCCAAGTTGATGAATTCAGGAGAGTGACTCTGCTTTTTGGTAAGAGTGATAATGAAGATCATGAATATTGTAAGGAAGCTGATAAAATGATATGTGATTCTGGCCAGGGCCACAATAAAAAGTTGTGTAAATAGCATTTTTCATGTGTTTCCTGAGTTGTGCACGCAGGTTCTCTAATCTGCTTTTTTTTTTTTTGTTCAAAAGTTTTTATTGAGTTTAACCAATCATAACAGGATAAACATAACAGAGTTAACATGTTATCATGAATCATACATTGGTTCTGTATAATCTTCCATGACTTTAATTTTCCCCCTGTTCCCATCCTCCTCCCATCCCCCCCCCCCCGTACTTTTCCAACCACCCCCCTAAATGCATACTCTTAAAATGGATTCAATAGGACTCTCCGAAGATGGACGTATAGCATTCCAAGATGTTCAATCTCTTACAATTGGATTACCCTACATGGCTTCTCTCTATACCCCGCAAGAAAGGGGCATTTGCCAACATCTGGAACCCATTTGTACAACATCTTCCAAAAGAATGGATGGGCACATTTCAAGAAGTCTCGTGTTAAGTTGATAAAAACGAACTAGAGCTTTGTCTACTTTACTGCTATGTTTCACAGTCATAGGAGCGGATTTTAAAAGGCGCGCAAATAGCCTACTTTTGTTTGCGCTCCAGGCGCAAACAAAAGTACGCTGGATTTTAGTAGATACGCGCGGAGCCGCGCGTATCTGCTAAAAACCTGGATCGGCGCGCGCAAGGCTATCGATTTTGTATAGCCGGCGCGCGCCGAGCCGCGCAGCCTACCCCATTCCCTCCAAGGCCGCTCCGAAATCGGAGCAGCCTTGGAGGGAACTTTCCTTTGCCCTCCCCTCACCTTCCCCTCCCTTCCCCTACCTAACCCACCCACCCGGCCCTGTCTAAAACCCCCCCTTACCTTTGTCGGGGGATTTACGCCTCCCGGAGGGAGGCGTAAATCCCCGCGCGCGAGCGGGCCTCCTGCGCGCCGGGCCGCGACCTGGGGGCGGGTACGGAGGGCGGGGCCACGCCCCGGACCGCCCCGGGCCGTAGCCACGCCCCCGTACCCGCCCCCAAAACGCTGCTGACACGCCCCCGAAACGCCGCGACGACCGGGCCCGCCCCCCGACACGCCCCCGACACGCCCCCCTCAGAGAACCCCGGGACTTACGCGAGTCCCGGGGCTCTGCGCGCGCCGGGAGGCCTATGTAAAATAGGCTTCCCGGCGAGCAGGGCTCTGAAAATCCGCCCCATAATGTCTACCTGCATGAGTGTACTCGTTCCAATCCACTCAGTATTTTATAGACCTCTATCATGTCTCACCTCAGCTGCCTCTTCTCCAAGCTGAAGAGTCCCAACCTCTTTAGCCTTTCTTCATAAGGGAATTGTTTCATCCCCTTTATCATCTTGGTCACCTTTCTCTGTTCCTTTTCTAATTCTGCTATATCTTTCTTGAGATGAGGTGACCAGATCTGAACACAATATTCAAGATGAGATGCATCATGGAGTAATACAAAGGCATTATGATATTCTCTGTTTTATTCTCTATTCCTTTCCTAATAATCTCTAGAATTCTAGTTTTTTTCTTGTCTGCTGCTGCACACTGAGCAGAAGATTTCAATGTAATTTCAATGATGACACCTAGATCCTTTTCCTGAGTGGTGACTCCTAAGGTGGAACCTTGCATTTTGTAGCTATAATTTGGGTTACTCTTCCCTAAGTGCATCACTTTGCACTTCTCTACATTCAATTTAATTTGTCATTTGCTTGCACAGGCTCCCAGTTTTGCAATGTACTCTTGCAATTTCTCACAATCCTCTTGTGATTTAACAACTTTGAATAATTTTGTGTCATCGGCAATTTTGATCACTTCACTTACTGTTCCCATTTCCAGGTCATTTATAAATATATTAAAAAGCATTAGTCCCAAAGCAGATCCCAGGGGCACTCCACTATTCACCTTTTCCATTGGGAAAATATACCATTTAGCCCTACACTACATTTTATATCTTTTAACCAGTTGGCAATCCACAAAAGTACAATGCCACCTATCCCATGACATTCTAATTTCCCAAGAAATCTCTCATGAGGGACTTTGTCGAATGCTTTCTGGGAATCCAGATACACTATATCAACTGACTCATCTTTAGCCACATGTTTATTTACACCTTCAAAAAAATGTAGCAAATTTGTGAGGCAAGACTTCCCTTGGCTAAATCCATGTTGGTTTTATCCCATTAAACTATGCTTATCTATATGTTCAACAATTTTGTTCTTTATGATAGTTTCTACCATTTTGCCTGGCACAGACGTCAGACTCACAGGTCTATAATTTTCTGAATCAACCCTTGATCCATTTTTAAAACATGGTGAACAATGGCAACCTTCCAGTCTTCAGATACTATAGATGGTGTTATTGATAGTTTACAAATTTCCAATAGCAGGTCCACAATTTCATTTCTCAGTTTTTTTCAGCACTCTGGGATGTATACCATCTGGTCCAGGAGATTTACAAGTTTGGAAATTTGCCCTAGTACATCTTGCAGGTTCATTGAGATTTGTTTCAGTTCCTCTGAATCATCACCTTTGAATATCATTTCTTACATGGGTATATCTCTTACATCTTCCTCAGTGAATACTGAAGCAAAGAATTAATTTAAGCTCTCTGCTATAGCTTTGTCATTCCTAAGTGCTTCTTTTACCCCTTGATCATGTAATAGTCCAACTGACTCCCTTGCAGGCTTTTTACCTCAAATTTACCTGAATAAGCCTATATTATGAGTTTTTGCTTCCCGGAGAAGCTTTTTTTCAAATTCTTTCTTTGTCTTCCTTATCAATGCTTTGCATCTGACTTATCAGTGCTTATGCTGTTTCCTGTTTTCTTCATTCGGATCCCTTTTCCATTTCTTGAAAAAATGTTCTTTTATATATTATAGCCTCTCCCACCTCACCTTTCAGCCATGCCAGAAGTCATTTAGACTTCTTTCCACCTTTTCTAATGTGTGGAATACATCTGTTCTGGGTTTGCAAGATGGTATTTTTAAACAACATTCATGCCTGAGCTGAAATCTTAACCCTTGCAGTTACTCCTTTTATGTTTTTTATTTCCTAACTGTTTTCCTCATTTTATTATAGTCACCTGTTTAAAAGTTAAATGCTATGGTAGTAGATTTCTTTTTTTATGTTCCTTCAGTTATTAAGTCAACTTTGGCTCCAACACTGATACCTCTTGTACCAAATCCTGTGTTCCACTAAGGACTAGATCAAAAATAGTTTCCCCTCTTGTTGGTTTTTGTACCAGCTGCTCCATGAAGCTGTCATTTATTTCATCTGGGAACTTTACTTCTCTAGAATGTCCTGATGCAACATTCACCCAGTCAATACTCGGGTAATTGAAATCACCCATTGTTACTGTGCTGCTAATTTTGTTAGCTTCCCTAATTCCTTTTAGCATTTCATTGTCTGTTATTTCATTCTAATCAGGTGGATGGGAAAACATTCCCATTACTAAATATTTTATTCCCTTTTTCACCTGGAATTCCTATCCATAAAGAATCAACATTGCATTGTGTTTCCTGCAGAAGTTTTATCCTGTTTGACTCAGTGCTTTCTTTAACATATAGTGCCACCCTTCCACCAATGTCATCCATCCTATCATTTTGATATAATTTGTACCCCAGGTCTCTGAGATGCCAATTATATCTATCTCTTCATCCAGTGCTATACACTCTAACTCTTCCATCTTATTTTTTAGACTTTGAGCATTTGTATATAGACATTAGTATGTTTCTTGTTTGTATTAACAATCTGCTCATCAGCTGACAGGGCCACAGGGTAATTTGGAATCTTTCTGTACTTTACTTAAAGGCACCTGGTCCCCTTTGGCATTTATTGCAACCTCTCTACTGGGATGCCCTATTTTCCCTGTTTTCTTAGTATCGTTCAAAGATACATCATTCCAAGCCATACACTTCTGAGAGACTATCTGCTTTCCCCCATCATCTAGTTTAAAATTAAAACTGCACTATCTCCTTTTTAAAGGTTAGTACCAACAGCCTGTTTTCCCTCTGGTTAAGGTGGAGTCCTTCCTTTCGGAAAAGCCCCCCATTCCCCAAAATGAAGCCCAGTTCCTAACAAATCTAAAACTCTCCTCCTTGCACCATTGTCTCATCCACACATTGAGACTTTGGAGCTCTGCCTGCCTCTAGGGTCCTGCATGTGGAACAGGGAACATTTCTGAGAATGCTACCCTGGAGGTTCTGGATTTCAGCTTCCTACCTAAACTCCTAAATATGGCTTGCAGAACCTCCCTCCTGCACTTTCCTTTGTCATTGGTACCCACATGAACCAAGACAGGTGGCTCCTCCCCAGCACTATCTAAAATCCTATGTATGTGATGCATGAGATCCGCCACCTTTGCACAAGTCAAGCAACTTACCAAGTGATCCTCATGTCCACCAGCCACCCAGCTATCAACCTTTCTAATAACTGAATCACTGACTATAACGGCCGTCCTAACCCTTTCCTGCTGGGCACGTGCCCCTGGAGACCTATCCTTGGTATGAGAGGGTACTGCATCATCTTGAGCGCAGGTCCTAGCTACAGAATTGCTTCCTCCCTCATCAGGCTGATGCTCTCCTTCCAGGTGATCTTTCTCCTCCAAAGCAGCACTGGGACTACCAGATTGGAGTGGGGCTTCTTTCCTATGTCCCTGAAGGTCTCCTTTATATACCTCTCTGTCTCTCTTGGCTTCTCCAGGTCTGCCACTCGAGCCTCCAGAGATAGGACTTATTCTCTGAGGGCTTGCAGCTCTTTGCACTTAGCGCACACAGATCACCTCTCTCCAGATGAGAGATAATCATGCATGTGGCATTCTCAGTGCAAAAGACTGGAAAGCCTCCCTCTCACTGCTGGACTTCTTCCTGCATCAGAATTTTGTTGGTTTGTTATCGATTTAAAATTTCTAAGGCAGCAGAGATGTAAAGCTAACCTAAAGTACTTTTAGTCTATGGGTTAATTTTATATGTGTCTGGCAATGATCCTCAAAACACTACAATTAATCTACCTCTTTCTTCCTAGTTACCCAGCTTATTAACTCTTGTTTTGAATTAGATTCCTTATGTATAAAATATGCAACAAATTACTCCTACCAAACCCAATTAACATGTAAAATCAAAATATATAATACCAAATAAAAACAGATAAGGTCAAGTAAACAGATAAGGTATAACACTCTAAGTGGATAGAGTGTTGTAAGGCTGCTAGGCGCATGCTTCTGGTCCTCTTCTTTTGCAAGAGATGCGGGGCCTCTGGAAGCTGGGGCTACGAAGTTCGAAACCTGGATCTCTCATTGTGACCTCTGGAGTCCTCTCCAAGGAGCAGCTGGGTAGAATATGCTAGGGATGTGAATCGGGCTTCGGACGATTGAAAATATCGGACGATATTTTCAAAATCGTCAGAAATCGGGGGCTCCCCCAAAACGATAGGAAAACCCCATGATATTGATCATGGGGGTTCTCTTATCATTTTGGGGGAGGGCGGGAAAAATGGCACACAAAAATAACCCCTAAACCCACCCCGACCCTTTAAAACTAATCCCTTAGTTTCCCCCACCCTCCTGACCCCCCAACAAACTTTTTACAGGTACCTGGTGGTCCAGTGGGGGTCCCTAGAGTGATCTCCCACTCCCGGGCCGTCAGCTGCCACTAATCAAAATGGCGCCGATGGCCCTTTGTCCTTAGCATGGGACAGGGTATCAGTGCCATTGGCCGGACCCTGCCACATGGTAGGAGCACTGGATGACCGGCGCCATCTTGTGCTCCTACCATGTGACAGGGGCTGACCAATGGCACCGGTAGCCCCTGTAACATAGTAAGGGCAAAGGCTATCGGCGCCATTTTGAATACTGGCAGCCGACGGTCCGAGTGCAGGAGGTTGCTCCCAGACCCCCGCTGGACTTTTGGCAAGTCTTGTGAGGGTCAGGAGGGTCCCCCAAGACTTGCCAAAAGCCCCTGGTGGTACAGCGGGGATCCGTGAGCGATCTCCTGCACTCGGGCCATCGGTTGCCAGTAATCAAAATGGCACCAATAGCCTTTGCCCTTACTATGTCACAGGGGCTACCGGTGCCATTGGGCAGCCCCGTCACATGGTTTGAGCACAAGATGGCTCGGGCCATCCAGTGCTCCTACCATGTGACAGGGTCCGGCCAATGGCACGGATACCCTGTCACATGGTAAGGGCAAAGGGCCATCGGCACCATTTTGATTAGTGGCAGCCGACAGCCCAGGAGCGGGAGATCGCTCCAGGGACCCCCACTGGACCACCAGGTACCTGTAAAAGGTTTTTTGGGGGGGGGGGTCAGGAGGGAGGAGGAAACTAAGGTATTAGTTTTAAAGGGTCAGGTTGGGTTTTTTGTTTATCGTCTCGGGCGCAGCCGATAAACAAAACCGCGATCGGGCCAGATGAAAAAAAACCCACATGTGAATAGGAACCGGAATCCGAACCGATTCTGGTTCCGATTAACATCTCTAGAATATGCAGATGAGCCTTCCAGTCCTCTTCTGGATTTCTTTACTGCATACCTTTTCTTCAGTTTGGCATTGATTAACTTCAAGTTTAGTCCTTACTGTCCACTATCTCCTTCAAATTAGAATTATTAACGTAAATATGGTGAAAATGAAATTTAATTTACCTGCCACAGGTGTTGTGTCCTTTCTTGGTGCTCTGCTGAGCTGCTGGAGGGCTGACCCCATTGTGGTGCTGGGGTCTAGTGGCTCAAAGAACATCTGACATGAGTTTTTTAAATTATTTTGATAAGGGCCTGGTTGTTGTTTGTGGGGACTGGAATGGGAAGTGTGCCCTGAAAAATATTTTTAAAAAGTTCGGGATGCAGGTCCAATGATTTTGTAAAATATTGTGAGGCCCTGGAGCAGCAGAATGAAGCTGCCTATGGCAGCCTCAGGCCGCTCTAAAATTGAAAGCAGCGGTCTGCCATGCCATTGCTGGGGCCGAGGGAGCTGGAGAAAGGCTGCTGCAGGAGCCTGGGGAACTCCTGGCACAAGGAGGAGGTGGTTCTTATGCAAGGGAGCCAGAGTGAGTGGTGTATGAGGCTTCTATGACTGCTGCAGGTCTTCCACTGCTGCAGCAGCCAGCAAAGATTTTTCTTTAAAAACGAAAGCTGCTTTGCTGCATGGCTGGACAGTCAAGGCAGCAGCAGCCTTGGGGAAGCTACTGCTGCATGTTTAGTGTGGTAATCATGGCATCAGGGGTCCTAGGCAAGCCCCCAGCATGACACTGCGAGCAGACCAGATCCCGTTGACATCATTAGTGATGTCAGTGGGCACCAACAGGGCTGCCAGAGGTTCTTTTGAAAGCAAAAGAAAGAGGAAATACGAAAATTTAAAATAATTTTAAAAAGTAGCGCTTTAGGTGGGTATCCTATGGAGAAGTTTCCACCTGAGTTTCAACCCCTTGGAAGCACCTAGACACACCCGGCACTATGGCTAGAAACCCACCCTTAAAACTCATTAAATTTAATAAAATGATATACTTTGCTTTGGTGGTTATGTAAGAAGGGATAAAGGTTTAAGGATAAAGCAATTTTTTGGCCAAAATATGTGATTTTTGAGCAGATATTTGACCCATTGTGCACAGAGCCCTTTCAAGTAAATTAAAATGAATGGAATGCCTCAGGAAGGTGGGAAAGCTGTTGAGAAGACCAGAGGAGGAGCTGAGGGTCCCTGTTTTGTGTTTATTTACAGAAAAAAAATATTCAAATTTGGAAGTTTGGGAGAGAGGATGTTTCCAAGGAATGTTTGTGGGATTTTAGTGACAGTGGGGAGCTCCTGTGGAATGTGTGAATGAAAGAACATAAGAACATGCCATACTGGGTCAGACCAAGGGTCCGTCAAGCCCAGCATCCTGTTTCCAACAGTGGCCAATCCAGGCCATAAGAACCTGGCAAGTACCCAAAAACTAAGTCTATCCCATGCTACTGTTCCTAGTAATTGCAGTGTCTATTTTCTAAGTCAACTATTAATAGCAGGTAATGGACTTCTCCTCCAAGAACTTATCCAATCCTTTTTTAAACCCAGCTACATTAACTGCACTAACCACATCCTCTGGCAACAAATTCCAGAGTTTAATTGTGCGTTGAGTGAAAAAGAACTTTCTCTGATTAGTTTTAAATGTGCCACATGCTAACTTCATGGAGTGCCCCCTAATCTTTCTACTATCCGAAAAAGTAAACAACTGATTCACATTTACCCGTTCTAGACCTCTCATGATTTTAAACACCTCTATCATATCCCCCCTCAGCCGTCTCTTCTCCAAGCTGAAAAGTCCTAACCTCTTTAGTCTTTCCTCTTATGGGAGCTTTTCCATTCCCTTAATCATTTTGGTTACCCTTCTCTTTACCTTCTCCATCGCAACTATATATTTTTTGAGATGCGGCGACCAGAATTGACTTTGGCATGATTTAGGGTGTTTGGGATTTTATATTTTATTTTATGGTTTATTCATATTTATTTTCAATTTTAATGCTGATTCCAATAAATACATGCAGTCTGACATCTAGTTGGACATGGCAACTGGTAACTATGGAAGCCATTTCCTAGGCATTAACAAGACAAAGAAATGCTTGTCCCAAGCTCAGCTGTGATGGGGGTTTGAGTACTTATACTTTTTATAAGTGAAAGCATCATAATTTTCTACTATTTAATGAAATTTGACAGAAATATTAATAATATCAAAAATGTATTTGATATTCCCATACATAGGCTAGAAGGTTTAAGCATGTGTTGTAGTTTATAAGAGACACAAATGAGGATAATAGAGAAGTGCAGCGGTAAAACGATTCTGTTCAGGCTTCGTTTTTAGCCTGCCGTAGGAAATTTCATTTTTCCCACAGCTCGGGATTTTTTTTTTTCAGGGAAAAACGAATGCACATCCCTAGAGGATAATACTATTTGCACTGATGGCATCATTGAATGCAGGGATTTCACTAACCTTCAGCTAGAAGTATCAATTGAAGCTGCGCTGAAATTCAGGAGAGAAACTGTGATGCTCTGGCTTACTCTCAGGCCTGATTTAAGTAAAAAATCACCAATTAATAGTGAGGGAACACTATTCATAGTATGTGTATGGCTGTTATATATCTTAAGTATTAGAAATCCTGAAAAAGGTAAGCAAAGGTGATAGTTGGTTAATTGTAATTTGTTGCTGATACGCATTCTTATAATCACCTCTAGCAGTCAGATGTGTGAAAGACTATTGGAGTGAAAACTTTTAAACCAAGTGCATTACTATATAACTGCAGTCAATACTGAAATTTCCAGTTCCTTCATAGAAGGACATAAGCCTCAGAACTGTTATTGGTAAATGGCTTATTTGAAGGGGCTATATCACTGGCTATTGAAGTTCAAATTTGAAATATAAAATACAACTCGAGCATGAGAAGCCAAAGTGTATAAATAGAGTGCTATCTTGTATACTAAAAAAGTGCACTCTGAATCCTATGATGAATTAAGGGATAAATTACATAAAACCCAAGAGCTGAAGTACTATAACTTGAGACAAAGAAAATAACTCTAAGTACTTGAAAGGAAAAAGTATTGAACTCCTTAAAGGCAGTAATTAATATCAGGAGGTCAAGTGACCCTGTTGAATCCACACTGATTTAAAGAATTGGAAGAACAGTAAAAAAAAGTGACAGGTGTACTAATAACTTCTTATTCTTGACAAAGCTGTTCACTTTCTTTTTAAAGTGCTCCTGGAAAAGTTGACAAAATAGATGCTTCTGTCCTGTCCTCTATGAAATAATTTTCACACATCTCAAACTGAGTCCTATTTTTTTTTTTTTTTTTTATAAATTGTCAGTAAATTATTTTGTTTCTTGCTTAGAATCTACAGACCCATGTACCTAAAACTCCTGTTGGGTGCAGGGCACAATACAGGTGCTCAAACGAACTTCGACTGGGAGTTGTTGGGGGGGTGAGTCAGAGGAGAAGGTGATTTAATTAGAGAAAATAGGGCTGAAGGGGAGGATATGGGGGTGGGGAGAGTGAACAGGGAAATGGCTAAGGACAGCCCATGCTCCTTATGAGCAAGACCATGGCCAGGTAGACCTCCTTTGCCTTTGTTGACCATCCCACAGTCGTTTTTCTCTTACCAGCAGCTTTACAGATCTAGACGGCCATAGTCATGCTCAAATAAGTCTCCAGTTGCTACTCAATCGTAAGGTGAGACCCAAAAGTATTTTTTTTAAAAGTGTCCAGCATGAGTTTTGTGATCCTGGGGGGCAGTTATGAGGTAATAAGGCTGGTCAAGGTTCAGTAGGGGATCACATGGTTATAGCAATCGAGGTAGGCATAAGGGCATAGAACACAAACATCTGGCAAGTGTTCATGATCATGGGGGCCACCTGCGAGGCAATACTGCTTGAGGAGGTAGAGCTGTCATCACATGGTTCCAATGACTGGGGTAAGCATCCAGCAAGAGTTGCGATTGCATGAGGTCAGCTGTAATGGATGAGCAGGCAAGAAAGCTGGTGGCCAGTGCAGGCCACAGAATAAAAATAATAATAATAACAACAACAACTACAAAATCTGGTCTGTGCAGGCAGAGCTTGTGGCCTAAGGAACAATGCGAATGGTGTGCCAAGAGGCAATGCGAGTGGTGTGCCTAGATGGTAGATATGCCGTAGCTAGATTAGGGTCATATAATCCATGGTGGGTGGAGGAGAAGCACCCATCGCAGCAAGTGGTAGCATGTATCTGACACAGTAAATTATAGTGTCAGACCAAGCCATGAGATTTCGCCGAATTAGGAAGGGAGGGATACATTGGCAGAGCCACTAGCACATCAGCAAATTTGGTTCTTCTTGCAAGCCTGTGAAGAAAAGAGAGGCTGAACAGAGCCCATATGTATATATGAGCTCTGCCCTTAGCTAATATACACATATCAATCAATCAATCAATCAATCAATCTATCTATCTATCTATCTATCTAGATATATATATATAAGTTAGGCCCGGAGCAAACATATGGTTGAGAGAAACTTGTTTGGGCCCCGAGTGCTAAAATATTTAGAGTAGCCATTTTGGGGAAGGGAGAATGGCACAGCCATACAGATGCCCCAGTCTGATGACATTAAGGTAGCCAGCGGCCATCTTTGGCAGGGCATAGAACAAAACAAAACAAAAAAAAAATCAGCCACAGATCCAGAGGTAGGCAGTTTTATTACAAAGGCAGAGGGTAATCCATTGAGATAAGATAACATGATGGTGGATACACACATGAACAGGCTAAGTTTAATTAGTGATCAAAATAATTAGTGATCATAATAATAAAAAAAAGAAGCATTACACAACAAGCACTATACAAAAGGAGTGAGGGGCAGGTTCATAGGGGTTAGGCGCCAGCTACATCAAGTCAGGCATAGTCTATTTAGAAAAATTAAAAATAAACAGTTTTATGTATACAAATTTATTTGCTCACTTTCCTCCGCAGTACTTTTTTGCAGGGATTTGAACTTACACAATGGCCTCCAGGAATAGCTTCAGAACACGGAGTTCTGAGAGTGACAAGTCCAAAATGATGGGCAAGAAGCTGAAGCTAGCCAACAGGCAGTGAGCAGCAGGGAGAGCCTCCCAGCCAGGCATGTCAGTGCATGGTTCAAAGGGCCAACAGAACACAAGCAATGCAGCCAAGAACTAGCAAGAGGTCTTTCAGATCATGAGAGGTCTTGAACGAGTAGATGTGACTTGGTTATTTACACTTTCGAATAATAGAAGGACTAGGGGGCATTCCATGAAGTTAGCAAGTAGCACATTTAAGACTAATCAGAGAAAAATCTTTTTCACTCAACGCACAATAAAGCTCTGGAATTTGTTGCCAGAGGATGTGGTTAGTGCAGTTAGTGTAGCTGGGTTCAAAAAAGGTTTGGATAAGTTCTTGTGGAGAAGTCCATTAATGGCTATTAATCAAGTTTACTTAGGGAATAGCCACTGCTATTAATTGCATCATTAGCATGGGATCTTCTTAGTGTTTGAATAATTGCCAGGTTCTTGTGGTCTGCTTTGGCCTCTGTTGGAAACAGGATGCTGGGCTTGATGGACCCTTGGTCTGACCCAGCATGGCAAT
The DNA here is from genome assembly GCF_901001135.1 of Rhinatrema bivittatum. Classification (NCBI taxonomy): domain Eukaryota; kingdom Metazoa; phylum Chordata; class Amphibia; order Gymnophiona; family Rhinatrematidae; genus Rhinatrema; species Rhinatrema bivittatum. The sequence goes on from NC_042616.1 coordinate 466,530,274, forward strand.
TTCTTATGTTCTTATGTTCTTAAGAGTCGGAAGACTTGATGCTTGAACTTCGTTGGCAGGTTCAAGAGCATGGGACAGAGTGGCTCAGACAGTGCATGATGCGAAAGCATGCCAGGTCCCAGTAGAAAGACTCAAAGGCATAGCATCAGCGCAACAGCAGTCACAATGAACCTCGAGCCATTCCAAGATGCCATGTCAGCCAAGCAAATTGTCAACCCTGCGAGTATAAAAGAGGAGTTGGGTAAGTGTAAGGCACCAGCTGAAGATATGTTGCTGCCAATTTCTTAGGAGTCCTGCTCTGATGCCAGTGACAGTAATGAAGTGGTAGCCTTACCTACAGTCATGCAGCATGCACTAAAAGCATTCAAAGGTAAGAGGACAATGAACAAGGGTAATTCAATTTCTTCAGTTTGGGGGCATAGCCTGCACAGCACTGCCAAACGACAGAGGACTACGAGATATATTGCGCATACTTCAAAAACTTCAGTCCCTTTGTACACTGAATTTCCAAGCAGACATCAAAAGGTGGGAACATTGTGCACTACCTCAACAACTTTCTTTTCATTGTGATGGATGCCAGGGACTAGGTATTCAGGCTCCCAAAGGATAAAATAGTCAAGTTAGAGGCAATGAAATAAGATATACTGGGCAAAAGGAAGGCCACACTGGGACAGTTCCAGTCCCTGATCACCAAGAGGCTAGGGATGGCAAGTGCCAGTGTTACTAAGAAACATGATCACATACAAGTAAAAGAGATAGTCAGGCAAGACCTCAAGATGCGGCATAAGTTCTTCCTAACTTTCAATGGCATAGGAATCTGGTCCAGTCCACCCAGTTCAACAATGAATGGAGCTATACACAGATACCTTGGGGTGATGGGTTTTGGTATCTACTTCAGAGTGTCATAGTGTTCCAAAGTATGGCCAGACCAATGGCATAGAGAGAGGTCACAAAAGCTATAACATTCCTGGAACTATTCCCCATAGTGGTGGCCCTACACATATGGGGAGAGCAACTTTGCAATGCAAGCATAGATTTTTAGTCCGACAACTTGGCATTTGTCGGGTCCATCAACAGGCTATCAGTTAAAAATGAAAATAGGGTTGCACTGCTAAGGGATTTAGTGCTTAAATGCCTGCAACACAACATTACTTTTCTCGCTGCACATGTCCCAAGAATTGAAAATATCACTTCTAACTTTCTTTCCCATCTCACATAGGCAATTTTCAGGTCACTCGCCCTGGAGGCAGGTGCAAGAGGTACCCCGGTCCCAGAAGAGGTATAGAGATTTGGCTCACCGAAGTGTGACAATTAATTTTGGATTCCTTATCTGACAATACAAAGAAGAGTTACTAAAATACCATAGTGGACCTCAAGTCATTTCCGAACCAGGAAGGTTCCTGCCTCACATGCCCAGTCAACGGGCACACACTGGTGCAATTTTTGTTAAAGTGCAAGAGCAATGGCATAGCCAGATCCACCATGGCCACACGTTTGGCAGATATAGTCTTCTTCTCTAAAGTACTGGAATACCAGAACCAGCTGAACTTTTTGCCAAAAACACAATAATGAAAGGCTGGTCCCATAGCACTGGCAGGCAACAGAACAAAATGTGACTCATCACACATGAAATCTTACAGCAGATAATTCAGGTACTGAGAGAGCTTTGAAACTTGCCTGATTAGCTGTGCTTTTTCTTTGGCCTTCTTTGCAGCTATGAGGACCAGCAAGCTGCTAGACTCTGTGTCTATTATGAGTTGTGCTTCCAGCTTCCATGCAAGCGATGTGTTCCCGGCATGCAACAGTTTAATGATAAAGTAAGCATGAAGTTTAAGATATTGTTCTTGTTCTGACTAACAAAGGTGAATTAAATTGCAAAGGGGAGAACCCCTGTTCACTCTCTGTTTGAAGTAAAGGCAAATGGTGACATGTGAATTACTTGGCAGTACCTTTGTTGGTTGAGACAGAGAGGGGCCAATGCAAATACTAGAGATGTGCAGCAGGAAAGTATTCGTTGGATTCGGGATATGTATTCGTCGGGGCCCAGATATGTTGCATTTGGTCAAGGGGGGGAAAGCCCAATCTGTTAATACGTTGAATTCGGCATTTGTTCCCTTTAAATTTAATTAACTACAATCCCCCACCCTCCTGACCCCCCCCCCCAAGACTTGCCTAAAGTCCCTGGTGGTTCAGCAGGGGTCCTGGATCATCTCCTGTACTCGCGCCGTCGGCTGCCGGTATTCAAAATGGCGCCGATAGCCTTTGACCTTACTATGTCACAGGGGCTACCGGTGCCATTGGTCGGCCCCTGTCACATGGTAGGAGCAATGGATGGCCGGCACCATCTTGTACTCCTACCATGTGACAGGGGCCGACCCATGGTACCAGTAGCCCCTGTGGCATAGTAAGGGCAAAGACTATCGGTGCCATTTTGAATACCGGCAGCCAACAGCGCGAGTGCAGGAGATCGATCCAGGACCCCTGCTGGACCACCAGAGACTTTAGGAAAGTCTTGGGGGGGTCAGGAGCGTGGGGGGTTTATTCATTCATGATTCGTTGCATTTGTGGGGGTTCGCCATACGTTTCACGAACCCACGAATGCAACGAATAGGGACCTATACGTTACGGATTGAGCATTCTTTCACAACAAATGCACATCCCTAGCAAATGCTTTCCTTTGAAGCCTACAGAAGTCCTTCTCACCTATACAAATGTTTAATTACCCTCTGGCTCCACTACAAAAGGGGGGGGGGGAGAGGGAATGCCATGGCTGGAAGCCAGTAGTATTATCCCCTGAACTGCAGTGACACCAAGTGGACCTGGCTTCAATTGCTAGGATTAAATGGATATTTCCACAGAAGGAAAATTTTGAGTTGAATGGACCTATGGCAGTTCTTGGAATCAGAACTTGGGGTGTAATCCCGAACCAGAGCCAATGAGGAGCAGGGGATCGATTGCTAATGAACTTTTAAAAGAAAGGTTGTCTTTTTTGTACAGTCAGACAGGCAAAGTGAGGAAATGACAGCAGGACTTGGCAACGAGATGAGGTTCCTACCACAGCCACATGGCTACTACCGCAAAGGAAAGAACAGTTGCAGATAGATGGGAGCGTTCCTCATAGCCATAGTCTGTAGAATAGTAATTTTATCACAGTGCCAAGAAAGCAGTAGTTTGTTATTGTGTAGTGAGGGAAAAGAATGTGAGTTTCAAGTATTTCCTGACCTTTTGTTTCATTTATAGCTAGAAGGACAGCATTTAGAATAGTATCTGCATACATTTAATATCAGGCTGACTTAGTTGCATGGAAATTTGAAAGATTTGCCACAATTTTATATAGAGTAGAGAGGGAATTTATATTTTTTTTGTGAGACCTGGGACTTCCAATTTTCTGAAGCAAGTGGACCCTGCAGCAGAACTGGGCACAGGATCTCAAGCATCTGCATCGGCTTCATCAAGCATACAGTGGAGAAGCTTGACTAAAGAAATGGAAAACAGAACTCACGTGAGACTTACCTGAGAACTTATGTTATTATTCTGGCCAGAGTTTAGGTGGGAGTTTAAAGTATTTTACAAGTGAACTGGCAAACTGGTGATTTCCATTACATGCACATGTTTTAAAATATACTGACTTCCACATGTAAATCAATGTTTTCAGCAAGTTATATTTTTTCACACATAGAAACATAGGTTCTGAGCCTTCCTCCCTGGAGTTTCATTACATGCCCCCTAGTTCTATTGATTTCTTTCCAACGGAAAAGGTTTGTTGATTGTGCATCATTAAAACCTTTCAGGTATCTGAAGGTCTGTATCATATCTTCCCTGCACCTCCTTTCTTCCAGGGTATTCATACTCAGATCCTTCAGCCTCTTCTCATAAGTCAATTGATGGAGACCCCCACCATTTTTGTCACTCTTCTCTGGACCGCCTCCATCCTGTCTCTGACCCTTTTGAAATACAATCTCCAGAACCTAAAAAAAGTATAGGTACAGATTTACTGTTATATATTATGTTATGTTGTTATGCTTGTGCTGTGGCCATTCATATCCCAAATAAAATACTTCATTTTGAAGCAGAGTGTCATGTCCTGTTGTTTGGAGAGGCTAGTAGTAAAAGTGCCATTGAAGAAGGGGGAATGCCTGAGGCTACATGTATTGTGAGGGTTAGTACATTTTAGGAGGTGGAAGAAATTGCAGTGAGAGGGAGGTAGTCTTTGTTGTTTATATTTTAGTTAGGTTAGTAGATACATGCACCTGCACCTCTGGAATAATGATGTGATCAAGAGAAGAGATCCTGCCAGCAATTGCAAGCTTCACCAGCCAGCATCTGATCCTAGCACCTCAAGCCTTTCTGCTTTGGGGTCACAGCATTAACGATAGCTAGCCACATATATAAGCTCTGCCCACAAGCTGCTGCAATATACATTGGACACTTGTGTGTGCACACCCTTGAACTAAACAGTTAGAACATACTTTGACACAAGAGGTAGGCTGGAACTAGGAGACGGTGGCGTCTCCCCTCGACGCACGTGGTGAGATCCGACTGGGACCGGAGGAGGCCGCGGAGCTGCCGGAGGAGCCTGGGAGCGTAGGCAGGAGCGCGAGCACATAGGCGACTGCCTACCGCTGCCAAGGAGGAAGGGCCAGGTCTGGAACCCGGGCGAGGGGATGATTGGAACCGGCTGCGGGCGAGTTTCAAATCATTAATATCAGCATCCTCCGTAAACCAACCAGCCTAAGGTTGGTTTACGAAGATCTTCCATCTTCCCTTTAAAGCTCTTATTTGCCTTTTGCAAAGATTCACCTTTGGTTAGTAGTGTATTTGCAGTGGCTGCCAATGTTGCCATACACTCCTGCATCTTGCACAAATGATTTTTTCAAAATCTGACTTGCCATTTTGTTAATTGATGACTGAAGCTCACTTAGCTTATTTTCTGCACCATTGACCATGTTTTTTGAGACTTGACTTACAATTTTTTTTTCTTTGCAGCTTTGTGTATATGGATTTGGAGTTTGCCATCTTAGAGTCTAGGCAGGTTTGGGTTTTTCTTTATCCCTTCTTCTATATTGCTGTTAGCTGGCCTTCAGGCTGGAGAATTTAATGCTAAATCTGGTCATAAATTTGCAGTACAGAAAGCTAGAAGATTTGCAGCATGGGGAAATACAATTCTAACAACAGCTGAAATCAGGAAACATAGCTATCTTAAAGCATGCTTCACTGAACGGCTACAAGATAAGGTTACCATATTTCAAGTTCTCAAAGAGTGAAAACTGCAGAAAGGAGAAGACCTGGAGTGGACTGGGGGAGGGGTGTGGAAGAGTAGGGAGGGGAGCAGAGGGGGAATAGACTGGTGCAATCACCCTTCCCCCACTCTCCCAATGTGCTCACCCAGCATCTGATCCCCTTGATGTACTCAGTTTCACCTCCTCATCCCCAAAGCATGACTCACCCATCCCCTAGCCTGTCAGGAAGAGAGTAGCAGAGCAACTTACCTTTTTCCCTCCAGTTGCTGCTCTTCATACCTTAGCAATTTGAATAGCATATACCCCATAAATTGGCAGCATCTATGGTGCATATACTGTTTAACCTGTCTAGGCAGATTTTTGAAAAAAAGAGAAACATGACATGTCCAGGAGAATGTGGAGATATGGTAACCCTAATAACATAATTAAGGACAGAAGGTGATAAAGTTCAGCTTTTCTATGGGTGGAAAATAAAATTGAACAGAATTGGAGCTATGAAGCTCTTTCAGACTTGGTCCTGACTTATTTCTGCCTCGATGGAAAATAAAAGTGAGTGGAAGTGAGTGTAACTGGAACAGATTGAACCAAAGTAGGGGTGGGAGTCGGTGATGGAGAATCCTATTTCAAAATGACTCTAATAGTCTTATGGCAAAATGGTTGAAGAGGGGAAGGATGAGATACCTCTTACAGAGAGTTTACAATATAGAGCACAGTTTTAGGATTGGTCAGAGGAAAAAGTAATGAGTAGGTTCAGATTCAACAAGGAAACCATACTGTACCTATGCCAGCAGTTAGATCAAGACCTGCACTTTTCCACCTGTAGGGACCCCACATTGCCAGTACACATCTAGGTCACTCCCACCCTGGCATTTTCAAAACCAGCACTTTCTAGACACCTTTAGGGGTCACGGCTGGAATAAGTCAGTCTGCCACCTCCACATGTATCAAGCAGATCCTGGCTGCATTTCTCAGGAAAACACAGCAATATATGTCTCTCCCTATGAGCAGACAGCAACAGCAACAAATAATGACTGATTTCTACCACATTGCATGCTTTTCCTCTGTCTTGGGGGCTATTGATTGTACTTACATCCCTAAAAGGGCACAAGGACTGACGAGATTACCTTCCGCACGAGGTCTGTAGTGTCAGGAGGAACATCATGGATTTTGTAGCCAGGTCTCCGGGATTCATTCACACTGCCTACATCCTCTCACAGTGAGGAAGTCATGACTACTTCCAGGAAAAGCACTTCACTGGGTGTTGGCTTCTAGGTAGAAATGCACTTTTCACCACCACCATACAGCAACTAGCTTCTTCTTTTTTCTCTCCATTATATCTAGATGGCGTTACATCATTGGCTCAGGAGGACAACTCCAACTTTGGCTAGGAAACTGTCCCACTGCAGAATACTAAGGGATATCAAACTCTGCTCTTTTCTGCCTTCTCCCCTACAGGTGATAGAGGTTATCCACTCAAAACCTGGCTCATGATCCCACTAGCTAGCCCATAGACTGCTACAAATATTTGCTACAACAAAGCCCACCAGCAGAGCATGGCAGTCATCAAAAGAGCTTTAAGCCTATTCAAAACATATTTTCACTGCCTGGACAGATCTAGAGGATACCTTCTCTATGGCCCTACTAAGGTCTGTAAGATTTTTCTAGTCTGCCATATGCTTCATAACCTTGTCAAAACCAGGGCCTGCCTCCTCCAGAAGAACTAGAAGATCATCTGGATTAAGAGGAAGAGGAGGTACATGACCTGAGACAGGAGGAATTACAGATTTATTTATTGATTTATTTATTTATTTTTAGTTTTTATATACCGATGTTCCTGTATAATATACATATCACACCGGTTTACAAGGAACTCAAACTGACGCCTCAGTGGGCAGTTTACATTGCAACAAGATAACAAGATAACAGATAATATGGGGGGGGGGGGGCAGCGGAACTTGGCAAAGGATACAGAGATTAAGCATAAATAGCTAAATAGAGGTAACTAAATATACAAAATACAGTAAACAATGTACATAAGGTGGGTTGGGACAGATGTATCGCCAGACTCAATAGCAAGCTGTATAGGAAAGGAATACTTTGATACAAAGAAAGTTTAGACAGTGAAGTTGCATTTATTTATAAAAGTGATAGAAGTGATGCAAATTATATACAATTCATGCTTCCTTGGTAGTGATCTTTTTTTTTTTTTTTTTGGGGGGGGGGAGTTCTGCTGAATTTGCCTGTCCAATTGCATGCTTCTCTATAGCAGTGCCCGATCACTGCTGACCATGCCCTCAGAGGGCAGAGAAACTGTGAGCAGGGGGTAGGGGTTGATAGTTGCTGGAGGAATGTGGAGGGCTGTGTTGCTTTAGTGAGGGGATGTGAGGCTGCAGAGAAGATGGCCTTGGAGCAGTAGTAGGCCTCTCCTCTTCAGCTACTACACTAGGAAAGCCTATCTGCATCATGGGGTCATCCCCATCATGGAGAGAGCCTCTTTCTGTAATAGTGGCAGTATTTCTGGAGGTAGTATCAGTTCAGGTGGTATTGGCATGAGAGGAGATAGAACCATAATGGACATTGGTGGAGCAAAAGGGAGAGATACCAGTGGGTAGGCATAGCTCTGGCATGGAGAGGTGTCATTCATATTGTTAATGGTGCTGGAAAGGCTGGTGGTGGCTGCATCTAGGTAGGCATCAGATACCAGCGAGCATTCCATGGTGGCTTCATGGCTGGCAGGGTGGCATCTGCTGCAGCATCTCCCTCCATACTGCAATCTTTGCCAGCATTTCTTTACACATGCCCCTTAGATCCTGCCTCACGACCTGCAACTTCTCCTCTACCACTTTCTTCAAGTGCTGGATGTCATGTCTCAGACCTGCAATCTTTTCCACTGCACTAACACTGAGTGGCAGCATAAGCTTCTCTGCTAGAGTGGACCGCACCTCCTTTTCTCTTCCAGAAAAGATGTATTCTTCCTCTTGGCTGCCTTTCCCCCTTTCCAACTATCAGATGCCAGATATCTGCTGTTCCTGAAAGGGTATGGGTTGGCTGAGTCTACTCCTCTTCTCTTCCATAGCAGCATGGCAATGCTCTGCTGATGGGTGTTCATCAGCTGGCCCCTCCTCCTCCTTACTTTCCTCTTCTGGGTTTATGAGCAACACCTGTAAATGCCACCTTGCTCATCGGAGGCCACTAAGTCCAGGAACATTGGAGTACTTGCTTGACTGCTCCTCTGCAAAAAAGAAAATTGTATGTACTTTTAATATACAAGCTATATGGTCGTTTCTCTTCAAACTAACTTGACCTTCCTTTTTGCCTAAAAAACAACTCTAAGGTGTTTACTTTAGTACTTTCTGCTATGCCACAAACTGTTTATAAAACCATCCTGTTACTAAGAAATCTACCATGAAGCACTTGTATGCACCAGCATGCATGGACAGAGAGAGGCTAAGAAACTGGTGTGGCTCTTCACTGGCTATCCGATTTCTGCAACATAGAATATCTCCTGAAAGGTGCATTTTTATATGTTAGGGGGTGCCTATTTTCTGGCCCAAGCAAAAAGACCAAGTCCCTAACAAACATGCAGGTCTGAGTATCATCTGTATTACAGAGGTCTCATTAGAACATGCCTGTCTGATATCTTTGTAATGTAGTAACTAGGGATGTGAATCGTTTTTTGACGATTTAAAATATCGTCCGATATATTTTAAATCGTCAAAAATCGTTAGAGGCGATATACAATAGGAATTCCCCCGATTTATCGTCAAAAATCGTAAATCGGGGGAAGGGGGAGGGTGGGAAAACCGGCACACTAAAACAACCCTAAAACCCACACCGACCCTTTAAAATAAATCCCCCACCCTCCCGAACCCCCCCACAAATGTCTTAAATTACCTGGTGTCCAGTGTGGGGGTCCCACTGTGATCTTCCACTCTCGGGCCACGGGTGCTTTGATAGAAAATGGCGCCGGTGCTACCTTTGCCCTGTCATATGACAGGGCAAAGGTAGCGCTGGCGCCATTTTGGTTCCTGTCCCCCGACGTCACGAGTGCAGGAGATTGCTCCCGGACCCCCGCTGGACTCCCAGGGGCTTTTGGCCAGCTTGGGGGGGCCTCCTGACCCCCACAAGACTTGCCAAAAGTCCAGCGGGGGTCCGGAAGCGACCTTCTGCACTCAAATCGTATTTGCCGTATTGCAAAATGGCGCCGGGCATACGGCCATACGGCCAGCGCCATTTTGTGGCCCGAGAGTGAAAGATCACAGCGGGACCCCCCCCACTGGACCCCAGGTAATTTAAGACATTTGGGGGGGGGGTTCAGGAGGTGGGGGATTTATTTTAAAGGGTCGGGGTGGGTTTTAGGGTTGTTTTAGTGTGCCGGTTTTCCTGCCCTCCCCCGATTTACACGATTTAAAAAAAAACAAAACCGCGACGATCCGATTCCCTCCCCCCCCAGCCAAAATCGATCGTTAAGACGATCGATCACACGATTCACATCTCTAGTAGTAACATAGTAAATGTCAGTAGAAAAAGACCCAAGTGGTCCATCCAGTCTGCCCAGCTTTCCTTTTAAGGGTAGTAACTGCTATTCAATGAAAATTACCCCCATGCCTTCTGTTATTGGTAGTAACTACTGTTCCATGCAGATTACCCCATTGCCTTCTGTTATGGGTAATAACTGTTTATGAGTAATAAATGCCACTCCATGCCAGTTACCCCAGTTAACACAGAGTATCACTTTTCTTCATTTCCATCCTGTAGTCGCAAGGGATCCCTTGTGTGGAGCAGAAGCAAAGAAAAAAATTTAAGATCTGGAGTCCTGCTAGCACTAAATGGCTGGTCTCTCCACAAAGAAGGCTCAGAGGAGAGATGAGGTGAACGGTTCAACTATAGGAGTTCTAGGAAGTCCAAAATAGTGAAGAGAAAAATAGCATCCTATGAGCTTGGAACTAGAGTATTGGGAGGTACAAGAGGAAGGACATCATATCTGGCAATGTTCACCAGAGTCTAAGCCTGATTCAGCAACAAGCAGCCTGAGACTCTAAGGAGCGTGAAAGGACCTAGGAGAAAAATTTCAGCTAGCAAACATCTACTGGGGAGTGTAAGGTGGAAATGTTATCTGTTCCAAAGACCCGACCTGTTTTGGGGTTCAGGAGATGAATAAATTCTTTAATTTTTTTGATAGAGAAGCAGTTGGAACACTAATTCAGAAGTGTTTCATGTTTAGACTTTAATTTTACAACCATCAGTCGTAAAAAAAAAAAAGAAAGATCTTCTAGAACATCACAGATGTGGGGAGTCTAGTTTTAGAGAAATTGACTAGTGAGCAAGAAGAGTCCCAGTGAATAAAAGTCCCTTATAACCATAAAAATACTCTGCTTTTCCCCCTTTATGTGGGAACCCCGGGAGTTCATGAGGTCTTGCGTGGTCCCTGGCCCTCCCCATGTTCTCACATGCCCAGGATCTTAATTGGGAGTTCCTGGAGGAGGGTTTCTTAAATTTATGTTTGGTAGTAATGATTATTATAGTCATTACATGCAAGCATTTTATATGCCTTTCCAGGATAAACTGCTTACCTTGATGGATCTTCATGTCATGAGGTGTTCATCTTTCACACACCTCTCACAGATAACCTCTGAAATGAAACTGAGGACCATATGCCAGAGAAGGTGATGTGTCTTTCAGGTCCCTCTGTTCTCATCCTGGCTTGCTTCTGCTTCACCAGTCGTCCAAGGTCTCACCACTTGTGGCTCCGAACTTTTACATTCTGATTGTTGTGAAAGATCACATTGAGTTTTTGACAGATCTTCTCCCAGGTATGCTCCTTCCTGTATGAGCACAGTCTCCTCAACTCCTGCCCATGCAGGATATTCTGGATCTTCATTACCTCTTGAACCAGGAGATCCACTTCCCTTGGCTGGAAGTTGGGCTTCCTAAGCAGGGCTTCCCTTCTTCCAGACATGATGCAAATAAGGAAGCAAGGACTGGGAGCAAGCCTTTTATACCCACATGTGCGAAAAAAAAGGTATATATTTGCACATATAAAGGAGTCGGACAGAGTTTATGCAAGGAAAAATTACATGTGTTCTTTATTAAAATAACAAACTTATACCAATAGGTTAGATCTGCATACATTGGTTCAATATATGTGCATATAGCCTCTATAATGTAGTGGCATATGCTTACTTTTTCCACATAGATATCTGCAATTGGTCTGTAAATGGGAAAGCAGTAGGGTCCATCTTTCAGAGCCAGTCCAGTGTTTATCCATATTGCTGTCAATGGGGGTAACATCTGGACTGGATCTGCCTGTCCCTGAGGATATGAAGTCTGCAGCTATCCCATGTTGGGGAGGTACCCGTAATGGAGAAGGTTTTCATGGGTAATGATTCAGATGGACTGAATCAAATCACGGTGAACCTAGAAGATGTGGTAGGCCTGATTGACAAACTGAAGAGTAGTAAATCACCTGGACCGGATGGTATACACCCCAGAGTTCTGAAGGAACTAAAAAATGAAATTTCAGACCTATTAGTAAAAATTTGTAACTTATCATTAAAATCATCCATTGTACCTGAAGACTGGAGGATAGCAAATGTAACCCCAATATTTAAAAAGGGCTCCAGGGGCGATCCGGGAAACTACAGACCGGTTAGCCTGACTTCAGTGCCAGGAAAAATAGTGGAAAGTGTTCTAAACATCAAAATCACAGAACATATAGAAAGACATGGTTTAATGGAACAAAGTCAGCATGGCTTTACCCAGGGCAAGTCTTGCCTCACAAATCTGCTTCACTTTTCCACATAGATATCTGCAATTGGTCTGTAAATGGGAAAGCAGTAGGGTCCATCTTTCAGAGCCAGTCCAGTGTTTATCCATATTGCTTTCAATGGGGGTAACATCTGGACTGGATCTGCCTGTCCCTGAGGATATGAAGTCTGCAGCTATCCCATGTTGGGGAGGTACCCGTAATGGAGAAGGTTTTCATGGGTAATGATTCAGATGGACTGAATCAAATCACGGTGAACCTAGAAGATGTGGTAGACCTGATTGACAAACTGAAGAGTAGTAAATCACCTGGACCGGATGGTATACACCCCAGAGTTCTGAAGGAACTAAAAAATGAAATTTCAGACCTATTAGTAAAAATTTGTAACTTATCATTAAAATCATCCATTGTACCTGAAGACTGGAGGATAGCAAATGTAACCCCAATATTTAAAAAGGGCTCCAGGGGCGATCCGGGAAACTACAGACCGGTTAGCCTGACTTCAGTGCCAGGAAAAATAGTGGAAAGTGTTCTAAACATCAAAATCACAGAACATATAGAAAGACATGGTTTAATGGAACAAAGTCAGCATGGCTTTACCCAGGGCAAGTCTTGCCTCACAAATCTGCTTCACTTTTTTGAAGGAGTTAATAAACATGTGGATAAAGGTGAACCGGTAGATATAGTATACTTGGATTTTCAGAAGGCGTTTGACAAAGTTCCTCATGAGAGGCTTCTAGGAAAAGTAAAAAGTCATGGGATAGGTGGCGATGTCCTTTCGTGGATTGCAAACTGGCTAAAAGACAGGAAACAGAGAGTAGGATTAAATGGGCAATTTTCTCAGTGGAAGGGAGTGGACAGTGGAGTGCCTCAGGGATCTGTATTGGGACCCTTACTGTTCAATATATTTATAAATGATCTGGAAAGAAATACGACGAGTGAGATAATCAAATTTGCAGATGACACAAAATTGTGCAGAGTAGTTAAATCACAAGCAGATTGTGATAAATTGCAGGAAGACCTTGTGAGACTGGAAAATTGGGCATCCAAATGGCAGATGAAATTTAATGTGGATAAGTGCAAGGTGATGCATATAGGGAAAAATAACCCATGCTATAATTACACGATGTTGGGTTCCATATTAGGTGCTACAACCCAAGAAAGAGATCTAGGTGTCATAGTGGATAACACATTGAAATCGTCGGTTCAGTGTGCGGCGGCAGTCAAAAAAGCAAACAGAATGTTGGGAATTATTAGAAAAGGAATGATGAATAAAACGGAAAATGTCATAATGCCTCTGTATCGCTCCATGGTGAGACCGCACCTTGAATACTGTGTACAATTCTGGTCGCCGCATCTCAAAAAAGATATAATTGTGATGGAGAAGGTACAGAGAAGGGCTACCAAAATGATAAGGGGAATGGAACAACTCCCCTATGAGGAAAGACTAAAGAGGTTAGGACTTTTCAGCTTGGAGAAGAGACGACTGAGGGGGGATATGATAGAGGTGTTTAAAATCATGAGAGGTCTAGAACGGGTAGATGTGAATCGGTTATTTACTCTTTCGGATAGTAGAAGGACTAGGGGACACTCCATGAAGTTAGCATGGGGCACATTTAAAACTAATCGGAGAAAGTTCTTTTTTACTCAACGCACAATTAAACTCTGGAATTTGTTGCCAGAGAATGTGGTTCGTGCAGTTAGTATAGCTGTGTTTAAAAAAGGATTGGATAAGTTCTTGGAGGAGAAGTCCATTACCTGCTATTAAGTTCACTTAGAGAATAGCCACTAACATTAGCAATGGTTACATGGAATAGACTTAGTTTTTGGGTACTTGCCAGGTTCTTATGGCCTGGATTGGCCACTGTTGGAAACAGGATGCTGGGCTTGATGGACCCTTGGTCTGACCCAGTATGGCATTTTCTTATGTTCTTATGTTCTTATGTCCAGAAAATATATCATGAGTGTTAGGAAAGCAAGATATGAGGACCTCATCATCAGAAGCCTGGATGTTTTATATTATTGCCTTGGTTTTTAATCATTATACCTGATTTTTTATTTTATTTTATTTTTATACGTTGATATAAGGTACATAATTTTCATTCAATAACAAACTATCTGACAGAATTTTGTATGTGTCCTGTAAATTACTATACATCAGGTAAATAGTTTATATTGGATCTCTGCAGCTTCATGTACACTACAAACAACGTGTAGTGTAATTAATGTCTTTTAAGGGAAGGAGCTGAGGGAAATTACAGTTCTAACCCTGCTTCAGGTGATAGCCAAGCTCTTAAGGCTTCTATTGTGAGGGTCCTTTATGATTACAGGAGGTGGAGGTGGGTGAGGAAACGAGGAGTTTCTGATAACTCACTTCTGGGAGTTCCTGATAGCTCACAGCTGGGAATTTTTGCATGAAATTCTTAAAATAGGGCATTATCCTACATGTAAAAAACAGTGCAAACCAGTCCTCTTGCAGGCAGATCTCCATTGAAAGGTGAATCTTTCTGAGATATAAATGTGTGCATGTTGATGAAGTGATTTGCAGGAGGCAGCTAGAAACCTTCTGAAGGTAATCTGGGCCCTACCAAGGTGGAAATCCAGTGAGAACAGAGAGAAGATTTAGCTTGGTGATATAGATACATCAGACACTTGTATATAGGCGGGCACTGCGCCTAAATGGTCAGAGCCCACCAGTAACCAAAGCGCTGCCCCGCAGCGGCGAGACAGCATCCTCAGGGAAGGAGGTAAGGCCGCGATGCGGCTCAACTCCTCACCCACTCCCCACCCAGCTTCCATGTAGCAATGGGAGCCGGGAGGGAGGAGGAAGAGTCACCCGCGCATCAATGTGACATCGAAGGCTCTTTAAAGGGCCGCGACGGAGGTCATGCGGCCCCTTTTCTCCTTCCCACTGGCAACCCACCCCCAATTAAAGATGCGGGCATAAGTAGAGGGTTTAATTGTTAGGATGTCAAGGATGAGCAATACTAAGTGAATAACTGACAAGGCAGCTGTGGAAGCATGCCGTAACATATTAAGCGAAGCTGACAGACAGTAAAACGCATGTTGGTTAGCAAACCGGGACAAATGTAAGTGCGGGGTTAATGTTGCAGCTGTGGGGGGAGGGCGGCTTTCCCGGGCCAGTTGGGAATGTTGCATGTTGTGCCGGTGGCATCACGGGACTGAGTGGCAGCCGAACAGCGCCTTGGGTGGCACAAATGAAGGGGCACCACAGGCGCTGATGGTCAGGACTCCTTTGTTCGGGGACAAGGCAGGGGGGCCCATGGTTCAAGGCTACCCTGCTTGGTCATCACGGCGAGCAGCAGTGGTGATGGGTCATTTCAGAATAGTGAGCAACATACCGGCTTGGGTGACAACTGTTTAAGGTTTTATACAATTATTGTGTTGAATAAAGCTGCGGCCTTGTTATTCCAATCTGTCTCAGTGTTCTGTTGTTAAAGGAATGTGATGCACAAGCATAAGTGATAGAGTGAATGAATGAGGACTGGGTGGAGGGGACGCTAGTGAGACGATGTTACAGTGGTGGCCGCTAGCGTTATAGTCCAGGTAGGCATTTATCTCTGCGGGGAATTAAGAATGTTTTTCTTTTCATTGACATACAGAGCTTTGGGGACATAGAGGTGATTTGCTACCACTTGCAGCAAATAGCTTCTAGTGAATGTATCGCCTAAATGCACATTTAAATAACATCTATTCTCTGCTGAAAGTATTGCTGTAATAGAAAAGGCCCCTTATAGTGTGCTCCTACTCTCTTCATGCATTAGTTTTAGCAATGGAGAAGTATACAAAATGTTTCTCTCTATAGCTATACCTGTGCTTATGGCTTGACTACATTCACATCTTAAGCTCTTTGAAGAGATAAGAAGTAAAAGTAGACCTTAATCTCTCAAGTCTTGTGCACACCAAAAGAACCAGAAGTTACGCATAGGCAGCTGTAAAGGTAGATGACTGGAGGACAGAGATTACAGGCTGAGCTGCATGTTAAGCTACATACATGGCAGTGAGTTCGTGAGATAGTGATTTCAGAACACTATTCTGAAAGGGATTTAACTATAGGTGGACATGGACCTTTGCATGCATTAAATAAAAAGATACACATATTTTTAAATATAAATACAATTTTATCCAACAATTAAAACATTTATAAACTATTTACAAAGAGAAAACAACATGGCATATGGGTGGACAAATCAAGGGATTTAGCTATTTATAAAAATAAAAAAAGGCCTAGGAATGACAGGAAACTCAGTCCTGAGAGGCCTAGGGGGCTGCTGGCTGTACCAGTTGCCTCACTGCCATCAGCTCAAGAGCTGCTGTGTAGCCCTCTTGAGCATGGGCAAGTCGCTCCACCTTCTCCATTATCCTCCTAAAGTTGGCCCACAGACCACAAACTTCCCTCCCCCATTCTCTCCATAGCACCCCCCAATCGAGAGTCCTACCTTCTGGGCCAGAAACAGAGACTCTTTCACCAGATGCATACTGAGCTGCCGAGGGGTACTGCTGCACATCAGGGCGAAAGTCTCCATGGACCTCCCTATTGACTTCACCCAGCAATGGCTGGCCAGCATAAATGCCTGCATCTTGAGGTCCCAGGTCCAAAGAGGGAGGAGGCCCTAGAAGGAAGGGGAGAGAGATAACTGGTAATGAGGTCTGGGACCTGGGGTGCCTGGGTGGAGATGAATAAAATGGAGAATGTCATAATGCCTCTGGTGAGACCACACCTTGTGCAATTCTGGTTGCCGCATATCAAAAAATATATAGTTGCACTGGAGAAGGTACAGAGAAGAGCAACCAAAATGATAAAGGGGATGGAACTGCTCCCCTGTGAGGAAAGACTAAAGAGGTTAGGGATGTTCAGCTTGGAGAAGAGACAGCTGAAGAGGGATACGATAGAGGTCTGTAAATCACGAGAGGACTAGAACAGGTAAATGTGAATTGGTTATTTACTCTTTCACATAATGCAAGGGCTAGGGGGCACTCCATGAAGTTAGCGAGTAGCACATTTAAAACTAATTGAAGAAAATTCTTTTTCACTCAACGCACAATTAAGCTTTGGAATTCATTGCCAGAGGATGTGGTTAAGGCAGTTAGCATAGCTGGATTTAAAAAAGGTTTGGACAACCTTCTGGAGGAGAAGTCCATAAACTGCTATAAATCAAGCTGTCTTAGGGAATAATCACTGCTTATTACTGGCATTATAGCATGGGATTTATTAAATGTCTAGGTACTTGCCACATATTTGTATCCTGGAATGGCCACTGTTGGAAGCAGGATGCTGAGCTTAATGGACCTTTGGTCTGACCCAATATATCAATTTCTTATGTTCTTATGTGGTTCTAGTCCTGCCACTGTAAGGATTTGGTGGTTGCAGCAATTGGCTTGCAGTGGCCCCTGCTGCTGGTTCACTTGGAAGGTCATTCTGAGGGTCCTCCTACTACTACTACTCTTCCTTCTTCTCAGTGCTGCTGTTTTCTGTGAAAATAGATAAAAAGGTCTCTGCATCCATTTGGGAGTGGCTAGCCTTTCTAATGGTTCCCTGACATATGCTGGTTTATTAAATGCAGCCTTTTCAGCATCCAGTCAAGGTATAGATAAGGGATTTGAAGCTGCTCCAGTGACTCAAAGTTGTATGTAGGAGTGTGCCTAGGATTGCAAACTTGCTATGGCTTCTCAGCAGACACAAGGTAAAGGATCCTTGTTGGAAGTGAGATACTTAATATCCTGGATAGTGTTTAAGGCTATGGTTCTAACACAGTTTCAACTTCTACTTTTGTCATGTAAGTCCAGAACATGTAGGGTTTCATGATAGGGAAGGCCATGACTCAGGGATTTTTAAAACTGGATGCCTATTTACAACAGAGCTTCTTGGTGATCAAGACAGAGAAAAGGTCTTGCAGAGTGGTAGGGCTACAGTGGAGTCTGTGATCTATATAGAGGATTTAAAAAAAGGTAAGTTTGTTATTGTTACTTCTATGATCTTATAATAACTAGGTACTTTCCTTCCTTCCTTCCTTTCATAAAATATCATATAGCCTGTTTCATGGGCAGTCTACTGTGCATTAAGCATCGACTGGCCCTCTTACCCAGGGGTGGGCAAGTCCAGTCCTCGAGGGCTGCAAACCAGTCGGGTTTTCTGGATACCCGTAATGAATATGCATGAAATAGATTTGCATACAACTGAGGCAGTGTGTATGCAGGTCTCTCTCATGCATATTCATTAAGGATATCCTGAAAACCCGACTGGTTTGCAACCCTCGAGGACTGGAATTGCTCACCCCTGCTCTTACCTATACCCCTGCCCCACCCCCACCCACCTCTATCCATTCCCACCACCCCCTTACCTATAGTCCTATACCCCTGCATCACCAACCCATCCACCCCTCAACTATCCCCACTACTCCTACCCCCTTATCCCTCTCTCCTCCCTATTTTGTGCTTAATACTTACCCCACATGGGTAGGAGTCTGTGCAATTAAACTCCACTTGCAAGCTCCTACAGGCTGCTTATTGATGCACAGGTTCCTGCAAACCTCCTGGATCAGGAATAGCAGCATCTCGTTCCTCACCTACTCACCACCAGGGATGCCAGCCTTGCCATGCTCCTGGTGGTGGAATTTGGTTGTCTTGCTGGGGTGGAGGTGGGGCCATCATGGCATCAGCCCACTCTGGAAGAACCAGAAGTTTGACGACGCCATGGAAAAGCATACATGCTATATGTTTGTATTTGCATAAATGCATGTGCGTACAAAGTTACATGCAAATATTTGCACAAACAGCTGACATACGTGTGTATCTTTTACATGATAGATACATGTATTTTATAATCTGCACTAATAAATAGTGCAAATTATAAAAACAAGTGTAAAATTGTGTGGCCCCATAGACGTACAGATATGGGGATACACACAGTTCTTTGAAAGTTATCCTCCCTATGTTATATAACACATTTCACAAGTATGAGTTTGGGATGGGCAAATCCCTTTTACAGAGAATCTTTTCCTAAATCAGCAATGTCCCTCCCTCTAAAAATTTCACAGGTTTGCTGATGAACCATTTTTTTTTTTAATCAAAAAATACTTTTGTGGCAAATTTTTTTTGTGGTGTTGCAAAAAATCTGGAAGATTTTCTCTTATCATGTGACTTTGGATAACGTCAAATCAGCTTTGGATTTTCTGAGAACCTACAGGAAAAAAAGTGACAGATTTTCCCAGTGGAATTTAGATCAATTCTCTCTCTCTTGAGCTTAAATGAGACTGAAATCTGTATGTGCATCAATGAAAATCAAATGTATTCTCACTATTTTACTCCCCAGATCTTAGTACACCCATTGGAATGCATTTTGCTCTATGGAAGTACTTGATGTATGGAAGCTCGTGCATAGTTTTTAGCCAGACAAAGGAGAACAGGTTTCACATGGGCTAATTTACATGGCTTTGACATTTGCCCTCTAATTCTGCCCAAAGAAGAAAGTGGCATTGTTTTTATTTCAAGAACCGAAAACTCAGATTTTTTAAATTTTATGTTTTTCTGAGCATTTCTTCTGCCATTTGTTTAACCAATGGGAAACATTCTGGTAGTTTTTAACAGGCTGCAGTTTTATCTTTATTTATCCCTTGCTGCTGGCTTCAGCTACCAAAGTATAAACATATCTCAGACTGAAAATCCCCATTGCTTATATATGGACACAGTCCATGTGGTTCAAAAAACACATACCCATTACCCAAACACATACCCAACTCATGACCTTGTTCCTCTTGTTTGTTTTGTTTTTTAATTTTATAAGACTCAAAGGAACAAATATATTAAGCATTTTCCATGCAGACACACTGAGAAGCTCCTTAGTTCATCTGATTCAAATTGTTTGTGGGAATATGATCTAACTCAGTGATACACTTTTGTTTGGAAAAGTTTTCTATCTAAATTTATACTGGATGACAGAAATCAGTTGAGTGCTGACAAGACCTGTAACTCCTGTAAACGTTCCTGACATAGCTGACAAATGTCCTGGAGGGGTTTTATCAAATTCGTCAATATAATGAATGGGTCATTGAACTTTAAAACTTCCCTAAAAGTGTGTATGGAATGTAAACATTCCAGTTGCCAAATAATGTTTTTGGTTCACTCGGTTTGAATAAGTTAAGGGCTGGAAGAGCTGTTGATTAAAAATGGTAGAGTACAGCATTCATCATTTGGGAAATATATGCATTTAAAAGAACACTGACTTGAGTTTTACATTTCCACTAGAATTTTCCTTTTGCATTTTGAGTTTCTCTCTATCATTTAGGGCAGTGGTTTCAAACTCCAGTCCCGGAGGATCACAAACTGGTTGGGGTTTCAGGATACCCCTGATTAATGTGCCTAACATTGATATGCATATAAATGAGGCAATGTACGTGTATATATTTCTTGCATATTCATCAAATGGTGAATATTCAAAAGTTGTGCAAGTAAAAAAATAGCACATACATACGTGTAAATCAGGGTCATGAGTAAATTTACATTTGTAAAATAGGGGTGGGCCAAGAACATTCCAGGGAGGGGACAACATTTACACGAGTAAGTAGATATTTTATAAGTATTTTACGCATATAAATGTGGCAACTTATTCGTGAAAATTTACTTCTGCTCAATATCTTGAGTGAGTGATTGCAAACATCTTAAAAGTGAAAAATGACTGGGTGAGCGATTTGGGTGAACTAGGGGGACTTCATGCTGAACAGCCAGGAAGGTCTTCTTGAGCTGCATGAGCTGCAGATGGTAGACTAACTGGTAAAACTGTTTAGTTCATTGGTGCGTGCATGCTAGAAACCCCCTGACTTGTGCATGTAAAAGCCACCTTATGGGTGTGTGTATGTGTGTGTGTGTGTGTGTATGTGTGTGTGTATTTAAATGCATCCAAATTATGCGTGTAAAATCTTTTTCCATATCCCGGTAAAATTAGAAGAAAAGATACATGGGTATATCATTTACGCACAATTATCCAGCTAAATTCTGACTTATCAGGCTAAGTAGCACCTTTGCCTCTACTTAGATGGAAAATTTGTATTTATCCAGATTTCTCAAAACCTACAGGAAAAAAAGTGACAAATTTTCCCAGTGGCAATTAGATCAATCCCCTCTTTCTTGAGTCCAAAAGGGGCTGGAATCCGCAGGGGCGAATATAGCATGTGTATCATTGAAAATCAAATGAATTCTCACTATTTTACTCTCTAGATAAGTTTTGACTTATCCAGCTAAGTAGCAGCATGTGCTACTTAGCTGGATAAGTAAGAAAAATGATACTTGGCCATCAAGATAGTGCTTTTTGGACTTATCAACTATATATGAAATAAGATAGCTGGATAAATCTAAAAGTAATGCTTATCTAGCTATTTGATTTAACTGTATAAGTATTAAGTAGTGTTTTAAGACAACCATCTAAGTAGCTCTTTTTTTTAGAGTTATATGGCTATCTTAAATAACCAGATTATTCTGAAAAGTGCTATCTAGAAAGACAATTAGCACTCTTCTGATTTATCTAGCTAAGTAGTGGGTTTGCCAAATATTAGGGATGTGAATCGTTTTCCATATCGTCTTAATGATAGAAATTGTGTGGCAGGGCAAGAAAATCGTCTTAGGCACGATTTTTTAGTTAAAAAATCGTTAAAAATCGTTTTTTCCGATTAGTGCGCACTAACTCGAGTTAGTGCGCACTAACTGGGAGTTAGTGCGCACTAACTGAAAATGATACAATTTGACACTTTTCAGGTCAGTTAAGGTCAGTTTAGGAATGAATATGTATTCCTATTGGCTGCCCTCTTATTTATTCATGTTACCAAGTTTCCTACTGACAGTATATGGGGGATGGGAAATGGAAACAGTTGGTAGCTTGACAAAACAAGTAATGTGATCAGTCAATGTGACTAGAACTTGTGCCCTAACCCTGATACCAGGGGTATTGTGATCTTCCTGCACACAGTGCCCTATCCCTATTAATACCAGGAGTGTTGTGATCTTCCTGCACACAGTGCCCTATCCCTAATACCAGGGGTGTTGTGATCTTCCTGCACACAGTGCCCTATTCCTGATACTGGGGGTGTTGTGATCTTCCTGCACACAGTGCCCTATTCCTGATACCGGGGGTGTTGTGATCTTCTTGCACACATCCCGATATCAGGGATAGGGCACTGCATGCAGGAAGATCACAACACTCCTGGTATTAATAGGGATAGGGCACTGCATGCAGGAAGATCACAACACTCCTGGTATTAATAGGGATAGGGCACTGCATGCAGGAAGATCACAACACCCCTGGTATAAGGGATAGGGCACTGTGTGCAGGAAGATCACAATACCCCGGAGGAGTGAGGGTCAGGCAGCTCCCCCCTGTCTGTGAAGCCAGCCTCTCACTAGTAATGCAGGGAGGGAGCTGTCTCAGACTTCACCATCCCCCCCCCCCCCCCCCCTTACCCACACACCATTCACTAGCTGGGACATGGGGGAAGTCAGGAGTGAGGGTCAGGCAGCTCCCCCCTGTCTGTGAAGCCAGCCTCTCACTAGTAATGCAGGGAGGGAGCTGTCTCAGACTTCACCATCCACCCCCCCCCCTCACCCACACACCATTCACTAGCTGGGACATGGGGGAAGTCAGGAGTGAGGGACAGGCAGCTCCCCCCTGTCTGTGAAGCCAGCCTCTCACTAGTAATGCAGGGAGGGAGCTGTCTCAGACTTCACCATCCTCCCCCCCCCCCCCCTCACCCACACACCATTCACTAGCTGGGACATGGGGGAAGTCAGGAGTGAGGGTCAGGCAGCTCCCCCCTGTCTGTGAAGCCAGCCTCTCACTAGTAATGCAGGGAGGGAGCTGTCTCAGACTTCACCATCCTCCCCCCCCCCCTCACCCACACACCATTCACTAGCTGGGACATGGGGGAAGTCAGGAGTGAGGGTCAGGCAGCTCCCCCCTGTCTGCGAAGCCAGCCTCTCACTAGTAATGCAGGGAGGGAGCTGTCTCAGACTTCACCATCCTCCCCCCCCCTCACCCACACACCATTCACTAGCTGGGACATGGGGGAAGTCAGGAGTGAGGGTCAGGCAGCTCCCCCCTGTCTGTGAAGCCAGCCTCTCACTAGTAATGCAGGGAGGGAGCTGTCTCAGACTTCACCATCCTCCCCCCCCCCCTCACCCACACACCATTCACTAGCTGGGACATGGGGGAAGTCAGGAGTGAGGGTCAGGCAGCTCCCCCCTGTCTGTGAAGCCAGCCTCTCACTAGTAATGCAGGGAGGGAGCTGTCTCAGACTTCACCATCCTCCCCCCCCCCCCTCACCCACACACCATTCACTAGCTGGGACATGGGGGAAGTCAGGAGTGAGGGACAGGCAGCTCCCCCCTGTCTGTGAAGCCAGCCTCTCACTAGTAATGCAGGGAGGGAGCTGTCTCAGACTTCACCATCCTCCCCCCCCCCCCTCACCCACACACCATTCACTAGCTGGGACATGGGGGAAGTCAGGAGTGAGGGTCAGGCAGCTCCCCCCTGTCTGCGAAGCCAGCCTCTCACTAGTAATGCAGGGAGGGAGCTGTCTCAGACTTCACCATCCTCCCCCCCCCCCCTCACCCACACACCATTCACTAGCTGGGACATGGGGGAAGTCAGGAGTGAGGGTCAGGCAGCTCCCCCCTGTCTGTGAAGCCAGCCTCTCACTAGTAATGCAGGGAGGGAGCTGTCTCAGACTTCACCATCCTCCCCCCCCCTCACCCACACACCATTCACTAGCTGGGACATGGGGGAAGTCAGGAGTGAGGGTCAGGCAGCTCCCCCCTGTCTGTGAAGCCAGCCTCTCACTAGTAATGCAGGGAGGGAGCTGTCTCAGACTTCACCATCCACCCCCCCCCCTCACCCACACACCATTCACTAGCTGGGACATGGGGGAAGTCAGGAGTGAGGGTCAGGCAGCTCCCCCCTGTCTGTGAAGCCAGCCTCTCACTAGTAATGCAGGGAGGGAGCTGTCTCAGACTTCACCATCCTCCCCCCCCCCTCACCCACACACCATTCACTAGCTGGGACATGGGGGAAGTCAGGAGTGAGGGTCAGGCAGCTCCCCCCTGTCTGTGAAGCCAGCCTCTCACTAGTAATGCAGGGAGGGAGCTGTCTCAGACTTCACCATCCTCCCCCCCCCCTCACCCACACACCATTCACTAGCTGGGACATGGGGGAAGTCAGGAGTGAGGGTCAGGCAGCTCCCCCCTGTCTGTGAAGCCAGCCTCTCACTAGTAATGCAGGGAGGGAGCTGTCTCAGACTTCACCATCCTCCCCCCCCCCCTCACCCACACACCATTCACTAGCTGGGACATGGGGGAAGTCAGGAGTGAGGGTCAGGCAGCTCCCCCCTGTCTGTGAAGCCAGCCTCTCACTAGTAATGCAGGGAGGGAGCTGTCTCAGACTGGTATCAGGGTTAGGGCACTGTGTGCAGGAAGATCACAACACTCCTGGTATTAATAGGGATAGGGCACTGTAAGAGATGACTGTAGTAGATTGAATAAAGATCTGATGTTTCTGCTCTCCTCACACCAAACAAAAACAACACACAAGCAGAGAAGCCCTTCTTACAAAGCTGAGCTAGTGAGTTAAGTAGGAGGAAAAGTAAACATACTGGTGCCAGTGTGGCTACTTAAAAAATACACTTACCAACAATCAATTACATATATTTGAACTGTGTACAGTTCCAGCCAGGACCACCTTTCTAAAATGCACAGTGATTGGCAAATTCAACATGCACTAGCATTTCAGGTGCCTGCTAACAAAAATAATAAACAAACAAGTTCTAGTCACATGAGTGCTGATCATTACATTACTTTTTTTGTCAAGCTTCCAACTGTTTCCATTTCACATCCCCCCAACCATATTGGTAACATCAATAGATAAGAGCACAGCCAGCCAATAGGAATACATACATACATATTCATTCCTAAGTGACCTTTACTGACCTGGGAAGTGTGAACACTTTGTTTCATTTTCTGTTGGTGTTCGTTAGTTTCCAGTTCCATTTCCCATCCCCCCAACCATCACCTCAGTGGTAACCTTGGTAACATCAATAGATAAGAGGGCAGCCAGCCAATAGGAACACATATTCATTCCTAACTGACCTTCAGTGACCTGGAAAGTGTTTATTTGTATCATTTTCAGTTAGTGCGCACTAAATCGAGTTAGTGCGCACTAACGGGGAGTTAGTGCGCACTAACACGATTTAACGATTTTTAACGATAAATCGTTAGAATTTCTATTGTATCGTGTTCTATAACGATTTAAGACGATATAAACATTATCGGACGATAATTTTAATCGTTGAAAAACGATTCACATCCCTACCAAATATGTTTTAATTTATCCAGCTAAGTAGCGGTTAAATCAGAACTTATCTGGATAAGTGCCACTGCTGGTCTGGATGTCTGAACATGTACGTTGTGCAGTTTTTACATATGCTAGCATGTTGTATGCATACTTACTCGTATTTTATAACTTGCTCGTATCATTTATGCAAAGGTTATAAAATAATGTAGTAGCTTTTTGAGGACCTATATAAATGTGTATATGGGTTCACGCACACAGCTTTGAAAGTTAAACTCCCTGTATGTCCAGAAAACCTGACTGGTTTATAGCCCTTGAGGACCAGAATTTAAGACTTTTGTTTTAGGATGTATTAGTATGTGCTGATGGTATCATATTATAACAGGTGGTGTGACTTGGAGCAGAATTGGCTTTTCATTATTGTAACTCTGCCACCATTGATGGGATGACAGGGTTTGTCTTGCATACTGGAAATATGAACTGAAGTATGAGTAGGATCTTTTCCTCAGCTGAAAACCCTAAAAAGTAAAGCAACAATAGGGTGAATTTTCAGAGAATTACATACACTAAAATTAACATGTACTGTATACACATAAATAGCTTTTACAGATGTACATGTTATTTTATAAATACAAACACAAGGTAGAGATCATATAGCCAACAACAAAGTACAATAGAGGAGGGAAAAGTATATGGCAAACAACATTTGGAGGCTGTCTTAAAAAAATCTACAGTGTAGACAGGTTAAAGGAAATCCAAGAGAATTTTTAATGAGAATTCATAACGCAAGTATGTCCCCTGACATGGTCTATGTTTTATGTGCAGCTTCATTGGGAGGGATAGGGTAGCAAAGTAATTCTAAAATAATCAAAAGAATAATGTATAGGTATGGTGACAGCACAGACATTACAACATAAAGAACAGGCAAAAGAGCACAATAGTACATACCACAATGACTGTAGATGCTGTTTGGAAAAACAGCTCTGAAGCTAAATGTACAATAAAGTTTATGAAAAGTGAACCAAAAAGCAAAGCTGTCAATCTCACAGTCATATGACTTGAATGGGCCAATCAGAGAGGCTGAGGCAGCGATCATCCAATGTAATTTAGTGAATGGAGAAGGCAGGACAGGTCAGAAAAATACAGACAATTCAACTTCACAATTAAGATCACTAGAAACTAAAGATAGTAACTCATGAATCCACCATTGTTCTCATTTGAATTTGAACTCAGAGTGATTCCCTTCTCTTATATTATAAGATATAGTCTTAATAGCAAATAATTTAATATTGGAGATAGCATGATTGGTTCCACCCAATGGGGCACCAGGGTAGCTTCATTTTTAGATAACTGATACAGGAGCAATGCTCAAAAATCCTAGTTTTGAGCATCCTTGTGGTCTTACCCACATAGAGTAGCTGACAAGGACACCAAATAATATAAACTATCCCAGTGGAAAGACAGAAAGTGCAACTCCAGAGACTGTGCCATTTACCTTTTCTAGAATGAGTAAGGACAGAGAATGTGAGAGGGGACAAGAACTGCAGTGGTCACAAGGAGAATGGTCAAGAGGAGGGCAAGAATCACTGTGAAAGGATGGATCAATAAAAGCAGAGAAAATCAAAAGATCCCATAGATTTTTGCCCTGATGGATTGCAAAATGGGGGAATTCCCTAAAAGGTGAATAAATAGACAACATTGCCCACTGCTTCTTAATGAAGGCACAAATCTGGCCCGCTCTATTGGAAAAAGGTAAACACAGATTAGTCTTTCCAATAAGGCATCTGAATGGAAAAGAAATAACAGTTTCTTATATACATACAGGGCACATTTGAAAGCGTTTTTGATCGAAGAGGCCTTATATGCGCCGAGTCACTTGCAAGGGGAGAGGGAATGGTACCTCCAGCAGCAATGAGATGTTCCTCCATCTCTCCCAAATTCATCAGTTCCATCTGTTCCATTCTTCCTTGTCACTATGGATACAGAGATGTTATACTCTAACATACCACAAGAAGAGGCTCTTACAATGATTCAATCAGTTTTCAAACAGAGACCACCAGGCTATCATGGTCTCACCAATTTCTTGGTTAATCTTGTTCGTATAGCCTTCATTAAAAAAATTTTTGGTTTGGGGATCATTTTTACCAGTAGATTAAAGGCACTGCCTTGGGTGCCACCTGTTGCTCATTTTGAGTCTACCTAGATACTTTATACACCTCACCCTTTTAGACATTCATTTCCTTGTGGCTATGTTATATTGACTAATAACACAATAATCATCCCCTCCTTGGTTCAACAGACACATTAAAATATGCAATTAGAAATGAGCAAGTTAGTGACCTTCATAATAGGCATAATCGATAAATATCTTCACAAACTTTTCTCTCTGCCTTATATCTAAGGCAAAATATGCCACACATGTTTTTTTTCAAGAAAACATTTTTTTGCAGATAAAATAATTCAAAGTAATTCAAAGTAATTCAAAGTAATTCAAAGCAATTCAAATATATCCAGAAAGACTTGGAAAATTTACTTATCTCAATGTCATCAAACTGATCACTGCCGTGATGCAAATAATCTGTTGTTGAAAATTCAATAGTCCACCATACAAGCACAATACAGGTCCATGTTTCGGACAATGATGTCCTTCTTCAGGGTATGGTCACTGCATTAAATCCATGGATGAGATATATTGTGTCACTAAAACCAAAATCTTATACATACTATGATACTGTTTCTCATATTACCTTAGGAAACTGCATACATACTCTCGGTGTCTTTTTTAAACATCCATTATGGTGCATTATAGGAAGTGTTGTCATACCATTATTTTATCACTTCCCCTACCCAACTTAAACCTGTCAATGATGTAACAATCAGAGCTGCACAACATCCAATCTCCAATTATATTAGTGAATAGCAGTCTATTTCATTTTTAAACCATGTGAATGAATAGACTTAAAATGAAAAATCCCATTCTGTTCCCTATAGTTTAAAAATGTTGTATGATCTCTCCCGTGGACGTTTGTATTGATCTGCACCACAACTCTCCACTTGAGATCCTTAAACTGATATGAGAACTGCATACAATGTTGTATCATGGGAGCTTGTAATTTCTCTGACTGGATACAGCTTCAATGTTCTATCAGTAGTTTGTAAATTCTGTACTGAGTCCAACCTATATATTTCTTTGATCATGGACAGATGATCACATATATGACATTCGATGTTTGACAATCTAAGTATGTTTTGGCCTCATATGCCAGAATGCATGTCAATTCTTTTTTTTTTTTTTAATATCATCTTTTATTCGGATCAAGGCAAGATAAATGCAGACATACATATCATGATTATCCAACCGTCATACAAGCAACAAGATAACAAAACAACTTAAACAGGTCAACAGTTAACCATATATAACGTGCCTACCAGTTCAGGGTTTTTCACTTTTTTCTCCCATTATATTGCTCCCCCCACCGATACCTCCCAGACTTCCCTCCCTAACCCTCAAACACACATACCCACAGTCACGCCACACACACCCCCAGTGCCCACACACAGACAGGATCAGGAGAAATTACAGAAATTGAAGTGTACGTTCCCACAATCTGAAGTACCGTTGGAGAGCAATGCGAGGTTTTGGGTGAGGGATAGAATGTTGCCGCAGGAGTTCCATGCATTCTGTTTGTTGCATTGCGCCCTTCCAAGCTTGTGTAGTAGGTAACAGATCCGAATTCCAAGTCAGCAGAATCTTCTTTTTTGCCAGGACAAGGGCTAAACTGACATACTGAAGACCTCCTCTGGGGAGCTTTTCGGTCTCCTGCAATAAGTGTAGGTAAAACAGTGTCCCAGACCAAGGGATCAAACATCCCAGGACCCACTCCAAAAAACCCCAAACTTGCGACCAAAAATGACTTAATTTTAGGCAACCAGAGAACATGTGACAAAGTCTGCCCATGTGGGTTCTGCATTTGAGACACATATCCGAAGACCACAGTCCTCTGGATGCCCCCCTGGCACAGGAGAGGTATGTGCGATGAAGAAGTTTGAATTGAGTCTCTCAAAAGGCCATTGAGGGTAACTACCTCCCCCTGCTTCAAAAGCTCAGCTGTAACGGGCTCCCCTAAGTCAGACTGCCACTTAGTCGCCAGTTGAGAAAGATGAGTAGCGCGTAGGGTGGCTTTCAGCTGATACATCCAAACTTTGATTTTCTTAAAATGCGGGGTGGGGGGGGGGGGGTATCATAGAAAGAATCTTCCGCATCCAACAGAGTAAACTGGCTCGGATCCACTTCACAGATTTGATGACAGTAATGTTAGGCCTGTAGATATGCGAAAAACTGTGTAGATGGGAGCTTCCACTGGGTCTGCAATTGCTGAAAAGAGTAAATAGTAGCACTATCCTCATCCACCATCTGCCAAAGGAGTCATAGACTCTTAGCTGCCCACTGTTGAAAGACACTGTTCCCTTGGCTAGGGAGAAAGTTATTATTGTCCACCAGCGATAAGAGGGGGGGGGGGGGGGGAATGACAGCTACGATGGATAGCCATCTGCCACCACTGCCAAGCCTTACGGTGAGCCTTCATCCAAAAAGAAGATGAAATATGAGGAGCAACTTTAAATAGTGGCATATGTAGGAGATTAAGCGGAGAATGCGGTGCAGTCCATTCAGCCAACAGTTCCTTAGGACCGAACTTGGGGCAGCCCGAGGACTACTCCTGGATATGACAAAGTAGGCAGGCAACATTGTAGAGTCACAAGTCTGGTAGGGCCATGCCCCCAGTTCCTTGTCTAGCCTCAAAGTATCATATTTGATGCGTGCCCATTTCCCCCCCCAAATAAAGCTGCCGATCATGGATTTAAAACCACGCATCTCCTTTTCCCTCACCCACAATGGTATCATTTGGAGACAATAAAGAAACTTGGGTAAGATTACCATTTTAACCACAGCGCACCTACCCAAGAGAGACAATGGGAGACCCTGCCAGCGATCCAATTGGCGTTTGGTTTGTTCCAGGATAGGCAAAAAAATAGACTCATAGACCTTCTTGTTTTGTACATCAAGATGAATACCCAAATATTTGAGAGATTGGGTCGCCCAACTCAGTGGAAAAGACCCTGCTCAGTGCTGCGGGAGAGCTGCATCCAGCGGCAGGCCCTCCGACTTAGTGAGATTGAGACGGAGGCCCGCAAAGGAGCCAAAATGGTCAATGACCTGCAAGATTTCCCCTAGAGTCTCTCCCGGGTTGCGAACAAATAGCATCATATCATCCGCATAGAGGTCCAATTTCACCTCTCCAAAGCAAATGGCTGGGAGAGGATCACATTAACCAAAATTTGGGCCTGGGGAGCAGTATATAATAACCGCACCCAGGAGGTGAAATCCCCCAGCCCAAATTGGCCCAAAATCCATTGTAGATATGGCCACTCCACGCAATCAAAGGCCTTGGCCGCATCCAGACTAATAAGTACCCCATCCGGGTTCTGGCCCAGTAGAGACTGCAATGCCAATAAGGTCTTTAAGAGGTTAGAGGTGGGAAGACACCCCTTAACAAAACCTGTCTGGTCCCTATGCACAAGGTCAGGAAGCACCCCATTTAAGCGAGCCGCCAAGACTGCGGCCAAAATTTTGGTCCCCTGATTAAGGAGAGAAATAGGTCGATACCCCTCAGGACTGTCCAGGGCCTTACCAGGTTTAGGAAGCAACACCATAGAAGCCATATTTTGTTCTGCATCCAATTGCCCCCCTACTACGTGCTGTCTGGTAATGGCCACCATAAAGGGAGCCACCTGTGGCCCCAGGATATGGTAAAATTCAGGGCCTAGTCCATCCAGTCCTGGTGTTTTGGCAAGAGACAATTGCTTAATAGCCCATGTCACTTCCTCCGCTTTGAGAGGCGAATCCAACTTTTGTTTTGCAGTGTCAGAGATCTGAGGGAGTGCCAAATCATGAAAAAAAGTCTCCCTGTGCCCCAAAGCCGAAGGTTGAGCCATGTAGATTTGACGATAATTATGAGTGAAGGCCTGCAGTATGTCTGCAGTTTTAGTAGCCAGGCCAGATTCGCCCCTCAAACAATTAATGACTCCCCGGGGACCCCGATTACCTTTAAGCAATTTAGCCAGTAATTTCTCCGGTTTATTTCCCCACTGATACAACCGAAATTTATAATATAGCAAATTGCATTGGGCCTTAAGGGTAAGAAGCGCATTCAGTTCCTTACGGGCAAGCATCAACTCCTGTTTTGAGCTGTCATTCAGAGTTTGAGTATGTATATGTTTCAAAGTGATCACCTTTTTGGTAAGTTTCAATATTTTGGAGGTAAGTTTTCGCCTTTGGCTGGAATGCATGTTAATTCTATATGAACCAACAATGGCTTGTTCACACACCGTACAATGGCCATATTTCTAATGCCATATGTGTGACATATTTTACGGTATACAGTCCAATGATTAGATATAAGGAGGAGAGAAAAGTTTACGTGAAGACACATATCGATGATGCCTATTATGAAGGTCTCTAAATTGCTCATTTCTAATTGCATACTGTAATGTGCCCTTTGAAAGGAGAAGGGGAAGATTATTTTGTTATTAGTTTACTTTATTAATCTACCAACTTTCATTACTTTTCCCCATTGGAGGGAAACACAAAGTTGCTTTTTTGCAAAGCTGGGTTCCCAGTATGTTATATTGGTGACATTTTTTAATCTGTATCGGCACTGATATATAGTTTTTTTCTTTTTTTGATTGGCTCATGTAACACTAATTTTAGGTTTGATTTTTCAATGCACAAGTCATAAATCCCATTTGTGGATGCACTAATTTCCACTCCTCTTCTTTCTCTACTGCACTTTTCCATAAACCTACAGACCACAAGACTCTGTTATGGAATGGCAGTCATCATCCTTGCCCCCTTCGTGACAATATACTAGTCGGTCTTTTCCTTCAGCTTCCCTGACTTTGTTCTTCCTGCACCGATTTTATCCAACAACGGAGTTTCTGCAAGTTAGATTTCTGATCGCAGTTACCCTGCATTTTTGATCAAAAAAACTTTCAAATGTGCCTTGTATGTAAAATCAGCAACTGTTTTTTCTTTACCATTCAGATGTCTCATCGGATAGACTAACCTGCATTTTACCTTTTTCCAATAAAGAGGGCCAGATTTGTGCCATCATTAAGACTCAGTGAGCGATGTTGTCCATTCATTCACCTTTTTGGGAATCCCCCCATTTTGCATTCCATTGGGGCAAAGCTCTACAGGATCTTTTTGTTTCTTTTGCTTTTACTGATTAATTTTCTTACAATGATTCTGGCCCCCCTCCCAGCCATACTCCCTGTGGCCACTGGAATGCTTGTCCCCTCTCACACTCTCTGTCTTTATATATCTTAAAACAGGTAAAAGGTACAGTATCTGGAGTTACACCGACTGTCTTTTCAATGGAATAAATTATATTATTCAATGTCCTTGTCAGCTACACTATATAGGTAAGACCACATGGATGCTCAAAACTAGGACTTTTGAGAATTGCATTCAGTTATCTAAAATTGAAGGTCCCCTGCTGCCTCACTGGGGAAGCCAATCATGCTGTCTCTGACTTGAAATTCTTTGTCTTTGAGATTATATCTCATAATATGAGAGGAGGTATCCAGTCTTTCCTTATCAAATGAGAACAGCGATGGATTCATGAGTTACAATCATTAGCCCCTAATGGTTGCAACTGTTAGATTGAAAGGTCTGTATTTTTTCTGATCTGTCCTGCTTTAGTGCTTTCTCCAT
The DNA here is from genome assembly GCF_901001135.1 of Rhinatrema bivittatum. NCBI lineage: Eukaryota > Metazoa > Chordata > Amphibia > Gymnophiona > Rhinatrematidae > Rhinatrema > Rhinatrema bivittatum. The sequence goes on from NC_042616.1 coordinate 466,563,402, forward strand.
TCACTAAATTTCCCTGGATGATCATTTTGAAGATCCAGCCTTAATGGCACATTCAAGTCATGTGTCCATGAGATTTACAGCTTTGCCTTTTAGCGTGCTTTTTGTAAGCTTTATTGTACAGTCACCGCAGTTGTCTTCAGAACTGTTTTTCCCAAACACCATCTACAGTCATTGCGGTATGTACTATTGTGCTCTTTTGCCTGTTCCTTAAGTGGTTGTTTTTGTGCTGTTGCCATATTGATATATTATTCTTTTCAAGGAGTATTACAAGAACTAAGCTCGAGGGATCCTCAAAGTATTATTATTCCAACCAACCCGTCGGTTAATTGACCAACCTTTGATTTAGTTTCATCACTAGAGATAGTAAATTTAATAAAAAAAATGACACCCGCCAATCATCCAATGGACAAAATGTCTATTAACCATCTAAAGAGTGTACAGGATATTATAGCAAAACCGTTAGCGGATGTGATTAATCTATCTCTAGAAGAAGGTGTTGTCCCAGACGACTTAAAAAGTGCAATAGTAAAACCTATTTTGAAAAAAGCTAATTTAGATCCGGAAGTTTTAGCAAACTACAGACCAATTTCTATCTTACCCTTTTTGGCGAAATTATTAGAAAAGGTAGTTAATCGACAGCTTATGGAACATTTGGAGGAACATCAGCTTTTATTTCCATCTCAATATGGCTTTCGGAAGTCCCATAACACAGAAACTCTGTTACTGTCATTGGTAGATACCATTCAGAGAGGCTTTGACCAAAATACATCCTACCTACTAATTTTGTTAGATGTATCGGCGGCATTTGATACCGTTAGTCACGAAGCACTCATTTTAAGATTGAGGGAAATTGGTCTCCAGGATAAAACACTTGATTGGTTTAAATCTTTTCTTACAAACAGATCCTTTAGAGTTAAACTTGGAACAGTAGAATCAGAGATAGTTGATCTTCATACTGGAGTCCCTCAGGGTTCATCTTTGTCACCAACATTGTTTAATGTCTATATGGCTCCATTATGTAGATTCCTATCAGGGCTGGGAGTGGTTCACTATCTGTTTGCAGATGATATTCAGATATTGTTACCTATTAAAGTGTCTCTGGCAGCCACATTAAAACTTTGGGAGGTGTATTACAATTCACTAAATCAACTCCTCAAACATATGTCTTTGGCTTTAAATAAAACAAAAACTGAAATGTTAGTTATTTGCAATAAGATAACTGAGAGGATAGAGATGGAAATTTTAAATAGTCTCCCTACGTACAAGATCCAATGGGATCTCAGAGACTTAGGATGTATCCTTGACTCAGAGCTCAGCACGAAATCATCAGTTAAGACGATTATAAAAGATGGGTTTCATAAATTACGTGTATTAAGGAGATTAAAACCATTATTACATGCCAATGATTTCCGAACAGTTGTCCAGGCATTAATTTTACCCAAATTGGATTATTGCAATGCCCTATGGTTGGGAGTACCACAACTAACTATTCGCCTACTGCAACTTCTTCAGAATTCCGCGGCGCGACTCTTGACTGATACTAAGAAGTTTGATCACATCTCTCCTGTATTGATGGGCCTACATTGGTTACCGGTCCAATATCGTATACAATATAAATGTTTAACTTTAATTCATAAAGCTGTGTACGGTACGAACTCTGAATGGCTGAATGCCTCATTGCGCATTCATGTGCCTACACGAAATTTAAGGTCCCTTGGACAGGCCTTATTGACTATCCCGTCACCCAAATTGGCTCATTTGAGCTCAGTAAGAGAGAGATCTTTGTCTTTGGCGGGACCACAGATGTGGAATTCTCTGCCTGTTGAGATCAGGTTAGAAGAGAATATAAACAACTTTAGGAAACAAATAAAGACCTGGTTATTTGAGCAGGCTTTTCTCAATTAATTGAGACGAATATCTTATTCTTCAGATGGAGTCGCTATAGCCAGGGTGGAGAAGGGTGAAAGGATGAAGACCAGATGGAGAAGGGAGTTGAGAGGGGGGATAAATCTATGTAATTTGTATTATGGATAATAGGGTAACTTAGTAATATTATGAATGGATGGGGTATTACGATTATATTGTAAAATGATTTAGTTTAATTACTCATGGTAATGTAAGATGTACTGGGATATGTTTTATATGTGGGTATTATTTGAGTGTTGCTACTGCAACTCAATTGTATGTAAACCGCCTTGAAATGAACTTGAAAGTCGGTATATAAAGATGTATAAATAAATAAATAAATAAATAAATAAATATTTTAGAAACTGCTATTCTGTCCCTCCCGATGAAGCTGTACATGAAACACCAACCATGTCAGGGGACATACTTACGTTATGAATGTGGTTAGTGCAGTTAGTGTATCTGGGTTCAATAAAAGTTTGGATAAGTTCTTGGAGGAGAAGTCCATTAACGGCTATTAATCAAGTTTACTTAGGGCCGGACTTTAAAAGGGTTACGCGCATAAGGTACGCGCGTAACCCTTTTAAAACGCCCCTGCGTGTGCCGAGTCTATATTGCATAGGCTTCCGGCACGCGCAAAGCCCCGGGATGCGCATAAGTCCTGGGGCTTTCTTGGGGTGGGCGTGTTGGGGGCGTGATGCGGTCAGCACATCATCCGGGGGCAGTGCCGCGGGCGTGATTTTTGCCAAGGGGCATTCCGGGGGCGTGGCTGCGGCCTCCGGACCAGCCCTTGGACCGGAACATGGCGCGCAGCAGCCGGCCTGTCGCGTGCAAAGTTACGCCTGCCTCGAGCAGGCGTAACTTGTGCGACAGAGGTGGGGGGGTTTAGATAGGGCCGGGGGGGTGGGTTAGGTAGGGGAAGGGAGGGGAAGGTGGGGGGAGGAGGAAGAAAAGTTCCCTCCGAGGCTGCTGAATTTCGGAGTGGCCTCGGAGGGAACGGGCAGCGCGCGCCAGGCTCGGCGCGCGCAAGTTGCACAAATGTGCACCCCCTTGCGCGCACCGACCCCGGATTTTATAAGATATGCGCGGTTATGCGCATATCTTATAAAATCCGGCGTACTATTGTACGCGCGCGCGCTGTGTTTTAAAATGTACCCCAGCGGGAATAGCCACTGCTATTAATTGCATCAGTAGCATGGGCTCTTCTTAGTGTTTGGGTAATTGCCAGGTTCTTGTGGCCTGGTTTGGCCTCTGTTGGAAACAGGATGCTGGGCTTGATGGACCCTTGGTCTGACCCAGCATAGCAATTTCTTATGTTCTTATGTTCTCATTAAAATTTCTCTTGGCTTCCTGTAAACTTTTTTACGCTATAGATCTTTTGAGGATGGCCCCCAAAAGTTGTTTGCCATACACTTTTCCCTCTTCTATCAAGCTATTTTGTAAACATCAAACGTGCATATTTTTCCTTTTGCACGCACATCTGCATGCATAAAAAAGAGGCAGCATAGGGACATTCCAGGGCTGGGGCAAGAGTCACACATTCCGATCTATTTTATAAGAGATTCTTGTGAGTACACGTGGTAACATGCATTTTTACATCTGCTGATTATCTTGCACAATTGATATCAGACTCATCTGTTGTCAATTATTGGTTGGATGAGAGGTCTATGTGAACTTGGGGGAGTTGAGGCTGAAGAACTAGGAGGGTCTCAATGACTTGGAGAAGAAGTGGGTAAACTGGTGAAGGAATCAGAAAACTGGTAAATTCAATTACTTGCACAAGTTTTAAAATATACCAACTTATGTTCATAAATCAAAGTTTTACACTAGTAAGTCATATTTTTTCTGCATATAAAAAATAAATGTATATTGTTCTAAAATAGGTAAGATAAGCATGTGCATTCAATGCATTGAAATATGTTCTTTCAATGCACTGGAGGTATTCCCATATAAGTATACATACACATATTTTATAATCTATGAGTACTTGATAGCCACACATTGGGGCGGATTTTCATACTCCGCGAATAGGCCTACTTTTGTTTGCGCTCCAGGCGCAAACAAAAGTTCGCTGGATTTTAGTAGATACGCGCGGAGCCGCGCGTATCTGCTAAAAACTTGGATCGGCGCGCGCAAGGCTATCGATTTTGTATAGCCGGCGAGCGCCAAGCCGCGCAGCCTACCCCCGTTCCTTCCAAGGCCGCTCCGAAATCGGAGCGGCCTCGGAGGGAACTTCCTTTTGCCCTCCCCTCACCTTCCCCTCCCTTCCCCTACCTAACCCACCCACCCGGCCCTGTCTAAGCCCCCCCTTACCTTTGTCGGGGGATTTACGCCTCCCGGAGGGAGGCGTAAATCCCCGCGTGTCAGCGGGCCTCCTGCGCGCCGGGACGCGACCTGGGGGCGGGTCCGGAGGGCGCGGCCACGCCCCCGGGCCGCCCCGGGCCGTAGCCACGCCCCCGGAACGCTCCCGACACGCCCCGAAAACGCCGTGCGGTTCGGGCCCGCCCCCCCAACACGCCCCCTCCGAAAACCCCGGGACTTACGCGAGTCCCGGGGCTCTGCGCGCGCCGGTAGGCCTATGTAAAATAGGCTTACCGGCGCGCAGGGCCCTGCTCGCCTAAATCCGCCCGGTTTTGGGCGGATTTAGGCGAGCAGGGCTCTGAAAATCCGCCCCATTATAAAATACTGTGGTAGATCTCTGCATAGCCATATATGTACATATATGGAGCCACATGGAGTTGTTTGAAAGTTATTCTCGATGCGTGTAAAGTCAGATAGTAGTAATCATCATAAATGGTTTAATTAGCTATATGCCAAGGGTAAATTAGAAAACATATTTTAGGTAGGGCCCACACTGATATAATTAATATGATCTGACCATAGTACAGTATTCACGATATATCATCACATTGTCAAGACATAGTTAATATAACAGAATGTTAGGAATTATTAAGAAGGGAATGGCAAATAAAACGATGGCTGTCATACTACGTCTGTATCGCTCCATGGTGAGACCGCATCTTGAACAATGTGTGCAATTCTGGTCGCCACATCTAAAAAATAATATAGTTGTATGGGAGAAAGTGCAGAGAAGGGTGACCAAAATAATAAGTGGCATAGAGCGGCTCCCCCTATGAGGAAAGGCTAAGGAAGTTAGGGCTGTTCAGTTTAGAGAATAGTTGACTGAAGAGGGATATGGTAGAAATCTACAAAATCATGAAAGCACTTGAACAAGTTAATGTAAATCGGTTATTTACTCTCTCAGATAATAGAAGGACTAGGGGGCACTCCATGAAGTTAGCAAGTAGCTAATTTAAAATAAATCGAAGACAATTCTTTTTCCCTCAACACATAATTAAGCTCTGGAATCCATTGCCAGATGATGTGGTTACAGCAGTTAGTGTAACTGGGTTTAGAAAAGTTTTGGATAAGTTCCTAGAGGAAAAATCCATAAACTGCTATTAATTAAATAGCAATAGTAGCTTTGGGGACTTGCCAGGTACTTGTGACTTGGATTGGCCATCGTTAGAGACAGGATACTGGGCTTGATGGACCCTTGGTCTGACCCAGTATGGCATATCCTATGTTCTTATAATAGTTTTATAAATCCCAAATTTTCTGTCAGTTAGCATTTTTATCTGTATTGACTCTATTTTTGGTTGTTGACTATACAAGTAAATGTTTGTGCAACACCTCTTTTCTGCTTTTGTTTTGTCCTTGTCTAGTATTGGTAACTAAAAAATCACGTCTACTGTACTGGTGGTTTACTGTAAAATCACAAACTGTAGGTTGTGTCATCATTGAACTGATAGTGATTGAAACAGGATATTCACATTGGACAATTGTGACTGATTTATTTAATATGGGGTAAGGAGTACTTGGTTGGAATTATTGCACTGTAATTTAGAAGTTAGCTAGATTAATTTATACTTAAATGCAGTACTGATATAGATCTGGGTCAAAATTCAGATTAAAGTATATATGGAATGAACTCACTGCTTTCAGCATTGTATCTAGGGTCACTGGTGCCAAAAGCCCAACCTAATCTGAATCTATTCCCCACAGTAGCTACAACTAAAAAAAAAAATGAAAGAGGTTTAACATTAATACTAATTTGTACTGCACTAGCATGGCAAGCACATCATCTAACTGAATTATTAGTCAGTGCTACTAGCCCCTCATCTCATGAGCATTCAAATGGATTGCTTGCTTGTTTTTATTTATTTATTTATTTATTTTTACAGAAACAAAAAATGATTCAAATCTCTAGTTACCTCACCAATCAAGATTCAGATAAATCATAGGGTCCACCAAAAGAATATACTACAGTAGTTTTTGTTCTGATGTCAGTAGTTGGAATTGTAGTTAGGGGTGTGGGGTTTATATTCATTGCCTCAGTCTGCTGCAGTGATCGCTTTATGACCCTTAGAGGTCAGCATATTGCTAAGTAGCATTTGAGATTTTGATGTGTGTCATGGTTGGTTGTGAATTGCCTGAGAGGTATGGACTTATGTTTTTGTTAATTGTTGTGATAGTAAAGTATTAAGCTGCATGACCTCAGAGCTCTTATATTCACTGTTTTTACTGGGATGGGATATATATTTTGGATGAATGCTGTGATCTGCCTTGAACAACATTTTCCTTTGTAAAAGTAGAATATAAGTGCCTATTTAAATTAAATTACGTGTAAGTACTCCAGTTTAAATGCTTATCAGTTCATATCTATTTAGTGATCTACCTATGCTTCTCCCATTCTGCATTGATGGATACAATTTATAGAAATAATGATCTTAATACATATGGGTGGCCCCTCCTGTGAGGATGCATGTGTATGTACTAGGAACACCTGGCAGGGAGACCAGGTCCACCTGCAGCCCATACTTACCTTGGCATGGTCCAGGGAGCGGCCTTCAGCATGGTGCTTGCATCATGCGGCATGCGAGTGCTTGGAATTGGCGCAGATGGGTCAGTGTCATGGCATGATGATGCAGCCCCACCCGATTGGCCCAGCATTTGGTACAATGAGGTTATTTATATGCGACCTGGCACTGAGCCATTGGCTTGGTCGAGCAGGGCCACATCTAACATGATCGGAGGGGCTGGCTGGCGGAAAGGTTTTGCGTGGTCTGTGCACCAGACGGCGCACCCCTACAGCCCGACTGCCACCCTTTCATACTCCGACAAATGCTAGGCAGTGTTTGGTGGGATCAGTACTGTGCTAAGCTGAATCATCTAGTGGCCAAGACACTGCAGCAGTTTGGCAGCATACACGTGTGGCATGAATGGGTAGACATACATTGTCCTGAACTGTATGCACAGGGTGGAGTACATCTGTCAGATATGGGTAACAACCTGTTTCTACAGGCCATACAAGACGATCTACAACATGGATGCATGAGCCACAGCCTGTCTCAGGGGACTCCTCATGGACTGGCTTTCTCAACATTGTCTATAAACATACGCCCTGAAGCAGCTCGGAGAAGAGCAAAACATGGCCAGAGAAGTGCAACATTTTCATGGATGGATAACGGGTACAGTGAATTGCAATAAATTGCATGGTTAAGAGTCGTGTTATGTGTGACTGTGCCTCTGGTATGGCGAGTCTGACTGCAACTTTAAAAAAAATTGAAAAGAATAAACGTGGTTGATATAAAATTAAAAAATGGTTAAGGTTAAGTTTGACCTCCTTGAAGAAGAATCTATATTGAAAGGGTTTTTGACCAATGATGGCAGTATAGTAGACGCACATTAAGGGCCAAGATCAAAATAAAAAAGATTGTGGTACTGTGTTGTCTGAGGTTTTCCCTTTTTAGCAGTCTTCACAGTCATGGATTAAAATAAGTCCCTTTCATTGTATGAAAATAGTTTTATGTTAAAGAAAGTATAAAATAGAGTTAGCATTAAAGAAAGTGAGCATAAATATAAAGCTAAATTCAAAAAGTAAAAAACAGAAAAAAAATAGTAAGAAGAGTTTCCCAGTGGCTACCCTTGTGGTTTTTGATAAATTGTACATTGAGCACTGGGAAAAATTATGGGTATTTAATAGGTTGATTTATCATTATTATTATGGTGCCATTTGCATTCTGTTTTATAGTTATGGTTTGGGATATTTGGGAGGGAAAAGGGGGAGAGTAGAAGCTCCGGGTGTCCAGTTATTGCAACTCTAAAAAGCTTGAAAAATATTTTGAATCTGAAACTGTATTTAGATTGCCCAAAATATAGACATGCTAATTTCTTGGCTATGTTTTCTCTTTTGCTCTCATTTACATGTCTTCAATCATTTATTTCATAATATTTTTTTATAAATTCATATATATTTTTATTCAAAAATTCTAGAGCTCAATATTCGGAAAAGCAACAAGCAGAGATGTTATCGGGCTAAAGTTAGCTCGATAACTTGTCATGGATATTCAGTGGTGCAAGTTTCCCGTTGAATATGCTTAGCAAAGCTATCCGGGTAATGGTATCTTGATATCGTTGAATACAGCTGAGTTGGTTTAAAGGTATGGCAGTAACATTATACAGATAAGATAACTCAGTAAGTAAAAAAAAAAAAATCTTTCAATTCTCCAGGCCCCCTCCATACACACACTCCAAAATGCTTTAAAATATGAGTAGTTGTAGTGCTTGATTCCCCCTTAATCCCTCCAAAACTCTGAAATAAAAAATAAAATGATATAAACTATCGTTAGGTGCCTTCATTTTCAGTTCTTATTTTATTTTTCCTGGAAATTTCAATGATAGAACAAAATTAAAATCAGTGGGAAAAATGACGTTTCTACTGATTTTTCTCCTGTGAGTTGTAACAAAGTCATTTCTCCACCGAATTTTTTTTTTATTTCATTCCTGTAAATAAAAACTGAAAACGAAGGTCCCTAAGCTGAGACCTGCCCCTCCATGATATTTATACAAAAAGCCCCAAACTCCCTCCTGCCTCACCCTCATGACCCACCCAGACCCCCCAAACTTCCAAACCTGAACTGGGAGCCAGTACAGTCTTACCATATTGCCGGCTGCTTGAAAGCATATACTGATGTCCTAGTCTGCACCGTGCATGGCTTGGCTGCCATCTGTAAAATGGTGCAGATGTGGTAGGCTTGCGAGTGTGCATTGCTCCTGCCCCCAGAAGAACTTTCTCCCCAATTATGGAATAAACTTGAAGGGGCTAAGGGGGATGGGAACTGTAGGGGGCCACAATCATTATATTAATTGTTTTGCAGAGACAAGGAAGTAGGGATTTAGGGTGGGGCTTAACATGTCCGGTGCCTTTGTAACTATTTTGCCTTGCTAGGGGCTTGGGGGTAGGTGGGGATGAGGGGGTCCTCTAGCACCACTGTGGGTTTCTTACTAAGGGAAGGGGCTGAATGGAGGAGAAGGGTTGCACAGCCTCTTTAAGGCCATATGGGCCATCTAAACCTACATGCCAGTTTGTGTGATAGGGGGCTCCCCTGGGCTGACAGCAAAAAATAACTATTCTTCTTTGAGATGTAATTTTTTTTTTTTTTTTTGCGAAAATGGTCCTGTGTAGCTCTTTTTGTGTGCCTGGTTTTTTTTTTTTTTCCTCTAAATTCCCCACTAATGAGCTGCTTTTTGTGGTTTTGCTTCACAGCAGCCCATTACTGAGATTTGGACAGCAGGTCTGTTTGCAAGGAAACTATGTCCCCCCCTTATATTTGTCTCCCCACCAGCAATGATGCCTAAGAAAGAAAAGGGAAGGCATAGGCTTAGTCGCAATCTCTCACCCCTTGGGGACCTCAGTAAATTTCACTTCTGTGCTGTGCAGTATTCTTCCTTTGATTAAGCAGTCAGTCTTTAAAGGGCCTGGGCACTGAGTCATTAAAGGGTAAAAGCAGATACTGAATCTGCATTCAGAGTGCTGGCAGTGCATCCTAGTTGTTTTCATTTACTGGGTTTTACATTTGACAGCAAGTGCTGGTTTGATAAATGCATGCCTACGGTACAGTCAATTCCATATGCCTGCTTTCAAAAATTCAGCTCTTTCGTTCACTGGGTGAACCGGCAATGAACATATACAAGCTCACCACCTCAGTGACATCTTATTTGTGGGCAGCAGTTTGCCTCCTGCCACGTCTTGCTAGACAAGTTCAGGAAGGTAGCAAGGGATTATGAGATTCCACTGGCATCTGAAAAGATAGAGGGTCCTTCCACCATGTTCCTATTTCTCAGCATTGAATTGGATTCTGCCAGAATGGAGGCTAGACTCCTCAAGGACACTGGGGGGGGGGTTAAGGGTAAATTTTCAAAACCTTAGTCAGAAAGTATGCAAGTAAAATCAGGGATTACATAGGTAGAGTTATTGAATCGACCTAAATGGATTTTCAGCCAGCTAAATTACATGTGTAGTTTCACTGTGGTCATACTTTTAGCCACAGTATAAAGAGATGTTCCCAAGCATGAAACTTGATCAGGTAAGAAAACTATGCATGTACATGAAGTTTCAAAAATGTATGCACATTGTCAAGCTCACGCCAAGTATTTTACTCTCTCCCACTGGAGATGACTTAGGCCTAGATCAGGGGTGGGCAATTAGATTCACTAATACCGCCGGGCTCTTTGAATCGTGCGGTACCGGGGGGGAGGGGGGGGTGGGCCTGCGAAAGCTGGCAGCGATCGCACCTCTGCGGTGCGATCGCTGCCAGCTTTCGTACCCAATAGCGCCATCATAAAAGATGGCGCTATTGGGCATGAAATAGGCAGCGAAAAGGGTTCTTTCCTTTTCGCTGTCGCAATGTCTTCGCAGCGTCTGCCCCGGTGCCACCCCGACTCCTACTGTTCCGGTCTTGACGCCGCCCTCATTTAGTGATCGCACGCGAAAAGTCCCTTTTTGCATGCGATCGCTTTGGAAAATGACCCCCTAAGTGTGCACTTACTTTTAATCTGCATAACCACCTGATCTTCAAGGACAGACCATGCAGCTAGTTTGTATTTGATGATCAGGTAGTTTAGTTTTGTTTAGTTTATTGATCCTAACATGCCACCTGTCACAAATCAAAGCAATTTACAATTAAAAAAATAGTAAATAAATACCGTATTTTTCGCTCCATAAGACGCACCTGACCATAAGACGCACCTAGGATTCAGAGGGGGAAAATAAAAAAAAAAATTTGTGCTAAACCGGCTCTGTCCCTGGGCATCTGTGCGTCTTATGGAGCAAATTAGGGGAGTGCATAACATTTGTTTTCTCCCCATTTTGTTTTCGGATGTGGGGAGGGCCATTTCGGTCCATTCCCCAGATCATAAAACCTTTGTCTTTCTAATTCTGTGGGAACCCCCCCCCCTCAAAAAAAAAAACCCCATCCCAACCCTTTAAATTAATTAACAACCCCCCACCCTCCTGACCCCCCCAAGACCTGCAAAATTAATTAAATACAATCCCCCACCCTCCTGACCCCTCCCCAAGATCTTCCAAATTAATTTACTACAACCCCCCACCCTCCTGACCTCCCCAAGACCTGCCAAAAGTCCCTGGTGGTCCAGCGGGGGTCCAGGAGCGGGCCGGGAGCGATCTCCTGGACTTGGGCCGTCGGTTGCCAGCAATCAAAATGGCACCGACGGCCTTTTGCCCTTACTATGCCACTGGGGTCGACCAATGGCAGCAGTAGTCCCTGTGACATAGTAAGGGCAAAGGGCCGTCGGCTGCCAGTGATCAAAATGGCGCCGACGGCCCTTTGCCCTCAGAGGGGCTACCGCTGGCATTGGTCGACCCCAGTGACATAGTAAGGGCAAAGGGCCGTCGGCGCCATTTTGATCACTGGCAGCCGACGGCCCTTTGCCCTTACTATGTCACAGGGACTACTGCTGCCATTGGTCGACCCCAGTGGCATAGTAAGGGCAAAAGGCCGTCGGTGCCATTTTGATTGCTGGCAACCGACGGCCCAAGTCCAGGAGATCGCTCCCGGACCCCCGCTGGACCCCCGCTGGACCACCAGGGACTTATGGCAGGTCTTTGGGGGGGTCAGAAGGGTGGGGGGTTGTAGTAAATTAATTTGGAAGGTCTGGGGGGGGGGTCAGGAGGGGGCAGGGGTTTTGTTAGATTTTTAACTTTTTTTTATATTTGCTCCATAAGACACACAGACATTTTCCCCCCTCTTTTGGGGGAAAAAAGTGCGTCTTATGGAGCGAAAAATACGGTATAGAGAATAAAACACATAGGAAGTAATTTTAAAAGGAGTTACACATGTAAATGTATCATACTATCATAGCAATTTTAGAAAGGCATTTACAATTTTACAGGTGTAATGTGCACATACGTGTGAATATCCTATGGACAATTCAATGGCATATATTGTAGCAGTTTTCAAAAGCCCACTTACATGCGTAAAGTGTATTTACATGTATAAAACCCAAATTTAAGCATGTAAATACTTTTTTAAATCAGGCCCATAAACTGCTAAATACAAAACAATAAACGAAAATGATTAAGGTATCACTTAGTGAAATTAAATAAATCAGTTTACAACCTTCTCTGAAATAAACCACAGTATACAGAGCATAAGAACAGAAGCTGAAAACAATCAGCTGGTACAAAAAGCCTGACTGAATAACCAAGTCTTAATGCCTTCCTGAATTTAATATCATTCTTTCTAAAATGAACGTGCATAGACAATGCGTTCCATAATAATGACACCTGGTAAGAGAATGATGAATGCTGAGCTCTCTCGCCAACCTAATTTCCGACTGAGCAAGTAACTTAAGAAGACCTTGCTGAGAAGATTGTAAGGCTCTTGATGGAGCATTAGGAGTCAAAAGGTTAGCTAAATAATCTGGTTGAACGCTAGCCAAAACCTTAAAAACTAGACATACAAATTTAAACTGATGCTTGCTAAAACAGGAAGCCGGTGTAATTTCTCCAACACTGGTGTAACATGGTCAAACATTTAAAAGCCATAAATGAATTTAGATGCTGTATTCTGCAATAATTGCAAATGCTTATGTGACCTGGCCTTGCCTGTCACTAAGATTCTCCTGAGTTTTCTTAGATATTTTTAGTGTAGATAGTGAGAGTGGGTTTTGTATTTTTAGAATCTGCTCCTTGCATTATCCCCACCTTTTTGTGGGAGGCTTCTGGGGCACATATGTACACCATGGAGCATGCTCAGAAATTAGAGGGAAGGTGACACAGAGACGAGTAGGAGCTTTGCTGATGAACACAACCTCATCCCTGAAAATTGGTGATCAGAAGGGAACGTAGAAGTTTTGTTACTAATCTTGGGCGTCCTAGAGTTGGATTGCTGAAGAAGAGAAAAATGATTTTTTTTTCCTACAGAGAGATTTGTAGTTTTTGACCAGTCTGGAAGAAAGGGCGTCCCCCAGGAACTCCCCAAGCTGGCCAAAAGTTCCGTGAGGGTCCGGGAGCGGACGCGTGGGGAATCACGTGACGTCCGCGTCACTCCGACGTGACGCCGACGTCACGTGGTCCATCGCGGTTCCACTCCCGGACCCCTCGTTGGACCCAAACGGCACTTTTGGCCAGCTTGGGGGGGCCTCCTGACCCCCCCAAGCTGGCCAAAAGTGCCTTTTGGGCCCAACGAGGGTTCCGGGAGCGAACCCGAGGGGAATCACGTGACGCCGCGTCACTCCGACGTCACGCCGATGTCATGTGATTCCCCTCGGGTTCGCTCCCGGAACCCTCGTTGGGCACAAAAGGCACTTTTGGCCAGCTTGGGGGGGGGTCAGGAGGCCCCCCCAAGCTGGCCAAAAGTGCCTTTTGAGCCCAACGAGGGGTCCCGGAGCGAACCCGAGGGGAATCACGTGACGTCGGCGTGACGCGGCGTCACGTGATTCCCCTCGGGTTCGCTCCTGGAACCCTCGTTGGGCCCAAAAGGCACTTTTGGCCAGCTTGGGGGGGTCAGGAGGCCAGGAGGTCAGGAGGTCAGGAGGCCCCCCCAAGCTGGCCAAAAGTGCCTTTTGGGCCCAACGAGGGTTCCGGGAGCGAACCCGATGGGGAATCACGTGACGCCGCGTCACTCCGACGTGACGCCGATGTCACGTGCTCCTTGCAAAGGAGTTCAGGAATGGCGTCCTGACCCTGCTGGACCACCAGGGAGTTTTGGTAAGTCTTGGGGGGGGGGCGGGATTAAGGCGGGTGAGGGGTTTAAATTTTTATTTGCACATATGGACATAGACTCAACTTATGGAATTCTCCATATGTCCATATTGACCGCAAATGGGACCCCCTTTCGACTTATGGACTTATGAACTTAAACTTTTGGTCTGCACATCCCTAGTGAACACCCCCCAGTGCAGCTTACTTTTGTTTGGGAAAGTTTTGTCCAGGCAACTATTTATCTGGATAAAAATATGCTGGTAAGTGAGGTTGTTGGGGGGGGGGGGGGGGTGTTAGTTAATATAAAACATCAGGTTTGTCTAGTTAACTCCAAAGATTAGCCAAGCACACCCTTTAAATATAGGCTTCTACTTACTCATGTAAATGGTTTTGAAAATTGTCCTCTCCTTGTTTAGACATGAAAAAATGAACTTTATTTTAAGTTCGATATTCTCTGGATATACAGCAGTTATTAATTAAGAGGCAAAATTTCAGGAAGTCACTCAGCAGTGAGATAACTAGCTATATTATAACTCGTTAAGTTTAGATGAATTTTCAACCACAACCTAGCCAGCTTTGGCGTTTGGCCAGTCTGGGAGCACATGGATAGCTGGCTAGAGGTGTGCTTGGGGTTAGCAGGATAATTTTTTCCCTTCCCCCGATCCAACCATGCCCATGAAAATGCCTGCTTTTGAGCGGATCTAGATTTCCACAACACCTGATTTAGATGCCTATTTTGTTAGTTAGGTCATTAAATTCTTTTGAAAATCTTCTTTAATGGTATAGTTTAACCATGAAGTTTTGCTAGGACACTTCAGAATTCAATTTTTTTTTCTGGTCTCTCCATTCAGTATTATGATATATCTAAATTGTACAGCTCATTTTAATTTTGTGTGGCAAAACATTTACTCCAGTTTGTTCTCCAATGCCTGTGGAGGGATTTTAATGCCTTGATTTTGTTTCATTTGTTCAAGTGGCTACTGGTAGATATCCGTCTGTTCTTCATTCTAGTCCTGCCATCCTACACAATTCTTAATATTCAGGAACTCCAATGACTGGGTCTGGTTCTGTAAATTTATTTTCAACTAGCATGTAATCTGTATTACTGTTGGATATATAGGAGACCAATTCTAATACCATATCTCACTACTGCCATCTTGCTGGTGTGAAGTTTTGCTGATTCTTTGCTACTTATGTTCTTAGGTCAGGTAGGATATGAATTGTATTTCCCTTCCATTTTAACGTTCCTGCTCCCTTGCTTTTTTTTTTTTTTTTTCAGAATTTCAACATAGTAGTTAATCTAATATTTTAATTACCCAAACATATGGTGGCCTCTCATGTCCTAATCGTAAGCTTGCTCTACGTATTTCATTATCTTTGCCTGGCTCTGCCTATTAGTTCTATAAGTAACTTTTTCCAGAATTCGGTTACAAATACACCATTCTCAGATGCTTCGGGAATTCCCCACAATTTATACATTTTTTCCTTTAATCTACTTTCTAAATCCTCCAATTTACATCTCAGAGATTAAGTAGATTTTTTTTTAATGCTTTTCTGTTACAGTCTCTACCAGGTAATTCTGTCTTCTCAGAAACGAATTGTTTTATTTCAAGAAGGCAGTTAATGAAATCACTGATACTTTTGAACAGCATTTAAGTCTATTTTGATTGTGTTCACATCTCCAGTATCTTCTTTTTTTTTTTTTACAAAGCATAAAGATGGTACATCTCTCTCAAGACTTCCTGTATATTTGAACCATTGTATTTTTCCCGTAATGCTCAGTTGTTGGGCTTCTCAATGGCAATTTTATCAGTCTCTAATCCAGGCCCTGGGTCCGGTGTCTCCTCTTCTCCTCCGCAGACAACGGAGACCTGCCTAGTCGCATTGGCTACCCCGGTGTGGAGGAAGTGAGTGGTGCCCTGGGTACCATGGGCCGGGTGTGACCCTGGGAGGCCAGAGGAGACCTTCGAAAGGAGCGCGTCTCCTTGTCTCGTTACTGTAACCGGCGGTCCACCCTACCAGCTATGTCGATTAAATCGTTGAGGTCATCTGGGAGATCCCGACCGGCCAGCTCATCCTTGATGCGGCTAGACAGGCCCTCAAGAAAGATCCCCCTAAGGCAGTCGTCCCACCAACCGACCTCCATGGCAAGGGTGCGGAAGTCTATAGTATAGTCCGCCACAGAACGCACCCCTTGCCTGAGGTGCAAAAGTTCAGAGGCAGCTGTGGTTTGACGAGCAGGGTCGTCGAAAGCTTGGCGGAAGTTAAGAACAAATTCCTGGAGGTTATGTAGAAGGGGGTCCTGCCGTTCCCACATGGGAGAAGCCCATTCCAGTGCTTTACCATCCAGTAACGAAAAGATATAAGCTACCTTGACGGAGTCCGAGGGGAACTGTGCCGGCAGCAGGGTGAACCGGACGTAGCACTGGTTCAGGAAGCCTCGGCATGCTTTGGTGTCCCCAGCATAGCGAGTTAGAGCAGGCAACTGGATTACCGATGCGGAGCTGGGCACCGGAGCGGGAGGCGGAGCTGGAGGTGGGTCCGGCGGTGATGTCTCCAGGCGGGAGACCTGCTGTTCCACGGTGGCAGCAAGGGCGTCAATACAATGCTGTTGTTGTTGGAGGCGTTGCACCATTCCTGGGATGGCCTGTAGAGTGGGAGCCTCCACCGGGTCCATGGCCTTGCAAACTGTTGTGACTGGGCTGTGGTAAGGCAAGAAGTGGACCCTTGGGCCGGCCTGCAGGTATAACACAGAGCAGACCGGGGGGCGGAGTCAGTGCCTGGCAAGGATACCCGGAGCCTGGAATCCCCCCGGGAGGAGCCCGTAGGGACCCAGGCCCTGGGGACTGGAGCAGTCAAGGTAGACCAGAGAGAGCAAGTCCGTGGGTGGTCTGGAGAGAAGTCAGATAGTTCAGGGAGAGCTACCGGTGAACAAGGCAGGTTGTTGGCTGGCAGGCAGGTCAGAGAGGTAGGCGGAGTCTGAACTGGCGGTGAACTGGAGGCTGGGCCGCGAAGCAGACCAGAGTAGCAGCAGGCGGCGGGTTAGCAGAGAAGGCCGCGAGGCAACCCGGGATCAGGACTGGCGGCAGGCTGGCAGAGAGGTCCGTAGCGAACCGGGATCAAGGCGGGTGGCTGGCTAGCAGAGAATTCCGTGGCAAACTGGGGTCAAGGCAGGTGACCGGCTAACAGAGAAGTCCGTGGCAAACCGCGGTCAAGGCAGGCGGCTGGCTAGCAGAGTAGTCCGTTAGGCAAACCGGAGTCAAGGCAGGCAGCAAGCTAGCAGAGAAGTCAGTTAGGCAAACCAGGGTCAAGGCAGGCAGCAGGCTAGCAGAGAAGTCCGTTAGGCAAACTGGGATCAGGAACCAAAGAGACAACTAGAATCAGCAGGCAAGGACAGGAACAGGAAGCAACTAGTCAGCAGGGAACCTCGTTGCAAGGCATCTAGTGGAGGACTGGACGCCGGTTAAATCTGGAGCGGGGCATAACGTCAGCAGACGAGGCGGAGCCGGGCTTCCGGGTGCTGTGCACTTAAGAGAACCCTCCTCGCGTGCGTGCGAGGCCAGGCAGAGATAGGCCTCTAATGGCGTCCTCCTCGTGAGAACTCCTCAGGCGCAGGCCCTGTCGAGCCCGGGTCCCAGCGGAATCCTGCGAGAACTGAAGAGACGGTAAGCGGGCCTGACCCCGAACATGAGAGGGGCGGTCGGGACCGCAACAAGTAGCACCTTATATGGAACCTAACATTGTGTAACTATAGCATGGGTTATTTTTCCTTATATGCATCACCTTGCACTTATCCACATTAAATTTCATCTGCTATATTGATGCCCAATTTTCCAGTCTCACAAGGTCTTCCTGCAATTTATCACAATCTGCTTGTGATTTAACTACTCTGAACAATTTTGTATCATCTGCAAATTTGATTACCTCACTCGTCATATTTCTTTCCAGATCATTTATAAATATATTGAAAAGTAAGGGTCCCAATACAGATCCCTGAGGCACTCCACTGCCCACTCCCTTCCACTGAGAAAATTGTCCATTTAATCCTAGTCTCTGTTTCCTGTCTTTTAGCCAGTTTGTAATCCACGAAAGGACATCACCACCTATCCCATGACTTTTTACTTTTCCTAGAAGCCTCTCATGAGGAACTTTGTCAAATGCTTTCTGAAAATCCAAGTACACTACATCTACTGGTTCACCTATATCTACATGTTTATTAACTCCTTCAAAAAAGTGAAGCAGATTTGTGAGGCAAGACTTGCCTTGGGTAAAGCCATACTGACTTTGTTCCATTAAGCCATGTCTTTCTATATGTTCTGTGATTTTGATGTTTAGAACACTTTCCACTATTTTTCCTGGCACTGAAGTCAGGCTAACTGGTCTGCAATTTCCTGGCCGACCAATGGCACTGGTAGCCCCTGTGACATAGTGAGGGCAAAGGTTATCGGCGCCATTTTGAAGTTGACAGCCCGAATGCAGGAGATTGTGCCAGGATCCCCGCTGGACCAACAGGGACTTTTGGTAAGTCTTAGGGGGGTCAGGAGGGTGAGGGTTGTAGTTAATTACATTGAAAGGGCTGGGTTGGGATTTTTTTTGGGAAACAAATACGTAAGTAACTATTGAATGGATCGGGGTCCCCCGAGATTGGATGCAACGGATTTGGCTCCCCACGAATACGAATGCCGAATGGGACGAATCCGTCCCTACTGCACATCCCTAGTGGATAACAGGAAAACATACATAATCAGTGATAATCATAACAGCAAAACTGTGAACAAACCGTAAACAATGGGTATTAAAAACAGTGGCAGATCAAAAATGAACATACAGACATACTGTTGAACAACATAGAACAGACATATTGCAGAACAGCAATACATAATAACCACAATAACCTCAAAACATTGATCAAATGATGAACAAACATTAGATGCTTGCTGTCAGAACATATGGAAATCAATACCAGGGGGAGGGAATCAACAGACAGGAATGCCAAGGAGAAAAGGTGAGATCTGAGGAGTTTTGAAAAGCAGAGAAGGTCATTCTCTAATCTAATCTTCAGGGAGTTTGTTCCATAGGGTGGGTCCTGCTATCCTAAAAATTAAATTCCTTGACTCAGTGAGCCGGTTCTCCTTCTGAGAAGGAATCTCTAGGTGATGTTGGTAGAATGCATGGAGGAGTTGATCTGCTTGATAACTGCACACAGCAGAAATAATACAAGGTGAGACCAAATTGTGTTGAGCCTTAAAAATCAGGATAAGAATTCTGAATTTTACCTACCATGCCACAGGGAGCCAGTGTAAAGCTTCCGAGGCAGGGGAAATATTATCACTTTAAATGGGAGTCAGATATCAGGCTACTAACCACATTTTTTAAATTAATTGCAAGGCCTTTAAGTGTGAGTTAAGAAGGCCCCAAAACAACGTTGCAGCAGTATAATTTGCTTAATCATTGGGTTTATTTTTTATATATGCCGATGACATACATTTCTTCATTCCATGCCTATATTAGGGTATATTTCCTGAAGCTACCCTCCAGCATTTCATGCAAATCATTAATGAGTATGGGTAGGAAGAAATACAAATTTCATTTCATTTTTCATTTTGTTTTTTTGGGGGATTCGCCACAAATTTAGTTTCTTTCAATTCTTTTAAAAAAACAAAATAAACATTAAAAAACAAACACTTCTCAAAAATGGGAAAAAAAGAAATGGAGCCTCCTGAGGTGCCCCCTCCGCCCTGTCCCCACAAATCCCTCTCACCTGAAAAGAATTCCAGGGCCAGGATCCTCCCAGCCTCTACTTACCTGGTCTGGGGGGAATCTGACAATGAGGCCTAGACCCACAGTAGTCACTGTGACCTTGGCCTACGCCTTAAGCAAAGTCCAGGCTTGCAAGCCTGGTCCTGACACTGAGATCTGGGCCTGATGCCAAAGGCCTAGACAGGATGCTGGAGCCTTGTATTTAGCCTGGGCCCAGGCCTGATGCTGGGCCCTGGTCCGGAGGCCATGTCCCGATGCCAAGGCCTCAGCCTAGACAAAGATCTGGGCTCAGGTCCAACTCTGGGTCTTGGTCCAGAGGATGGCTCCTGATATCGGATTTCAGCTGGACCCAGGCCCAATGCCGGTGCCAGGTGCAGAGGCCAGGTCCTGACGCTGGAGTCTCAGCATAGGCCCAGGCCTGGGCCTAATTCTGAGGCCTCAGCCAGGACTCAGACCCATGCTGAGGCCTTGGCTTCGTCTTTGGACTCAGCCCGGGCATAAAGGCTGTAGCCCAGATCTCATAGCATTGTCTTTTTCTTCCTTCTTCTTTAAAATGATGGCAACTGCTTGGGATGTGCCAGAGTTAATTAACTCCAGTGCCTCCCTCTTCAGTGGAGGTTACCATTTTGTTGTATAGCAATTCATTTAAACTGCTGTATACCTCAAGTGCCGGCCCTAACATCCAAAGTAAAAAAAAAAGAAGCTAGGGATTGCGCAATGATGGGGCCCCCTCCAATTGACCCAGTCACATGAA
Source organism: Rhinatrema bivittatum (assembly GCF_901001135.1). Classification (NCBI taxonomy): domain Eukaryota; kingdom Metazoa; phylum Chordata; class Amphibia; order Gymnophiona; family Rhinatrematidae; genus Rhinatrema; species Rhinatrema bivittatum. The sequence goes on from NC_042616.1 coordinate 466,583,888, forward strand.
TACTGGCATCTTTTTTTTTACTTTCAATGTCAGGGCCGCCACTCAAGTTGGCCTCAGGGTGATGAGGGGTTTGAGTTATGACTGCCGCTCACTTTTTATACCTTTGGCCAATTTATTTATTATTTTTCTGGGGTTGTTTTGGCCCTTTAAATCTAATGCAGTAGCCTCCGGATCCCCAAGTCTCGATGTTCCTGTATTAGATTAATCTTTTTTCAAAGAAATGTAGTTAAATGAACACAGCTGACAACTTTCTAAATTGGCCACATTAATTTATTTACATCAGATTGCCTATGTATGAGCTCTTTTTCATGGATCTGCAAAAATTCATTGTAATAGGAAATGGAATCTGGGCAGGGCTATGTAAAATATCACGTAGATCGCATGATATCACCACGATAGGGCTATATCATGTGATAAACAGCAAATATTGTGCAATATGTGTTGTTTAATGCGCATTACAGCCCCCCTAAAGGATTTATTATCTCCTGAATTATTTTGAACAGTATTACAATCTCTTCTTTTTGGTCACCTTGACAACTATAGCAGCTTTGATGTAAAGCTCCCTAAAATCCATATTAGAGGTCTTCAGCTAATTCAAAATTCTGCTGCAAGTCTTTTGATAAATACTAGATGATCTATGTCACCCCCACTTTAGTGGCTCTTCACTGGCTACCAACAGAATTTCATACTCGAATTAAACTCAGAGTATTTGCTCTATACATGACAAGCTATAACTTTACAAAAAAATACTTGCAAACTACACTCCTCTGGAGACAGTTACTAATAGTGCCATCCCGCCACATTCGCAGACTTCAGTCTGCATGTGCTCTGGCCTTTTCATACATTGGCCCAACACTGTGGAACAGACTGCCTATAGAAGCACTTGGGGAAAGAGATTTGAAAACTTTTAAAAGAAAGTTAAGGCTTTCTTTGTCCAGAAGAAACAGCTCTTCCTCTCTTTAAATCATTTCAAAAGAAGCAAAAGTTTTTTTTATTTGCTCTGAATTATTTACTTGGATATTCTTTCCCAACAGAACTTTTAAAAATACTTTTCTTTTAAAGGTTCTGAGAAGAGATAGCATCAATAATCTTTCTTATCTTATGTGAAGATATGCTCCTTCAGTTTTTAGAATTCTGTGATCAGCTAAAAGACCTGAGATATTCACTTTCCTTTTTGGGTACTTGCCAGGTACTTATAGCCTGGATTGGCCACTGTTAGGAACAGGATGCTGGGCGTGATGGACCCTTGGACTGACCCAGTATGGTATATCTCTTATGTTCTTAACTAAATTAGTAATTTTCTTAGGTTTGCCTTAGTTTAATACCTGATCATTTTTTAAAACAATTTAAGCAGCTTTTTCCTTTCCTGACATCAAGCAGATTTGACTGTACTTATCCTGTTTTATGTAAGGTTTAGTAGGGCTGGTTCAGATTAATGAAAATAACTGTCTTCTGTTTGGCTTATACTTACTGTATATACTACTATAGTATAATGAGACACCCAATAGCCCTCACAGTATATGCAAAAATGGTTCTCACACACACACACACACACACACACAGCACTTGTGTGCTGCTGAGCCTGCTGTCTCTTTTTGCACATGAATAAAACTCTGAGAAAAAACAGACAAGATTCAGGGCTCAGACAATTCTTTCCACTGCAATCTCTGCAGTTAATAACTGGGCAGTCCGGACACCCGTGGGTTCCTATCCACCCCCACCCCAATCCCGCTGGACCCCCCCCCCCCCCCCCCCACTTACAAACAAGGAAAACACAATACAGAACTTGGATGCAAAGGCTGTAGCCTTTTATTAGAATCCCTAACTTGGGAGTATAAATAAGCGCTGAGTCCATTCAATAATGTTTATAAAATTGTGGCCAGACAGGTGCCCAAGTGGAACCGTGGGGTCTCATGCCCAGCAAGCTCCTGGAAGAGATGCTGTGACCACCAAAAACTGGATGGGATCCTTGCTTGGACCACCACAAAGTAAGCCTGCTGCCATATTCCATCTGCCGGAGAGGATCCTGGCCCGGCCGCCACAAAGCAAGCCTTGCCAGAGCCCCTCCCCACATAACAGCCTCAATCCATCGAAGCTCCGAGCATAGGCCCGACGTTGATCATTCATGGCACATGGGTGAGGGCCCCTAAGTCTCTCACATACATATCGGAACCTCCCAGCTTCCTTCGAATGCTTCTGCATTTACAAAGGTACTTCTGCACTCTGTCACTGCTGCCACAGGGGCCCTGCACACGAGAGCGTGGAAGAGTCTTCTTGCTCGCATATGACAGGCACCCACAAACAACGGCTATGGCCTCTGCATCTTGGTGAAGAACAGATCATTTCCCAAGTTCGACAAGTGTACTCTATTCGGGACATACAGTTCTGTGCAGTGCCTGTCCACCCATTCACGTCGCAAATGATAACCATTCTGGAGTTGTATGGCTTTGGCTACCTGCCAGTTGAACTTGGCACAGAACCTACCCCACCACTTGGTGCACATCAAGCTATGACGGGGTATGATCTCGGACCATCAGATTTTTGCGGTCAGCCATGAGGAGGTCAATCGACTAAAGTCTTTCCTGATATAGTTCATTAGAGTGATGTTGACGCTTTTGCCTAAGTCATTGCCGCCAGGCTGAATGATGATTAGGTTAGGCGGTGCTCCACACACAATTCTCGACTGCATCATGGGCCATAGCTGATACCATCACATGCCTTCCTGACCCAGCCAATTGAACCTTTCTGCGAGAGCCCAAGGTCATGACAAAACTTCCCTTCGATGGCTCTTCTTCGTGCATGCATATCCACGCCAACAATCCACGCAGAGCGACACTGGACAACAGCTGCAAGTGAAATAGAAAACTTGGTCATGGCGCACAACCGACTGGGTGCAAGTGCAGGGGAACCATCCTTTTGCCTAATGTAAGACGTGTAAGCTCCCAACCTTCATCAACCCAGTCACTGAATTGATGCCTGCAGGAACCAGGAGGTGGCGGCACTGGAAGCGGCTCTGATATGGAATGAGTGAGTGCCAAACATTTGCTCTGAAGCCGCGCTTCAGCTAGGGCTTTCATGAACACGCGCATTAAAGGAGATTTATCATAGTGTAGCAAAAATAAACCATCCCCTTTTGGGTGTATGGCTAAGTATCGGGTAACAGCTGCTACCAGGCATATCTCCAGTGTGATGACTTGACCACAGGCACTCTGGTTAGACTTAAACTGCCTCAATTTTAGGTATAGGGTGCTGCCTGTGATGCTGATGTCCTCCCCCAGCAAGCCCTACACCTGAGATGCCTTTCACGATAGTGTCGTAAACTCACTGATGCACAGGGCACCAAAAAATGCCAGCGCGAAGGCGACCCAGAAAAGTGCAGTCTTGAACTTGTCAGAAGCTACCACAGGCAAAATGTGCCACAGTTGTAGCAGCAGGTCATGTATTAGTGGTCTCCAAGTGTTGTGCCCTGGAAGAGATTATCTGGCCCAGCCTAGCATCACTCTTTTCACCATGAAATGGCACTCAGCGCAACCCATTTTGAGCTTTGAGAAGAATGCTAGGGCCGCTAAGTGCGAATGAACCATATTCCTGGACAGTCCCTGCCGCTTGGTGTGAACAATATGGGGTAAATTTTAAAAGCCCTGCATTCCAGGAACATGCTTTGCTTGTGCAACAATGTTTGTGCATTGGCAGCATAAAATGAATTCCCTCAGCAACTCTGTCACCAGGAGGCACTTAGAAGTCTGATTATTAATTGATTGAACTGCTGTCTCATTGTCACACCATAGCAGCACTTGTTGGTGGCTAAAAGTGCTGCCCCAGATGTACACAGCAACAACGATGGGAAAGAGTTCCAAAAATGTGATATTCCTGGTTAGGCTGCACATGGTCCAGCTGTCCGGCCAGCGTACTGTACACCAATCACCCCAAAAATAGACACCAAAACCAATGCCTCCTGATGCATCAGAGTATAACTGAAGGTCGTTGCTGCTGACTGGGCTGGGAGCCAGGCTGAGACACAATTGAAGTCCCTGAGGAACTTGGACCAAAACTTCAGGTCCTCCTTGATGAGCCTACTAACCGGCAAGTGATGATGGCCATGAATCAGTCCTACTGTGGACCGAATCAAACTCCACAGGAATATCCTTCCCAGGGTAATAACCTGCATGGCGAAGGCAAGGCTGCCTATAAGGGACTTCATGTGTATCAGCGTGACTTTCCCACTGCACAAGGTGGTGGCCACCAACTCTGACCGTTTCACCACTTTGTCACATGGCAGCCTGGATTCCATACACATGGAATCAAGCTCAATCCCCAGGAAAATGAGTGCCGTTACTGGTTCAAGGGACTTGTCTTCTGCCAATGGGTTGCCAAATCTGCTCACCAAATCATGAAATGTGTGGACCATCTTAAAGCATTTCAACAAATCCTTTCTCCCTATAAATAGGAAGTTGTCTAGATGGTGAATTAGTGATGTTAGCCCGGAAGCCTCTTCAGTTGCCCAGTGAAGGAATGCACTGAAGGTTTCAAAATAAGTGCAGGAGATCGAGCATCCCATTGGCAGACACTTGTCATAGTAAAATCGAAAGCCTAGCAAATGGAAACTACTCGGGTGCATTGGGAATAGTCTAAATGCAGACTCAATGTCTGCTTTAGCCGTGAGGGCACCCTGGTCACAGGATCTTAGTAAGACCAATACTATGTCATAAGAACATAAGAACATAAGAACATAAGAAAATGCCATACTGGGTCAGACCAAGGGTCCATCAAGCCCAGCATCCTGTTTCCAACAGTGGCCAATCCAGGCCATAAGAACCTGGCAAGTACCCAAAAACTAAGTCTATTCCATGTTATCATTGCTAATGGCAGTGGCTATTTTCTAAGTGAACTTAATAGCAGGTAATAGACTTCTCCTCCAAGAACTTATCCAATCCTTTTTTAAACACAGCAATACTAACTGCACTAACCACATTCTCTGGCAACAAATTCCAGAGTTTAATTGTGCGTTGAGTAAAAAAGAACTTTCTCTGATTAGTTTTAAATGTGCCCCATGCTAACTTCATGGAGTGCCCCCTAGTCTTTCTACTATCTGAAAGAGTAAATAACCGATTCACATCTACCTGTTCTAGACCTCTCATGATTTTAAACACCTCTATCATATCCCCCCTCAGTCGTCTCTTCTCCAAGCTGAAAAGTCCTAACGTCTTTAGTCTTTCCTCATAGGGGAGCTGTTCCATTCCCCTTATCATTTTGGTAGCCCTTCTCTGTACCTTATCCATCACAATTATATCATTTTTGAGATGCGGCGACCAGAATTGTACCCAGTATTCAAGGTGCAGTCTCACCATGGAGCGATACAGAGGCATTATGACATTTTCCGTTTTATTCACCATTCCCTTTCTAATAATTCCCAACATTCTGTTTGCTTTTTTGACTGCCGCATCACACTGAACCGACAATTTCAATGTGTTATCCACTATGACACCTAGATCTCTTTCTTGGGTTGTAGCACCTGATATGGAACCCAACATTGTGTAATTATTGTTACGGCTAGACTGCTGTGAGGGTAGATGGTGGACCCTTGGGCCAGCCTACCGGTGTCCACAGGGCAGGCCGGGAGGCGGAGGCACGGTCTGGCAAGGTTTCACCCGGAGCCTGGGGTCCCCCCCAGAGGAGCCCGTAGGGACCCAGGCCCTTGGGACTTGGGCACTGCTGAGAATGTCCAGAAGAGCTAGTGCGTAGGGGAGGCAGGAGGCCCAGTAGTAGCTGAGCCAGCTAGAGGTTTGTCAGAGAGTCAGAGAGACAGGCCGGGTCAGGAAGCGGGCCCAGAAGGTAACACTCGGGACCAGAGCAGGCGGGCAGTGGTAAAGAAGTCCGTGGCAACCCGGGTCAGGGCAAGCGGCGGGCTGTAGCGAAGTCAGAAGCAAACCGGAGTCTAGGCAGGCAGCAGGCTGTAGCGAAGTCAGAAGCAAACCAGAGTAAAGGCAGGTATCAGGGAGTCAACGGGAAACGCAAACAGGAAGCAACTAGTCCACTAGGAACCTAGTTGCAAGGCGTTTAGTGAACGACTGAACGCCGGTTATATCGGGAGCAGAGCGTGACGTCAGCCGAGGAGGCGGAGCTGGGCTTCCGGGAGCTGGACGCACAAGAGGAGCCTCTTTGCGCGCGCGCGAGGCCGGAGGAGAACAGGCCTGCAATGGCGTCCGCCACGTGGGAACCGCGCGGAGGGAGGGCCTCCCGGGACCTGGGTTGGGCGGAATCCCGCGGCTGCCGGAGCGGAGGTAGGCGGGCCTGAGCCCGATCAGGAGAGGGGCGGTCGGGACCGCAACAATTATAGCATGGGTTATTTTTCCCTATATGCATCACCTTGCACTTATCCACATTAAATTTCATCTGCCATTTGGATGCCCAATTTTCCAGTCACACAAGGTCTTCCTGCAATTTATCACAATCTGCTTGTGATTTAACTACTCTGAATAATTTTGTGTCATCTGCAAATTTGATTATCTCACTCGTCGTATTTCTTTCCAGATCATTTATAAATATATTGAAAAGTAAGGGTCCCAATACAGATCCCTGAGGCACTCCACTGTCCACTCCCTTCCACTGAGAAAATTGTCCATTTAATCCTACTCTCTGTTTCCTGTCTTTTAGCCAGTTTGCAATCCACGAAAGGACATCGCCACCTATCCCATGACTTTTTACTTTTCCTAGAAGCCTCTCATGAGGAACTTTGTCAAACGCCTTCTGAAAATCCAAGTATACTATATCTACCGGTTCACCTTTATCCACATGTTTATTAACTCCTTCAAAAAAGTGAAGCAGATTTGTGAGGCAAGACTTGCCCTGGGTAAAGCCATGCTGACTTTGTTCCATTAAACTATGTCTGAGCAGTGTTCTGTGGGGATATGGTCATTCACAGAAGCTACAAGTGGGTGAGAGAGGTTATGTATGAGCCTGAATTTTCCAGGCTACTTCTTGGGAACAACTGCTATTGGGGAGAGCACCAGGTGCTCTAAGGGGGGCTTAGCCAATGGGCCAGCTATGCGCCCCATCTGAACCTCCTTTCCAATTTTTTTCCCGCACTATATCAGCCAGAAAGCGAGCTAAGGGTGCATTGGCCACCTTAGCGGATTGTGGCTGACCCGTGTGTGTAATGAAGAAACCCTCTCAGATACCACTCAGTACAGTATTTGCTGTGGCCCTTTTGAGATAGCGGGCCAACCAGGGAAGCATCACTTGCCACCTCACAGGGGTTGGGGCTAAAGCATTTTCATTTCTCTCACTTATTGCTGTGTGGACATTTGTTGGCCTGGTGTGGTGCAGTGCATAGGCTGCAGATGTATTTAAATCTGCAGTCTGTCACAGAGCAAGCAATTTGGTTGAATTTCCAGCATGTGATGTTTGTGCCTTGCGCGTGCTTGACCTGTCCACCGTGCTTCAGCTGGCTACAAAAGGGCCGAGAACTTGCTTTTGTGTCCATGGGCCGGGTAGGCATTTTTGTGAGCCAAAGGTGAATGTCATGTCTTCCCCATGACATGGCAGACCTATTAGCCATTCTTTCACAGAAGGCTTTGTCATATTGAGCCATGCGAACCCAATGTACTCTTTGTATGCACCCAGAATAGTGTCAAAGTATGATAGCACGGGCTGCATCGCAGCAGGCTCAGAATGCACCACAACTGAGGTCAAATGAATGAAGGGACTTTTCAATTAATGATTTCTCTTTGTATGGGCTTGGCTGCTTCTAGCTCCTTTCTCCTCTACCGTTTGGTCTGCCTCGCCTCCTATGCCCCTCCATGAAGCAGAACAAATCAGTGAGGTACCTGTGTCTGATGCGACGTCTAAGTGGCCAGGCACCAGTTTCCACAATTCTTGTTTCGATTACACTAGCACATGGGGGCAGATGGCGTCCTCCTTCTCCTGCCCGCATGCCACAGAGGCAGGACCTGAACCACAGGAGGAAGAGGAGAATGAACTTGAAGAGCTGCTTAGCGAGGAAGAGGAAGATGATGACTGTCTGCACCTAGGTCGCTTGCACCTTTCCCTGCCTGCATGCTCATTTGCGGGAACTTCTACACTATATTCATGAGGCTTACCCTGCTCCGTCTGGCCATGCCAATGGTGATGGGGTCCTTAGTGGTCACTTTGATGTCGGGGATCTGTGAGCAGTGACACTGTGATGGGACTCAGCTGAGCGCACTGAGGAAGAGGGTAAGGGATCCCGATGAGCGTACAGTGGAGATTGGAAAGTGGGAGGGAATAATGAGGCCAGCTGTCCCACCTGGGCCATGGGTCAATCTTGTAAGCCCTGTATCCCCATTAATGTGAGGAGCCGGCTGAGTCCCTAAAGGGGTTATGATCATAGGATGGCCAGTTGTACGGCTGGCACCAAGGGCCAGGGCTGGTATGGAGCTGGCCAGGATGCTGGTCAGGATGGGGACCTGTACCTCCTCTTGCTAGGGCTATGGGAGTTCCTGGCTCTGGGCTTGTTCCTGGCTCTGGGCTTGCCGAGGTATGTTCCGCATGGCCCACAGGACTTTGCACACCTGCATCAGGTAGCGCATTAGTGAGGATAGGCGTGATGACTTGTGTCTGCATGGCTGCCATATTCTTCATGTCCTCAGGGGCGAGCTGCATGATATCGGTGTATAGGGCCTAATTATGCTTTCTGCTCGGGGTCTTCTGGGCCTTTGCCTCATGCTTCACAGTTCCCTTGATGGAAACCTTTGTCCTCAAGGCGGCCCAGATCCCTACCTCCTCCCTGTTGACTTCTAGCTCCCCTATGGTCAGAGACACCAGTGGGCGGGAGGACCATGGGGTCGGAACCAGAGAGTTCCATGCCAGTGGGTGCCTCGGGGATGGGATTACTTAAAACCCCCATATTGTGCTGGGGCCTGCCGAGCCACAGCCGAGGAATCGGACCTCAGGGACATTTGTACAAACATTGTCAGCACCTCCTAAGGAGACATTTATCGGCCGAAATGCAAGCCAATTAAATGAACTTAAAAGGAAAATCATTTTTGTTTGGAGTGGTGGGAACCGGCCGGCACATGCGCTAAAATCAGGGCTGAGAGGCAGGACAGCCCCAGGACCCGACTCAAAGTATCCCCCAGAAAGGTGCAGCAGCTCAGACGTCTTTAATGGAAGTTAATCAATTTAAAGATCTCCTATGCAAAATATTAAAGATAAAGAGCTCTTGCTGCCAAAAATACCCCCCCCCCCTTTTTTTTGTTTTTTTAAGTGAGAGGGACTCACCAAGTGATGAGTATCCAGTTGGGACACCTGATTCAAAATGGAAATGGCTCCACTCGGGGGCCAAGAATGAAAGAGGCTGGCTCAAGATTGCCAGCGGGATTTAAATCGCCTGCCGGCCGCCTCCCCTAACATCAGCAATAGGTGCTCTTCCCCGGCCAATCAAGCAGCCCGGTGTCGGGGCGTGCTTTAATGATGTCGCCGCCACTGACATCAGGCCCATCAGGAGGGGAGTGCATCATCAATGTTTCACGGCGCCGACGACACGAGGCCGGTCCCATTCTTGCCGACGTCTGGAGGGGAAGAGGGTCAACCTCTCCTCTCCGTGTTCAGGTATGTTGTGGGGCACGGTGGGTGGTGGCTGCCAGCACGGGTGCATCAGGCACTTGGTTATTTGCGGCAGCCGGTACTCCCATGAAGAAATGTTAAGTTTAGGTGTAACAGAAATTAGCCCATTTCTTCATTTCCATTCTTTAGCCACTAGGGATCCGCCCATACAAAAATCAAACCTTTTCCAGTGGAAAGGACAATGTAAAACTAGGGGTCAATATATGAAACGCCAAGGAGGAAGACTCAGGAACAATGTCAGGAAATATTTCTTCATGGAAAGGGTGGTGGATGCCTGGAATGCCCTCCTGGAAGAGGTGGTGAAGACAAGAACGGTACTGGAATTCAAAAGGGGGTGGAGGTATTCCTAGAGGATCCCTAGTGGCTGAAGAATGGAAATGAAGAAATGGGCTAATTTCTGTTACACCTAAACTTAACATTTCTTCATGGGAGTACTGGCTGGGGAGGCCGCCCATTTGTAGCTGCAGATTACAAGACTAGACTGCAGTACACTGGAGTAAGACAAGAGACATTAAATATCACTCCTGTTCATTGCTTCTCTCCACAACCCTGCCCCAGTGAACATACAGTGTTTCAATTTCTCTGTCTCTCTCATACAGTAAGAACACTGCAGCAGTAAAGAACAAATATTTCTTCTTTTCTAAATCTTATAAAAAACTTTTTTTTTCACTTAGAGCTTCAGAAAACAGAACCTTCCCCTGTGAAATGCAGCAGAGAAATTATCTTAAAATTATATTTGCACATGCTCAAACCTTTCAGTGGAAGGAAGTCAGCATCTCTGATCCGGGTACTTGCTAAAGGCTGATTAAAGAATTGCTTGACCTTGATTGCTCTTCCTTCCTGTCCTTTTCCCTGCATCTTGCCACCCTAGTTCTAGGGAAAATGAGAAACTGTGACATCACTAGTTCGTTGTTTTGCTAACAGGAAAAAAAACAAGCTGGGCTGGCATATACATTTTTACTTTGGCCATAAAATATTATAAGAAAGGAAAAGAAACAGGGATAAAAATTGCAATCATTTTTTGTGGGTGTCATCCATTCATTTCAAGGGACCAGGAATGAAATAAAAATAACCTCATTTGTCATGTTTCACCCATTTGTTTCAAATGAATGCACATCCCCTACTACTTTAATTTTCAAGCACTAACCTTGAATTATGATCTGGTAAACTCTTCAAAAGTCCGAGTACTTCAATTCATCATCTACTTGCAAATATTTTTTAATCTCGCAATGATAGGATTACAAACTGACTCTATTTATTCAGAATAAGTTGATTAATTTTTTGTCTTTATCACATTGAATGCATAGGATTGCAGTTCAGAAAAGCATTGGTTTGCAGTTAAGAAAAGCAGCAGTACTGGTTAATTTAATTTATGTGATGGGATAAATCAGGATTGGATCAGAATGAAAAAAAAGGGAGCTGACTGATAATTTTAAGGAAGGGATCCTTATCCTTCACTTGCATTAATGAAAAACTGGTGAGCAGTCCTATCTGAGAGAGAAATTATATGAGAAAACCTCAGATATCTTAGTCGATTTTGATATGCATGGGGGTGGGGGTATGTTAAAGCTTTATTTACTTTTCTTTTGGGGGGGCTGAAACACAATATATGTGTCTAGAAATTCTGTTTACAATTTGATAGCGGAATGTTAATAATATATACGGAAAAATTATCCCCAGTAAGTATAGTATGTAACATTAGACCATTAGGTTCTATTGCTCTTATCTACCACTTTCATTTTTGTGCTTTTAATCTTATTCCCACATGTAACTACAGGAAGCATGACTCATGGTTTTATTTTACCCATTAAAGTGTAACTAAATATTTTCTTTCTGTCGACACATGGACCGCATGCTTTTCTCTGTCACGTCTGATAACCCTAAACATATCTGAAGATGACATTTCAATGGAGTCAAACTTTTATGTCTACCTTGTGTTAACTAGAAGAAATCTGAGCAAAAACTAACAATGATGTTCTGCTGTTTCTCATCAGTCAGTTTAACAACATATTTGTATAATATGGATGACAATGCATTTTCTTGCACTGCTGAATTCCACTTCTGGTCCGTGTTTAAAAATATGAAGTGCATTTATTTGATGTACTTTATGAGTTCCTTCCTTACTTATTTTTGTTCACCTCTGAGTTCCTGTCCATTGCCCATATCCTCTGTCTCATCTTTGATTCTCTGCTTCTATTAGACACAGTCCCTCTCTCTGTTGCAATATGTATGTATGTCTAACCCATACAAAAATCAAACCTTTTCCAGTGGAAAGGACTATGTAAAACTAGGGGTCATGATATGAAACTCCAAGGAGGAAGACTCAGGAACAATGTCAGGAAATATTTCTTCATGGAAAGGGTGGTGGATGCCTGGAATGTGCTCCTGGAAGACGTGGTGAAGACAAGAACGGTACTGGAATTCAAAAGGGGGTGGAGGTATTCCTAGAGGATCCCTAGTGGCTAAAGAATGGAAATGAAGAAATGGGCTAATTTCTGTTACACCTAAACTTAACATTTCTTCATGGGAGTACCAGCATGGAACGGTGGTTACTGCCCTTAGCATAAGGCACATGGGGGTAACCTGCACAGAATGGTTGTTAATACCCTAAGCAACTTGATGGGCAGACTGGATGGACTTTTTTTGGTTTTTATCTGCAGTCATTAACAACGTTACTATGCTACTATGTAAGGGATGATTACTGGTTAATATTGCAAGTTAAACCCAGTATATGACATTTGGTGCAACATAAAAAACAGGGATATACCATAAATATACATTCAGCTGATGAAGGTGATACAACAGGATAGCAAGGTTCAAGTGAGAAGTACTTGTGGACCAATGGGAAGCTTTCCCATCAAAGCTGAGTAAGACAAGGGTGAGCCCTTTGTTCTTCCCTCTTCATATTAGTCCTGGATACACTGACAAAGACGTTTCAGCAGGAGCCACTATAGTGCATGCTGTTTGTTGATGACATCAGGGCCGCTGTTACCAATGGGCAAAAGGGGCAGTTGCCCTGGGCCCAGCATAACAAGGGGCCTATAGGTAAAAGCAGCCCGGATTGCAAGGCTCAACGCCAGCAGCAGCAATAAGAGCCAGGTGTGTCATTAGATCCAGTCACAAGGGACCCAGGCCCCAAATCTCAGCAATTCTGTTTTAAAAAAGTCTTCCTTTCATTCGCTGCACTGGCTCCATCCCAGAAGTATCGGCAGGGTTGCACAGAGCCTTCAGGCACTATAGGCCGCAGAGACTGAGAGAATGTGCAGTACCCAAGATCACTGCAGTCCCCTCCTTCTACCGGCGTGCTTCGGCTTTGAAATAGCAAGCGTGCCGGTAGAAGGAGGGGGGGGGGGGGGGCCACGGGGACCGGCAGCACTGCGCGTGCTCTGAAGTCTCCATGGCCCGCAGTGAAGTGAAGACTCCGTACAGCGCTGCCAAATGCAGCTGGAAAGCAGGCAGCCCAGGGTGCTGCTACTTCTGCTCGCCAAGCTGACCATTTGATACTGGAGTGTGAGAGAGGTAAACTGGGAAAAGATGGAGAGAGATGAGTGGGAGGAGATGGTGGGGGAAAGAGAATGATATGAAAGAGTGGGAGGTGGAGTTAGTAGGAAGGGAGGGAGGAGAGGAAGGAAAGATGGGGATGACAGGAATAGGCAGGAGGGAAGAGTGCTAGGGAGAGATGGGAGGGGGAAGAGCAAGATGCAAGGGATGGACATGGCAGCAAAGGAGAGGAGTGAAGACAGGAGAGAGACCAGAGACGAGAGGGCAAGATGTGAGAAAGAGAAAATTGTGAAATGGGAAGGCGGAGGGGGAGTGATGAGAGAGGATTGGGTGGAAGAGTGGAAAATCATGGACTGATTAGGAGGAAAGTGGAGATTCAGGTACTGGGTGGAAGAGTGGTGACTCTGGGATTGGATGGGATATTCAAGAATGCAGGGACCAGGCATTCTGGTGGGAGATATTAGTAGGGGAGTATTAGATGGCCTAGGGATGTGAATTGTGACATGATGACTTGACACTGTGGGGGAAGGAAATAGATGGGAGAAGCAAAAGAGGCCTGGGAGATGAACAGGGACTGGGCTGGCTTTTGAACTGTATTGGGAGAGGAGAAATTCAGGAATACATGGGGTAGAAAAGATGCCTGGGAAGAGGGACCAGGGGCTCAGGGATTGGGGGGAAGGGGAGGGTGAAGCCTGAGTGAGGATTGCAGAATTGAATAGGAACTTGAGGGAGGGAAGCAGGACATGGGGATTTGAGTGGAGGAGCGTATATGGGGAGGTGGAGATTAGATTCAGATTGGATGGGTAGGAGAGGGAGCAAGCAGGGACTGGGGGATAAAGAGCAAGAATTCAGCATCATGCCTGGGTTCTGCTATTGCTACTACATAGTGCCTGCCTCCCTCCCCATGTCTTCTCAATCTCACGGAAGCCTGCAGAGTAAAGTGTTTGTGAGAGAGAGAGAGCATGTGTGTGTGTGTGTGTGTGTGTGTGTATGTGTGTGTGAGACAGACAGAGAGGGAAGAAGGAGAAAGTTTGTGCCCTCCCATGGCAATCTTAGAATGACAAGTTTGGAGAGCAGGGGAAATTTTTAATTCTTAATAATTTTAATTATTGTTTTGTTCTGAAATATTTTATTGATATTTGAAAAATATTTTTAAAAAGTATGAGTTTTTAATTATTGGATGTTATTGTATTCATCAGCTGTTTTGAAATATGAATTATTTCTATCAGTATGATTGTACTATTATGATTGCTGTTGTATATTTTTTGATTGTATTGATTTATGACGAATGGTAATGTTTGTTTTTCCATTGTTATACTGTATAGAGAGCCGATTTGCTGCCATTTCCAGTTCAGTTTTTGTCTGCATATTTCTGTTTACTTTATATCTCTTTCTTCTGAATTTGGTGGGGATCTGTCTGTGTTCTGCATGTGTGATCAGGTGAAGAATTCTTATAAGAATGTAGTTTCTATTTAGGGATCTCTGTAAGTAAACATTCAGACACGCAAAGCATAGTTTAAAAATAAGTTTAGCAATAATATGACATTTCTCTCTTCCTTACATGGGAGAGGGATCAATCTGGGAAAAAACACATGAGGTCCCATACACAAAAGTTTGCTCAGTGCCCCAGAAGTGGTTATAGTGGCCCCAGGGGCATTATGCTATGTGTAGGACAACTAGGAAGTAGAGATAAACCTGGAAAATTATATGGAATGAGAAGGACTGAAAATCATCAAAATGCTGAGCAAGGGCGCTATGGGAATATGTCAGTAACGAAAGTGATGATATGGAAAGTCTGAGAATTAGAAAGAAGAAATTCACAGAATACAGAAATTTAGGTACCTAGGATTACATGCAAGTCGATATCCTGCTGGAAAGATCAGAGTGAGGACCATGGCCAGATGGCTAAGGCGGAGGGAAGTGATTGACATTATAAGGGAATCCTGGCTTGCTTAAGAGGAGAAGCATACAAGACAATACTAATCTATGGAGCAATGTATTGGATCATGAAAAAGAAAGAACAAAAAGTAGGAATACAGAGATGGTGCACTGGAAGCTACGGGCGACATGAAATGACAAGATTGGGAATGAAGAAATTATGAAAAAGCTGAACATAGCTGAGATTGAAGAGAAGATGAGGGAAAGAATAGTAATGTGATTTGGATACGTGGAAAGAAAAGACAAAATTTACATCAGCAAGAAGGTAATAGATCTGCAAGTGAAGGGGACAAGGCCCAGAGGAAGAGCAAAAGACGTAGATCAAAATGTTCATGAGGATACTGAGGTCTATGATTCAAGCAAGAGAACTGTGCATGATCAGATTACAGGGTGGAGGTTTGCTAGGACAATGGACCCCACATGAGTGGGATATATTGTAGGAGAAGAAGACAATTGAAATATAAACCTGGCAAATATACATTTTGATCCATAATGCATCTACTCTGCAAATGTATTTAATCTTTATTTTTACATTGTAAAGTGCACATGGCATCATAAATACTGTAAGGAGTTTATAGTTTATTTGATTTTGTTATTCACTTCTGTTTTTAATCAGATCCTGTCTTTTGAGGCAGTAGACGCTACAGATTTCAGAGACTCTGACACAGATCATCCTGAAAAGAGAGAAAGAGGTATCACAGCATTAAATTTACTATGACACAATGTATGCCATTCTCTACCCCAGCCCAGCAGAAGTATCTAAGCTTCTGAAATTCTGTGCAATCAGATTTGTTCCCACTCAGCAAATTCCAGAGAATACATGTATATGTATATTATCAAAATACATCTGCCAACTTCAAAGAGAGATTGATATTCTAGAGATGGATAATGTTCAGATTGTGCTCAGGTCATCCTCAGGCTGGCTGCTTGCTCTATACAGCTTGCCCAAAAATGCAACTAGTGAAACGCTTACAACCCACAAACCTCAATGTAAGCAGAGTGCATTTGCCAGTGTCCAATTTTCTGTATCCTCGGGTTAAGCAAAGATCTTACCCAGGAGTTCAGAATAGTAAATCAGATGCTATGTTTAGAAAGGATGAAGAAATAAAGGTGAAACCACTTTCATCTTCAACTGTGTTCAGACCTAAAAACTTTTCACATTTCATTACGGGACTGGATTTAGTAGCTTGAATTCCTGAGGATTGCATGCCAGTTGCATTTGCTATATGATGGATTTTACTGTCCCTAGATGCCAATGTCATTTTGTATGGAAGAAGTATAAATGGTAGTGATGTGAATCGGGCTTCGGACGATTGAAAATATCGGACGATATTTTCAAAATCGTCAGAAATCGGGGGCTCCCCAAAACGATAGGAAAACCCCACGATATTGATCGTGGGGGTTCTCTTATCGTTTTGGGGGAGGGCGGGAAAAACAGCACACAAAAATAACCCCTAAACCCACCCTGACCCTTTAAAACTAATACCTTAGCTTCCCCCACCCTCCCGACCCCCCCAAAAACTTTTTACAGGTACCTGGTGGTCCAGTGGGGGTCCCTGGAGTGATCTCCCACTCCCAGGCCATCGGCTGCCACTAATCAAAATGGCGCCGATGGCCCTTTGCCCTTACCATGTGACAGGTTATCCGTGCCATTGGCCGGACCCTGTCACATGGTAGGAGCACTGGATGGCCTGTGACATAGTAAGGGCAAAGGCTATCGGCGCCATTTTGAATACTGGCAGCCGACGGTCCGCGTGCAGGAGGTCGCTCTCGGACCCCCGGTGGACTTTTGGTAAGTCTTGTGGGGGTCAAGAGGGTCCCCCAAGACTTTCCAAAAACCCCTGGTGGTCCAGCGGGGGTCCAGGAGCGATCTCCTGCACTCAGGCCATCGGCTGCCAGTAATCAAAATGGCGCCGATAGCCTTTGCACTTACTATGTCACAGGGGCTACTGGTGAGGAACATACTGGTAGGGACATAAGGCCTGGACGAACAGGCACAGCAATCTAGGTCAAACCCTTGTTGGGACATAAGGCCCAGACGGACAGGCACAGCAATTGAGGTCAAACCCTTGTAGGGACATAAGGCCTGGGTGGACAGGCACAGCATTCGAGGACACAGATCAAACACTCTTAGGGACATAAGGCCTGGATGGACAGGCTCAGCATTCGAGGATTTCCTTTGTGTAGTTATGTTGTGGTTTGACCTATCACTTCTTCCTGAACTGGTTCACTGCGAGAAGAAAATGGCATCTTTTTCATTTCTGAAAGATAAATCAACAGAGGATGCTTTTAGAGAAATAGAGACTGCCATTTGTGAAGCAAGAACTGAGCTGGAGATTAGTTTTGAATACCCAGAAGCAATTATCTGCACTTATGCACTTCAGCTGATGACAAAGGAACATGAAGAGCTCTCGGAAATAAGAAAAACTCTACTCAAGTCAAAATCTACAATATCAACCTATGTTTACTTTGTGGTTTACACAGTGCCTCTGTAAAGAATGGGAACACAGAGGATGAACTAGAGTGCAACTACCACCAGTTTTCAATAGTACTAGAAACATTACTGTTGGCAAGGTCATGAAAAATACTAAGCATATGAAATATGCAAGCTCCAAACATCTTACGTCAGCTTTTTATGTTCTTACATTCCAAATGTGGACGGACAGGCACAGCCTTAGATGTCAGGCCCTTGTAGGGACGTACGACCTGGACAGTGGACGGACAGGCACAGCGTTAGGGGTCAGGCCCTTGTAGGGATGTACGGCCTGGTCAGTGGACAGACAGGCACAGTGTTTCAGGTCAGGCCCTTGTAGGGACGTACGGCATAGACAGTGGACGGACAGGCATAACGTTTCAGGTCAGGTACATGTGCTGCAGTGCTTATATTATCTGGAGCATAGGAGGCAGTTGGAGCTGCTGCAAGGCTTTCAATTGCTTTTATTCATCTTGCTATTTACAGGGAAAATTTGAAAACCCAAGCAAAGGCAGGTTTACTTTCAAAAACACTAGCATTTCCAGCAACTCTGGTGCCAGCCTTGAGTGGTAAGGACTCATCTTGTGGCGCCATCTTGTGCTCCTACCATGTGACAGGGGCCGACCAATGGCACCGGTAGCCCTTGTGACATAGTAAGGGCAAAGGCAATTGGTGCCATTTTGAATAGTGACAGCCGACGGCCCGAGTGCAGGAGGTGGCTCCAGGACCCCCGCTGGACCACCAGGGACTTTTGGCAAGTCGTAGGGGGGACTCCTGAATACTGGCAGCTGATGGCTGCCAGTAATCAAAATGGTGCAGATAGCCTTTGCTCTTACTATGTCACGGGGGCTATCAGCGCCATTTTGAATACCGGCAGCTGATGGCATGAGTGCAGTAGATGGCTCCTGGACCCCCGCTGGACAACCAGGGAGTTTTGGCAAGTCTTGGGGGGGTCAGGAGGGTGGGGGTTTTGTTTAAATTCGCTCCTTTAGACAGCCGAATAAATCGGTGAAGATTCGTTGTATTCATGGGAATCGTGATATGTTTCCCTTCCCCATGAATACAACGAATATGGCCCTATATGTTGCGGATTGCCAATAAGTTGCAAACGAATGCACACCCCTAGCAAACAGTGACTGTGCTACATTGTCAACGCTAAGTGTTAGTCGAGACTTCTGTCCCACTACTGCTTTTGGGTGTCGACATTTTGTCTGGCATGACTCAGCCTCCCCTTCCCTCACCTCCAAAACTACAGGGTCAGAAACAGGTGGTGGTGATGGCGATGCATCATGTTTAGATTTCATTTTTTTCCAGATGGAACTGCCTGCCCCTCCAAAGAGTTTAGATTGCACCAGGTCCCCTTTTAACTTTAACGGGGGACTGGCACTAGTGCCTTTTGAAGTGCCTCATCTGCCAGTCCCAATCACTCTACCACATCTAGCTTTCCCTGACATTATGGATTTACTGTTACTGCCTAGTGCCTACTGGCTGCCCACTGGCACAGTGCCTTGATATGCACTAATGTAATGTGTGTGCACACACAGAGCTTGTAACTACAAAAGAGGCAGACTGGGGATTTCACTGCACAGACTGTCCCAATAATATACTTGAGTCTGCTAAACTAGCCAGTGCCCACTGGCACAGTTCCTTGATATGCACTAATGTAATGTGTGTGCACACACAGAGCTTATAACCTCAAAAGAGGCAGACTGGGGATTTCACTGCACAGTGCAGCCTAGCCCAGAGAGTGAATTAAACAAAATGGCACAGCTAGCAGCTTCTCTCCCTGGCACAGAGAGACCGTCTCAGATCAACTAAAAAAACTGCTTAAAAAACAATAGGGCTAGCTGGCACTGCAGCCAAATTAAATAATAAATATCTTTTTCTCTTAAGAAACTAGCCTAGCTAGCAATTGAATACAGATTTGAGAACTCAGACTAGCTCTGAGTGCAGCCACGTTCCGCAGAGACAGACCACCTCCCAGCCTCCCCAGGTCACCCCTGCAAAGAAAGTGAGTGACACACCGCGTTCTTAAGTATATATAGTGCTGGGTCATCAGGAAAAGTGTCACCAAGCACTGAGTGACAGCGCGATTGGCTGCATTCGGTGCATTTCAAAACATCTTATCGCTGATACGTTGCATTCTGTTATCTGTGCAAACCTGTCTGACCCACTCTGACAGGGCTGTGAGATCACTGATGACTCACAGGAAAGGGCTGGCTTTTGGCTATGGATACACCCAAATGGCATTCTCCAATTGCAAATGGCGGTGAAGAAAAGAGTGCAGCGCCAAACGTATGGAACGGATGATATGTTATATTCGTGGGGAGTTGCGATACATTTCGCTTCCCCACGAATGCAACGAATAAGGACATATACGTTGCAGATTGAAAATATGTCGAAAACGAATGCACACCCCTAGCACTTGAGTGCATGTGCCTACTTGTATCTGGAAAAAATACCTGTCTCTGACTTCTCTTGGGCACCTTCACATCTGATGAAAATTTGGTGTGGATTAGATACAAAACCATTGTAAAATTCCAATTTTAGTGCACACATTGACTAGTAATTTAGCACTCAATTATATTAAGGTAACTATATATAGACCCTGTCTGTGCTAACCAGTAAGCATTAGGAAAAAAAGGACATGAGCAGTGAGCACTAATGGGTCCTGGATTAGCACTCACTCTTCAATAAGGCTATGTGTTTTTACAGTGTGTTCCTTTTTGCTTACATAAACATCATTTTTCTGTTTTTGCTTCTGCCTACTCCAAAACACTGTAAAAGCTGACCTACACAGCCACTTACTGTCACTTCTGTAAGGGAGGAGAGAGATCTGAGCTAAGGTAAGGAGGCCAGTCTGTTCTAGACGAGATTAGATTGTGCCTCTGATGATTACTGATTGCAGTGTCTTGTATTGCTCTTGTTTTCAGGTCACTGTTTCACCTTTCATTGTATTGTATTTGTTTTAAAAGTGATTGGTCATGTGTGTTTATTGGATTTATTCTGTTCATGTATTGTCTTTCAGTTAAGAGTTTAAAAAAGAAGAGAAACTGTGAATGAAAAGTGAGAAGATAGTACCAGGATTGGAGTGAGAGTGGGTGAGAGCATGGGTGTGAGAGGAGTGTGATAGATGAGCAAGACGGTAGGAGGCCGAGAAAAGAGGAATGGTTGCAGGAGAATGCATGTAGGATTGTGTAGGTAGGGTGGTAGGTAGATGAGGAGAAAAGAAAGAAAAGAAAGAGTGAGGTGAAGAGAGGAGGTGCATGTAGAGGAGCAGGAAAAAGACAAAGAGAACAAAAGTGGGTGGATCAAGAAAACAGGGAGGAGGGTGGAAGGTAAGTGGGGATGGAGACCAGCCATGAAGGAACCTCTTCAACAGGTGCAGATGAAAGTGGCAGATGAGACAGCAATGGATAACCTGCATCCAGGCAGTGCATCCTTAAATTGAGGTTCAAGCCAAAGAAGACAGCATTTCTGTTGGGAAGAGAATGCCGAAGCTTCCTGCGAGGTGGCTCCATCAAGTGCCCTGACTGCTGCAATTACCATCTTGACTGGCTGGGAGAGGGAGAGCCCCCTCTGAAGTCATCTCCCTGGGACTTCAAAGTGCAGCATGCAGTGGTGCACTGAAGCTGCATGCCAAAGGGGTGCCCTTTATCACACTTTTGCAGGCGGACTTCTAGCATAAGTTTATTTTGGTTTTCTCCAAGAATGGGTAAGAAGAGGAAAGGTTCTGTTAGGACCTTCCTGCCTGGTTCCTCTCTGCCTTCTTCTACTTCTCAACCCACTTTGGAGCTATTCCAATTTACAAGGCAAGGGATTTCGGACAATGAACTTGAACCTAATGATTCTGCTCCTTTGGAGGTGTTGACCTCCCTCAGTCCTGATGGGCATCTCCCACCTAGGGTAGGGAGCCCTACTCAGTTGTGTCTGCAGGACAATGCTTCCGTTTTGAAAATACTGCTTCTGTTGTTCAAAGATGGGCTTCCCTTCAAGGTACAATGGGCTTCTAGACACCTTTGAGTTATCTGGTCAAGCCAGCCTCAGTAACACTGGATTCCCTGTGGATTGCTATCACCAAGCTGGATGCCACTTTATCTTTTAGAATTGACCCTTTGCTGAGCTCAGTTGGAAGTATGTCTGTTGTACTTAGTGATCAATGTCAGAAGATTTCAGACCACACTATAAAATTGACTGCGCTAGAAAATAAGATTCTTTCTGTTACTGACAAAGGTCTATTACAGTGAGCGATAATCTTAATTTGCAATGAAGGTTAGAAAACCTTGGCAATCATAATGGAAGGTGTAATTTGAGAATTTTGAATTTTCCTAGATGTTCAATTGTGCCTCCCTTGGAGATGCTGGGGAGATTTTTCCAAGATCTCTTTGGCCTCTCTAAGGAATCCTCTCCTGCTATTATTAAAGCATATTATTTGTTTTCCCCTATTAAGGCCACAGAAGGGACCCAGGTAGAAGAGCCTTTTCATCTAACAGTTTGTTTTTAGAAAACGTTTGATTTTGTAATCAATGATAGAGCTACTCTTCTAGTTGAGTTTCTAAAAGAATCTGATAATTAATATTGAAACTTTTTTTTTAATTTAAAAGAATGTTTATTTTATGGTTATAAAATTTCTCTGTTTCCTGATGTAACCAGAGATACTCAACAACATTGTAAATTGTTTTTGGATAGGAAACAGAGGATTCTAGAAATAGGTGGGTCCTTTCAATTGAAATTTCCTAGTAAATATATTCTTAAACATCAAGGTAGAAGATATATTTTCTACGAAGTAGCTCAGCTGGATAATTTGTTGATGAATAAAGTGGTTATCAATGTCACTAGTGGTAACTCTTAGGGATTAATACTGGTCCAAGTGAGTAATTAGGCTTATTTCCTTATTGAAAATTTTTTTTTTGCTTGATCTCTCTTCATTGTGGACTGAATCAGTCCTTTGGTCCTATTGAATTTTGTATAATTAAGTTTTCTTTCTTTGCTGAATTTATCTTGTGACCAAAGCACTATTTTTTCCATAACCAAATTCTTTCTTCGAAAATTATTTAAAAACAGGTGGGGCGGTCCAGGGGCGGGGCGTGGGTATGACCAGAGGCCTCTCCACTGCTGCTGGGCCCGGGGATCGCGCGCCGGCACTTGGCCGGCGCATGCAACCTACGCCTACCCAGAGGCAGACGTAAATAAAAAATTTAAGGTAGGGGGGGATTTTGGTAGGGCTGGGGGGTGGGTTAGATAGGAGAAGGGAGGGGAAGGTGGGGGGGGACAGAAGGAAAGTTCCCTCCGAGGCCGCTCTGATTTTGGAGCGGCCTCGGAGGGAACAGGGAAAGCCATCGAGGCTCCCCTAGGGCTCGGCTGCGCACGCATGTTATAAAATCGGGCGTAGATTTGTGCGCACCAGGTTGCGCGCACAAATCTATGCCTGCGCGTAGGTACGACTATCTGGCCCTATGTGAATTGTGGCAAACCAGCATAAGTAATCAATCCTGTGTATGCGTATACACTAGCAAATGAGAGGAAAAAAAAAAGAGATAGGTCAAAAGGTTTAAACTGAATTTCCACTATGTATGTCATGTTAGAAGAGAGGGAGAGGGTAAAACATGATGGCCAATATTCTGATTCAAGAAATATTCATTGAATGAACGCTATATTCAGTTGCTCAGCTGCAGAATGTGTATTTTGCAAGATATTTATCCATTGTTTCAGATGAATAATTTAGAAGAAATCCCTTTCTGTTTGCAGGGCCAGTACTTTCATTAGGCAAACTAGGCAGTCACCTAGGGCACCAAAGTTTTGGGAGTGGAAAAATCATGCCAGCGCAAGGCATAGAAGGGCGCTGTGCCAGATCTAATACTGCTAAAATAAAAAAGGAGCACTGTGCTGGAGCCACTGCCACTGCTAGGAGGGAGCGCTGGGCTGGAGCCACTGCTGGGAGGGAGCGCTGTGCTGGAGCTGCCACCAATAGGTAAGTTGGAAAGCGGGGGCATGACCGAAGGTTTGCCTAGGGTGCCAAATACTCTTGCACCGGCCCTGTCTGTTTGAGAAGTTTTCAGTATTTTCTCTCAGTCAATATACAAAAATTCAGCAAGTATTTGATGAACTTCAATAGATTTGAGAGCACAGTCTTTCAAATAAACCTAATGTCTTAATGCTAAGCAAAATTGTAAGAAGAACTCTTTTTTTCCCCCGCATGACATTTCTTTCAGACTACTTGCACCCTTGTGGTTATAAAATCAGTTTTTAATGATAAAAATTATAATAAGACTGAACCACTTAGCCACAGTCTCCACTAAATTAATTCAACTGCTGTGTGTTGATGGCATTGTTTAGTTAAGAATTATGGAAATGAATGCTGAAAAACAAACTATGACGGCAGAGCTACCCAACAATTTATTGCATTATGGAAAAGACTTCTATTTTTGTGATATTTATTTTGTCTGATTTTCAATCTTTATTTTTCATTATCAGTTCTATTTCACTGGCTAGGACATTCCCCAGCAGGGGCTAGAATGGAAAGCATATCTTTTTTTTTTTTTTTCAGATGGCACTAACTTCTGCAATAGGGCTAAAACATCAGGAGTAGAGAAAATGTGGAGAATGTTATATTAACCTGAAGAGTAGAAAAGTGTGACAGCTAAGATTTAATGCAAAAAAAAAAAAAAATCAAATCTTGGGCATAAAAACTTCCAGAATAGTAGCACTTGAGGAGGCGAGGTACTGGGAGCTACCTATCAGGAAAGATATCTTGCTCAAATTAGATTTATTTAGATTGCTGAAGAGTGGGACAATCAAAAGGAAAAGTCAGTGGAATTCCAGGGAACATAGGGAAAGCAATGACAAGCTAAACAATGGAAATTATAACTGTGGGAGTTGATTCTTCCCTTGAGGTTTGGATCTCCACTTAATTAAGAATGAATGACCAATTAATTTCCATGAATATTTACTGCCATAAAAGGGACGCGTGCCCACTAGTTTGTCTGCTTTGGAACACTCAGAGATATTAATGAGACTGAAGAAAAGATTTTTGGAGTGTAAAGGAGGCATAGCAAGAGTATACTCACAATTGTTGGGCTATGCTTCAGCTCCAGCCCAGGCTATAAAGGATTATACACCCACCTATACAATAGGGATGGGCGTGGGAAAACATTTTGGTTCAGCTCATTCGTTTGGTTCATTTGTCTCAGTATTTCATTCAGTTTGGTTTGGTACAAAAATTAATTAAAATTTTAAAAAAAACATATTACCTGAATGTAATCCACTTTGAAGTGGCAGAAAGGTGGAATATAAATACAATAAGTAAATAAATGAATGTTATTCATTTCTTCATGTTATTTCTTCATTCATTCATTTTCAGTTAAATGCATCCTATCACTGTGGTTTCTATCCAATTTTACTAAAACATGCTGGCAGACATCAGCAGCAGAGGAATAGCACTACAAGGCACTAAGAAAGGGACAAGGTGGCACCAAGAGTAACATGGACAGCCAGGTTCCAGGTTTATGCTGTAATTTTTTGCTCATCACAACCATCTACTTCTTGAGTTTCCCAGAGTTTCACTTTGTATCTCAGCAGGTAAGTCTTTGTGTATCTAGAGTAATGCTCAGTGAAGGTCAGGAAGTACCTGTTTCCAGAAGGGGTTACTGTATTCATTGGTCCACACAGATCACTGTGGATTAGCTTCAGTGACTGACTTGCTCTGCTATGTATGGCATCTGGTAGCTATGCATGTGTTGGTTTGGCTTTCAGACAGCACATAGATGTCAGTGTCTCTGTGCATGGGATATCTTTAAATCCATCATGATCTGTTTGTCCACTAAGTCAATTATTGCATCTAGGCATCTATGCCCCAATCATCTGTGCCATGTGTGTATGCAGCTCTGGTGTGGGGGGTTGGGCAGCTGTTTTGACTTCCTCATTTGTGCAGGTGATTTTGTACAAGCTATCACCTACATCTCCTCATGACACTATGCTTGTCCCCTTCTTATTTGTACATGCATTCCTATGGAAGAGGACAGTGAAGCCATTATTTGTCATGCATCTGTGGCAATAAGTTGCCTTTCAGTTATGGCATGTATAGCACATCTTTCATGAGTATTCTGTATCTGTGTCCAAAGGTGGAGGCACGCACACATGAGTTGCCCTTCGCCCTTCATCCACCCCCATCACAGGGATACATTTCCCATCTGCTAGTTTATTTTATTTTTAATACTGTAATTGATCTCTGTGTCATCTGCCTTGATGCTCTTGAGTTAATGTGCCAATCTCTTATATCACTTTCCTCAGAAAATTTAATCTACAGTTCCAAAGTAAGTCAGTATTTCCCTGGCTGCTAACAGTATTAACTACATTGATTGTTTCAGCTGATGACTGATTGCTATCAGGAATCCAGGATGGACAATTCCTCCTAAAATGGCCCATCTCTTTTCATTGATAACATTACTTGGGTTGCAATTGCCGCCCTATCCATCCATGTAGTTATATCTGCCTCTCCAGGGCTGTGCTTTCCCTTAGGTTTTACCCTCTACTTTGTGAGGAATTTTTTTCTTCTGGGCTTCTTTCATATACCAGACATTACCCCAACAGCAAGATCAGTTTGAAAATCCTTTATATCTTTCTCTCCTCCCCACCAAGCAGGGCTGTCTCATGGTGCATGTTATGTTTGCCTTTGTTTCTTTCAGTTTTTCATTTCTGGGAACAACCTCAATGAGGCAGCCTTTCACGTAGTTCAGTGCTAGTTTGCATTCCAGTCTAGTCTCCAGCACGTTTATGAGCACATCATATGTGCTGGCAAGCTGCACAATAATATTGCAATCACTTGACCATCTTTTGAATTTTCTCCTGTACATTTCAATTTCTCTATGATTGCTAGCACAGTATTAATATGCTGTACCATTTCTTGGAATATTTTCAACCTTAAACTTTATTATTTGCAAAGCCGAAAGAGTTTGCTGTTTTAAATTACATTTTTCATGTAATCTTTTCAAACTTTCCCTCATCTATCTCATGGTGGCACAGCCACGGATATGTATTAATTGATTATCTTCAACAAGAAAACAAATAATACTTTTTGTTTCAATATCTTTTTGGTTCTTTCATTTTGCATCCCATAATTTATCCTTATTCAACAGCATTTCCACCTTTAATTTCCATATCTGATAATTACTTGCAATTAACTTAATGATAGCAGTTCTGAGATCTGTGCTGGATGCTATATTCTCTGAGTAAATTATTTCTTTTGTACTACTCACTGCTTCTGGTCACAGTAGGGTGCCTGCTTTTTTCAACTTGATTCAAGTTTGTAATAGCTCTGTGTTTCCCTGGATCAGTGCAGCCTAGATTCAGAACTTTTTTCTTTAAGTCTGTAACCTTCTCTGGGCCTATAACCTGATGAATATTTTCTCTCTTTGTCTCCTTTCCCTGGTAGCAATTTTGGCCTTGTCAGCTTATTCAGGGTTAGAACTGGATGTGTATGCAGCAGTGATCCTTATGCCTCCAGGAGAAACACATTTAGGCCGATGCAATAGTGGCGTGTGGAAAATGGGCACTCATGACTGAGTGTCTGTTCTCCTAACATTCGCCAATGCACCTCTCTGGGGTGCCCAATGTAATATTTAAATGGGATGCAGCAGTAAAAAGGAGGCGCTAGAAGAAATTGTGCGCCCCTAGCGCCTCCTCGGCAGTGGGCACTCAGGAGGGGTGGCTGTCAGTGGGTTAGGAAAACAGCTGCTCAATTTTATGAGCGTCCATTTTCCTAACCTGTGCACCGCCACGGGTTAGGAAAATGGGTGCTCGTTAAATGAGTATCCCTTTTACAAACCTGACTGCCGGCACACTTTTTTTAAGGTTTTCCCTTTTTTGGTTCTTCTGACTTAATAGCACCATGATATTAAGTTGGAGGAACTACAGAAAAGCAGTAGGGATGTGAATCGAGCTTCGGACGATTGAAAATATCATTGATATTTTCAAAATAGTCAGAAATTGGGGGCTTCCCCCAAACAATAGGAAAACCCCACGATATTGTTCATGGGGGTTTCCTTATCATTTTGGGGGAGGGCGGGAAAAACGGCACACAAAAATAACCCTTAAACCCACCCCGACCCTTTAAAAGTAACCCCTTAGCTTCCCCCACCCTCCTGACCACCCCAAAAACTTTTTACAGGTACCTGGTGGTCCAGTGGGGGTCCAGGGAGTGATCTCCTGTGATCTCCCACTCCGGGCCGTCCTCCTGCTCCCGGGCCGTTGGCTTCCACTAATCAAAATGGCGCCGATGGCCCTTTGCCCTTATCATGTGACAGGGGCTACAGGTGCCATTGGTCTGCCCCTGTCACATGGTAGGAGCACAAGATGGCGCTGGCCATCCAGTGCTTCTACCATGTGACAGGATCCGGCCAATGGCAAGGTTACCCTGTCACATGGTAAGGGCAAAGGGCCATTGGCGCCATTTTGATTAGTGGCAGCTGACGGCCCGGGAGCGGGAGGACGGCCCGGAGTGGGAGATCGCGGGAGATCACTCCCGGGACCCCCACTGGACCACCAGGTACCTGTAAAATGTTTTTTGGGGGGTCGGGAGGGTGGGGGAAGCTAAGGGGTTACTTTTAAAGGGTCGGAGTGGGTTTTTTGTTTATCGGCTGGGGCGCAGCCAATAAACAAAACCACGATCAGGCCCGATTGAAAAAAACCCACATGTGAATCGGAACAGGAATCGGAATTGATTCCTGTTCCGATTCACATCTCTAAAAAGCAGTACTTTCTGCTTTTCTGTAAATGTTTTGGGCTCCTCAAGAATTAATTCCTGCTATAGGACAGGCATTAATTTTTTAGGGTAAAAATGTGCACATGTTAGGAACGTGGACCCTTGAGTTGGCTGAGATGGATGGTGATGCACTGTGGGAACCCACAGTGGACATCGCAGCCAGGAGGCGGTGCTGCGGAGATGGCCCTGGAAGGCATCACCCTTGGAAGCCCGCGGTCCACCCGGGAAGAGCCTGTGAGGACCCGAGCCGTTGGGACTTAGGTGAGATCCTTTGCAACCGAGGACCAGAGGAGATAGGCTAGGGAAGCAGCCGGCACCAGGAGGTCGATGAAGACTTCACCCTTGGAAGCCCACAATCCCCCCGGGAGGAGCCCGTGAGGACCCGAACCGTTGGGATTTAGGTGAGGCCCACTGGTGGGAGAAGAACCGGATACCTATAGATGAAGAGAAGCCAGAAGCCAGAGTCCAGCTAGGGACAGAATATGAAGCCAGAAGTCAGTGGACGAGCCATGGTCGGAAGCCAGGAGTCAGAAGCCAAAGACAAAGCCAAGGACGGAAGCTGAAGCCAGAAGTCAGTGGACAAGCCAAGTTCGGAAGCCAGGAGTCAGAAGCCGAAGTCAAAGCCAAAGACGGAAGCAGAATCGGAAGTCCAGGGTCGGAAGCAGAATCGGAAGTCCAGGAACGGAAGCCGGAGTCAAAAACCAGAAGTCAGAAGCCGAAGACAAGATCAGGGATCCCAAGCAGCAACTAGCAACTTTAACCATAGTGAACCTCGTTGCAAGGCAAGGTAAGAGCCTATCTGCAGGGTTTAAGTATCCCTGCAGCATCTGACATCATCTGGAGGCAGTCCTGTGGTTTCCCACGCTGGCCCCTTTAAATTCTGAGCCCCTGCGTGCACGCCTAGGGGAGGGGCCAGATGTGGCAGATCGCCGGCATCTCCCTCGAGGAGGGAGCACTGCGGCTGAGGCCAGGACGGGCCTTATTGGCGTTCCAGTGGCCCGGGCCAGCCTTGAAGTACGTGGAGGTCCCGGGGCACGGCCCGGGGCCGTAACACATGTCAGGTGCACGTTTTTTTTTTTTTGCATCACTCATCAACATGAATTTACACGTGATGAACGCTATTAGCTACATGCTCGATTGTACGTGCGTTTTGGATGCGCTAACTTCCATTTTGCATCAGCGGTTATGGATGCATGTCCAAAACGCGCGTCCAGTCGCATGTTGAGCTGTGCACTGTGGCCAACACACAGTATTGCATCAGCCTGTTATTGTGAAGCAGATATGACTCAGAGCTCTTTTATGGCAGCATGCAAGGATTCTTTACATAAGAAACTGAGATAGAAAACAATAAACATTATATATAAAATTAAATAGTATGCATATTGAAGATATGCTGTGTGATTGTGTTTGGAAGCAACTTTGCCAAATCAAACTAAGACCTAGATTTATAATTTTTCTATAAATTTCTTAAGAATAGTGCCCATGATATAAAAAAAAAAAGGGTGTGGTTAGGGTAATTTTCAAGATACCACAACATGCATTAAGTTTATTGCACCTGTGATATTTTCAGAGAGAGAGGGAAAGAGAGAGAGACTCTTTATATAAGGCTCTCATATAAGTAAACTATTTATACCACTGTTGGAAAGGAAACTAATAACCCGGAGTCAGGTTTTGGTGGTGGGCTAGGTTTTGGGGGTGCAGTTTTACATATACAGTCAGTGGTATGAACAGCACAGTACACATCGGTGAAAATTAGATGTAATTTGGAGTGATGAAAGCTTCACAAAGATGAGATTTGTACATTATACTCTCAACCTAGCTTGACAGCAGCTTGGTAGAGAGTGCATCATACTAGGTTACTAGTTGCCCCTCCTACAGTAGTATAAAAGGTTTATAAATATATATGTCTCTCCAGAGTCTCTCTCTCTCTCTCCATCACACACACACACAACAGGATTTGTGATTTTTAGTGCAAATCTCAGGAAAAAAGGTGTAGTTATTTCTGGTATTAAAACCCGCTATAAATGTGCATTACGCTAAGTGACCCTCATTTTAATTTACTCTGCCCAAACTCCTCCCTTTCAGGAAACATTTTAAAATTTTCATATGCATCTCGTGATGCATTATTTATCGCAGGCATTATGCCGTTATCGCAGGTGATAAGGCCCTAATGCAATTTGATAAATGACCTTGCAAGTTTTTAAATTTTATTTGCTGTTGCGATCCGGACAGCTGAGCTCCATGGCCGGCTCCCGCATTTACCCCAATCCACTCCGGGGCCCGTGGCGTTCTGTCGTGGCCTTGCTAGGCCCTTCCTGCGGCCTCTCTCCACGACGCCGGTGATGCCCGGCATCTGGCTCCACCCCCTAGGGGCTCTACTATTTAAAGGGGCCAGCGTGGGAAAAGAAGACTCTGCCCCCTCAAATGATGTCAGACGCTTCCAATATTTAAACTGGCTTGGCAGTCTTCTTACTTGCCTTGCAATGAGGTTCACTCGGTTTAGAGTCTCTAGTTGCTGTTCCTGACTTCGGCTTGTTCCTGGCTTCTGACTTCGGCTTGTCCCTAGCTTCTGACTTCAGCTTGTTCCTGGCTTCTGACTTAAGCTCACCCCAGGCTGCTGACTTCGTCTCGTTCCCCAGTATCCTGCTCGCTCCATCCAGGAGGCCTCGCCTAAGTCCAAGCATCTCAGGTCCTCACGGGCTCCTCCCGGGGGATCACAGGCTTCCAGTGGTGAAGTTCCAGTTGGCCTCCTGGCTCCATCTTCACTCTCAGATACTTGCCACAAGAGACCACTAGTAAGTCCAAGTGGCTCGGATCTTCATGGGCTCCTCCTGGGGGGATCTCGGGCTTCCAGTGGTGAAGATCCATCAGGTCTCCTGCCCCGTGCTGCTTCCCAGCTTCGACCTCCACAGTGGGCCTTCCCACGGTGCGTCATCATCTGTCTCAGATGGCTCAAGGGTCCACGAACACAACATTTGCATATTATAAAAAAAAAAATTATCAAGGTGTTGGTGAAATAAAGATAATGACCAATGTTTATTTAGAAAGCAATGAAGGCAGTGAAAATGTGAGTGCCTATTATGATGTCATCATCTAATGTAAAGGGTATAAATGTTTGATTAGGTGGTAGTGGAAGAAATTTTGTTCTTTGAATATTCTTTTCTTCTGTTTTTTGGACACATTTTGATTTGGACTGCTGAGAAACATTACATGCTCATTTTTCACAATTAACAGCAGTTTATATAATAGGCTTACAAAAAGAGTGTTTTTTCCTGTTGTGAACCTGCCTGCGATGAGCGCAGGCAGGTCCCCTACCTTTTGTGGCCAGTCGGGCCGCTGGTGCCTTCCCCCGTGGCAGGCCACGCCGCTGTTGCCGTGCTCCTCCCTGGCCGCCTCCTGCCTTGCGTGGCAGGGCCGAGCCGCCGGGAGCCTCTGCCTCGCGGCTGGGATCGCCGCTGCCGCTCATGCTCTGCCCAGCTGATCTTCTTCGCAGCAGGAGCCGCCGCTGCTGCTGCGGGTGTCCTCGAGCGGCAGAGAGACCGTCTCTGCCGTTGCCTGCGCGCCTTCTTCTTTCTTCGCGGCTGGAGCCTCTTCTGCAGCCTGCCGTGCTCAACTTTGGGCCTTTTACATGGCAGGGACACCACCAATGACCCTGCTCTCTCCTGGATTCCCTTAGGCTCGGGCGCGTGCCTCTCCTCAACATTTAAAGGGCCAGCGGCGGAAAAAGGTCCCGTGGCCTCAAAGATAATGTCATCAACTAATCCAGCTTCAGCCCTACATAAGGGGCCCTGTGTCAGTCCAGCTTTGCCTTCGCAAGGAGTTAGACACTCCTGGATGTTCCTGTCCTTTGCTCCAGGAGTCTTCACTGTTCCATTGCTTCTTCAAGGTCCTGTGTTCTTCGTTGGAGCTCCTTGTCCATTTCTGATGTCCATGATCTAGTGCAGATGTTCGTTTTCCGTTCCTGATGTCCGTGATCCAGTTCAGATGTCCTGATCCCCTGGTTCCTCGTCGCCACCTTTGCTGGCATGCCATGTCGTGGTCCGCAATCAGCTCTACGGCGGGCTGAGTAGGGCGCCTTGTGGTACAAGACCTTCCACACAGCTGCAGTGCAAGATAACTGGGGTTGTCAGAGCTCATGCTGGAACCTAGGAACTGCTGGAAACTGTCAGTGTACCATATCCATGGTAATCTAAGTGCTTCCTGCTCAGCTAATAGGACAGTTGAGTCAATTAGGGTCCAGGCTGTGAGTGAGAGAGTAGATACACTGAAGGCAGAGGTGCTTCCATCACCTGTTTCTCTTCAGAGATTGCCTGAAGTATCTGTATTCAGTGAGCTGCGGTGAATGAGAACATTTTGTGAGAGAAATAAAACATAATTTTACACCTTGACAGAAAATTTCCACTAAGGATAAATTAATTTCTGTACATTTTTTTTTCTGTATGAACAAATTAAGCCTAGGATTTGAGATAAAATCCTAACAGACCCTGTTGTCAGCCTGAGCCTATTTATCTGGGAATTGTTCCTGTTTTTTTAACTCACCTTAATTAATTCCCTGTTAAACTGGAGGTGCTTTCTCCCCTTTGACATTCAGAGCCAAAGTAACAGGGAGAGTGATAGAAGAAAAATAGAAAAGAAAATAAGAACTCTTTTGTTTTTCATGAAAGAACACGGGATAATTGTGTAAAGAGGATCACAGATGAACAGTGTAACATGATGTAATTAAATTAAAAATGGAACACAGCATCTAAATATTAACCTGGTTAAATACCAAACAATATCTCCACACTCAAATAAGGAGGAAAGATAATTATCTCTCTAAAGACACCTTGGAGCATGTGTGAGTGTAAATAAGAAAAATTCTGGGAGAGTGACTGTGTGACAAATAACTCTGAAGGAAGAAAGAAGATATATTGCCTTTGGAACATTAAAGAAAAGGAAGTATAAATTATCAATTTATTTTTCCACAAAGCATATTGAAGTTCAACTAGACTGCATGGACCACACATACAGGCCGATACAGTACAGTGCGCTCCGGTGGAGCGCACAGTTAACCCGTGTTTGGATGCGCTACCTTTACCCCTTATTCAGTAAGGGGTCGAAAACGCGCATCCAACCCCCCCGAAACTAATAACACCCGCAACATGCAAATGCATGTTGATGGCCCTATTAGTTATTCCCGCACGATTCACTAAGTAAAATTTGCAGCCAAGCCACACATTTTACTTTCAGAAATTAGCGCCTACCCAAAGGTAGGTGTTAATTTCTGTCGGCACAGGAAAGTATACAGAAAAGCAGTAAAAAACTGCTTTTCTGTACACCCTCCGACTTAATATCATGGCGATATTAAGTCGGAGGTCCCAAAGTATAAAATATTTAAAAAATTTTTTTTAAATTGGCCCGCGGCTCGCGGGTTGGAAACCGGATGCTCAATTTTGCCAGCGTCTGGTTTCCGAACCCGTGGCTGTCAGTGGGTTTGAGAACAGACGCTGGCAAAATTGAGTGTCGGCTGTCAAACTCGCTGACAGCCGCCGCTCCTGTCAAAAAAGAGGTGCTAGGGATGCGCTAGTGTCCCTAGCGCCTCTTTTTACCGCGGGCCCTCATTTAAATACTGAATCGCGCGCACTGGAGAGCGGGTGCGCGCCCGCTCTCCCATGACTTTTAATGAATCGGCCTGCTAATAAGACAGTAGCACACCTAGCGAAAGATCATCAAGGCCAGTGTAGTCAGTGTACATGTTGTTTTATTTAAAGTCAGGACACACTTTTGGCTTCTGATGGCATCTATTCCAGAGAAGGCGGCTTCATCCAGATGCTGCATTGTTGGAGAGTACCCTGTGGTCACACAAGCCGCAATCGCCAACTACAAGGACTCTAGCTACGTGCACCAGATACAGCATAGGGGCAAAGATAGCCAATGTAACCCCTTTATTTAAAAAGGGATCCAGGGGTGATGCGGGAAACTATAGACTGATTAGCCTGATTTCAGTGCTGGGGAAAAATCATGGAAACTGTTATAAAGAATAAAATCACAAAATATTTAGATAGACATGGTTTGATGGGACACAGCCAACATGGATTTACCCAAGGGAAGGCTTGCCTCATAAATCTCCTATATTTTTTTGAAGGGGTGAATAAACATGTGGACAAAGGTGAACCGGTAGATGTGGGGATTTTGATTTTCAGAAGGAGTTCGCCAAAGTCCTGCATGAGAGGCTTCTAAGAAAACTAAAAACTCATGGGATAGGAGCCGATGTCCTTTTGTGGATTGCAAGTTTGATAAAAGATAGGAAACAGAGAGTAGGATTAAATGGTCAGATTTCACAGTGGGAAAACGGTAAACAGTGCAGTGCCTCAGGGATCTGTACTTGGACTGGTGCTTTTTAATATATTTATAAATGATCTGGAAAGGGGTACAATGAGTGAGATGATCAAATTTGTGGATGACACAAAATAATGCAGAGTAGTTAAATCTCAAGTGGATTGTGATGAATTGCAAGAGGATCTTGTGAAACTTGAAGATTGGGCTTCCAAATGTCAGATGAAATTTAACGTGGACAAGTGCAAAGAGATGCATATAGGGAAAAATAACCCTTGCTGTAGTTAGATAATGTTAGGTTCTGTCTTAGGAGTTACCAGCCAGGAAAGAGACCTAGGCATGATAGTGGATAATACATTAAAATTGTCGGCTCAGTGTGCTGTGGCAATCAAAAAAGCAAATACAATATTAGGAATTATTAAGAAGGGAATGGAAAATAAAATGATGGATGTCATAGTGCCTCTGTATCCCTCCATGGTGAGACCACATCTTGAACACTGTGTGCAATTCTGGTCGCTGCATCTCAAAAAAGATATAGTTGTATGGGAGAAAGTGCAGAGAAGGGTGACCAAAATGATAAGGGGCATGTAACGGCTGCCCTGTGAGGAAAGGCTAAAGAAGTTAATGCTGTTCAGTTTGGAGAAAAGACAACTGAAGGGCGATATGATAGAAGTCCTCAAAATCTTGAAAGGACTTGCACAACTTAATGTAAATCGGTTATTTACTTTTTCAGATAATAGAAGGACCAGGGGGCATTCCATGAAGTTAGCAAGTAGCTCATTTAAAACAAATCAAAGAAAATTCTTTTTCACTCAGTGCATAGTTACACTCTGGAAATTATTGCCAGAGAATGTGGTTACAGCAGTTAGTGTAACTGGGTTTAAAAAATGTTTGGATAAGTTCCTAGAGGAAAAATCCATAAACTGCTAATATGGTAATTAATAAGCAATTTTAGCTTGTGATTTATCTAATGTTTGGGTACTTGTCAGGTTCTTGTGACTTGAATTGGCTACTGTTGGAAATAAGATACTGACCCAGTATGGTATATCTTATGTTCTTAAGAGCCACAGAAAATAGATAAGTGCACGCACCAACACTAACAGCTACAACAAAATGTTAGACACTTTTAACAGTAACTACACAAATATATAGCAACTGAGAAGCTCAGCGATAAAGAGAGAACACAGAGATATTGTGCACACATATAAGGAACATCCTTAATAGAGAGGATACTGCAAATACAGAGAACAGAAATAGAAAGAATAAAGATAGCAAGAGAAAAGGTTTATAGAGCCAAGACATTTAAACAAAAGAAAGGTTATTCTTACCTTTGGAATTTTCTTCAGTATCCTGGGAATGCTGGAAAAAAAATATAACCACAAAGAATCAAATTCTTTAATATTACAGTTTATTGCTCAAACTTAGTAAAGTTAAAAAATAGCATATTGTATTATCAGTTGTTATTTAATTTTAAGATACTTATCTGATTTATTGGGTGTCTGTACAGAGACTGTTCTGAGTATAATTTGGGGAGACTCTATAGGAGATAACAGAAAAGATTGTGTTAAATGCTGTTTACTTAAACTGAAAAGGTTATTCTTTTGTCAGCCAGTGAAATATCACAGTGGTTTTAAATAAAGTTTTTTGGGTTGTTTTTTTTTTTTTTTTTACTTTGTCTCTGATTATAAGCTTTGATCATATTTTGATTTTCATCTAAATTATTGTCAAGACTCTGTCTTCCCCCTCTACCCCTGGGAGACAGTCTGGCTGGATTCTGTCCCTAGTTTCTTTTTGAGAAGACCCAGCAGGAAGAACAGCAGTCACATTTTCCTCTCTCAATCGGTGCTTTGATAACAACTATTAGTGAGTGACCCTCTTATAATCCCATTATTTGAAAAGTTTCACTGGGCCACCGAAGCGGGAGAGTCACAACCACAATGTGTCTGACTGGTGAGATATGCACTACCACAGTTTGAGCATTTCATTTACTGGTGATGGATATGTTGGTCAGGTTTTCTGATTTCTGACCTCATTCTCATATATTAAGGGCAAGCCCTGCCTATGGGTACAGGTTATGGTAACAGCTAGGGGTTAAGCTTCTTTTTATGGGTTCTATTTCCCCTCTCTTGTCACTATCTGTAGCTTTTCAGGTTAATTCTGGATTGAAGACTATGGAGCTCTGCTCTGTGTTGTGTATAATGTATGTGACAGCAGCTCAATTGCCTGTGGTCAGAAGCCTGTCCATACACAATACAATAAATAACTACTCCCTGATTTGTTGCCTTGTTCAGAATATATCAGCTTTGATTCACTGTGTGCTAGCTGGCCAAAGTCGAGCACCTCTGCGGTAGACATAATATACAGATACAGACAGGTAGATCTGCTTCCTAATTCTTTGGAGCAGTGTGGCTGCCGTGTTAGTCGACTTGGATGCACAGAAATAAAAGTTAACAAATAAAAATATAGCCTCCAAACAATGTATAAGGCGGTATCTTTTTATTGAACTAACATAACATATTTCTTGACTTGCCTTAAGGAGTTAATACTCTTTTCCTCTAGTCAGAGTAGAATGAGCAAAAAAGATAACATTGCCCCAAAATCTAACTAAATCATAAAAGGCATTTCAATGACAGTGCGAAAGGGAGTGGGGGTGTTCGAAGGAGGATCACATAAGCATCGGAGCGGACCGTAGAGGACATGGCCCCACCAAAATTTGGGCCAGCAATTACTCCTCTTCACTCCACCAACCCCCCCCCCCCCTTCTGCCCTGATCCTCCCCCTTTACGCAGCTTGCTGGAGGTGGAAGCTACATCTTGAAAACATAACTTCCGTGCAAACAAGCATAAAAAAAAGACCGCCAGCACATGTAGGGTCATCTTTAGCGCCGAACTGACTTCTGCAATAGTCTGGGTTGCCTCCGGACTTGCCTTCCCTTGCCGATACTTGTCCGCGGCTTGCCAGACCCGCCTGCCTTCCCGTCCCACCTCCAGGGACAAGCCTTCTATTTTGCGACCGATGTGGGGCCCTGGACAAGCCTTCTGCGCCGCTGCTCCTGGACCTGCATTTCCTTCAGGCCCTGCTGCTGTTGCCCTCGGCGGCGCTTCTAAGACAGAAGCTAATGGTGGACAGAGGATGGAAGGAGTGGGGGGGGGGGGAAGCTGGAAAGCAAGAGAAAGGGACGGGAGCAGGAAGGAGAGAGTTCGAGGTGGAGAGGGAGAGGAGGGAGAAGAGAGGGCAAGAAGGTAGGTCAGAAGAAAAGGTGAAGGAGGGAGGTTGAAGTGAGAGGTGGGGGCAGGGGATACAAAAAGGGCGGGGGGCAGAGGGAGGGAACAAAGGTGGAGAGGAGCAGGAGGGAGTGGGGTTAAGAGGCGGGAGAAGGGACGGAAGGAGAAAAGAGGGAGGGGAGAAGTGGGATGCTGCCATGCGGAGTAGCTGGGGGCAGGAAGAGAGAGAGGGCTGTGAAGAGAACCCTGGTCATTATTTTTGGGGGGAGTCATTATGCTGAGGCTGCTGAGCCTTTGGGGTTTTTTTTTTTTTTATGGAGAAAGGCCTCCCCTCCCTCCTATCCCCATGGCTATCTCCTGCTTCTTTCTGTCCCTAGCCTAGTGGCTAGAGCAGTGGGCTAGGAAGCAGGAGACCAGCGTTTGAGTCCTGTTGCTCCTCATTGTGACCTTGGGCAAGTCACTTTACCCTCCATTGCCTCAGGTGCAAACTTAGGGGGTCATTTATCAAAGTGCTATATGGTGTTTTTTGCATGAAAGAAATGCATTTAACGTATGTGAAAATGCCATAATGCATAGTGTGATGCAAATTAGAAAAAGGGGAGGCGTTTGGGGGCCAGCTTCATAATTTGTGAAGCCCTAATGCACTATTTTAACTACTACACCTTTTTCATAGAGGGAGGGAGGAAGGGAGAGGCTATAATACCCTCCGACTAGGTAGGTATTTATACCTCTATCACTCGAGGTGAGATTTAGGTATTAATGTAGGGGTTAGGGGCCACTTTGACATTCAATGTGAGACATACGAACAGAACAGTGTTCTCTTGTGAAGATTTGATGACCTTCAGAGAGAGGAAACTCACCCAAAGATGAGATTTGTGCAATGTTCTTTTCAACCTAGCTTGATGTTACCCAGGTAGTGAGTCCATCAAGCTAGGTTGAGAGAACATTGCACAAATCTCATCTTTGGGTGAGTTTTCTCACTCTGAAGGTCATCAAATCTTCACAAGAGAACACTGTTCTGTTCGTACGTGTCACTTTGAATGTCAAAGTGGCCCCTAACCCCTACACTAATACCTAAACCTCACCTCGAGTGTATAAGTAGGCCTCATATAGAGGTATAAATACCTACCTAGTAGGCAGGCATTATGGTCTCTCTCTCTGCCCCTCCCACAATGGTTATAGAAGGGTCTTTATAGTCTAAGCTGGATCCAGCAACTTAAAATTGTCCCCCCAGCAGTTGTACATAGGAATCCACTTTAAAGTGCAAAAAACAGAATATAAATAAAAATAGTCCCTTCCCCTGCTACTAGTTCTCTCCTTTCAGCATGCCTCTATCCTCACTGGCTCCCTTTGGCCTGTTCCATCCCATCTTCTTTCAATTCTCTTGCTCTTTCTTTTCCCTCCTGCCTTCACCTCTACCCTTCCCCCAAGAAAAGCAACAAAGGCAAGGCAAGTCCAATATTGAACTGCTTTGTTTTGGTTTTTTTTGTCAGGGCTGCAAAGCTTTCATTCTTTTTCTTGGGAGCAGGCATTTCTTCCTGCCTCCCCCAGACCCTTCCTCTTTCTCTCCAGCTCTCTCCCCTTCAGCACCCTACCTCATTCCCCATCCCCCTTCTCTTCCAGCATCCTCCTTCTCTCTCCCCCATCTCCTGACATCTTGCTCTTTTCTCCCCCATTCCTTCCTTGTCGCCCTCCTTCAGCACCTCACCTCTCTCCCATTCAGATTCCCTCTTGCTCTTGTCCCCTGCCCTGTCCCCTCCTCTCCCTTTGCCCTCTCTCCTCCTTTCCCTTTTCCCTTTCCCCTACTCCCATTCTTCCACCTCTTGCTCTCTCCCCCTCCTGTCCTCGCTCTTACCCCACCTCCCACAAGAAAATCGACAAGGACTCAGTGGACCCAACATAATACCATTTCTCTTTTTGGGGGTTGATATTATGTTTTGGCCGCCAAACCTTCATTGTTTTTCTTGTGAAGAGTGTTATGTAACACAGCAGCCTCACTCCCCACAAGAACAATGACTAGGGTCCGTCTTAGTTTCGGAGGAAATGAATTTTTGTTTCTAGTGCTCCAGTATTGCACAGCATGCAGAGTCTGTCTTCTTGGGGGGTTACCATTGTAGTTCTTGTTTGTTTATTTCTGTTTCTAATCTGTGATCACTTATTTTGTATTTGGTAAGGGTCATTTTGCATGATGGCAAAGTTGGGGCAAGTCGCATGACCCCCACCCTCCATCAAACAGGCATTCTGCTGCCTTTGGGTGGATAGGCAGGATAATGTTATGGCTCATAATGAATTAAGAAGTCCAAATCCTTGCTGTAGCCTTTCTTGTCAGTTCTGAAGTGTCTAATCATTTTAACTATAAAAAGTCATACACTCTTGGATTGTTAAAAAATTTCCTTTAATTATCCTGAACCCGTGGTCTGGTTCCAAATAAAGCTTTCTCCACAGAGGTGTCACCTTGGTGTTCTCTGTTAGTGAACAATCTTGTATTTTGTGAATTGACGCTTAGTACAAAACAATATATTGTAAAAAAATTACAAGACCAGGACATTCAAATATTACTTAAAAATATTTGGGTCCTATGTCACACCTTAAACATACTGGGGCTGATTACACGTAATATACACACGTAATCCTTTAAAACCCCTCCTGCATGGTTTCGGCGCGGCCTCGGAGGGAACGGGGAAAGCCATCGGGGCTCCCCTAGGGCTCGGCGCATGCAAGGTGCACAAGTGTACACCCCCTTGCACGCGCCAACCCCGGATTTTATAACATGCTCGTGGCTGCGCGCGCATGTTATAAAATCAGGCGTAGATTACAAAATCTGGCCCACTTTAAATATAGCAACTCGGCATTAAATCATACATCATGTTCTGCTCTCATAACAAGTGAAAAATGGATATGTTCAGACACCCCCTGAAACATCAGGCACATAAAAATCACTTGTAAGTGTGAAATATAAATCAAATGTTTAACAGCCAAAATTAAAAAAAAAAAAAAAAGTGTTTTTATAAAAACAGTATATTTAGAGTGATCAAGAATATTATACTTATCATGCCATACGTTCAGTGTTTTTGGCCCTTCCCATTCAGCTGGATTATATATGTATCCACAATGTACACAAAACTAGTGTTTTCCACCAACAAGTCACTGTATTTCATAAAGATAATGCTATCCACGACACAGACAATGTTTCACAGGCTTCTTCAAGGAGGTATATAGTATACAAACTCATATGACTATTGTTTTCAAGAAACATTTAAACTCCAGAAATTAATAAATAATACACACTTTTTGAATTGACTCTTGCCATTAATGCTTGGCCGGTCTCACCGATATATGTTTTATGTGGTGAGTTGTAAGGGGAATATCCTAGCTCTGTTTTGCTCCCATAGATGCTACAACTTGGAGTGGCAGGGCTTATATAACTGCGATTTTGTCCCATCTTTTATAGACTCCAGGCTTCACTACAATATATAGTTGAAGAATGGGTTAAATGATGCTAACAAATAATTGTAATATCAGTTTCACTGTCTGGTTGAAACTGTCCAGGGATTTCTTTATTGCACAGAAGGCCCTTGGGACATTTCCTGTAGTGTCTTTTAAAGCTAATTTAAAGACAGGGGGCTGTGTTGTGTGTAAACATCACTTTGGTTAGCCACCCTTCACAGCTAACTTGCTTCCCTAATGCCCATCCCCAAATATTTCCGTCCAGAGACGCTACTAGCCGACAGAAGGACGTGTTGATTTCGGGTTTTTCAGATGAGATTTTAAAAACCAGTGAGATGTGTACGTGTCTCCTGCAGTGTGCACATCCAGAAAGTTACAAAAAGGAGTGGTTCCGTGGGCATGTTCTGAGCAGGGCATGGGCCAGAGATGTGCGCGAAAAATACTGACACGACCCAGTGCGCGCTCTGGCCGCCCCCTGCCGCATAACTTTGTTTCTGCTATGGATGCTGTGGAAGTTAAAATATAAAGAAAACCAAGCAGATCTGTGGGATTTTAAGGATCAGGGATTACTGTGGGGAATGAACATGTTGTCAAGGAGACAAGAGGAACGATGTATCACAGTGAAGCCATTTGTCAGTCTGACCTCTCGCTACAGACCAGGTACAGTGACACTGTCACTTTGATCTTGAAGACTGAGTATGCCAGAAATTTGCTCTACATTGCTTTTCAAGACATTGTCTGTGTGAAAGCATAGCTCTAAGTTCCTGCTAACGTTTTTTGCTGTGGCATATTTTATAGTCTCACTGTACTAGTAGCAGTGTCTCATAGCAGATTTGTGTTACTTTGTTTGCAGTTTCTGTTCTTTTTTCCTTTCTGGTGATTGAAGCCTTAGATGGACTTGAGATTAGTCATTTATTCTCTGTTTGACTGGCAGCAGGTACAGTGTGGGCAGTGGGCAATAGGCAGTGGGCATAAGGGAATGGTGAAGGCAGGGCAGAGAATGCAGCATAATAGGCTGTGTTGTGAAACCTGTCTGTGTCAAAGAAGTAGTGCAGAGCAAACAGTGTGACACTCACTGCAGCAATTTTTGTGGGTACTGGCACAGTCAGTGGGTATTACAATACTAATACAAAATTTTAAATCAGTGTTGTCATTTTCACATCCCCAGTGACATAAAAACAATCATGTTAGGGATAGGGAAAGGCAGAGCAGATAAAGTAAATGTAAATATGTCCAAAATTGGCCAGGTTGGTACTGGCAATGCATTAGCACCCTAAATCAACATGAAAGAAGAACAAAATAGAAAAGGTGGGGGTAAAACATCCAAAGCAGGCACTGATAAAGGGGCCAAGCAGAACAAAGAGTGACTTCAAGATGTAAGGTCCGGGTATTATCACACTTTTCACATCACAAAAGATGCTCAAGAGAAACCATTTTGATGTATGCATGTGATAAAAGTAGTGCTAGAGATTTCATGCAAAACCAGAAAATAGGAAATGGAACGGGCTGAGGGCAGCTCAATAATGTGGGAAATGGTCTCTAAAAAAAGCAGCCAACCTTTACATTTGGCAAACCCGTTCTACAAGCAAATCTAAATTCCACCCTGCACCTTGAGGGTGGTTGTGTCACTCAACCTTACTTCCATGCCCAGACCTTGAACCTTGCAGTTTCCTTTGCCAGCAGGGCCATGCAAGGGTATTAGGCACCCTAGGCAAACCTTGTGCCTTGTGCCCGCCCCCCTCCCCGGTCCAGGCCCTAGCTTTGTCCCCGACCTCATACACTAGAACAGGCTCCCTCTCTTACACACACTTAGGGCTAGATTTTAAAAGCCCTGCGCACGTAAATCCTGCCGAATTTTAGGCTCGCAGGGCACTCGCGCGCCTATTTTGCATAGGCTGCCGGCGCGCGCAAAGCCCCGGGACGTGCATAAGTCCTGGGGCTTCGTAAAAGGGGCGGGAGGGGGCATGTCCGGGGTGTGTCTGGGGTCAGGGGGCGGTCCAGTGTGGGTCCGGGGGCTTGGTGACGGTTCGGGGGCAGGCTGGGAGGGCGGTCCCGAGTCTCCCAGCACTACGGCCTGTGCCGAGGAATGCGAGGGGATTTAGGTAGGGCTGGGGGGTGAGGTAGATAGGGGAATGGAGGGGAAGGTGGGGGGACGTGGAAGGAAAGTTCCCTCCGAGGGTCGCTCCGATTTCGGGGCGGCCTCGGAGGGAACGGAGGCAGGCTGCGCAGCTCGGTGCGCGCAGGCTGCCGATTTTGCACAGCCGGTGGTGCGAACAAAAGTACGCACGCACGCGCGTATGTTTTTAAGATCTACCTCTTAGGTTCCTTGTCTCATTCACACATGCACCCTTACTCAGGCACTCTCCCTCTCTCTCACTAACACCAT
The DNA here is from genome assembly GCF_901001135.1 of Rhinatrema bivittatum. Lineage (NCBI taxonomy): Eukaryota > Metazoa > Chordata > Amphibia > Gymnophiona > Rhinatrematidae > Rhinatrema > Rhinatrema bivittatum. The sequence goes on from NC_042616.1 coordinate 466,627,534, forward strand.
TGCTCTCTCATACACACACAGTCCCTCTGACACACATACACACACACAAACAGAGGCACCGCTTGTAGCCCGGTGAGACTCTACTCCTCTTGGCCGCGAGCAGAATAGGCTCTGCTCGTGGCCTGCCAAATCTTTATTTCTCTCAGCTCTGAGTGGGATGGGCTGCGCTTGCAGCTCCACGTGGCTTCTCTTTGCTGCCTCCAGTGGCTGGCGCCCTAGGTGACTGCCTAGTTCGCCTATTGGGATGCATCAGCCATGTTTGCCACTGTGCCTTGCTGTTACACCCTGAGCTAACACCTTGCCAGTCTGGGGGAGCTGCTTTGCACCTCTCATCATGCTTTGGAGCCTTCCAGCCAATCCTTGTGCTGCTTGGCCTCTTAATCAGTATATGTCTTGGAGGTTTTACTGTCACCTTTTCCACTTTCTCCCCCTTCAAGCTGCCTTAGGTTGTGTAATGTCACTTTTGGTGCCAGTTTGCCACGTGAAATACCATCAAGAGTTTATGGCACTGTTGCTGGTGCTCTCTTTTGGAGCCTTGGGGTGTTCTTCCCACTTTTTTTTTTGTTTCTTTTCTCCTCTTATAGTGACTTGGTGAAATCCTGCATATTTTGAAACCTCTTTGCCCCTTTATGGAGTTGTAGGCTCTTCCTGCCACTTTTGGTGCCACTTTCCAGTCTCCTCGGTCTTTCTAGATACCTTGGTGTTATTTTCTCCTTCTATTGATTTCTTCCCACAAATTTTAGGACAATTCAATAGAAAACCCCTATTCTGAAGCCAATATAGGCTGAAAATTATCTGTAATGTAATTAAAGTAAATGGCGAATAAAAATGAATCAAACAAAAAAAACAATTTTATTTTTAATTTTGAAACTAAAGAAATAAATTAGGGTCCATATTAAACACATTTTAAAATGAATCAAATTTTTTCTGCTTGTGGAAATGTACATTTAGGTGGAGTTTCCTTAAAAATTCTATTAGATCTAAATATAGTAGAATTTCATTTAATTTACTTGAAGGGCAAAATGAAAGTCCCTAGGACTATACTGAGACTTCATGCTGTGATAAATGGTAATTAAGAGAGATGTATTATCCCCATTTGATTTACACTTCCATTAGTGTGGTCAGTGGGAGTTTGCCTGTGGGGGATCTAGTGATTGTCATGTTCTCCTGGCAACTGTGAGGGCAATATTCAAAGGCATTTATCTGGATTATTTGTGAGTTATCCAGATAAATGCTGATGTTTGAAAACTGCTGGCACTTATCTGGCTAAATTTTGTCCAATAAGTCATTATCTGATAAAATTTTGCAATAAACTTAGGGGCATTTTGGAGGCATTCTAAGGTAGAGATTAGTTAGCCAAGTAACATATCTGGCTAAATAAGAATTTTGGATAAATCTATATGTGGCCCTAAGGAGGCCTAAAGACATCCAGGAATGAGCTTCCAGCTAACTTTAAGCTTAACCAGCTACAATCAAAGTATATAGTAAGCTAAGTAGGAAGCTTATTGTAAAAAAAAATTAAAAAATATCCTTGTTGGCATGGAGGCCCTAATCCCTAGCCACCTCCCCAGTGCCATAAATTGGGGCCTGCTGGCACGAGCCCCATCTCACCCCCTCAAATCCCTCCAAAGTGTAAAAATTGAACTGTTCTGGGTCCACACACTGGCCCCTCCCCCATCAAGGGGCGGATTGGCCTATCGGGGGATTGGGCTTCCCCCGGTGGGCCGGTCTAGCTGGTCACGTAGTCTCGACCACGTGGCTCTTCCTCAGCCCAGCCTCAGCGCCTCCCAGCCAGCCCCCGCTGGAGACAAGCCAGTTGGGGCCGAAGAAATAAAAATCGAGGCTGGCAGAGGCCGAAGAAAAGAAGATCAGCCAGCCTCCGTGGGAGACCAAGCCAGCAGGGGCCGAAGAAATGAAGATGGGAGCCTCCGAGCCAGCCCCCGCCGGAGACCAAGCCGGCAGGGGCCGAATAAATTAAAATCGAGGCCAGCAGCGGCAGAGGCTGAAGAAAAGAAGATGGACGCCTCCCAGCCAGCCTGAGGCGGGGGCTGGCTGGGCGGCGCATATCTTCTTTTCTTCAGCCTCCGCTGGCCTTGATTTTAATATCTTCGGCCCCCGCCAGCCTCGATTTTAATTTCTTCGGCCCCCTCCGGTGACCAAGCCAGGGGACCGAAGAAATTAAAATCGAGGCCCCCGCTGAACAGCTGGTCTCCAGCAGCGGTTAGCAGCACCAGTGTTAACTTCTTCAGCCCCCGCCGGCCTCGATTTTAATTTCTTCGGCCCCTGCCGGAGACTAAGCTGGAGGGCTGAAGAAATTAAAACTGAGGCCGGCGGGGGCCGAAGAAATTAAATTTGAGGCCGGCGGGGGCCGAAGAAGTGAACACCGCTGCTGCTAACTGCCGCTGGAGACCAGCTGTTCAGCTGGGGGCCTTAGATCGGAAGGGTGCTTCTATATGTATGTGAGAAAGGAACGGTGCTTGTGTGTGTGTATGTATGTGTATGTGTGAATGGAATGATGCTTCTGTGTGTATTTGTGTGTGTGTGTATATATGTGTGTGTATGTGTGTATGTGTACATAAGAACATAAGAAATTGCCATGCTGGATCAGACCAAGGGTCCATCAAGCCCAGCATCCTGTTTCCAACAGAGGCCAAAACCAGGCCACAAGAACCTGGCAATTACCCAAACAAAAGTGTAAATGTGAGAAAGGAATGTGCTTCTGTGTGTGTGTGTGTGTATGTGTAAATGTGAGAAAGGAATGGTGCTTGTGTGTGTGTGTGTTATGTATGTGAGAAAGGAATCTGCCAGTTTAAAAAAAAATGAAATGTGATAATACATATACCTCAACTTTTGTGCTGGTAGCGCAACTTTTGAAAAGTTGGATGAAAGATGAAATTACTGAATTTTAAGCATCCCTCTTCTGGAAAATAAAATTTAGCAAAGTGGGTAGAGACAAATACTAAAGCAAAAAAAAAAATTAAACTATTTAAAATGTTCATCTCAGCAAAATCACAAATTTAAGATACTGATGCCAGGTGGGGTTTGGGTTTTTTGTTTTTAAGCATAATTTAAGCATGAAGACTAGAATAGTTTCAATCTGAAATGGTTTTGCTATTTTTTTTAAGCCTTTAGAAAATGTTTATTTTAAATGACTAAGACTGGAATCTTCCTATTTAAAAGGGAAGTTGACTAAGGATGTCTTTCGGTTCCATATCTCCCACATGAATAATCATATGACTGATAGTTTGAAGAAAGACACTTGCTTTATTGCCTGAAAGCGTAAAACAAGAGAAGCTGTACAGTGTGGGTGGCTGTCCCTTGGGAGGACAGAACCTGAAGGAAGGGTGTCATTTCACCTTCTGATAGGAATGTGGTTTTCTTATTTAATGGTTGGGATCATCACTTTCATTTTTAGTAAAAGTGAAAAATGCTGCAAGTCTGAAAGCAAGGTGCTTCTGTGAGAGTGTAATGTGTATGTGAGACAGGGAGAATGCTTCTGTGTGTCAATGTGTGTGTGCAAGAGAGATGGAGCATGTTTTTGCTGGCTTGTGGCTGTGAGAGAGGGCATGTGTGTGATTGAGCCTGTTTGTAAGTGAGATAGAACATGTGTGTGATTGAGAGCTTGTGTGTAAGTGAAATAGAGAGAGCATGTGTGTGATTGAAATCCTGTGTGTAAGAGGGAGCGAGAACATTGTGTGATTGAGAGAGACTGGCCAGAGAGGTGACGTGTGTATGTGTGAGACTGATCATGGAGATGACTGGTATGTGTGTGCATGTGTGTGTGTGTGTGTGAGAGAGAGAGACTGGTTGGGGAGATGATTGGTGTATGAGAGACAGAAACTGGTCTTGAGGGTATGACTGGTGTGTGTGTGTGTGAGAGAGAGAGAGAAGAGATTGGTTGTGGTCCCAAAGGAAGAAGACCGTGAGGACAGCTTCAGCAGCTACTGCTGCTTCTGGTGTCACCTGCAAGGGAAAGGAGTAGGAGAACTGCTGGAGAGCGTAAGTAAAGGTGGCTTTTTAAGTTCATTTTTCTTGATTGACTACCATTTTAATTATTGGGTAGTATGTGATGTGTCTGCTGTTTGAAATATTTTATTGGTGTTTGGTAAAGGTTTCAAAATTTGCTTGAGTCTTTAATTATTGGATATTCTATTCATCAGCTGTTTTGAAATTATTTTATTAGTATGATTTTATAATTATGGTTCATGATTTATATATCTTGATTTTATTGATTGTTTCATGAGGAATGGTGACAATTTTGTTTTTCCATTGTTGCACTGTATAGAGTCTGACATGATACGTTTTACAGTTTAGTTTTTGTCTGCACATTTCTATTTATACTTTATGTGGCTTTATTCTGTATTTGGTGAGAGTTTGTGTTCTGCATGCAAAAACTGAGATGAAGCATTCTTTTGGTATGTGGTTTCTCTGTAGGGATCTGTAGTAGCTTGGCCTGTTCTGTTTTCCTGATAGGAGGTGTATTGATATTTTAGATTCTGGTGTAATATTTGTGGTATTCTTTTTCATAAGTGGGGTTTTTATTCTTTGAGCTTTGGCAAATAGTACTGTGTTGATACAGGAGGACCATGCTGAAATATAGGGGTGTGTACATATATATGTAAATTATATATGTAAATTATATTGTATATGTAATTGGGTACCCATGGGCCAGTATGGAGAAAAATCCCCCGGGCCACTATTTTCCCTCAATCCGCCCCTGCCCCCATCTCCTCCCAGATTTGCCAGAAAACAATAGCTCTTGTCTCCTCCTATTCCTTCCCTCCAACCCCAACTCTAATCCTCCCATCCCACCTAGCACCCATACTAACTCCAGGATCATGGTATATAATGCAAGAATTAAGAACACTTTAGTTGTTGGGATGTACAGTCCCTAACATTCTATTTGTTACAAACTCAGCTGATAATGTATTGTCCTGAATGACACCAAAATTATTTTCCTGGATGGTGACTTCTAATTTAAAACCCAGCATGCCTCTGTAGTTAGGATTATTTTTCCTTGTGTGCATCACTTTTTAACTTGTCCACATTAAATTTTATCTGACCTTTAGATTCCCAGTTCCCCAGTCTTGAAAGATCCTTCTGCAACTCCTCACAGTCTGCTTGCATTTTAATTATTTTGAATAGTTTTATATCATATGCAGATTTAATCACATACTCATTGCTTCCTTTTCCAGATCATTAATGAAAACAAAACTGGTTTGAGTACAGATCCCTGGAGTCACTCCATTTTTTAACTTTCTCCATTGGGATAGCTAACTATTTAGTTCTACTTTTTCTTTCTAAGGATGCATATTATCATTACAGTCAGCTTTGTTTCATTTAGAGTGCACTATTTTGAAATAGAGTGCATTAAATTTGAAAATAGTGAAACATAGACCATGCCAGAACAGTCAAACTGCATCAGATGTTTGTTCTTCTGAGAAGCTTTTCTTTTTTTGCATTTATATTCCACTTTCTGTGACACTTCAAAGCAGATTACATTCAGGTGCTGCAGGTATTTCAATTGGTCATTTCTGGAGGAACTGGTTTGGGATACAGTCACTTTGTCTATTAGCTACTCATTAAATCTAGTCGTGAGCTAAGTACACTTGAGTGATATGTAAAAAAAACTAAACCTGTTCATTATGAATTGTTATGGTTCCATAGGTGAAGCACCAGGGACACCAATCTCGGAGAGGCACAGGTTGTTGAGGCAAGGCTGGAACAAGGCTTGGATGGTCTGGTGAGTCTGGAATACAGCTTGGGCAAGTTGGTAAACCTGGAGCAAGCCTTGGACAGGAACAGTGTGCAGGTAAGACTGCACATGACATGATAGGACAAGACAAGGAAGAGACAGAACACAGAACATACAGGCCCAAAGGCAGCGATAGGGAAAGCCCTGAGAGGCAGGACAAGGAAAGGCCTAGATAGACCACAGAGCAAGGCTAGGAATATAAAAAGCCAGAGGCAAGAAGGCCCAAAGGGCACAAGGCAAGATAAGGCTGAGGTCAGAAGGCCCAGAGGCCATGAGACAAAGCAAAGATAGGCCTGGTAAGCCACAAGTCAAGAGTGGCTAGGGCAAGGAGCCAAGGGAAACTCGATACAGAAGCATCGAACCAAGGGACAGACAGGGTTATGTAGTTATGAGTCTGCGTGTGGTGCAGGCAGAGAGGAGGAGCTGACAAACAGTACAAGATGGAGGTTCAAGGAGATCTCTGTTGGTGGGGAGGCATTACTGTTAGGGTACAATGAGGCTGCATAACATGGCTGTTTATATTTTTAATTAATTACTTAATTCTTAATTAATTAATCTAGATTTATATCCTGTACTAGTTGCCATTCTAGGCAGGTAATATTTTGGAAAATGTGTTTTGGTATATGATGATTACTTCCACAGGTCAACATGACCTGAAATTTATACAGGGGGCATTTTGCAAACTTTTTTCACCTTTGCTTTCTTCCTTTCCAGATTATTTTAAATGATATAAGAAGGATTTTTTCCCATATATTCATGAACTCTTTTCCATATTGCATATTTTCATATTGGGGCATGCAGCCAGAAAAGTTTTGTGCTTTTTTTCTTTTTTGTTTATTTTTTGTTTGTTTTGATAGTATTTTTGTATTCATAAAATAGTTGTTTCCATTTAGTGTTAACCAAATCAAAATAATGTGAATTAAAAAATTTAGTATGACTAAAATTCAAAAACAAATATAATGAAAACACATACTATATATCTATAACAATGTTTATGTAATAAACTCTTTAAAAATGTAAAAGATCTCCCAATTGGAGAGCATTACCCTGGTGTAACATAGAAACATAGAAACATAGAAATGATGGCAGAAAAAGACCAATCGGCCCATCTAGTCTGCCCAGCAAGATTCCACACTTATTTTCCCATACTTATCTGTTTCACCAACCACCAACTTCAGGGCTCTTGTAGGTAACTGTTTGATTCAAATTTCCTGCCATCCCCTGATGCAGAGAGTAATGTTGGAGTTGCATCAAAGGTGAGCCATAAGGCTCAAGCAAGTTACCCTGATGCTTGTTTACCCAGATTGCACAGATCAATGCCTTGTTGGATGATGTCTGAATATAAATCCTGTTTTCCTCACTTCCCCCTACCGTTGAAGCAGATAGCAACACTGTATATTCTTTCAAAGTGATGTATCAGGCTTAATTGGTTTAGGGTAGTAACCACCATAATAAGCAAGCTACCCCCATGCTTATTTGTTTACCCAGATTATGAAGTTCAGTCCTTGTTGGTTGTTATCTGAATGCTAATCCTCTTTTCCACATTACCCCCTGCCGTAGAAGCAGAGAGCAATGCTGTGCATGCATTCAAAGTGATGTATCAGGCTTAATTGGTTTAGGGTAGTAACCGCCGTAATAAGCAAGCTACCCCCATGTTTATTTGTTTACCCAGATTGTGAAGTTCAGTCCTTTTTGGTTGTTATCTGAATGCAATTCCTCTTTCCCACATTTCCCTTTGCCATTGAAGCAGAGAGCAATGTTGGGGTTGCATTAACCATGCAAGGGATTTTTTTGAGTAAGGGTAGTAATCACCAGGTAGTAGTTAACATTCCAGCAAGCCACCCCTATGGCTCTACTCTTCATTCCCATCCTCTAGCCTTTATGGATCCACAGTGTTTATCCCATGCCGCTTTGAAATCTTTCACAGTTTTAGTCTTCACCACTTCCTCCGGAAGGGCATTCTAGGCATCCACCACCCTCTCCGTGAAGAAATACTTCCTGACATTAGTTCTGAGTCTACCTTCCTGGAGTTTCAAATCGTGACTCCTAGTTCTACTGATTTTTTTCCATTGTAAAAGATTTATTGTTGACCATGAATCATTAAAACCTTTCAAGAATCTGAAAGTGTAGCAGGAAGTAATCCTGTAGCAAGGACCTGCTCTCCAGGTGATGCTTTTTTCTTTCACACTGAGGACAAGTCTTCCAGGGCTACTGCCCAGTAGGGAAGGATTAGGTCGGCCATCATAGTTGGTGATTCGATTATTAGAAATGTAGATAGCTGGGTGGCTGCTATATGTAAGGACCACCTCGTAACTTGCCTATCTGGTGCAAAGGTGGCAGACTTCAAGCATCACCTAGATAGGATTATAGACATTGCTGTGAAGGAGCTGGCTATCATGGTACATGTAGGCACCAACGACATAGGAAAATGTAGGAGGGAGGTTCTGGAAGCCAAATTTAGGATTTCAGGTAGAAAGCTGAAATCCAGAACCTCCAGGGTGGCATTCTCTGAAATATTCCCTGTTCCACGTGCAGGTCCCCAGAGGCAGGCAGAGCTCTGGAGTCTCAATGCGTGGATGAGATGATGGTGCAAGGAAGAGGGATTCAGTTTTGTAAGGAACTAGACAAATTTTTGGGGAAGGGAGAAACTTTTCCAAAAGGACTGGGTTTCACCTTAACCAGAATGGAACCAGGCTGCTGGCACTAACTTTCAAAAAGGATATAGAGCAGCTTTTAAACCAGAACAAAGAGGAAAGCCAACAGTCATTCAGCAGAGCATGGTTCAGAGGAATGTATCTTTGAAGGTGTTGGATTCATGGACCCTTGAGCCGGCTGGGACAGATGATGACACACCATGGGAAGACCCACAGTGGAAGTCGAAGCCAGGAGGTGGCACAGGGCAGGAGACCGGAGGGATCTTCACCACTGGAAGCCCAAGGTCCCCCCAGGAGGAGCCCGTGAGGACCCAAGCCACTTGGATTTACGTGCGGTCTCCTGTGAGTTGGTGTCTGAAGAGGAGTTCTAGAGGATGGAGAAGAGTAGAGCTGAAGCCAGGAGGCCAACTGGAACTTCACCACTGGAAGCCCACGGTCCCCCCAGGAGGAGCTCAAGAGGACCCGAGCCGCTTGGACTTAGAAGAGGCCTCCTGGATGAAAACCAGAGTCAGGAACCAGTGGACGAAAGCCAGAATCGGAAGCCAGTGAACGGACCGAGGTCAAAAGCCAGTATTCGGAAATCAAAGTCAGAAGCCAGTGGACGGAAGCCGAGGTCAGATGCCAGTAGTCAGAAGCCGAAGTCAGAAGCCAGTAGTCGGAAGCAGCAACTAGTAACTCACAAAGAGTGAATCTCATTGTAAGGCACTGAGACACTTGTCAAGCCAGTTTAAATCCTGGCAGCGTCTTATGTCACATCCTAAGGAAGGGCAGGGTATTCCCGCACTGGTCCCTTTAAATGGCCGAGCCCCTGCCCATGCCTAGGAGCGGGCCCTGCACCTACGTCGGCGCCATCTCCCTTGCTGAGGGAATGCTGCGAAGGAGGCCGTGGGCCCAACTAGGCCTCAGCCATGCTTCCACTGCTGCCAGATACCCCGGGGTAAGTGGGGGACCGGCCCGCAGACCTCCGCGGTTCGGGCACATAACAGTACCCCTCCCTTCTACACCCCTTCCTGGGGGCTTTGGCTTAGCAGGGTGAGATGGATGAAACTGTTGAAGAAGAGCTTTATCCAAAATGTTGGAGGCAAGCTCCCAGGAATTCTTCTCAGGGCCATAACCCTCCCAGGAGAGAAGATACTCCCATCGTCTGAGGTGGAATCGCACATCCAATACCTCCTTCACTTGGTAGACAGTGTCCTCCTGGGCCGCGGGAGTGGCAGATTCAGGGATCTTGTTGTGGAATATGGACAAGACCAATAGCTTCAGCAATGAGATGTGAAAAACGTTATGAACCATGAGCGTAGAGGGAAGGCAGAATTGGTAGGAAACAGCACCCACTCGTTCTGTGACTGGAAATGGGCCAATGAACTTCGAAGCCAAGTGCATAGAAGGAACCCGCAGGCGAAGGTGTTTGGTACTTAATCATACCTTGTCCCCAGGATGGAACATTGGAGCTGGATGTCGCAGACGATCCGCATACCTCTTTGCCGTGACTGCCGTGCATTTAAGTTTCTCCTGAGTAGAGCCCCAGAGGCTGTGTAGCTGTTGGGCTGTGAGTTGCACAGCTGGTGATGGGTCAGCCAATGGCAAAGGCAAAGGAGGGTGGAGACGTCTCCCATAGACTACCTGGAAGGGAGACGTACTGGTGGCCGAATGTCAGTGGTGATTGTAGGAGAACTCTGCCCACGGGAGTAAAGCCACCCAATCATCTTGTAGATCTCCCACGAAGGCTTGGAGGAAGGCTTTCAAGGTGCGGTTAGTGCGCTCCGCTTGGCCATTGCCTTAGGGATAAAAGGCGGTCATGAAGTTCAACTGAACCCCAAATTTCTTGCAGACTGCTCTCCAATATTTAGCCGTGAACTGTGAGCCCCAATCGGAGGCAATATGGAGAGGAGGTCCGTGTAGGTGAAAGATGTGCTGGGTGAACAGACTAGCAAGCTCAGGTGCTGTCGATAACTTAGTGAAGGGAACGAAGTGGGCCATCTTCGAAAACCTGTCGACCATGACCCATATCACTGTTTTCCCTTTTGAAGGTGGCAAGTCCACGATGAAGTCGGTCAACAAATGAGTCCATGGCTCGGTGGGGATAGGCAGTGGCTGAAGGAGCCCCCACGGGCGACCAGTCAGCGTCTTTAGTCAAGCACAGGTTGGGCAGGAGCTGACGTAAAGATGAACATCTCTCCTGACCTGAAGCCACCAGTAAAATTCGGTCAGCAGATCCAAGGTCCGAGCCCATGACAACACCTTCTTGCGCAGGCGAACAGGTACAACCGTCTTACCCATAGGATCCACCTCTGAAGCTGCAAGAAGGACTTTGGCTGGATCGAGAATATAACGGGGTGGATCCGGGGTATCCTCTGTTTCAGCCGTGTGTGAGAGGGTGTCCTCTCTAATGTTCTTGGAGGCTGGCCTGTACCGGAGGAGGAAATTGAACCGGCTAAAGAAGAGTGACAATTGGGCTTGTCGAGAATTAAGGCGTTGGGCTCGACACAAGGATTCCAGGTTCTTGTGATCTGTATAGATGCTCACGGGGTATTGGGCCCCCTCCAGCCACTGCCGACATTCCTCCAGCGCAAATTTGATGGCCAGGAGCTCATTATCACCGTTATTGTAATTTCTCTCCGCTGGAGAGAATTTGCGAGAATAGTAGGCACATGGTAGAGGTTTGCCTTTAGTGGATAACTGGCTCAGGACAGCCCCTACCGCAAAATCAGATGCATCTACCTCCACGATGAACTGACGTTGCGGATTAGGATGGTGGAGACCAACATCAAGGAGAAAGGATTCCTTCAGCCTCTGGAAAGCACTTATTGCAATCTGGGACCAATTCTTCGCATCAGCACCCTTCCTGGTAAGGGCCGTAAGTAGTGCCACCATCCAGGAGTAATGGGGTATGAACTGGCGATAGAAAATAGTGAAGCCAGGAAGCATTGTAGGGCCTTGACCTCTACCGGCTGCGGCCAATCCCGAATGGCCGCCACTTTATCAGGGTCCATATGGAAGCCCATGGATGAGACTATATATCCAAGGAACGGCAAGGATTCCTGCTCGAACTGGCACTTCTCTAACTTGGCAAAGAGACAATTGTCCCAAAGTTTCTGTAGAACTTGCCGCACTTGTACACGGTGCGGGGACAAATCCTTAGAATACACCAACATATCATCGAAGTACACTATGACCGAGGTATATAACATATCCCTCAAGACCTCATTCATGAGGTTTTGAAAGACTGCAGGGGTGTTGCAGAAGTCAAAGGGCATGACCAAATATTCGTAGTGCCCGTCTCTAGTATTGAAGGTGGTCTTCCATTCGTCGCCGGGTCGTATCCATACCAAATTGTAGGTACCCTGGAGGTTCAGCTTGGTAAAGACCTTCACTCCTTGCAGCCGGTCTAGTAACTCTGGAATCAGAGGCAAAGGGTACCTGTCCCGTCGCGTGATGGCGTTGAGGCCGCGGTAAACGATGCAGGGTCGGAGTGACCAAGCCTTCTTGGCCACGAAGACATGGCCCGAGTCTCCGGAAGCGACACGGGGTAAACCCGTCCCCTGGGAGGTGTAGTGCCAGGGACCAGGTTTTATGGCACAGTCAAAGGGCCGGTGTTTCGGGAGAAGTTCAGCTTTCTCCTTAGAGAAGACATCTTCATAGTCTTGGTATTGTGGCGGGAGTGCCATGGGTGTGGTCAAGAGAGGCACACTGGGACAAGGAATATTCATCAGGCAGGAGTCAAAACAAGACGGGCCCCAAGATGTGGTCTGACGAGTATCCCATTGTATAACTGGGGAATGTTTCTGTAGCCAGGGTAGGCCCAAGATGATGGAATGCATGGATTTCTCTAGTATAAGGAAAGAGATCTCTTCCACGTGAGGGAGGCCGGTGCGAAGAACCAAGGGCTTGGTGCAGGTAGTAATGCTCCCCGGAAGGAGAGTACTGTGAATAGAAGATACCCGGATAGAAGGAATTTGGGGTTGGACCCCAATCTGCAACTGCTGGACAAGGTCTGCGAGGATAAAATTCCTTCCGGCTCCGTAGTCGACCAAAGCCAGTGTATCAAATGTACCCCCAGGGTAGACGAGGGTAACCGGTACAGTACATGAGGAGGTGGAACATGTATTACCTAGGATCAGCTTCCCAATGATCCCTAGGTTCTGGCATTTCCCGGCCGCTCACCACATTGGGCTAGGAAGTGCCCCTTGCTCCAGCAATATAGTCACAGACCTTGAGCGCGGTGCCATCTTCTCTCTTCCTGTGAGATTGGACCTCGACCCAACTGCATAGGCTCTACATCTTGGTCTCCGGGAGAGGCAGAGGAGGAGGGTACCGGTCAGGGAAATGTAGACCCAGAGTTACTGGGCTTACAACCAGACCTCCCTTCCCGAAAATGGCGTTGGATTCGGCGGTCCACCCGTCCAGCCAGATCAATCAGGCAGTTCAGGTCATCTGGGAGGCCCCTCGCCACTAGCTCGTCTTGGAGTCTTGAAGAGATACCTTCCAAGAATATGCCGTGGAGGCTGTCTTCCCTCCAGTCTAGCTCGGCTGCCAGGGTACGGAATTCCACCTCATACTCGGCAAGGGACCGATTGTCTTGGAGTAGCTGAAGTAACTCAGAGGCGGTGGTGGGTCTGCGAGAAGGCTCGTCGAAGATATGTCGAAAGTCTGAGACAAACTGTTCCAGATTCCCTAGAAGGGGATCTTTACGCTCCCATAGCAGAGAGGCCCAGGCCAGGGGCTTCCCATCCAACAAAGAAATAATATAACTGGTCTTAATCTGATCCGTAGAAAACTGGGAAGGCAGCAGATTGAATCGGATGAAACACTGATTGAGGAATCCACGGAAGTACCTCGCTTCCCCCGAGTACCGTGAGGGTGCCGGCAGCTGTGTGGGCGTTGCTGGTCCAGGATCCGCCTCGGCAAGTGGCGCAGGAGGTATGAGTGCAGGTGTTCCATCAATACGACTGTCCAGTCTGTCTACAGTCACCATCAGAGCATCAAGGCAGACTTGCTGTTGCTGCAAACATTGGGCAATTCTGGGGATGGCCTTTAAGCCCGCCACATCCGCTGAGTCCATGGCCTTGTAAACTGTTGGATCCATGGACCCTTGAGCCAGCTGGGACAGATGATGACACACCGTGGGAAGACCCACAGTGAAAGTCGAAGCCAGGAGGTGGCACAGGGCAGGAGACCGGAGGGATCTTCACCACTGGAAGCCCGAGGCCCATCAGGAGGAGCCCATGAGGACTTGAGCTGTTTGGACTTACGTGCGGTCTCCTGTGGGTCGGTGTCTGAAGAGGAGTTCTAGAGGATGGAGAAGAGTAGAGCTGAAGCCAGGAGGCCAACTGGAACTTCACCAATGGAAGCCCGCGGTCCCCCCGAGAGGAGCTCATGAGGACCCGAGCTGCTTGGACTTAGGAGAGGCCTCCTGGATGAAAGCCAGAATCGGGAGCCAATGGACGGACTGAGGTCAGATGCCAGTAGTTGGAAGCCGAAGTCAGAAGCCAGTGGATGTAAGCCGAGGTCAGAAGCCAGTAATCAGAAGACGAGGTCAGAAGCCAGTAGTCGGAAGCAGCAACTAGTAACTCTCAAAGAATGAACCTCGTTGGAAGGCACTGAGACACTTGTCAAGCCAGTTTAAATACTGGCAGCATCTTACGTCACATCCTGAGGCAGGGCAAGGTATTCCCGCGCTGATCCCTTTAAATGGCCGAGCCCCTGCGCGTGCGCGCACCTAGGAGCGGGGCCTGCACCGACGTCAGCGGCATCTCTGAGGGAACGCCGTGAAGGAGGCCGCGGGCCCGACTAGGCCTCAGCCATGCTGCCGCTGCTGCCAGACGTCCCAGGGTAAGTGGGGGACCAGCCCGCAGACCTCCGCTGGTCAGGCACATAACAAGTGTATAGCAGTGAATGATTAGATAGACATAATTTGCATCTCAGAGATGTGGTGGAAGGAGGATAACCAATGGGACAGTGCTATATCAGGGTACAAATTATATTGCAATGATAGGGAGGATCAACTTGGTGGAGGTGTAGCACTTTAGGAGAGGATTGGTGGAGGTGTAGCACATAGGGGTGGATTTTAAAAGGGTTACGTGTGTAATATACGCGCGTAATCCTTTTTAACCCCTCCTGCGCACACCGAGACTATTTTGCATAGGACCATTGACGCGCGCAAGCCTCGGGACACACTTATGTCCCAGGGCTTAAAAAAGGTGTGGGGGTGGGACTGAGGCCTCTGGCACAGCAGCTGTGATGGGGGATCACGCGCCAGCACTTGGCCGGCGCACGCAACCTATGTCTGCCAGCAGGCAGGCGTAAATAAAAAAAATAAAGGTGGGGGGATTTAGGTAGGTCTGGGGGGCAGGTTAGATAGGGGAAGGGAGGGGAAGGTGGGGGGGGGGGGGGCAGAAGAAAAGACAGGAAACAGAGAGTAGGGTTACATGGTCAATTTTCTCAGTGGAAAAGGGTAAACAGTGGAGTGCCTCAGGGATCTCTACTTGGACCGGTCTTTTCAATATATTTATAAATGATCCAGAAAGGAATATGATGATAATACACAATTATTCACAGTAGTTAAATCACAAGTGAATTGTGATAAATAGCAGGAGGACCTTGCGAGATTGGAAGATTGGGCATCGAAATGGCAGATGAAATTTAATGTGGACAAGTACAAGGTTATTCATATAGGGAAAAATAATCCATGCTGTAGTAACACGATGTTAGGTTCCATATTAGGAGCTACCACCCAGGAAAAAGATTTAGGCATCATAGTAAATACATAGAAATCGTCAGCTCGGTGTGCTGCAGCAGTTAAAAAAGCAAAGAGAATGTTAGGAATTATTAGGAAGGGAATGGTGAATAAAACAGAAAATGTCATAATGCCTCTGTATTGCTCCATATTGAGACTACACTTTGAGTACTGTGTACAATTCTGGTCGCCGCATCTCAAAAAAGATATAGTTGCAATGGAGAAGGTACAGAGAAGGGCGACCAAAATGATAAAGGGGATGGAATAGCTCCCCTATGAGGAAAGGTTAAAGAGGTTAGGGCTGTTCAGCTTGGAGAAGAGATGGCTGAGGGGGGATATGATAAAGGTCTTTAAAATCATGAGAGGTCTTGAATGGGTAGATGTGAATCAGTTATTTACTCTTTCAGATAATAGAAGGACTAGGGGGCACTCCATGAAGTTAGCAAGTAGCACATTTAAAATAAAATCTGGGAAAATTATTTTTCACTCAACGCACAATAAAGCTCTGGAACTTGTTGCCAGAGGATGTGGTTGATGCAATTAGTGTAGCTGGGTTTAAAAATGTTTGGAGTTCATGGAGGAGATGTCCATTAACTGCTATTAATCAATTTGTCTCAGGGAATAAATTAGCCACTGCTATTATTGGCATCAGTAGCATGGGATCTACTTAGTGTTTGGAAACTTTGGATACTTGCCAGGTGTTTGTAGCCTGGATTGGCCACTGTTGGAAATAGGATGCTGGGATTGATGGACCCTTGGTCTGGACCCAGTATGGAGGCTTCTTATGTTCTTATAAACCAAGAAAACAAGCCAGCATACTTGCAAAAAGTGATATTTTTTCCTCTAATTCTGTTACTTCACAGATATTGATAAAATTATTCTTTGAGCCAGGGATAATCCATACATGTACAACAAATGTTTATAAACAGACTGGAATTGTTACGGTTGTGGACCCTTGGGCCGGCTGAGACGGTGGATGGAATACTGTGGGAACCCAAAGGAAGCGTCACAGCCCTATACGACCAAGGATCCGGGCAGCGTCTGGAGAGATGGAAGAAGAGGACGGCTGGGCCCAGGAGGCTGAAGAGTCTTCACCCTCGGAAGCCTGCGGCTTCCCCGGGAGGAGCCCGTGAGAGCCCAAGCTGCTGGGACTTAGGAGAATCCTCGGGGCCAAGGTGTACCGGATACCTGCGGTGGTGGAAGAAGCCGAAGTCAAAGTCCAGGACTGAGCCGGGTCAGAAGCCAGAAGTCAGAGATCCAAACCAAAGCCAGGGGCGGAAACTGAAGATGTAGTCAGGGAACAGAGCCAGGTCAGAAGCCAGAAGTCAGCAGAGAAGATCCAACAAGCAGACGCAGCAACTGGAGACTCAGGGGACCTGAGGGAACCTCATTGCAAGGTGATGTATAGCTGCAGCTGCCGGGTTTAAATGGCCCAGCAGCGTCTGATGTCAGCAGGAGGCTGTTCCCGGGTTTTCCCATGCTGGCCCCTTTAAGTCAACAGCCCCTGCGCACGCGCGCCTAGGGGACGGGGCCAGCCGCGGATCAGCGCCGGCGTCTCCCTTGCAGGGAGAATGCCGCGGAGGGCCGCGTCTCTGGCCAGGGAGACAGAAAGGAAAGCGTTCCTCTGGCCGGGCTGGCCGCGTGGTAAGCGTAGGTCCTGGGGCACGGCCCAGGACCGTAACATGAATAAAACTTCATGCAGAACTCAAAACTCCCTTTAGAACTATAATCCTGTCATTTTCTAAGCTAACCCCAAAGCACAGGTTTCCAAGAGTTCTTTCAGAACTCGCCCACCTGGAAGCTCTCTGGATGATCTGTGCAACTCTGCCAGTCTCCTGTACCTTGAAGGCTCTCTGTCCCTTGCAGGCTCTTGTCATCACGCCCTTACATTCTATTCAGCAGACTTTTCTCCCTGTTTACACACAAACTATGACTAGCTTCATCTGGAGCCACAGATCCAGACCCTCTGGGTTTACATTATCAAGTAGTTTTTCTTCCCCTCTAAAGCAGTATTATCTCTCTTGTTTTTTCTCCTTTTCCCACTTTCATGGCAGGGAGGAGGGGGGAAAGGGGATCTTGATACAGACAACCAACATGGACCCAGACTTTTATGGTCTGGAGTACTGACACTCAGACATAAGGGAAAAAGCACAAGATGGATTCTATGGCCAAGACCCAAAGCAAAGAACATCAAGCAGCATTGTGTGATTGATCAAGAAGGCTTATTACCAAGTAAAAATGTTGCTAGCAGTAATTTATGGGTTTGATAGTTGCTTGGTTTTGACTGATTGTAACTGTTACTGCCCTTATCATAATGATTGGGAGAAACTGCATGGAGCAGCAGTTATTACCTTTGAGAGAAACATGGGAGTATCCTGCACAGAGAGGCAGATACTACCATAAGAAACTTGCTGGGCAGACTGGATGGGCCATCTGATCCTTTTCTGTCCTCATTGCCATGTTACCGTGTTACTATGTTACACTGCTGTGCTCTCTGCCTCTCTGACTGTGACTGCTTCAGATTGCTGGGCTGCTTCTGAGTGTGCAGTAGAGTCCCTTCTCTGTCAGAGTTACCAAATCTGTGTATGGGCTACACCGTAAGCCCTATAAGAGACAATTTAGAGAGCACTGGATGGCTGGCGCCATCTTTAAAAATGGTGCGGGCCATCCAGTGCTCCTACCATGTGACAGGGGCCGGCCAATGGCACGGATACCCTGTCACATGGTAAAGGCAAAGGGCCATCGGCGCCATTTTGATTAGTGGCAGCCGATGGCCCGGGAGCGGGAGATTGCTCCCGGGACCCCCACTGGACCACCAGGTACCTGTAAAAAGTTTTTGGGGGGGTCGGGAGGGTGGGGGAAGCTAAGGGATTAGTTTTAAAGGGTTGGGGTGGGTTTAGGGGTTATTTTTGTGTGCCGTTTTTCCCGCCCTCCCCCAAAATGATAAGAGAACCCCCACAAACAATATCATGGGGTTTTCCTATCGTTTTGGGGGAGCCCCCAATTTCTGACGATTTTGAAAATATCGTACGATATTTTCAATCGTCCGAAGCCCGATTCACATCCCTAGTACTTATAACCCAAACAGAATGCTGGACTCAATGGTCTTTGGTCTGATATGGCATAGTACTTCTTATGTTCTTAACTTGAAGTAGTTCCTTGAAATCTTTCATTGCCAGTTACAGAGAAATGCAAATGCCAAAGGAAGTCAACAGAACGGTCATCAGCACTTTCTTGTGATGGTTATTACCTTTGTTTAATGTCAGTAGGGGGGAACCTTTGGATGGAAACCAGTGCTGTATTTTCTAGGCCAACAGTGACATTAAGTGGACATTACTGGAAAAGGGGATACTAGAATGTTATTATAATTAACCTTTCTCATGACAAACGATATATCATTGTATCAGCTTAGATAAGCAATGCGTTACTTATTCATTCCTACTAGCCAATGAGAGACAAGAAATTGAATACTAGTGAGCCTTTCTAATTAAGAGTTAAAGGTGAGGCTGCTTTTGATTTAGGGGGAGATACAGGGATGTAGTCATGAGGCAAGACCTAAATTGCAGCCTCCAGTTGGCTGCTTATAACAAAGAAAATAAAGGTTTCTGGTAGTTGGAAGTTTTCTTGCAGTCCTTAGCCAGCAGTAATGAGACAGATAGCTGTTATTTTGTAGCAAAGGAAAGGAAGGTGAGTTTTAGATATTTCATGATTTTTTGTTTTATTTCAAACCAGATGAATACTATAAGGTGAACTTTCAAACCGGCGAGCAAGTGCACATGTGCGCGCGTTCATCAGCCCGCGACCAGGCACACAGCTAGATTTTAACATACGCATGTATTTGCATGCATGTTATAAAATAGTCTGGCCATGCGCACACATATGTGCCAGTTTTTAAGCGGGCTTGCGCAAGTGTGCAAATGCCTCTTCTACTGCACAAATCAGGGGATTTTAAAAGAGGCGCATGCCGACGCCATTTTCAGTTTTACCAGTTCATCCGCAGCTCCCCAGTTAAGAGCTAGGTCCTCCAAACCCCCCTGGTTTAATAGTCTTCATTTCCCCCAGTTATCCCCAGCCCTTAAAACCCTGCCAATATGCCTGTTTATATAACTTGCATGACATCCATAGCAGAAGTAAAGTTACGCGGCAGGGGGCCTGGGTATGCATCAGATCGCTTAAGTATTTACGCGCACATCTCAGCTTCACGCTCTGAAATGCCCAGGCCCAGGCCCCGCCACGTCATGCCCCTTTATGAAAGCTTCTGAGATGTGGGCGCAACTGCATTTATCCACATATCCAGGCAGCTTTTAAAAATCTGCTCGGCGTGCGTGAGCCTGATAGATTCATGCATCCCCTAATTAATGCGCACACCGGCCTTTTAAAATTCACCTTTATTAGTATTACTCTAAGTTGGAGGGAATTTCTGCAAGATTTGTCAGGATTTTAGTTAGAATAGAGAGGAAATATTATTTGACTTGTGAGAGTTCAGACATTATCTCCATGAGGCAAGTTGACCCTGAATCTGTGTGGAACACTGAACTCCGAGTATCTGCAACTGCTTTATCAATCATCTGGATTGCAGAGATATTCATTTTAAATATTAATTTATCATGTGAGATTAAACTGAGAGCAAATGCAAATATTCTGGCAAGAATTTATAAGGGAATTTTGAAACCCCATTAATTTTTTATTTTCTCCAGTGTACTGAACTCAGAATAACGTGAGGTTAGTGATTTTCTGTTATAGTTTACAAAGAGCAATTTTTAAAAAACATTTTCATTGCTAATAAATCCTTTTTTGACTATAATACCATGTGCTTCTGTTTCCTATAGTGTATAAGAATCAAAATGTGTTATGTAAATGTACATGACTGATTTGGCTAATATTACTTGCAATAATAATATTGTGGGGTTTCTATTTTCTATTGTTTTTACTTTCTGTTCCAACCCTGGGGGACCCTTTAGTTATATGAGCATGCTACACATGCCAATTCTAAATCATACAGCTGAGAGCTGGACTTATTTATGTAGCTCTTCCCATAGGTGGGGATTTATAAAAGTTAACGGGATAAACCTATCCAGCTATCATTGGCAGCATATTCTGTAGTACAGCCACACCTTTCAGTATACCTGATTATCTTAAAGTTAGCCAGATAACTTTATGGAGCTAAGTTTAGGACTACTTTACAGTACAATCAGAATTAGCTGGTTGACATTTCTGGCTAGCTTAACTCTGCCCAGGGACAGCCCTGGAATGCCCCTATATGATCTGTCTAAATTTTAGCAGGATAATGAATAATCTGTCTGAAGTTTAGCTGAATAATGGGCAATCTAGCTAAAGTTTAGCTGGATAAGTGGCAGAAATATTCAAAAGATAGCATTTAGCTGGATAATTCACAAGTTATCAGTCTTAATGCTAAGGAATATGAACCCCCTAATACATGCTCCCAGGAGTACCCCTGGAATGCATCTTTCTTTTGTGGGAAACGTTGGTGTGTATTACGAAAGGACGCACATAGCTTGAGGTGACTGGAACTCCATTTACCCACATATGGCTAACTCTATATTTATGCACATAAAGGGCTACTAACTAGTTCTTGAGGGTTTTGACGTATTGTGGAGTGGAAGTCCTAGAACAACGGGGTTATGCTCTGAGGCTGTAGTGGGAGGAATGAAACGAAGCATTTCTTCACATAAACGTTGACAGATGCATTGAGCAGCCTCAAAATGAAAGTGGTAGGGATCAGAAAATAAATCAGAACTCAATATACATTCATATGACAGAAACATCTCAGTCATATTTCAAAAGGATCCGAGCAAAGTCAGCTTTAGAATAGGTCTTCAAGCACAAAGAGATTGCCAGGATGTTGGAAAACAGGGCATTCTGCAATAGCATTGCAAGTAGTCTATGAAGGGGGTCCCACGTTTAGATAGAAACTTATCGTATGAGACGTGACCATGCATAGTGCAGCGGCAGGTAAGACGGATTATAGAACAGAGTCGGGTTGTTTTGTGGAAGGGTCTGCTATGCATTCCTTGAGATTGTATTCCTCAGAATCCCATTGCTTTTTCCCGAGGCATGCCATACAGGTGACAAAGCACAGATGATGCAGGTGAGTAATTAAAGGGTAACAGGACTGAAGGTGCCGTCTGCTTGGAGAGTCCGGCTGAATCAGCTTATGTAAAGAATGAACAGGACCAAGCTCAGCACGATGTATGAGCCAGAGGCTTTGCTGCTCATGACAAATATCAGGGAGATACATGTCACTAGCAACTGAAAGATGTGGTTTGGGTGTTGCGCAGATACAGTCAGATACAAGCAGCAGCGGTGGGGCAGTTATCTTGTGGGCCTCGGTGCAAGTTTTCATTTTGGACCCCTCCACGGAAACACACACACACACACACACACACACACACGCACGCACACACACGCACACGCACACACACACACACACACATATGCACACCCTTCTTCCCTATCCACCTACCTAGCACTCTCACTCCTTTTCCCATTTGCTCTTACCTCACTACAGACCTGGGCACGAGGGGGGGGGGGGAGGGAAGAAATCCTATGGAGTAGTATGCTTTCTCCTGCCTCCAGCAGATGATTAATTTTGCTTCACAAGAACCAATCAGCCACAGGAGGTGAGGCAGCAGCTAAAGCAGGTCATTTTGTCTTCCTCCCCACTTTTCCAAGGCAGCCTGAATTAGAGAAGCCAGGAGAGAGGAGGGAGCTGATGTCATTGCCTTTCCTGCTTACAGACCAGTGATATCTTTAGACAGACTTATTTTGGAGAATAGTAAGAGGGAAGGCAAGTGGCATTTCCATGTATGATATCCATCCTAACAGCGTGGCCTCACGCCTTTAAATTAGCTACAAAAGACACTTGAGAAAAGTCTCAAGTGCCTTTTTTTCTGCAATAAGGAAACCCCCAGCCAGCTTCAACCACCCAGTACAACTACAATTAAAATTAGTTGATAGCGTCATTCAACCAATTTTTCAATGAGAGTGAAATCTGGAGTCTATATGGAATGGGACAGAAGTTCAGAATATACTCGGCACCTCCAGTTTGTAACACATTACACCTCAAAGAAATTCTCCCCAAAATAGGGGCAAAGCCGAGTTAAACTGTTTCTGCTTATAACTCATGATACAACAAAAATATATTTAAATTCTAGTGTATCAGCAATTCAAACTTTCAGCATTGCCAATTACTTTGTTGCACAAATCAGTGAATACCAGACCCTTCTAACTTGTGTAGCAAACCTGCTGTACCATAACAGCACTAACTTCCAGAACTCAAACAGCAACAACCCTTTCTATGACAGGTCAGCACTGCAAATATTACACCAGACCCTAAAACACCTATGCACATCTTATAAGAAAAACAGAAGTTCATACTGCTGTAAATCTCTACTAATGGTATGCAGGGAAAAGCATTTTCAGTTTTGTTTGTTATTTTTGTTTGGTTACCACATTCTTTTTTTATTTCTTTCACTTTGGTTCTCAACTTCATTGGTTTATTTCATAATGCTATTTAATGTATTTCCATTAAAGGCAATGGGGGAAGCAATGCATCCTATTTTGACTCTAAAACTGGGATTTTCTATGTGAGTTTAATGAAACTTGCAGGTGCACATTAGCAGTAGAAGAAGCAGCAGCACACCGGGGAACGAAGAGTGGGGAAAAGTGGCCCCAGCAGAGGAATGAACAGCCCATTTATTTCATTTATTTATTTGATTTTATATTCTGCTTTTCAGCAGATCCGGAGGGTGACCTGAAACTGTACCTACAGTTGGGGGGGGGGGGGGTTTGGGGGCAGCCTTACTTAAGTAATATTTATACTCAATGCACAATTAAGCTCTGGAATTTGTTGCCAGAGGATGTGGTTAGTGCAGTTAGTGTAGCTGGGTTTAAAAAAAGATTGGATAAGTTCTTGGAGGAGAAGTCCATTGCCTGCTATGAATTAAGTTGACTTAGAAATTAGCCACTGCTATTACTAGCAACAGTAGCATGGAATAAACTTAGTGTTTGGGTACTTGCCAGGTTCTTATGGCCTGGATTGGCCACTGTTGGAAACAGGATGCTGGGCTTGATGGACCCTTGGTCTGACCCAGTATGGCATTTTCTTATGTTCTTATAGAACAGAGAGAGCACCTGGGGGCCCGATCTGCGAAGTGGCATGTTATTGGAAATTTTATTAGGATTTGGGGAGTGAGGGGTACTCGGCCCAATGTGGCCCAATTTTCAGAAGAAGCGAAGGGATTTGACCACGGGCCCGATTGCATGTTTTCTTGTTTGTTTGTTTTTTATTTATGTCTACAGGACTTCTTACCCAGATATCTTTTGAAGATATCCGGATAATCAGCATGTTATCTAGCTAAACAAGGCCAGATAATTTTTAAGCCTAGCCGGCTCCAGTCAAACACATCTAGTTTGGATTTTAAGTTATCCAGCTATATGTAGCCGGATAACTTTAGGCTAGCATATTCAGTGGGACGTTTCTCCCACTAAATATACGGGACAAGATATCTGGCTGACTTTAGCCAGATAACTTGTTCACTACGCAGTCTATGGAATATGAACCTCGATACTTTTGTATCCTGTTATAAACTGTTGTATTAACGGAATATGTTAATTAATAATATAAGTCATTTTGCCATGTAGAAACATTTGTGAATAAAAAGAGGTATTTCCTGCATGTGCTGCGATAATTAACTGCATTTCTGTTAAATACTATTTGGCAAGAACTTGCTACTTTGCAATTTCTATTTACTGTTCTAGTTACCTTAAAACCCATTGTGTTATTATAATTAACATGCATGGTATATGAGGTTGCAGAAGTTTAAATACTGTGAGGTCTGTATTCAAAAACATTTAGCTGGATAACTCAGAGTGGCAAGTTTTGAATCTAGCTAAAGGTTAGTCAAAAATGTAAGAAGCATTTTGGGGGCATTTCAGGGTGAGTCTGAGTTAGCTGAATAGCTTATCTGGCTAACTCTGATACTTGGATTAAGCCAAATAAACTATTTGTCTATCTTCAGATGTGCTTGAAAGCAGGCCTAAAGTTATTCGGGCATGTAAATCAAAATTGCCCTCCAGAGCCCCCTCCCCTGACTCCAATCCTAACCCCTTGAACCTCCCACCCTCCCAGTACCTTGCAAATGCTATTCCTCATCCCAGATCAGGGTATGATGCTACCCCAACCCGGGCCCAGTGCCTCTAGTGTTGCTTTGTGAGTAACACTGGAAAAGTAAGCTGCCAGTGTAGCTGTAAATAGCAATACTGGTAGCTTATGTTTCCAGTATTGCTAGCATGAAGATTAATATTGGCAAAGAGTAGGAGAGCTGGGCCCTATAATTTAGAGCTTGGATTAGGCCACTAGTCCTGCAAGGTTCTATTTTTTTTTTTTTCACTAAGCCACCATTTACCCGGCTATATTCTTTTGAATATAACTGGTTAAGGATGAAGTTATCTGGCCACAGAAGGCCAAATAGCTTTAAACCTAGCCAGTGATTAGTTGGTTCAGTTTAAAGTTGTACAGTTGAAGGTAGACAGATAACTTTAATTGCCGAAATTCGGAAGGCTGTTTATTAGGGATGTGCAGAGCAAAATTTTATGTTCATATTTTTTATGTCCGAAAGGGGGTCCCACTTGCGGCCAATATGGACATAAAAAAAATCCAATGAGTTGGGTATATGTACATATGTGCAAAAAAAAAATTTAAACCCCCTCACCCTCCTTAATCCCCCCCCCAGACTTACCACAACTCCCTGGTGATCGAGCGAGGAGTGAGGACGTCATTTCTGCAATCCTTGGCGAGAAGCATGTGACGTCGGTGGCACGTCGAGTGACGCGGTGTCACGTGATTCCCGGCGAGTTCGCGCCGGACGGCTCGTTCGGCCCAAAAAGAACTTTTGGCCAGCTTGGGGGGGCCTCCTGACCCCCTCAAGCTGGCCAAAAGTTCTTTTTGGGCCGAACGAGCCATCCGGCGCGAACTTGCCAGGAATCACGTGCCCCCCCAAGCTGGCCAAAAGAACTTTTGGCCAGCTTGGGGGGGCCTCCTGACCCCCCCAAGCTGGCCAAAAGTTCTTTTTGGGCCGAACGAGCCGTCCGGCGCGAACGAGCCGGGAATCACGTGACGCCGGCGTCACTCGACGTGCCGCCGACGTCACATGCTTCTCGCCAAGGATTGCAGAAATGGCGTCCTCACTCCTCGCTCGATCACCAGGGAGTTGTGGTAAGTCTGGGGGGGGGATTAAGGAGGGTGAGGGGGTTTAAATTTTTATTTTGGCTCAACAATCGCGATTTCCCACATATCGAACATATCTATGTTCGATATGTGGGAAATCCGATCGTTTATGTCGAATCAATTTTTTAAGTAAAAAAAAAATATGAGTTGCGTTTTACTAATGCGGTCAATCCGAATGCACACCCCTACTGTTTATCCTGCTGAATATCCCTGAGACATTATCCAGTTAAACTCATGTGGATAAATTATCCTTTCTTGATTCCTTTGAATATTGCCTCGGTATTGCCTGATGAATGTTATAAATTTTCAGTCAGTTGGAGCTCAGAGACTGGGGGTGCTGCAGTGGATCTCTCAACTGACAGAGCTTGAAATTTAAACCCTAACTCTTTATTTTTGTTGCAAAGACTGCAGCAGTTACTCTGGGAATTTCAAAGGGGAAATCTGCAAGCAGAAGAAGCTAACCATCCCCCACTGGAGTCCAAGAGTCTGCAGAATCTTCACTAAAGATTACCCCTATGATCTCATACTGGCAAAGTTGTTTGCAGTGAACTGAACTGACTGATACATTTTGTTTATCGGCACCTGGATTTGAGCAATTCTCTGAATTTATTTTCTGCTTAAACAGTTATCAGAGTTGCCTTCAATTTATATTTTTCTAGTTCTCTGTACATCCTATCATTGCTAATTTGCCTGGATAGATAAATTGTATTTACCTATATGTGTGTGTGTGTGTGTGTGTATGTGGGCGTGTGCGCAAAGATTCAAAACCATTTTATTTTGCTGTTTCAGTAAAATATTTTGTAGAAACTATAAATGAGTCAATATCATTGCTGCTGTTTCTCTTTTTTCAAGGCAAAATTTCCAGTCAAGTGAAATCTTTCAGAATCCTGAAGAAATGTATTTGTTGTCTAAGGTTTCTCTTGTTTCCACTGACCCCACTCTTATACTGAGAGCCAGCTGGCGAGGACAAGGTGGTTACACTTGTCCTTTCTGCAGTGGTCCCTGAAGTACAATGAGACAGGAATGATCCCCAGTTACTCTTGCACATCGGGTTCCCAGTTCCAAAATGACACTAGCCAGCCCTGAGGCCAGCACCATTTCCATTTATGGCTGTAAACACCCAAACCCCGAGTGAGGGATAAGACAGCAAGAAGAATGGCATCAACACCTCAAAGTACAGAGTGAAGGAGTGATATGGTAGTAAGTACAGTGGCATCAACCTCCCAAGACACAGGCCAATACAGTAAAGGTCGTGGGAGAGCGGGCAAGCGCCCACTCTCCCGGCGCGCGCACAGGCCACTCTCCCGGGGCGCGATTCAGGGGGGACAAACATGCAAATTAGGGCCCGCGGTAAAAAGAGGCGCTAGGGACGGAAGCGGCGGCTGTCAGCGAGTTTGACAGCCGACGCTCAATTTTGCCAGCATTGGTTCTCAAATCCGCTGACAGCCACGGATTCGGAAACCGGACGCCGGCAAAATTGAGCGTCCGGTTTTCAACCCTTGAGCCACGGCCTGATTTAAATTTTTTTTTTTTAATTATTTTAAACTTTTAGGATCTCCGACTTAATATCGCCATGGTATTAAGTCGGAGGGTGCACAGAAAAGCAGTCTTTACTGCTTTTCTGTGCACTTCCCCGGCACCGGCAGAAATTAACACCAGCCTTTGGGTAAGCGCTAATTTCCGAAAGTAAAATGTGCGGCTTGGCTGCACATTTTACTTAGTGAATCACGCGGGAATAACTAATAGGGCCATCAACATGCATTTGCATGTTGCGGGCGCTATTAGTTTCGGGGGGGTTGGACGCGCGTTTTCGACGCGCTATTACCCCTTACTGAATATGGGGTAGAGTTAGCGTGTCCAAACGTGGGGTAACAGTGCGCTCCACTGGAGAGCACTGTACTGTATCGGTCCGACACTGAGTGAGAGGTAAGGTATCAAGTGCCATGGCATCATTCCCCCAGGCAGGTGTGCAAAATGAGGCAGCAAGAGGAGAGGTAGCAATACCCCCAAACATTGATTGAGTAGTAAGACAGCAAGAGGCATGACATAAGCGCCCCAGGGCACCGAGTGCAGTCAGATAGCAAAAGGAGAGGTATTGAAACAAGAGAGAAGTAGGGCAGAAGAAGTCGGCCAGGCAGCACCGGCAAGAGTGGTAACCGGCAGCAACACAGCAACGTGCTGAGACCAAAATGTGTGGGCATTAGCTTGGTGTAGCTGTGCACTCAGTCCTCCTACCACTTGCATGGAAATTCAGGGAAACCCAGCAGAGAGAGATTTATTTATTTAAAAGATTTTAATATTCTGCCCCACTCAGACATGTAGTTCAGGGTTCTCTTTTTCACCAACTCTGGTGCCAGACATGGATGTGGACTCATAGGGGTAGATTTTGAAAAACTGCGCGATCGCGTACTTTTGTTTGCGCAGCAGGCGCAAACAAGAGTACACTAGATTTTATAAGATACGCGCGTAGCCACGCGTATCTTTTAAAATCCTGGATCGGCGCGCACAAGGCTGCCGATTTTGGGCAGCCGTCGCACGCCGAGCCGCGCAGCCTGCCTCCGTTCCCTCCGAGGCCGCTCCGAAATCGGAGCGGCCTCGGAGGGAACTCTCTTTCGCCCTCCCCTCACCTTCCCCTCCCTTCCTCTACCTAACCCACCCCCCCGGCCCTATCTAAACCCCCCCTACCTTTATCCATGGATTTACGCCTCCCGGAGGGAGACGTAAATCCACGCGTGCCCCGGCCCGAAACCACGCCCCTGGGCCCGCACCCGAAACGCCGCGCCCCGTCCCCAAAACGCTGCATCGTTCGGCCCCGCCCCCAGACACGCCACGACACGCCCCCTTCCAAAAACCCCGGGACCTACGCGCGTCCCGGGGTTCTGCACGTGCCGGCGGCCTATGGAAAATAGGCGCGCCGGCACGCAAGGCCCTGCTCGCGTAAATCCGCCCAGATTTACGCGAGCAGGGCTTTGAAAATCCGCCCGATAGTGTTCCTTGCCATTGAGAATATCGATTCACTAGGCACACTGGTTGGCAAGGTGCAGCCAGACCAGAGCCTTGTGTGCCCAATATGCCATGATCCTATGATCTCAATAGACTCTCCAAGGTACCAAATGACTGCAATTTGTTCAGGGATCTTTTTTGCTGGGGAAGGATAATGTTCTCTCTTGCCAACCACATAAATTGTGGCCTTTAAGCAGGGAGCCCATTGTGTATTGGCCATGGGAGGGGTGGCAGACAAAGGTGGTGGAGAAAGTGGTAACTTTCAGTGCTCTGCTGATGCTGACAGTACTGAGAACTCTCATTCCTCCTTTGCATCTTCACTGCCCCTCTACCTCTGGAGCTCCCATTCTTGCATCCTACTCACCACCTTCTTCCAGTAAGTCAGATTTTTTGACTGGAGAGCAGTACTCCCATTCACCTATGGGTCACACAAGGTGGCCAGCATGTAAGGATCTAGCAGAGTTAGGGGGTTTCATTCAATTCTGTAGTTGTACTTCACAGAGTCCACAAGCACCAGCACCAGGATTTCCTGTTTCTGCAGGAACTCCTGCAGCTTCTCCTCCTGGATATTGATTATGTGAATGACCTTGCCCAGAGTGGCTGTTGTTGATCTTGCATTAACATGTGTTAGCGCAATTTGATAAATAGGCCTGATAGAAAGTTATCTTGCTTTCAGATATTCTGCAATTTCTGTAAAAGGAATCTACTTAATTCAAAACCCTCTGTTAAATGTTCCCACAGAAAATCCTCAGGAATGAGAAAACAGTTTTTATATGCAACATTGCAAAAAGAAAAGAACATTTTAAAACACGGGTTTAAATTAGTTGTCATGCAATGCCTGCCTAACAAGGAACATTGTTCTGGATTCAGCTGAAATTTAAAACACCCCATGGATCTTCAGGTCTTGTTTAGAGCCAGCTCAATGTGGTCTCTTTCATAATCTCTGGGTGGGAGAAATATGCCTGCAGGGATCAGTGTGATGAACAGACAGCAGCATGAAGGCACTATGAGGTAGGAATTCTTTCAGAACATAAAGCTCCAAAGAGTCCCCTTTCCCTCAAAATAAATGTGTATGAATGTGAATTATCCACTTTTGACTCCACCACTCTAAGGATTCAATTAATTTCAGCTCCCATTTGTCCCTTAGATAGCAGATGCCAATGCCTTTTAAGTTGACAAAAGATGATGTTGATGATTAACTGCTAATGTAGCGGCGCGGAAGTCTTCCAATCCCAGTGTTAAAAGGATCAGAAACAGTGCTGATAAAATGCATAACCACAGCAATAAGCATGATATCATTGCAGGCTCCCTTTGAAATAAAGAGCCTTGCACATACCTCAAACTCATTTTACATAAACTGAAATTCTTCAAAATGTGCTAAATACCCAGATACAAAGGTGTTTTCAAATTGCTTCCTTCTGGGTAAGGCTGAAAAGCTTTTGAAGGCAGGGTTTTTGTTGCAAAATCCAAAATGTATTGTTAACCAAGCTTATGCAGTCTTTAATCAGAAATGCTTTGGAATGAGGTACTAAAAAAATGCTGAAGGGTGTCAGTTGTATTCTTCTGTAGTTAAAAGCTTAATTGACATGTATATCCTTTAAGGGGAAAGAAATATAGATCCCACCAAGTAGCTCCTTTTTTTTTCATAAACGGATACAGAGGAAAAGTCTTCAATGGGATAGCCGTATTATTCTAGTGTAGCATAAAATGCTAGGAGTCAGGTGGACGAAGTGGACACTAGGGATGTGAATCGTGTCCTCGATCGTCTTAACGATCGATTTCGGCTGGGAGGGGGAGGGAATCGTATTGTTGTCGTTTGGGGGGGTAAAATATCGTGAAAAATCGTGAAAAATCGTTAAAAAATCGAAAAATCGAAAAATCGAAAAACCGGCACATTAAAACCCCCTAAAACCCACCCCCAACCCTTTAAATTAAATCCCCCACCCCCAAATAACTTAAATAACCTGCGGGTCCAGCGGCGGTCCGGAACGGCAGCGGTCCGGAACGGGCTCCTGCTCCTGCATCTTGTCGTCTTCGGCCGGCGCCATTTTCCAAAATGGCGCCGAAAAATGGCGGCGGCCATAGACGAAAAAGATTGGACGGCAGGAGGTCCTTCCGGACCCCCGCTGGACTTTTGGCAAGTCTCGTGGGGGTCAGGAGGCCCCCCACAAGCTGGCCAAAAGTTCCTGGAGGTCCAGCGGGGGTCAGGGAGCGATTTCCCGCCGCGAATCGTTTTCGTACGGAAAATGGCGCCGGCCATACGCGTATGGCCGGCGCCATTTTCCGTACGGAAAATGGCGCCGGCAGGAGATCGACTGCAGGAGGTCGTTCAGCGAGGCGCCGGAACCCTCGCTGAACGACCTCCTGCAGTCGATCTCCTGCCGGCGCCATTTTCCGTACGAAAACGATTCGCGGCGGGAAATCGCTCCCTGACCCCCGCTGGACCTCCAGGAACTTTTGGCCAGCTTGTGGGGGGCCTCCTGACCCCCACGAGACTTGCCAAAAGTCCAGCGGGGGTCCGGAAGGACCTCCTGCCGTCCAATCTTTTTCGTCTATGGCCGCCGCCATTTTTCGGCGCCATTTTGGAAAATGGCGCCGGCCGAAGACGACAAGATGCAGGAGCAGGAGCCCGTTCCGGACCGCTGCCGTTCCGGACCGCCGCTGGACCCGCAGGTTATTTAAGTTATTTGGGGGGGTTCGGGAGGGTGGGGGATTTAATTTAAAGGGTCGGGGGTGGGTTTTAGGGGGTTTTAGTGTGCCGGCTCACGATTCTAACGATTTATAACGATAAATCGTTAGAATCTGTATTGTATTGTGTTCCATAACGGTTTAAGACGATATTAAAATTATCGGACGATAATTTTAATCGTCCTAAAACGATTCACATCCCTAGTGGACACTGTCCTTGAAAGCTTATGCTTCAATAAATTGCTTAGTCTATAAGGTGCCACTCGACTCCTGTCATTTTTTAAATACAGAGGAAGGTAGTCATGAAATTCTGCAATCCGTCAGCCTTAAGTAAGGTATCAGCCTATCCCACTGCAAATATATATATATATATATATATATATAAGCATACTATTAACATTTGAAAATAGGCTTTGATTATTTGGTAGAAAAGAAAATGCTTGCATAGAATATCTTTGGTTGGTAAAGCACTGATTATTTGTGTTATTATTGTTGTTATTTGGGTGACTGTGATAAAGGCAGAGTTCTAGTGGCTACACTGGTCCTGGAGAGCTGGATTTTTTTTGTAGGCTATACGAGCTTGTAATTGGAGCAGCTATAGAATTACAGAAGGATGCTGTACATGAGACCTTGAGACCACAAGAGCCTCTTCTTCTTTGGTCACTTACCCCTACAAGAGTGGCAACAGTCACTCATCTATATCCAGACATGCCAAAGTTAACTAATCGTGTTCAGCAGATTGGAATAATATAATATAACAGACTTGGGTGAATTATGCACTTACAAAATGATGCCAAGGTGGCCTGCATCCAGCAAGTCAACTTCACTGTTTGTGCATCACACAAAGCACTTAAAGCTTAATCTTAAGTTCTGAAATAGCCAGAAAGTGCAGGACAGAAACACGCCACGGTCAATCAGTGCCAAACAGGAAAAGTCTCTGGCGGCTCACTACAGGCAACGTTTGAAATACGGCGCTGTACTAATCGCTGCGGCGTCTGTATCGGTTTCACATTTGCTGGCACTGTCTGAGCTTTGTAGTAAGGTATCCTTTATTTGGGATATTAAGCTGGCCCCCCCTCTTTCTGGCAAATAGTGCTTTATTACAGTATGCATAGGAACCTTCATTTTCATTTTTTTTTTAATGTTCCTGGGAGCTGCTCCGTATTTATTATAATGAACAAAAATGGGAGAAAAATCAGTGGGAAAAAGATGACACAATTTTTTTCCACTGATTTTCTCCCACTTCTGTTTGCTATAACAAATACTGAAAAATTCCTAGGAAAAATAAAATAAAAACTGAAAATGAAGGTCTAAAAGCTAGACAAGCTTGCCCTAGAATTCAGCCATCACTTGGTCTATGCTCTGAATCCTCTATGTGGAGAACCCCCCCCCCCCCCCCTGCAATGTGGGAAAAAAGCAACATAACACAGAAAAGCTCATATTATTTGTCAATAAATATCTCCTCTCCCTGGAATGGCTAAGGAGGATACAAAAATGAATGAAGACTAACATCTATCAAAACACACGCACGAAAAAAATACCATTTCACATTTATACATTCTTCTCCTTTATTTGACAGCTCTCCAGTCCATATTAGGTACAAAAAATAGGCCCCTCAGATGGCAAAGGAAAACTTCTCCCTATTCGTATAAATCAATTCTCAACTCCTTCAAATTATAGAGAAAGTCTGACAAGGAAGGATGGGGCAGTAGGAAAGGCAGCTTCATATACCCACATAAGACTCAATCTCTGCTGCAGCTACCCTATCATGCTCCATCCGAGGTATCCCTACAAGTCATGTACTCAGACAGGAGACTCTGCCTTCATACACACGCCACTCATGGCAGGATTATGAAAAGATT
The DNA here is from genome assembly GCF_901001135.1 of Rhinatrema bivittatum. NCBI lineage: Eukaryota > Metazoa > Chordata > Amphibia > Gymnophiona > Rhinatrematidae > Rhinatrema > Rhinatrema bivittatum. Next base: position 466,660,481 of record NC_042616.1, read on the forward strand.
GCTAACACATTCATCCCCCTTACTGGGAAAATGAACTATCTCTCACGTCTTCTACCCTGTACAGGGAAACTGAATGTTGATAATATATAGTAAATCACTTCATGCAGAAGGAATTTGGCATGTCTGGATATAGATGAGTGACTGTTGCCACTCACTCTTCCTGTCTCTTTTTTAAAGGCGGCTGATAAATATAAGAATCTACAGTATCAGAGACTATGATTCACCTCTGACATGTGAGTTACAGCAGACACAGCTCTTCTGTGTTGCTTGTTAAGACACACAGCGGACTGTAAAAATTCAAAGATCACATGCTGATGCTCATAGTTATAGTGATAAAGAAGAGGGGTGACATGACATCAAGGGCAGCACTTCTGTAGCTAGTCCTCCCAGACATCTTCTGAGACTTCCAACTGCTCTAAAAGCTGATCATTTGTACGTTCATAAACTTGGTGTGATTTTTACAGCTCTCAAATATGTGTCGGATGAGTGTTGGGAGAGCGAGAGTGAGTAGCAATATTTTGTTTAGAGTTAGCTTTGACCTTGATTAGGCTACCTGGTAAATGGCATTTTCTCTTTTGTTCTTTTCAGAGTAATCAGGTGCCCCTGGTCTGGTCTGGAGCACTTAGTAGTGAACCCTTTCTCCTTCATACATGAAAATGCCATGTGAATTCAATGGTTTCAGTAGTTGCAGGAGTGCCTTAAGCAGTGTGAGCAGCTGGTAGAACAGCTGTGGTTGGTTATCTATGACTGCCCTGTGAATATGTTCTTTTACATTTCTTATGTTTTAGCATGGTACCCTATAAGAACATAAGAACATATGATATGCCATATTGAGCCAGACCAAAGGTTCATGGAATCTAGCACCTGGTCTCCCAGAGTTGCCAATCCAGTTCATTTGGGAGTACCCAAAATATCCCAAAGAGTAAATCCATTCCTTGTTGCTTACTCCCAGGGATAAATGATAGTGTTCCCAAGTTTATCTGGCTAATAACTGTTTATGTACTATTCCATGGGTGGGGGTGGGAGAGCATGTCAAGAGATATTTCTTCATGGAGAGGGTGGTGGATGCCAGAGGAGGTGGTGAAGACAAAAACAGTGAAAGAATTCAAAGGGGCATGGGATAAACATTGTGGATCCCATAGGAGTCAACTTTTGATGATGGCATGGTACCCTACTCTATAGCTGGTCCCACTCAATGGAACTCCATGCCGCCAGACCTTCGTCTTGAAACTTCCACCCAAAAAAAGGTAGCGCCGGCGCCATTTCTACAAGCACCGGAGGTCCGAGAGTAAAATATCACACCGGGACCCTTCCTCTGGACCCCAGGTAATTTAAGGCATTTGGGGGGGGGGGGGTTCGGGAGGGTGGGGGATTTATTTTAAAAGGTTGGGTGGGTTTTAGGGTTGTTTTAGTGTGCCGGTTTTCCCGCCCTCCCCCCCACTGGACCCCAGGTAATTTAAGGCATTTGGGGGGGGGGGGGTTCGGGAGGGTGGGGGATTTATTTTAAAGGGTTGGGGTGGGTTTTAGGGATGTTTTAGTGTGCCGGTTTTTGATTTACACGATTTTCATGATTTTCACGTTATTTAAAAAACCCAAACGGCGACGATCCGATTCCCTCCCCCTCCCAGCCGAAATCGATCGTTAAGACGATCGATCACACGATTCACATCTCTACTCTCTTATATTCTTGTCATCTATTGAGGCCTCACTATCTGTGCTGAGCACATCAGCAACAGTTAGGTGCAGTTAGGTTGCTGATGTCCTGTTTTCCCTGACAATTGCACAGTTAGCCTTATGAATTACTCTTTGCTAATATATCTGATTTCATGACGTTTCTTGTTACCAGGAAAGCTAAGAAAAATGGCAATTTTATTCTCAAACCTTATAGACCTTATGTCAAGCAATTACGCTAGCAATATTAGTGATTATCTTTGATTCACTAATTTCCATCATGTTATAAATTTCTTCACATAAACTAAATAACGCCTAAATAATTTTTCCACATTAGTTCACCCATTCCTTCTCTGATTCCCACCCCTCATCAGCTTCTTAGACTTCCCTTCACTGGCAGGATCTACTCACCTTTCAATTTGTGATTCCCCTCCTCTACAAACCTGGATTACTTCCCTGCTCTGCACTCCCTGAACCCATGTACCTTTTTTTCTGGAAATATCCCTACCTCCTCTTGGCACTCACAAATTCGAGTCCAGAGCCAATCCCATGCCTGTAGAGTCCACATAAGATAATCCACTACTTGCATATCCTGAACCCTAACAGTTAAGCAATTAGTATCTCTCCAGCTGTAGGGCCACAGCTACATGTGGTGCTCCCTGCTCTCAATTTGGAAACCCCAGGGATAACTGTTTTCTCCTGTGGGATATAACAGGGGAGTGTCTTATTTACTTTTGGATTAAGGGGATCAATGCACATTTCAATTCAAGCATTGACTACAAGCCCTCTGACTAATGGAGCTGCCATTTTTTAAGTGCAATTTTGAGCCGATGATATCACATGCCACCACAACCTTCTCTCTCTTCCCCATAGTTCCAGTAAAATACCTTATTTACCCTGGTGACTACAAGGCTGGAAGGAATGGGCAGATACCGCCTGCCCTCCTCCTTCAATCCTGCCCAGCTAGCATAGAAATCTTCACCAAACTTCAAATAAACTATTTTTCAACCTTTGTGTCTGTAATTGGAATCTATCCTCAACCTCTGCTGGCTTCTTCTCAGTTTCTTCTCTGCCTTAGACCTTCCTTTTTCTTTTAAAGCTTATTTTCTAGTATTCCTCTTATTTCTTTATCATTTATTATTTTTACGCTATATTTATAACTTTCTGTCCGTGAGCTGTCTCTCCATCGTTCATTTTCACTCATTCCCTCCTGACACTTCCATCTCTCTCCTCGCCTCTTCTTTCCACCATAATTTCCTTTCTTATCACAATCCTTCTCTTGGTTTACCTTCCCATCAGTCCCCCACCCCATCCACATAGCTCCTTTCCCAGTCCTCTTCACGTCTCTCTTCCTCACTCATCCCTGCTCCTTATCACAGACCATGTCTTCTCTCCCAGCTTGTATCCCATTTTTACTTCTGACAGCCCATGTCCCCTCTCTGACAGCCTTTTCTGCTATTCTCCTAGCCCCTCTCATCCTTATAGCCTGTGTCTACTCCATTCCCTCTGTCCAGAACTCTTCTCCCAGTTCCTCTTCCCCTCACAGGTCCTCATCTCCTCTTCTCCCAGCCAGACTTCAGTTCCTCTCCCAGCCAGTATCCCCTTTTACAATCAACTCCCAGCAGTTCTATCAGACCCTCTCTCACTCTGCTTATAGCTGTACTGTCTCTCGTTTCCTTTCTAGCCCTTCCCATCTTTCCTGCATCTCAGACAATTTGTCTATTCTAGATTGCTGCTGCCTGTTCTCCATTGGTCAGACATTCCAAAGTCAGCCAATAGTCTGCAGGGGAAGTTGGCAAAAGTAGCTAGGAGACAGAAGTGCGGTGTGTGTCCTCCCTAAAGACTATTGGTCAGACATTCCACAGCCAATGGGCTGCAGAAGAACTGGAATGGGAGCAGTACTAGGAGATAAAAGCACTTCCTCAATGCCTTCTCCCACTTTCCTGCAGCATGGAACTCTCAGCTCCTGATCCACAAGAGTACAGGGGACAATAAGAGGGGTGCTCAAGCACCAATAGCACCCACAGCGCTGGTGCCTATGGTGGTTCCCTAGAAGACAGATATGAAGAAAAGGATGTATGGGGGTAACCTGCTTGGTGCAGCTGTTACTACTCTAAACAGAAGGCATGGAGATTACTACCCTTAACCAATAAGCCCTGATACTTTTGAGACAACTGCAACATGATGCTCTGCTTCAGCGGGGGAGGGGAAGGGTAAACAATAACCAAAGAAGACCCCAACTTTTATGGTCTGGGGTACTAATAAGCATGTGTGTAACCTGCATGGAGTGGCAGTTCCAGTTACTGCTTGAAAGAGAAGGCATGGGAATTACTACCCTAACCAAAAGGCCTTGATGCTTTTGTGCAACTGCAACATCGCTTTCCACTTCAACAGTGGTGGGGGAAAGGGGAACTGGATTTAGATGACAACCAACACAGACCCTGACTTTTATAGTCTGGGGTATTGATATGCACAGAACTTCTTCTATGGACAAGTCCAAACGCAAAGCACATCAAGCAACATTGTCTGAATTATCAAGAAGGTTCCTTACCCAGTAAAAATATTGCTAGCAATAATTTTTTTATGGTTTGATTGGTTTTGATTGTACATATTACTACCCTTATCATAAGGCTTAGGGATAACTGCACGGAGCAGTAGTTATTACCCTTAAGAGAAACATGGGTCTAACCTGCATGGTGCAGCAGATACTACTAGAAAAAGCTTGCTGGGCAGACTGGATGGACTATTTGGTCCTTTTCTGCTGTCATTACTATGTTACTATGTTACCAGTAGGGTTGGGCTAACATCAAGGATGAATTAGGCAATTTCAACAAAATTGCCTAATTCATCCTGGATCAGGGACCCTAAAACCCGATCGGATTTTTTCTGAAATTTCGGAAAACATTCGGTTCCAGATTAGTGCGAACTAACTCCCGTTAGTGAGCGCTAACGTTAAAATGTTAGCGTACACTAACGGGAGTTAGCACGCACTAACCAAAATTCGGGTACCCCTGAATCACAAAGGCCCGAACTGCGGGAAATATTGTATTTCTTGCGGCGGGCTGAAAATGAAGCCCGAACCAAAAGGTTCGGGCTTTGCACATCCCTACTTACCAGGAACTTGTCCAAATCCCTTTCAAACCCATCTGTGTTAGATGCCTTGAGCACATCCTCTGGCAACAAATTTCACAGCTTAATTATTAGGGATGTGCATTTGAATATTCCAAATCAGGAAATTGATCAAAATCAGCCAAATTTTGGATTGATTCAGGTCATCCTAAATGAAAATCAGCTCATTCCAAAAATTCTGAATTACACTTTATGGCAAATAGTGTATGGAGGGCTAAAGTCCACTTTGAAAATGTGTGGGTTGTTCCAGTATGCACATAAACATATGTGCAGGAATTTACACCTGCTCCAGAACTGATGAACCTTCGGTGTGTATATTTATGCACATACTTTTATAAATAGGAAAGATGTGCTTAAATGCTTTCCACCCCTTGGAATGCATACTGCAAGTGTGTGGAAAAGGAAACATATAATAGAGTTATGAACATACGTTTCCTCACACAACACCCATCCGGGTATTTTCATAAACCAATTTACACACATAAACTGGGGTTTGTGCACGGAACTCCTTCTGTAAATTTCCCCTAAGGGTCTGATTCACTGAGAATTTGTTCCTATAGACATAGAATAGGAGAAAAGCCTGATTTTAAAAAAGCATTTACATGCTTAAAATTGGGTTTTTCATGTGTAAATGCACTTTGAAAATTGCTACAATCTATGCCATTGAATTGTCCATAGGATATTCACATGTACATGCACTTTACGGACATAAATGGCTTTTTAAAATTGCTATGATAGTATGTTACATTTATACGTGTTAACTCCTTTTAAAATGTCCTCCTTAGTGAAATGGGCCCTAAAGACTCATTGCTGCTTGTGACCCTATAATCTAGCAGTGTCTATATGCTCTCCCATCTTTCAGTTCTGTGCTTGGGATGCAGTTCACTGTTCTATGTATAGGAAATGTATGTTCAATAAATGTACATTAAATTACTGCAACCTGTCATGTGTGTTGTTACATGGCCTATGGCTCTTTTTTTTTTTTTAATTGTGTGGATGTTCTACCCTTAATATTTCTGTGTATGTTTATATGTTATATATGTCTGTTTCCAGCTCCTTTTTCAGCAATGTTAGTTTGTTCAGTGTGGGCAGTCATCCATCCCTACCAAGACATGCTGAGAGATACCTAAACGTTCCCCTCAACAGAGGGAAGTATGCACATTAAAATTTTATTTTTAATACCAAACTTTTTCAGCAAATACTTTTATTTTTCTTATGTCTATATTGTAAGGTCTTCTTTTCTGTAGGTATAGCTATATATGAGATGATATACAGTGCAGGAGTTATGCATATAGCTATGTGATACAGTCAGGAACAGATTAAAATGGGTAGTGTGTTATTACAATGTAGATAACATATACTATTGCTAGGGAATGTCCTTGTGTGTGATTGTGATGGAGTCCTGAGTGTCTGGTATGAATATGTATTTTAGTATGTATAAGGCTCAGAAATGTGCCATAATAGGTCAAATCAAAGGTCCATCAAGCCCAGCATCTTGTATGAGTCTGGGTCACTAAGAAGTACCTGGCAGATTCCAAAGAATAGGTCCATTCCTTATTTCTCATGGCCATGGCTTTCCCAATTCTGCCTGGCTAATGGTAGATAGACGTTTCCTCCAGGAACTTGTCCAAAACCCTTTTAAATCCAGCTATGCTTGATATCTTGACTACATCTTCCAGCAAGAAATTCCACTGTTTGTGCATTGTGGGCCGGATTTTAAAAGGGTTACGTGCATAAGGTATGCGCGTAACCCTTTTAAACCCCCCCTGCGTGCACCGAGCCTATATTGCATAGTCTTCCGGCGCGCGCAAAGCCCTGGGATGCGCGTAAGTCTCGGGGCTTTCTTGGGGTGGGCGTGTCGGGAGGCGTGACGTGGACGGCTCGTCATCGGGGGCGTGTTGGGGGCGTGACGCGGTCGGCGCATCATCCAGGGGCGGCGCCGTGGGCATGGTTTCGGCCTGGGGGCGTTCCAGGGGCATGGCCGTGGCCTCCGGACCAGCCCCCGGATCGGAACACAGCGCGCGGCAGCCGGCCCGGCGCGCACAAAGTTACACCTGCATCAAGCAGGCGTAACTTCTGCGACAGAGGTAGGGGGGGTTTAGATAGGGCCGGGGGGGTGGGTTAGGTAGGGGAAGGGAGGGGAAGGTGGGGGGAGGCAGAAGGAAAGTTCCCTCTGAGGCCGCTCTGATTTCGGAGCGGCCTCGGAGGGAACGGGCAGCGCGCGCAGGGCTCGGCACGCGCAAGTTGCACAAATGTGCACCCCCTTGCGCGCGCCAACCGGGATTTTATAAGATACGCGCGGCTACGCACGTATCTTATAAAATCTGGCGTACTTTTGTTCGCGCCTGGTGCGCGAACAAAAGTACGCGCGTGCGTAGAATTATAAAATCTACCCCTGTATGAACATTTTTTTCAGTTAGTTTCATAGCGTGATTCCTAGTCTTAGTACTATTTGACAGGATAAATAACCATCCCATATTTAACTGGTCCATCCCACTCGTGATTTAATTATCCTTTATCATATTCCCATTCAGTCACCTCCTCTCCAAACTGAAGAGACTTCACCTATTGAGACTTTCTTCAAAAGGGAGCAATTCCATTCCATTTACCATTTTTTTTTTTACCTTTCCTTGTTTTGATACATCTTTTTTGAGATAGGGTGACCTGAACTATTGACAGTTCTCCATACACAGAATGGAACAGCCAAACAAAAAAAGGCCATTTTCAATATATTCTGAATGGAACTAACTGAAAATAGTCTTGCCTAAAAATGTCAGTTCATTTAAAAACAAAAGTGGCCTTCATTTTCCCCAAGGCCTCCAGCACTCAATTTCATTTCCTAGGGTCTCCCTGAGGCCCCCTTCCCCTATCAACAAGCCAAGACTCAGACTTACCCAGCTGGGCTGAGCAAAGTTGAGTTAAGGACTCCCTGGGCTTCTCCAAACCCCTCCCACCTACAGAAATTATCCAGGGCCTGGGTAGTCCCCTACCCCCACTTATCTCTTCCATGGGGGTTGTGCAGATAAAAAGGGGCAGCAGCGATCCCCACTTACTTCTGCCCCACCATGTTCTTTTAAATTGGCCCTGGTCAGTCCTGACCTAAGCGAAAAATTCATTTTGTTTTTCTCCTGTGGCCTTGACATCTCTGAACCTTTAACCCATAGGTCATCTAGTGGTCCAACTAACTCCTTTGCGGGTTTCTTGCTTCAAATATACTAGAAAAAGATTTTTAGTTTTAGTTTTTGCCTCAATGGCAAGCTTATTTTCAAATTCTTTCCTGGCCAGCCTTAGTAATATTTTACATCTAACTTGCCAGTGCTTATATTCTTTCCAATTTTCCTCATTTGGATCTGCTTTTAATTTTTTGAAAGATGCCCTTTTGGCATCCTCGAAATCCAAATATGCCTCTTGCTCCTCAGTTTCCCTAGGATGTTCTATGGGTCTAAGATGAATTCCATTCTAGAGTTTCCTCACTGTCTTCATAGGGATGGTAACATTCAAACTGGTGCACAGGCACACATTTGCATGCATGCATCGGCCCACACCAAGGGACATGGCCATTTTATAACACATGCACGCACAAGACTCATGTTATAAAATAATCTGGCCATCCGCACATGTATACCAAATTGTAAGTGAGCTCGCAAATCCTGCTTCTACCACATAAGACGGGGATTTTAAAAGCGGAGTGCGCCAATGTCATTGTCAATTAAACCAGTTTGTCCCCAGTTCAGCCAGTTAAGGGGTAATCCCTCCAAACCTCCCTATTTTAATAGCCTTCTCTCCCCCCAGTTAGCCCTGATCCTTAAAACCCTGCAAATCTGCCTATTTTTCTTGATTTTATAGTTTATATCTTGTCCATGTCAGAAAAGTTACACGGCAGGGAACTTCGGTGCGTACCAGGGCATGTAAGTATTTACGAGCCCATCTCTTGGCCATGCTCCACATCCTGCCCCTTTTTGAAAATGTTTGAGATGTGCACACTGCGGGAGATATGCATGTATCTGGGTGGCTTTTAAAATCTGCTTGGTGCACACGAGCCCAACTTATTTGCGCATCCTCTGATTAATGCGAACGCCGATCTTTTAAAATTCACCTTTAAATGTGGAAAGTAGACCTCAGAAACATGTAAACGTAGATTCTCCTTATCTTAGGTAAAAAAAAGGAGACTGAGTTGAATAACTATTTGGGCAGGGCAAACAGAAAATACAAATATAAAATTTTAGCAGAGAATGTGTGGGTGACTGAGCAGAGACAATCTAAGTAATAATAATATAATGAATCATTGCAATATGTATGATCCTATTATCCCATTTCCAAACAGGCAAATTTGGTCTAGTGATTTCAGTTTCTCATAGGAAAAGGTGTGAAAACTGAACTGAGCATATGTACATGTGACATCTGTGCAAACTAAGGGCAAGGTATCAAAAAGAGCTGCCCACAGGTCAGCCTGTCAACCACCTCATTAGCACGCTCACTGCCACTGTTATTTTCTCCAGCTCTATAGGAATCAATGGGTAAAACCCATGTACTCACAACAGTACTCACACACTTTAAAAAAATGAGTATTCTAGAGGAAAATTACCATCAATAATTTAGAAAGTTAAAAAATATTATTTGTCACAGTCTTTAGAAGGAAACATGGTTATAAACCTCTTTTCTACCATCACTGATTTGAGGAACTGTGCTGGCTATGCAAGGGTAAAACATCTGCCCTCCTTAGATGGTTAAACATACCTAGGACCTAATTCTCTGATTGCAGCAATGGCTACAAAATCTAGCCCTCATCATGGAATTGATCAGCCCCTACAGAATCATGGGAGAAAGGGGGCCAGATGGGGAGGCAGTGGCTGACTAAGTGCATATGCACACAGCCATGCCTCTCCATGCTGCCACTAATCCATCTTCACCTAACTCTCCTCCCCCCAACACAATGATGTGGGCAAACAACTGGAGAAGGAATGTAATAGTTCCACAGGCTGTGTCCTCCTCCTGCTCTGCCACCTGGAGCTTGACTATCCCTTCACTTTGAACTATGACGGTCAAAGTGTGATATGTCTGAATTGGTTTATAGAGGAGGAGGAGGTCATGCCAGAGGCACCCTAACTTTCCTCCACCTCCTGTTGGCCTGTATCAGTGCAGGAAGTGCCGGGCGAAGAGGGATCAGCAGTGAGAGAGGGGCTGGGAAATTGTTAGGGTGGATAGCCTAGAGAAGGGCTAGTGAGTCATGGATTGGGAATGAAGAGTTCAGCAGTGGGGAGGTTGAGAGACATTAGCTGGATGGGTGCAAAGGGATTATTGGAGAAAGTGAGAGAGATCCAAGAACATCCCTCCTTCATGCTCCCCCTCCTCTCCTGTTACTGTCCTCATTCTTGATCATCTTTTCTCCTTCTTTCCCCATCTTTGAGATCTACTCTTCCTTTTCTGCCCCCACCCCTATACCTTATAACACAATAAATTATAGGGATACATAAGCAAAGTTGAAAAACGATTTTATTTTTATTGTGTGGGTGTGTGAGATGGGGCTTTGCCCATCATTCAAAAAGCTCCCCTGTAGTATTTTTCCATCAGTGAGTAGCAGAAAGCGTTGTGAAGATTTTTTATTCCTCCCATAACCAGAACCCCACCTTTTGGGGAGAAAGGCTTCTAGGGATATATAATCCCTTGGAGCAATGTATTGTTCAGAGGGTTAGGTGACAAGGATAGAGATCCCCCTCTAGATTTCAAGTTAAAGAGAGAGTTAGGAGCTAAAGAGAAGAGTAAAGGTGAGAGATTCCTTCTGGATCTCAAACACGTGGTTTTGAGTTGGAAGAGTGAAGGTTTAGAAGGTCCTGGCCTCATCTGTGGGGGTTATATGACTTATCTGGAGCTAAGGAGTAAGTTCGCTGTTTTGAAGATATTTTTGGACTGTGATTGATCTATTTTAAGGGAAGCACATTCCCCTAGCATCTCAAAAGGCTGGATCAAAGGATCTTTTTACTTAGGCGTTCAGGATTAGCTTAGGTAACAAGAAGTATTGAAGTTTTTGAGAAAAAGAACTCAAGAGACTTAAAGTTTTGACTTTGGACTATAGTTTTGATAAGTTTTGACCCGCATTTGGGAGTTTTTCTAAAGTATATGTTTGGGACTATTTTTCTATCTGACTGCCAAATTTATGCTGGAACAACATTCCATTTATCCCAACCTCCAAGGGGAGAATATTTTTTCTAAGGATGAGGGTGCAAGAAAACCTAGAAGGGAGATAACACCTAAAATGAACAAAGTATCTATTATTTTTGTTGCAATAATATTTTTAATGCTATTTTTGATCTTTGGAATATTGGCCTGAATCATACTATTTATGTTGCAGTAAATACTTTCATTTGAACAACACTTCAGATTGTGTTTTTCCAAACCCCAAGTGAATGATTAGACTGTGTTGTGACTCTTTATTTTTGCCTACTCTGATACTGTTGGCCTCTTTCCTCCTCTATTGGACTCTTTTGTACATCGTAGGGAATATACAATTAGGGATAGATTTTAAAAGATGCATGCGCATCCATGTGCGCGTGGTTCCCGGCTCGTGCACGTGGATGCATGGATTTTATAAAATTACGTGTGGTGACGAAATTAGGCCTTCCTCCGTTCCCTACCAGTCCGCTCTAATTAATGAGCGGACTGGAAGAGCACTTCCCTACCTCCCTACCTAAACTCCCTTCCTCTTCCCCTCTTCTTCTCAGTCCCTAAACCCTTCCTATCCTTTTTTTGTTTGTTTTTGAACCTACTTCAGGGCCGGAACTGAAGTAAGTTGCATGTACCAGCCAGTTGCCGGAGCATGCGTCATCAGGACAGCATACAATGGCACTGTCCCGCCCGCTCTTCCCTGCCCAGACCATGTTCCCTGGCCCACCCCTTTTTAAGGGCCTGGCACCTGTGCATGTATCGGCAGTTAGGCGTGTGGCTGGGCCCTTTTGAAAATTTGTGTGGAATGTGCAGGGCCTGGCTACACACGTAACTGTAGGAATTTGCGCTCATGGCCGATTTAAAATTCGACTTTTAGAGTGTGAGTCCTCAGAGGCATCAGTGACCGATTTACCAGGGGCCCCAAAAGATACCAAAAGATAATTCTTTCTCCCCACTTGGACTTGAACCCAGACTCAAAGTACCCTTGGTTGATGTTAAATACCCATCCGGGGGACTGGCTTCATGTGAAAAATGCATTTACGTTATCTAATATGCAAAATAATCTAAATTATTTATTTATTTATTTATTTATTTATTTATAACTTTTATATACCGACATTCAAATGAATATCACATCGGTTCACATACAACTGGGGAGTCAAAAACTAAAAGAGAGAAAGGAAGAGTAAAAAAGTTACAATTAACAGGGAATCATAAGGAACTGGATGAGAGAGCAGAATGGTCTAAGGGGCCAAGACAAAGTGTTAGCAGGAAGTATACAGGAACAAAAAAAAAAAAAATTAAGACTTTGTTGCGATAGCAATTTTATGGCATAATTACTTTGTTGTAATTATGCCATAAAATTGCCACAGAATTTCAGAAAGGCTTCCATGCAACATTCTATCTTTTGCCACAGAGTCTAATCCTGAGTTTCTGCAGGAAAAAGAGGGCTGTGAGTATACCTTTCTATCATTTTGAGGAAGCACCATTCCAATTTTCCACTGCTAGGGTGGTCTGCCAAATGATTTGCTTAAACAGGGTCAACACTGAAGCAGGTAAGTTGGGCCAATGTGAAAAGTCACCCTAACAATTGCTATAGACCTCATCAAAACATGGAGCATCTTCAGCAGAGAAGCTCTTGGAAATGAAGACAATAAAGTACTTTCAATGTAGGCTAAGAAGATAAACACTCTTGATATCTAATATTCCCCGCATTTACCAGGTAACTCCGAAAGAAAGTAGTGAGACACTACATGAGCTTTGTTACGTACTGCACCTGCAGTGGGCTTTTCTCTGTGCTCAGTTTCCTACTCTTTATCCTTCTGCCTTCCCAGCAGATGTTCACCAATAGTCTCTTGAAAAGGCACATACTATGCATGTACAAGCAGTAAAAGACAACTTAGAACTCGGGTCCAGTTGTGTCTTCAGTACAGAAGAAAGTCTTAAATAATTTAGGTGCATGTACATTAACCTTATTTTTCTGTTCATATATTTTAATTTTTTTTTATGTTACTAATCTGTTGACTCCCTTCTTACATGACAGAATAAACTCTTCATGCCTTAAATCTCATTCTGAAGTTGTTTCATGAAATCTATAAATAACAATATTTTAATTGCTTAATTTGATTATGTAATGGTCAAAGACATTTACAGTTTCTAATTTATCTTTTCCCCCTAACATATATTCTTCAGTCTGAATCACATCTTTTTAATCTTGTTTGTTGAACAAGAAAATAGATTGGAACCCTTTAACTGCTCACTTCATTTCGTTTTTTATGTAATTTATGTTATTTTAACAATATCGAGCGGGTAGGAAATTTAATTACATCAAAGAGCACAACCCATCACTATCACAGACTCGTATGAATGCATGTTAAACTTACAATAGGAAATTTAAATCTGAATGATTTTACTTTAATTACAGTTCCTTTATAAAGTTTTCTACTGCAAAACAATTATTAGCATGAGTGTGATCTATTAAATAATTGCATTCTTGAGTTAATGTAAATTCTTTAAACTCTCTATAAAATACAAAAATACCAAAAATTAATTTCAATTGTATGCATTTAATATGCTTTATATAGCACATGTACTTATTTCACATATATAGAACTTCTCAAGTAAATTTGTATATCTCTCATAGGATATGGGATTTTCCTCATGACAGTCAGTGATTAATTTTGAAAAGTGAAACATGCCAGCACAATTTGGATTCCAGGGAGTTATGATATCTTGAAGGACAATTACAGTAGTTGCCAATAGGTTCTGGAAGTTACTGAATTAGACAGAGAACAGCTTCAAAATTGACCATTACAGTGTTTTGACCATTACAGTGATTACTATAGTAGCCCTTGAATATGAATGGAATAATGTCATTAACATGATTTTTTACTGAAATGAAAATACAGATGGAAAAGAAAAACAAGGCTTTTAAAATCTAAGAAATCTAATAAAATAGGAGGCCAATTTTCAAATGTTTTAGGATCCTAGAGATCAATATTCAAAATGGTTTCTTTGGCTGAATTTGGGACTTAGCTGGACCAACTTGTGGGTATAAATTTGTCGCACCCACCTCCCCCAAGCCTGCAGACCAAATAAGTTTTAGCCTGGTAAGATATTACTCAAGTTAAAACTTATTCAGATGAAAAAGAGACATTTTTTTTGGGGGGGGGGGGGTGTTAAATTAGTTGGATAATGTAAACATCTAGGGCAGGCCTGCAAAAGCCAGCAGTGATCACATCACCATGGTGTTATTGCTGACAGCTTTTGCACCCAATAGTGCCACCATGAAAGGTGGTACTATTGGGTAGAGATGTGAATCGTGTGATCGATCGTCTTAACGATCGATTTTGGCTGGGGGGGGGGAGGGAATCGGATCGTCGCGGTTTTGTTTTTTTAAATATCGTGTAAATCGTAAATCGGGGGAGGGCGGAAAAACCGGCACACTAAAAATCCCTAAAACCCACCCGACCCTTTAAAATAAATCCCCCACCCTCCCGAACCCCCCCAAAATGCCTTAAATTACCTGGGGTCCAGAGGGGGGGTCCCGGTGTGATCTTTTACTCTCGGGCCTCCGGTGAGTTGTAGAAATGGCGCCAGCGCTACCTTTGCCCTGTCATATGACAGGGCAAAGGTAGCGCCGGTGCCATTTTGTTTTTTGTCCCCCGACGTCAGGAGCGTAGGAGATCGCTCCCGGACCCCCGCTATTAAATATCGCCTCTAACGATTTTTGACGATTTAAAATATATCGGCGATATTTTAAATCGTCAAAAAATGATTCACATCCCTACTATTGGGTGTGCTACTGGTGGCTCCCCTCCCCTGCCAAGAGAGAGAGAAAGAAAGAGAGAGAGAGAGAGGGAGAGAGAGAAACTAGCCATAATGCTATTACACTAGATAGGTATTTATATCTCTATGGGAGGCCCACCTAGTAACTCAAGGTGAGGTTTAGATATTTGTGTAGGGGGTTTGGAGACACTTTGACATTCAATGTGAGATGTACAAACAGAATAGTGCTCTCTTGTGAAGATTTGATGACCTTTGGAGTGAGAAAATTCACTCAAAGATGATATTTGTGCAATTTTCTCTCAACCTAGCTTGATAGACTCTCTACCTGGGTAACATAAAGTTAGGTTGAGAGAACATTGCACAAATCTCATCCTTGAGTGAGTTTCTTCACTCCAAAAGTAATCAAATCTTCACAAGAGAGCTGTTCGTATGTGTCACTTTGAATGTCAAAGTGGCCCCTACCTACACTAATACCTAAACCTCACCTTCAGTAACTAGGTGGGCCACCAATAGAAATATAAATATGTATCTAATGTAATGGCATTACGGCTAGGTGCTCTCTCTCTCTCTCTCTCTCTCTCTCTCTCTCTCTCTCTCCCTCCCATCTCTCTCTCTCCTTAAAACATGGTCCCCCCAGTGGTCATATGTAGGAAATACAACAATTCTGAAAGTTATTGCAATTTGTGGTAACTTAGCACTTCACATAGGTATTAGCAGAAGTTGTGATGAACTGCTTGTTACCATAAAACATGCCCCCTAGGGGTGTGCATTCGTTTTCGCCGTATTGGCGATCCGCAACGTATATTGTAGTATTCGTGGGGAAGCGAAACGTATCGCAATTCCACACGAATCTTCCCCCGAATTATACGGCCAATTTATAAAAATTTAAACAAACCCCCCACCCTCCTGAACCCCCCCAAGACTTACCAAAACTCCCTGATGGTCCAGCGGGGGGTCCGGGAACCATCCCCTGCACTCACACCATCGGTGCCGGTTTCATCATGGCGCCGATAGCCTTTGTCACAGGGGCTACCGGTGCCATTGGTCAGCCCCTGTCACATGGCCATCAGCGCCATCTTGTGCTCCTACTATGTGACAGGGGCTGACCAATGGCACCGGTAGCCCCTGTGACATAGTATGGGCAAAGGCTATCGGCGCCATTTTGAGTAGTGGCATTGGACGGCCGGAGTGCAGGAGGCCGCTCCGGGACCCCCATTGGACCCCCAGGAACTTTTGGCCAGCTTGGGGGGGGGCCTCCTGACCCCCACAAGACTTGCCAAAAGTCCAGAGGGGTCCGGGAGCGACCTCCTGCACGCCGTCCGTCTGATGCCAGTACTCAAAATGGTGCGAATCGCCTTTGCCCTCACTATGTCACAGGTGCCGACGGTCGGCCCTGTGACATAGTGAGGGCAAAGGCGATCGGCGCCATTTTGACTTTTGGCAAGTCTTGTGGGGGTCAGGAGGCCCCCCCAAGCTGGCCAAAAGTCCCTGGGGGTCTCAGAGCAACCTCCTGCACTCCGGCCGTCCGATGCCACTATTCAAAATGGCGCCGATAGCCTTTGCCCATACTATGTCACAGGGGCTACTGGTGCCATTGGTCAGCCCCTGTCACATGGTAGGAGCACAAGATGGTGCCAATGGCCATGTGACAGGGGCTGACCAATGGCACCGGTAGCCCATGTGACAAAGGCTATCGGCGCCATGATGAAACCGGCACCGAGGGTGTGAGTGCAGGGGATGATTCCCGGACCCCCCGCTGGACCACCAGGGAGTTTTGGTAAGTCTTGGGGGGGTCAGGAGGGTGGAGGTTGTAGTTAATTTGAATTTTAGCAGGCACACAAATAGAAATCGCCATATTAACGCATCGGGGCGCCATACGGCCGAATGCAACGTATCTGTTCCCCGACGAATCCGAATCACGAATGCAACGTATGGCGTCCCTCTGCACATCCCTAATGCCCCCTTTTCTATTGCATGCAATATTTAGTGCATTTTGATAAATCCAGGCCTAAATCTCTCAACCTTATGTCGGATATAGCACCCAAATACCCCCAAGCCTCTCAAAAGATTTTTAAAAAGTTGCATGCCCGTGGACATATCACCTCTTCCTCAATTCAGAAAATATATCTGGCCTCCAGGTCTTATCCTAATCACCATTCTGCCTCCTCTCTCCTATCCACAACCCCACTCTGAACCTTTCTACTCCATCCAACATCCTCAAAACACCCACAGCCACAAGAGTGGTACTGTTGTACTGTGCACCCAGCAGCTGTGAGGTACTGGAGGGTGCCAAGTGGCTCAGGAGAATTTCATTTGTGGGATGGATGAGGCCAGGAGGCCAGATATATTTTCTGAATTTGGAAGGTAGTGGGGCAAGAGGCTCCTTGGCTTATTAAGGTGCAACTTTTTAAAAATATTTTGGAGGACTTTGGGATGGTGGTGATGGGAGGGGATGGGCACTATACTTGTCATAAGCCTGACTTAACCAGCTATAATTTGAATATAGAGATCTAGGCATCATAGTGGATAACACATTGAAATCATCGGTTCAGTGTGCTGCGGCAGTCAAAAAAGCAAACAGAATGTTGGGAATTATTAGAAAGGGAATGGTGAATAAAACGGAAAATGTCAAAATGCCTCTGTATCGCTCCTTGGTGAGACCGCACCTTGAATACTGTGTACAATTCTGGTCGCCACATCTCAAAAAATATATAGTTGCGATGGAGAAGGTACAGAGAAGGGCAACCAAAATGATAAGGGGAATGGAACAGCTCCCCTATGAGGAAAGACTAAAGAGGTTAGGACTTTTCAGCTTGGAGAAGATATGGCTGAGGGGGGATGTGACAGAGGTGCTTAAAATCATAAGAGGTCTAGAACAGGTAGATGTGAATCGGTTATTTACTCTTTCAGATAATAGAAATACTAGGGTGCACTCCATGAAGTTAGCATGTGGCACATTTAAATCTAATTGGAGAAAGTTCCTTTTCACTGAATGCACAATTAAACGCTGAAATTTGTTGCAAGAGGACGTTGTTAGTGCAGTTAGTATAGCTGTGTTTAAAAAAGGATTGGATAAGTTCTTGGAGGAGAAGTCTAGTCCATTACCTGCTATTAATTAAGTTGTCTTAGAAAATAGCCACTGCTATTAAGTTCACTTAGAGAATAGCCACTGCCATTAGCAACAGTAACATGGAATAGACTTCGTTTTTGGGT
Source organism: Rhinatrema bivittatum (assembly GCF_901001135.1). Classification (NCBI taxonomy): domain Eukaryota; kingdom Metazoa; phylum Chordata; class Amphibia; order Gymnophiona; family Rhinatrematidae; genus Rhinatrema; species Rhinatrema bivittatum. Next base: position 466,678,445 of record NC_042616.1, read on the forward strand.
ACTTGCCAGGTTCTTATGGCCTGGATTGGCCACTGTTGAAAACAGGATGCTGGGCTTGATGGACCCTTGGTCTGACCCAGTATGGCATGTTCTTATGTTCTTAAAGCTGGTTAACGCTAACTTTATCCAGGTACATGTACCTGGATAACTTTCAACCTTGCCAGTTATTTTCAAATATAGCTGATTAAGGTTCAAAGTTATCTGGATGACGGTACCTAGATAACTTTAGGTGAGTATATTCAGCAGGAGACTTGCCGTACTGAATATCTGTGACAGGTTACCCAGCTGGATAACTTGTCCACTTGCTGTTTCTTGAATATTAACCTCCTAGCTTTTAGAGATAGACTCCTAAATTGGCCCTTTTGAAAATTTACTAGCATATTTTGAAAATGCTAAAATAGAGAAGCTTTTAGTGAAAAAAAAAAGATGAAGTGCTTGATGTACTCAAAATAAATTTGGTTTCTGGAAAATATGAAATAATTCCTGTTATAAAAGCAAAAATATGAAAAACTAGTGGAATACCCATGCTTCGCTATGGTGGAGAAGTTGATAGAAACGTGCGAGTTTATTTCACACAAGTTGAAAAGTAATTGTTTTGAGTGAGGGCTTTGGAGTTTATATATTTAAAATGAAAATGTTATTATTATAGAGTGCGGTTAGTGGTAATTACGTTTTTGTTTCTGAGGTGAACACCTGCAGGAGTGTGTCATTGATAGAGTTTGTCGTGTCATTTGTAGAAACTAAAATTGCCCTCTCTCTAAACCATGATGTGTCCTTCATGTGGATGTTTTGAAGATCTGGGTATACCTTTTGGAGCGGATTTTCAGACTCCGCGAATAGGCCTACTTTTGTTTGCGCTCCAGGCGCAAACAAAAGTACGCTGGATTTTAGTAGATACGCGCGGAGCCGCGCGTATCTGCTAAAAACCTGGATCGGCGCGCGCAAGGCTATCGATTTTGTATAGCCGGCGCGCGCCGAGCCGCGCAGCCTACCCCCGTTCCCTCCAAGGCCGCTCCGAAATCAGAGCGGCCTTGGAGGGAATCCTCTAACGCCCTCCCCTCACCTTCCCCTCCCTTCCTCTACCTAACCCACCCTCCCGGCCCTGTCTACACCCCCCCCTTACCTTTCTCCGGGGATTTACGCCTCCCGGAGGGAGAAGTAAATCCCTGCACGCGAGCGGGCCTCCTGCGCGCCGGGCTGCGACCTGGGGGCGGGTACGGAGGGCGCGGCCACGCCCCCGGACCGCCCCGGGCCGTAGCCACACCCCTGTACCCGCCCCCAAAACGCTGCCGACACGCCCCCGAAACGCCGCGATGACCGGGCCCACCCCCGACACGCCCCCGACACGCCCCCCTCGGAGAATCCTGGGACTTACGCGCTCTGCGCGCGCCGGTAGGCCTATGTAAAATAGGCTCACCGGCGCGCAGGGCCCTGCTCGCCTAAATCCTCCCAGTTTTGGGCGGATTTAGGCGAGCAGGGCTCTGAAAATCCACCCCTTTGTGTAAGACTTTTCAAATCTGTGACCAGGTGACATAGATTTAGTGGCAGTTTCACTTTGCCACTTTGTTCATGGAGTGTACCATCTCCTATAGCCAAAAGAAGGCATGAAAACTCTTGTGCCTTGACGTCGCCTGTCAGGTGCACCCTCATGTTCACTCTCAAGGACAAGACTTTCACTGTGGGCCACAGGTAAGAGGACATGAAAGAGGCTTTAACTTCATCAGCACGGGTCTCCTGTGGAACAAATGGCGGAGTCAGTCTGAAGTCCCCGGCGAGCAGTACTGTCAACCCTCCCATGAGGCTGTTGTTGTTTCAGATGTCTGGGAGCATCATATGGAGAGCCTTGACGCTGCCTCTGTGGGCCATGGTGCACTCATCCCACGCTATGAGTTTGCACTGTCGGAGTACCTGCGCCATATTGCTCTGCTTGGAGATGTTGCACAGTGGTGTTTTGGTGTTGTTGAGATTGAGAGGAAGCTTGAAGGCAGAGTGTTCTGTCTGTCCACCTTCCAGAAGTGTCACTGTGATGCCAGAAGAAGCCACAGCAATGGCGATGTTTGAGTCTCTTCATACCCTGGCAAGCAATAGGTTGATGAGGAATGTTTTATCAGTACCTTTTGGAGCATCTAGGAAAAAGATTCAGCCACTTTGACAGTCATGACTTCATGATAGACATTCCTCTGCTCAATATTCAGCCTTGGCTCGTTGTCGTTGACTGTCTTGGCCAGATCGCAGATGTTGTAAGCCAGCTCTCTGAAACAGTCTGGGTTAGCTGCAGAGTGTTCATGTTCATGTGATGGTGCAGGCAAGTCGTATTTGTAAAGAGGTTGACCTCCTATAGCCAGTACACAATCCTGAAGGAAGCTGAGGCATTTGTTATAGATTACGGATGACCGTTCTTGGACATCATCTTGGAGAGATTCCCTCTGCAGCTGCCTATGAATATCCTCTGAAAGACTATCTTTTTGTTTTTCCCATAATGGTAAGGGGTTTGTCATTTGACAGAACACCAACATAATAGAGAAGAGCTGACAGACCCTAGATGGCGATTGTGAGAGTACAGCTTCCTAGAGAGTATTGTCCCAGTGTGTATCATTTTCTAACAGACCGAGTGCTCGACAAGCAGACTGGAATGTGGGTTTTAGCACACCAGCGACAGTTTTAAGATATTGAAAGGACATGGGCCCTCTGACCTCATGAAGCAAAAGTCTGAGATGATAGCACTCTGAATTGTTTGGGTGGACTATGTACACTCTGCCGAAGATTTGGTCCTTTTTCACTCCTGGGTAGCCTGGCATGCGCTGTCCCTGTTTCCTCCTAACAAATTGGTTAAATTTCCAAATGTAGTAGGCTGGAAACTCAGAGTACAAGAGCTGTTTGGCAAAATCATCCTGTGTGCAAAGATCAAAGAACTCCAAGAGGGTTGTTTGGAGAGGATTGTGTACATTTTCTACAACGCTGTTAGCTGTGAAGTAAATCCTCTGGCCATTCTCCAGATGAGCAGCGAGATGAACGACTGGGGGAAAATGTTCATGAATAGGGAAACAGAATATACGCAGGCTGCTTCAGAGCTGCTGATGTAACACCCTGTCTTATACCGTGATACCTCATCATCTTGTTCTCCAGGGCAAATACAGCCTGGTCACTGCCCTTGTTGATGTATTTACAGATGAACTTGATTGATTTTACAGAATTGCAAAACTGGACGTTAATATGAGCATGGAAGGTTCAGGAGAGTACACGGTTGTAAGGGGCCACCCATATGTTGCCTAGTTCACCTCCGTTGATGGTGATGGTGTGCCCGCCATCGGAAGGAGTGTGCCGTCTGTACTGGATATATCTGTCATCTCCTAAGAACATAAGAACATAAGAAAATGCCATACTGGGTCAGACCAAGGGTCCATCAAGCCCAGCATCCTATTTCCAACAGTGGCCAATCCAGGCCATAAGAACCTGGCAAGTACCCAAAAACTAAGTCTATTCCATGTAACCATTGCTAATGGCAGTGGCTATTCTCTAAGTGAACTTAATAGCAGGTAATGGACTTCTCCTCCAAGAACCTATCCAATCCTTTTTTAAACACAGCTATACTAACTGCACTAACCACATTCTCTGGCAACAAATTCCAGAGTTTAATTGTGCGTTGAGTAAAAAAGAACTTTCTCCGATTAGTTTTAAATGTGCCCCATGTTAACTTCATGGAGTGCCCCCTAGTCTTTCTACTATCCGAAAGAGTAAATAACCGATTCACATCTATCCTGTCTGAGTTTCTTTGATGAGCAGACAGGGATACTTCTTATTGCAGGATCTGCTTACCATGCAAGGGGGGTTTCTGTTTTGGAGTCCATACAGTCCATGAAGCATCGTTGACTTAACAATTTGGTGGAGTAGTGGGTCAACTTTGGGGTCAGGAATCTCTGCAGTGATCACCTGATCAATGAGGTCCGTTTTGATATGATCTCACAGCTATAGGAGGATGTGGATGTAGGGAAGACCTCGCTTTTACCTCTCTATCTTATACATGTAGCAAATAGTGGAGCCGAAATGGAGTACTCAACATTTTTTTGGTGACCCCGACGTGACCCTTGCAGTGTGCTGCATTCGATGGCTGAATGTAGGAAAGTGAGAAGCATTTAGTTTTTCCAAGGAGTATGATAGGGAATGACGGAACCAAGTTTCAGGCTTGGAGGTACTGGGAATGTGGGAGAATTAGTGATGAGTGAGTGAGTGAGTCAGTGAGGGCTTTGGCATTTATATATATAGATATTAAGCAAAGTAAACAAGATGATATTGACAGTCCACAGAAAAGTTCAATTAATGTCCATAGTCCTGAATGCAAAGTCCCAGTCACTAAAATATATACGGGGACCGGGGACAGGGGGGGGGGGGGGGGGGGAATTTACCTTCAGGACTCCTTTGACCTGCATATAATTATCCACAAGTAACTCCAGCTCACATCAAAGTAAATCGCTTTTATGTCTTTGGAAATTATTTCAATACTATATATTTGTTTCTAACACAGAAATTTGAAAATTGTGCTTTATAAATCGCTCATTTTTATTCTAAAAACCAAGTATGCTTCTTGTATTATTCTGTACTTCCAAAAGATTCTCATGTAAAATACTATATTAAAAGGAAGTACAAATTTCCTAGCTGGGAGAGTGGAAATACCTGTTTAGAAAACACCTTTGGCTTCCCTAACAGCTACATTATCCTCTACATCATTTATACCTATTATCATATCATAATCTCATATTACTATCACTACTTATTATTTCTATAGTGCTACTAAACATATGCATTAGGGACATGCATTTGTTTCAAACAACATAGACAATATTGTATAAGTCATTTCATTTCATTTTTTAAACTAAATGGTAGAAAAAATTATGACATTTCATGTTTTATTTTCTATCATATTTTGTGTGCACTATTTGCAAACAGTGGGGCAGATTTTATAAATCTGCGCACACGCGTACTTCTGTTCGCACACCAGGCGCGAACAAGAGTACGCGGGATTTCAATAGATATGCATGTAGCCGTGCGTATCCATTAAAATCTGGGGTCAGCGCGTGCAAGGCTGCCCAAAATCGGCAGCCTGCGCGCACTGAACTGCACAGCCTGCCTCGGAGGGAATTTTCCTTCGCCCTCCCCCCACCTTCCCCTCCCTTCCCCTCCCTAACCCCCCCCCCCCGGCCGTATCTAAACCTTAAACCCTCCCCCCTACCTCTATCACGAAGCAGGCGTAACTTTGCACGCGCCAGGCCGGCTGCCGCGCTCCATGTTCCGGTCCGGGGGCTGGTCCAGGGGCTGCTGTCATCCCCGGGCCGGAACCATGCCCGGGGATGACACCCCTCCATGCCCCCAGAACACCCCCGGGCCGGAACCATGCCCCTGGACACGCCCATGAAATGCCACGTCACTCCCGACACGCCCCCGAAACGCCATTCCACTCCTGGCATGACCCCGACACGCCCCCCGACACACCCCTCCATGCAAGCCCCGGGACTTACTCGCGTCCCGGGGCTTGCGCGCGCCACTGAGCGTATGCAAAATAGGCTCAGCACGTGCAGGGGGGTTTGGGGTAGGTTTTCGGGGGGTACGCGCGAAGGAGAACACCCCGGGCCGGAACCATGCCCCTGGACACGCCCACGAAATGCCACGTCACTCCCGACACGCCCCCGAAACGCCATTCCACTCCTGGCATGACCCCGACACGCCCCCCGACACACCCCTCCATGCAAGCCCCGGGACTTACTCGCGTCCCGGGGCTTGCGCGCGCCACTGAGCGTATGCAAAATAGGCTCAGCACGTGCAGGGGGGTTTGGGGTAGGTTTTCGGGGGGTACGCGCGAAGGAGTTAATAAACATGTGGATAAAGGTGAACCGGTAGATATAGTATACTTGGATTTTCAGAAGGCATTTGGCAAAGTTCCTCATGAGAGGCTTCTTGAAAAGTAAAAAGTCATGGGATAGGTGGCGATGTCCTTTCATGGATTGCAAACTGGCTAAAAGACAGGAAACAGAGAGTAGGATTAAATGGACAATTTTCTCAGTGGAAGGGAGTGGACAATGGAGTGCCTCAGGGATCTGTATTGAGACCCTTACTTTTCAATATATTTATAAATGATCTGGAAAGAAATACGACAAGTGAGATAATCAAATTTGCAGATGACACAAAATTGTTCAGAGTAGTTAAATCACAAGCAGATTGTGATAAATTGCAGGAAGACCTTGTGAGACTTGAAAATTGGGCATCCAAATGGCAGATGAAATTTAATGTGGATAAGTGCAAGGTGATGCATATAGGGAAAAATAACCCATGCTATAATTACACAATGTTGGGTTCCATATTAGGTGCTACAACCCAATAAAGAGATCTAGGTGTCATAGTGGATAACACATTGAAATCGTCGGTTCAGTGTGCTGCGGTAGTCAAAAAAGCAAACAGAATGTTGGGAATTATTAGAAAGGGAATGGTGAATAAAACGGAAAATGTCATAATGCCTCTGTATCGCTCCATGGTGAGACCACACCTTGAATACTGTGTACAATTCTGGTCGCCGCATCTCAAAAAAGATATAATTGCGATGGAGAAGGTACAGAGAAGGGCTACCAAAATGATAAGGGGAATGGAACAACTTCCCTACGAGGAAAGACTTAAGAGGTTAGGAATTTTCAGCTTGGAGAAGAGATGGCTGAGGGGGGATATGATAGAGGTGTTTAAAATCATGAGAGGTCTAGAACGGGTAGATGTGAATCGGTTATTTACCCTTTCGGATAGTAGAAAGACTAGGGGGCACTCCATGAAGTTAGCATGGGGCACGTTTAAAACTAATCGGAGAAAGTTCTTTTTTACTCAACGCACAATTAAACTCTGGAATTTGTTACCAGAGGATGTGGTCAGTGCAGTTAGTATAGCTGTGTTTAAAAAAGGATTGGATAAGTTCTTGGAGGAGAAGTCCATTACCTGCTATTAAGTTCACTTAGAGAATAGCCACTGCCATTAGCAACGGTAACATGGAATAGACTTCGTTTTTGGGTACTTGCCAGGTTCTTATGGCCTGGATTGGCCACTGTTGGAAACAGGATGCTGGGCTTGATGGACCCTTGGTCTGACCCAGTATGGATTTCGTTTATATTATTTTCTATATGAAAGTGTTACAATTCCTGATGAATGCTGCAGGATGCTCATTGATGGATCATGTAATGGCAGTGCTTAGAGAGATATACTGGCTTCCAATTGAGTACTGGGTGTAGTTTAAGATTTTAACTTTGACTCTTTGAATTATATATGGGAAATAACCTATGTATTTGAAAGACCTTATAAAAATATATTGTCCAGTGTGTAGTCTTCAGTGGAGAATCAGCAATTCTTGTCGCTGCCTGGGGCGAATGAAATACACTTAAAGAGAATTTCATGTCATGCGTTACCTCAAATGGCTCCAGTCTTATGGAATGAATAGCTATTAGAACTAGGAAAAAAATTGGAAAATAAATAATTTAGGAAAATTTGAAGACTTTTCTATTTTTATCTGCTTTTAAATGATTTGGATTTCAGGAAAATGTGATGTTGCTTATTATATAATGCTTATGTTGTAAACCTCTTTGAACACAAATGTGATAATATTGTGGTATGTAAAACCTGCAAATTAATAAATAAATACAATTAATTATGTCAGAGGAGGTAATCTGGGCATATTTATGTAAATTATTATCTATATTGTGCGATATCACAACTTTTGGGTGATATCACACGATAAACAGTGTACATTGCATGATATATGCTCTTTAATGTACGTTAGAGCCCTCTTGCAGCTTGATGCATCTCCCAGTTAGGCTCTTAAGTTACAGGCCTAAATATAGGTCTGATATTCATTTGTGTAGGTTTATATTCTAAGTTAGATGCCTAGAGTTGAAAAGCAGTACTAAATCCCTAAGGGGTCAATTTTAAGAACTGCGCACGTGCGTTCATGTGTGAGCGGTTCCCAATGCACGCACATGGATGCACAGATTTTATAACACGCGCATGTCAATGTGCGCCAGCAACCGGCCGGCCCAAGCAACTTACTACTACTCTGGAGAGAAGGTAAGTTTTGAAATAATAAAAGAAACCTAGTTAGAGGGGTTTTAGGGGTTGGGGAGGATAGAGGAAGAGGAAGGCAGGGTAGGTAGGAGGTTTAGTACGTTCCCTCCCAGTTTACTCCTTTATTGAAGCAGACTGGGAGGGAACTGGAGAAATGTTCTATCGCATTGCTGAGCGATTCTTACAAAATGTACCCCCTTACACATGTGAGTCAGCACTCGCATGCACATGTACTCGCCAATATAAAATCAGGAGCGTGCACATATGTTATAAAATCAGTATGTCCATGTGCGCACTGGGAACTGCTCACACATGGAAGCCCACGCACAGGTTTTAAAATTTACCTTTCAGTGAACTGTTAAAAATTAATCTATTTATAAACCAAAGAACACTTTTTAAAATTTTGTAATGGAGAAATTAAAAAAAAAAAATATATATATATAAATATATATATTTCCACTTTAAATAACTTCCAAGCACTCATTAGTATTTGAATGTATTTTTTATTGTGAAAGGGAAAATGTCAGACAGCCATTGTAGAAAACTTTAATTTCCGTAGTTTTCTAGCTTCAAGTCTGCATGCGAGCCATCATGGGAAAAAAAATCTTTCATACAAAATCTCCTCATTTTTAGAGCCGTATTTTTGAAAAATATTTTCACAAACAATATCAATTCTTGAATAAATTTAGCTTAAAATGTACAAGTTTCACTCACAAAACATATTCCATTTTAATACTAAGGTGCTCAGTCTCTTATATATACAGGACTAATTATTTCTTTTAAAATTGTATCCAATAGAGCAGCAATAGTAGTACTTAACTTGCCATACAAGGAGCCGACATGGTCATGTTTCACTGATAGTGCTGCATCAGGGCCTGAACGGCCATCTTAAATCTATGTAGAAAGCAACATGTTTTTTAAAACAATCCTTGGACTACAGCATTAACCAATCAGAGTAATTAGAGTGGATTATTAGCACCAATCATTGTAGATGCTCAAATTAAAACAGTGACTTGCACCAATTGCCACACAGGCTAACCGTCATCACATCTTTTAACCAATCATTGTGTTCCTCAAGTGAAGGGCAAATGTAAAATTTACAAAATTGCAGGACATTTGGTAATCTATGAAGATACTAATAGTCTAAAGATGGAGACTTTATTATGAAGGAAGGAAAGCAGATCCCGCGGAGCGGGAGATGTAATAAAAAGTACAGTTCTGCGCAGAGGGATATACCAAGGGTGATACCTCTGATGTGAGGATCTGGTAGTGGCCCATGGAGCGGGGTACGCCAGGAAGTCCCTTCTGAAGTGCAGCAATACCTTAGATGTTTAGAACCGGTAGTGGCCCGCAGAGCGGGGTACACCAGGATATCCTTTAAGAAGTGTAGCAATACCTCAGACGTGTAGATCCAGTAGTGGCCCGTGGAGCGGGGTACACCAGGAAGTCCCTTCTGAAGTGCAGCAATACCTTAGATGTTTAGAACCGGTAGTGGCCCGCAGAGCGGGGTACACCAGGATATCCTTTCAGAAGTGTGGCAATACCTCAAAAATGTAGATCCTGTAGTGGCCCACGGAGTGGGATACGCTGAGGATGTCTGTTCAGAGGTGATGATGATGAGGAAGTCTGAGGTGCAGGAACTTGTAGAAGATCCTGTAGTGGATGAGGAACCAACCTGCAGTGCAGGTATACTGGAGTGACTCCTACTGAGGAAGACACAGAAGTGGCCCGAGGCATGGGATACACCGCAGAGAATCTTCAGTAGGGAAGATATCATAGAGGTTCATAGTAAAGTACTCTCAGGAGGTAGTTCCAGGAGAGTGTCCCAAGAAACGGGACAGGCAATGGTCCAAGGCAGGAAGGCCCTCCGAGGAGCGGATAGCCAGGAACATGGAAGGGCCCCTGAGAAGCGGATACCCAGAGCGTTTGAATGCCAAGTAAGGAACTGGAACCGGAAGTCCAGGAATAGAGTAGATTCAGCAATGAGAGAACTCCTTGCTACCTCGTTGAAGCATTGGGCCAGTCAGCTTAAGTACCGTAGCGGGTTGACGTCATCTGGAGGGGACACCCCCGAGGTTCTCACCAAGATGTGTACAAATGTAGCCCTTGCGCGCACACGACTAAGTGATTCTGGAAACAAGATGGCGGTTGCGAGTGCCCACGCCGTCCTGGGGATGCCAGACTGGTCGGCAGTGGTTAGAGGAGGCTGTCATTCTTCCAAGAATCAACAATGCAGCAAAGAAAGAGGTGAGCCTGGGTGGTCGCAGCCATCTGCGACCGACGGGCGTAACACCAGGGGCTATGAAAACTGCTTTCACAGTATCCTTGCCAGCTGACCTGGGTTCAGGACCCAGGTACTCCCAATGACATCAGGAGATACTTTGCTCTGAGCCAATAGGCAGGTACTGTTTTTTTTTCTATGCAGATATTGTATTCATGCCTGAAACAATGTGCTTAATATAACAGTTAGGGAGGTCTAGGAAAATGGCTGAATTTGATTAAATATCTATTCAATGATGTGCTGGAGGGGATCTTAGGATTCCTCTGTAAATCTTTTTTTGTACATTTCACCATATGAGAAGCATTTACAAAAAATTGATTGTCTATCTATCTATCTATCTATCTATTTATCAATGTATCTACCTCTGGCATCAGTTGATCCATTCTTCTGTATATCTAATGAGTTCCATGGTTTATCAAAAGCAAAATACAGCAGATATTTTTTTTAAAGTAAGATTTGAGACTTTTACACTGATTCCTGGAATATTCTCTTATGTAACTTTGTGTAGCGATACCTCCAGACTTTACCTTCTCTTTGGTTTCTGATTGCACAATGTATGGGAGACCTGGGATTAATCATGTTTGATCTGTTTGGGAAATGTTTCAACCATTGGATGGCATTTTGGGGGAGGTTAGCAAAATATCAGGATGTGTTAATGTGGGTTTTGCCTTAAGGGTTGGTGGGTGTCCCCTTAAGAACCTTGGGTGAACGTGATTGGTGGAAAATGGTTCAGTGAGAGGTATAAAAGTGAGAGAATTTGGCAGAAATTTGCCATTTATTCTGACCCTTTCTAGAATGGAGCTGGCAAAGAAAGGATTTAGTGGCCTGAAGTAGCCAGGCTGCAGGCTGTTGGGCCCGGGGGCCATCCCAGTATAGAGTAGGGCCCCTGCAGGGGCTCTTCTCCTTAAGGGAGGAGGCCCTGGTTGTGGACGAAGAAGGAGAGTTTCTTCCCCTAGGGAAAAAACTAAGGTGGTAGAGGCAGATCCATGGTGATTCCAGAATGAAGTGATAAGAAGATGGTCTGAAATGAGGAGCACCCTAACCTGTAGTTTGGAATACCGGGGATACTTGCAAGATATGGAGCAGAGTAAAGGATCAGTGATCAGTGAAGTGAAGAAGCATTGTGCATAAACTTTAACAGGTGAATTTTAAAAGCCCGACGTGGGCTGGCACATGCCAAGTAGATTTTAAAAGCTGCCCAAATATGCACGTATCTCCTGGTATGTGCACAAATGAAAAAGTCCCAAAAAGAGGTGGGGCATGTGCGTGGTCTGGGCAGGGCATGGGTATTCTTGGATTTATGAATGAAACTCGTATGTTATAAAATGGCCACGTCTCTGGACACGAGCTGGCATGCGTATGTACATGTGTCCCCGTGCCACCTGCAAAAAATTACATTCTTGGGGTACACATCATTCCTTTTAGGAGTTAGAGACTGGGGTTAAACTTTAAGAGGAATCTGGGAGCTTTGTGCCTGTCCCTGGTGATGTGGATAGGGTAGGAATTTAGAAGAAGAAAGCATAATTACCACTGCGATGAGGGAAGGCTGGTAATCTGGGGATAGACCTTATATTCCAAGTAAATGGTGATATTGGGAGATCTAATGGATTTCCACATGAAGGCTGAGCGACTGGTACACTAAGTAATAGGGAGTACCATATAGTACATTTGGGGTAAAGATTTTGCTTTTGACTGTTGTACCCCATGAATTCTGAGTATTCAGTACTGACAGTTTTATCCATCACAATGTACACATAGATGCTGGCTGGAAAACCCAGAAATAAAGTTTAAGAATATGGTTATTGGTGCGTCTCTGCTTCTGCTTTATTGGTGCCAGCACTATGGAATGATTCTGGGCCAGAATTCCTGGAGGGGAGAAGGATGATGTCCTCTCTGACTTACCCCCTTGCTGTCTCCATTCAGGCCCACTTCCCCATCTGCATGACCACCTTTCTGACCCCATTAAAAACATTTTGGAGAAAGACCCTTCCACAAAGAGGAAAATCCTCCCATCATTTTATGCACCTCAGGAAGGGGTTGTACTTGTCTTTCTCTGGGTTACTCTTGAATGAATCCAAATGAGAGGCACTTTATGTCTCTAAGTTTACCCAAAGGCAGAGAGCTGCATCTTGTTTCATGAAAATAGCATAAAGAAACTGACCACACGGTTCTTATGTTCTTAATCTGCCCTTGCATATAAATTAGAACTTATTTACTAATCAGAATAATTCATTTAAGTATTTGATTTATAGTCCGCTTTTTGGCACTTCAAAACAGATTACATTCTGATACGGCGGGTATTTTCCCGCTCTCAGAGGGCTCACAATCTAACTGCCATCATATGAATGAGAAATAGGGTGATTTCAGCAAAGAGCTGAGATTGTCTTTTCTACAACATTATCAATCTAGTCTCAAAAAGACTGGCACAGTCAATAATTCCTGTAGATTTCTTTCGCATTGTTTATTTGATACATACCATTGTTGATTGCGTCCTACAATAAAGTTGATTTATCGCCACAGAATGGAAGCAATATAAATTGGGTGTATTTTTCTAACATTACATTGGACCTTCTACATGTTCCAGCAACTCTGTTTGATAGTAAATGATTATTCTTCCCATTGTACTGTTACAGTGACAGAGTGCTTCATGTTAAACCCCAGCATGCAGTGCTGCACTGCAGTATCTGCATGAACTGAACAATTTATCATGGAAACTGCTTTCCTCGGGACCAGGGCGCTAGCTCTTACCGGATTTTTTTTTTTTTAACTTTCAGTGAGCATGCAAGGAAAGAAAGCTGGAAAGAAAGAAAGGGACATTTTTTTAAAAGGCACCCAGATAACTTCTTTTCAATGTAATTGTATTATTTAAGTCTGTCACATTTTATGCAGGCTAGCAATAGCATTGGGTAAATCTGCAGAACCTACGGCATACTATTCTTATTCATTAAATTCAACACATTTTCCACGGTTCAATGCTTCTGAAAAATAAAACAAAACACACCCTAAACCTGCTTCTTGTACCAAGAACAAAAAGAGAAGTGCACCAGACAGGTCACAAAAATGCCAGTCACAGGCTGGCTACAGTCCTTATCTGAGGAATGAGACTGTGGCAATGTTTCTTATTGACTGTGTGAAATGTATTTCACTCCCAGTATCACAGGGTTTTGTTTGATTTGATCTCCGTTTGTGCTGGAATGGGTTTCCCCTCTGTATCCATGCTAGTAAAAGTCCTGTGTGGGTGACTCTGTCTTGAAAGGAGCAAATCGATATCTTAGTGTTCTGCAACCACTTCCATTGTTTCACAATATTTGACAAACCTTTATGCATCTGAATAAGTTTCTATTCTGAGTCTCCACAGCAGCTTCAGTTCAGAGCAGTTGCTTCTGTTGAGCTCTGCAATTATTTGTGCATTGCACAGAAGTTCCATTTTGGTCAATTACAAAGTAGTATTTATATTAGACACGCATGCAGGCAGAAACAAAGGTGCTGCTCCCAGATGTATGATGTTTGTACGGAACAGCAAGCAGAGGAGCCGTGAAAGAGACACCGTTAGCTACCATGGATTGTTCATAATATCAACCTGTACTGTTTCTTAACTCTAATCCTTACTCTTTTGGTCTTATTCCTGGGTTCCTTTTCTTTTTTAGTCCTCATACTATGCTTTATATATGTATATGCATTTGTTTTTTAAAGAAATGCCCTGTTATGATGATCACATCTGTGATGTCTAAACATTTCCTCCCCAGAACTCACTCTAGCTGCTCAAATCACAATGTAGACAGTTGAAATGCATCGACATCCCCTTACACACCCTCCCTAACCACCAACCCCCTCCCCCTTTCCCAATTACAAGGGATCACGCAGCTTAACGTTCGATAAATTTATTGGTTGGAATAAATAATGGCCGCAGCCCTTAAACACAATAACAGCAAAATATAATACATCAACAAGCTAACATAGTATAAATAATACAACTTGCATAACTTTCTATAACTTAAATACTGAATTGGCTCTTGGTGACCAGCGCTACCCCTTGCAAGGAAGTGCTAAGCTTGAAAACCGGGCAGCTACCTCAGACACCTGGCCATCGAAGCCACAGTGTCATTAGCCTGGGTCCTGACCATAAAACTCAGAGTTGTTCATTCTAAGTGCCTCGGCTCCCTCATCCTCTAGGTCGTCAAAGCGTCGAGGATCTGTGCGAGACCTGTTGGGCCGCTGGCCCCAGCCAAGGCTGCCGCTTCAGCCCTCCGGGTGCCGCAGGGCATGTCTACTACTGAACCATATGCGGGGGTTTGACTAGGCTGGTCACCGCGCAACACCAAGGGCTGCGACAAGTCATAGAGTCAGCTATAACGGGAGGGCGGGAGGGACAAGACAGAGCCAGCGCCGGCCATTCCTCGGGCGAAAAGGGGGTCGCTCAAGCCATGCGTCCCCTTTCCAACCCGGGGAACGCCCGCCAGACCCAGCTCCTCGCCCCTCCCCCCCCCCCGACCCACCCTGTCTTGCTTTCCCCACCCACATTGTGCTCGCTTCCTCGAAGTCATGAGTTCTTACTATCCATTCTTTACTTGAATCAGTGTGCATGAGTTACTAAAAAAAAGACTGATATAGCTGCAGACCGATAATGAATAAGAGAAGTTTTTGAAACCTGTGAATGCTTATTTTTCATCAGAAATGTTTTAAAAAGTGCAGACTGTGAGGTCTCCACCAAGTGACCCTAGTCCCCATCCTTTAATTTTAGTCCATCAGCTTTGCAGACTATTCCATTCGACTCTGCTCTCCCCCAGAAGCTTGCAGGAATAGGCAGTCTGACAGGCACAAGGGGGGTTAGACCATGTGACTAGGTGGAAGCCTAGATTTGATTTTAAAGGATGAGGAGTGTTTTCAATGTGCTCTCCGAGTTAGGCCCTCAGCTTAGCACAGAGAGAGAGAGAGAGAGAGACACTGCCCTGCCAGGTCCTCAGAATTGGACTGGAGGGGAGAGAAAGAGGAAGAAGGACTTTTGCAGTTTTTCTGAAGTTTTCTCACAGTTTTGCCCTGAGCCTTCTGACAGGCAGAATCCCCTGCTCCGTGGCTCAGGAGGGAGCTGTGTGCCTCCATGTCCAGTTCAAGAGGAGGCCACAGTGACTGTGCAAAGAGAAAAGAATTGCCTTGATCAGAGATTTAGTTTTTTCACCAAAAGGGAAGGAAGCTGTTTCTCTGCTACCGAGCTGGAAGCTGGAAGGACTGCTTTCAGTGGCTGGCCTTTCCTCTCGGAAGACTGCATCTGCATCTGTTTTGAAGAAGCGTTCGGAAGGACATATGGAGACCCCTAATGAAGTTTCCACCCTGGGACACAGGACACTGCCAGGTGAACATCGGGGATGCCTTTCTGGAGTCAGGTACTGTTGGAAAAAGGGTGTCCGCCCTGGTTAGGATCCCCATACATTCATTCCACACCATGGATGGATTATAAGTTCCTAGTTTCAGTAAAAAGGGACACTTCCACAGAGGGATACATAATTTAAACTTGTACTACATCAAAGACAAGGAATCTGGATGTATTTGGACATTTTATTTTTATACTTTATTGATTTTCCTCTAATCAATACAGTAAATATTTTTTGGAACACCCATCCATAAAAACATAGAAATATACAAATGACAGTAGAAAAGGACCAATGGTCCATCCAGACTGCCCAGCAAGCTTATGGTAGTCTCTGCTGTATCATACAAGTCATGCCCATACTTTTCAGTTTCCCAAACCATCAAAGTCAGGGCCCTTGTTGATTGCTGTTTGAGTCCGATTCCCCTTTATCTCCTGCCATTGAAGCAGAAAGCAATGTTGAAGTTGCATCAAGAGTTTCAGGCTTTTTGGTTAAGGCGCATCAGCAAGTTACCCCTATGCTTAATTGTTTTCCAAGACCACAAAATTCAATGTCCTTGTTATTTGCTGTCTGAATCTAATTCCCCTTTTCATCTTTTCCCCTGGTGTTGAAGCAAAGAGCAATGATGGAGTTGCATCAACAGTATGAAGGCGTATTGGTAAAGGGTAGTAATCGCCACCCAGCAAGTTACTCCCCATGCACTCATTTCCATCCTCCAGCCTTTAGGGATCCACAGTGATTATCCCAAGCCCCTTTGAAATCTTTCACTGTTTTTGTCTTTACCACCTCCTCTGGAAGGGCATTCCAGGCATCCACCATCCTCTCCATGATGAAATATTTCCTGAGATTGGTTCTGAGTCGTCCTCCCTGAAGTTTCACTACATGACTCCTCGTTCTACTGATTTCTTTCCAACGAAAAAGCTTTGTCAATTATGCATCATTAAAACCTTTCAAGTATCTGAAGATCTGTATCATATCTCCCCTGCACCTCCTCTCCTCTAGGGTATATATATTTAGATCCTTCAGCCTCTCCTCATAAGTAATTTGATGGAGACACCCCCCCCCCCCCCCCACCATTTTAGTCACTCTTCTCTGGACCACCTCCATCCTGTCTCAGTCCCTTTTGAGATACGGTCTCCAGAACTGAAAATAGTGAGTCCTGCCTGTTTTGTCCAGGATCCTGAAGCGCAAGGTGTCCCTTGCCTGGGCCATGAAGGTTATCCTTCAACCCTACAGAAAGAATCGCCCCCTCCCCCCCGCCCACAGGAGAAAGAAGAGTTGTGGAAAAATAGCAGAGCTAGTGCATGTAAAGAAAGTCTTTTATGGCCCTTTGGAATCATCATTATTCCCCAAAAAAGGCTTACATAAAATAGCACTCAGCAACGTGGGGCTCGAGGGCAGTGGTGGAACTGTTATGGAAAAGTGTGTTACGGAAAAGAACTGTGATGCTGTACAATTATGCTGCATTTTGGGAAAAATTAAAGAAACCTCCCCCATAGGAATACATGGACTAAAGATGGCCACCAGTCCTGGCTATGGGGGGAGAAGTAGAGACTGAATATCCATGTGCCACTTACCAAAAGGTGGTGCCAGTGACATCAATTCAGGAGGAGTCTGATACCTGGGGATGATTTCTGTGAAGAGTTGGTGGGGGGAAGGGGCAGTCTGAAATCTCAGGAAGTGACATGGCTTGCCGAGAAAGAAGAAATAAATTGCCTTTCTTGGAGGCCAACCCTTTTGCCAGCAGGGACTTCAGATGTTTCCCAATGGGCATGGAAGGAAGGCACCAAAGAGAAGAACCGGTGCAGGTCCCTGCCATAAAGGATTGGACTGCAGTCACCGAACCTGGGAGACCTGCACAGAAGGAATGCATTCAGGCCTTGAGGAGTCCTGTCCTGCATGGCGGCAGCTGCAGGAGAGAAAGCCCCATTCTGCACCACTTCCAGCTCAGGGAAAAGTGCTCAGAGTGAACAAGGACCTCACTGCCCGGAGAGAACTGCCTGCCCTCAGTATTCCTGGGTGACTTGTGCCACTGCCGTCTGCCAGCTCAGAAAGTGTTCCACTGCAGCGGGGCAGAGCAGATCTGCCTGCAGAGGAAAGCCCTACAACCCTCTTAATAACAAGGAAACAGCTTGTTATGAGGTCATTTGTGCGGGTGCCGATCCCGAAGCAGTCTTGTGTTCTGGCTGCTCCCCTATGGTCGGCTCCCGTGTTTTATTCTTTATTATGTATGCAAATGTATTTTCTTTAATTTTATTATTTTACTAAAAAGTCCGCTGCCCAATTCCCTCGACAGTCTTGCCCGTGTAGCAGACCGACCCTTCACCTTCAATTTATATGAACTTGTTATATATACTTGCTGAGTAGGTTTTAACAGCTAAATCCCGTGAGGCTCAGGTCAGGTCTGCCAGCCCGACACGGTCCATGTTTCGGCGGTTGCCTGCTTCAGGGGCTGCGGGGACTGGACTGGAACCGGGACTTTCTATGGACCTGTAGATACCATCATTATTGTCTCAGTAGTACATGTAAAATTATTATAATGCCTCAATCTCGAGCTATGTCAAGTACTCACTGTTTTTTCTCCGTGACTTCATTCCTGTGAGCGGCGCCTTCACTTTCGAATCCGGCGTCTCTCTCTACTCAGCTGTTTTTTAACCCTGCGTTGTCACCCCGTGGGCCAATCACAATGTTTCCCTGCGATCCTCGGAGTAAGCACCCTAGGGTGCTCTATTGCCATGGGGATGTGACGTCACCTATATAGGAAACTTCAAATTTTGCCAGTGGTTGATCCTATTGAACACTCCATTGCATGCGTGTAGTTTTATTTTTATCACTATTAATGTGTTATAACCTATGACTGTGTTTGGCTGATTCTGTAGAATTTATACATTATATAAATTATATAACTATCTATGGCTGGAGTGGTATATGATATCACTAAAAGGGAAACAGAATTTCTAATCATCATTGTGGGCCATCCCCAGCCTTTTATAGGTGAGTCACCGTAGTCTCAAAAAAGAGAGAGAGACTACCCCCTAGATCTACTATGTGACATGAACTCAGGATCAAACTATCAAAATCACCTTCAACCATATACATGTCTATTACCTGCCTGGCCATGATTTACCCTAGGATGGACCAATTTATTTCTTTATTTAAACCCTGGGGGGCCACTGTGCCCCATGTGTGAATGAACCTCTGTTCCATCTGTTCCAATTTCAGATTAAGATCTCCTCCTCTTGAATGCTTTTTAATTTGAAAAATGACTGCCACTTTTAAATCCTGTGTGGAGTGTCCGATGTCCCGCCAATGTTCGACCAACGGAGCTCCTTCAGTCTGATGACGTAGTCTACTAAGATGCTCTTGAACTCTTGTCTTGATTTTTCGTGTGGTTTTACCTATGTATACTAGGTTACAAGGGCACCATAGCGCATAAATAACGTTCATCGAGTCACATGTAAAATGTTCCTTGAACCGAAATTGTCTCCGTCCTGGAATATCCAATGAAATGCCTTGGTGCATATGACAGCAGACATTACATCTTGTGCACGGCCAATGTCCTGGTTGGTCCGGTGGATTACCTTCCTCCTGTGTTTGTAGGTTTGAGTGGACCACTATGTCTTTCAGGTTCTTGGCTCGCGTCAAAGCAAACATTGGCTTTTCTTGAAAAGTGGGGTGCATTTGTAAGATGTGCCAGTGTTTTAAAATGCTTTTCTTCAGGAGATTAGTTTGTGGCGTGTGTGGTAAGACACATACCAATCTGGTGTTGGACTGTGGCTGTTGCTTAGCTAATAATAATAGGTCTCGATTGGCCCATCTAGCTCGTTTGTATGCTTTGTTGATGGTAGATATGGGATATCCTCTTTGGAGAAATCTTTCCTTCATATGCAATGCTTGTTGTTGATATTCTTGAACTGTAGAACACAGCCTCCTAAGTCGTAGGAATTGCCCCACCGGGAGATTCTTTTTCAGATGTTCAGGATGATACGAAGTATAGTGGAGCAACATGTTTCTATCCGTTGGTTTTCGGAAAATGGAAAAGAAGAATTGGCCCTCAACAATCTGTATTTGAATATCCAAGTAAGCCACCATCTGTGTATGATAGTGGTGAGTGAATTGTAAATGGGGATTACAGGTATTTAGCCATACGAGAAACTCTTGTAAATGATGTTCTTCCCCTTGCCAGATCATAAAGATATCGTCAATATATCTCTTCCATAACTTTATGTTATCACTGTATTGGTGATTATCATCAATCCATTTCTTTTCAAATGACGCTACATATAAGTTAGCCAGATCTGGGGCCATGGAAGCTCCCATGGCCGTCCCTTTAATCTGCAAAAAATATTGTCCATGAAACATAAAATAGTTCTGTTGGAGAGCTATCCTTGCGATATCCACTATAAAGTCATCAGGTGTACGGTGCCGTGTTTGTTCTGTGGCCAATACTCCAGCAATGGTGGTGAGAGCCTCTTCTTGTGGAATGCTGGTATATAACGCAGTAATATCAATGGTGACTAAATATACGGATGTAGGCAACTGTGGGTATTCCTGGAGAATGGTAATAAGATGGGCCGAATCCCTAATATATGATGGAATGTTTGGAATGAATTTCCGCAATGCTCTATCAACGAAGCGCGAGAGGGGTTCTAACAAGGACCCTTTTGACGAAACTATGGGGCGCCCTGGCGGCTGAGTTAATGATTTATGAACTTTCGGAACCATATAAAACACTGGACATACTGGATGATGTACTGTAAGGAACCGTGCCTCCTTTGATGTGATCCACCCCCCTTGTTGTGCTGATTCAATCATCTGATCTACTTGTTGTTTAATGCGCCATGTGGGATCCGCATCTATTCGTGTATAAAACGTACTATCACTGAGTTGTCTGTGTGCTTCCTGAATATAGTTTGTTGTATCTTGAATTACTATAGAGCCACCCTTATCAGCAGGTTTTATGATAATGCGTGAATCTTTCCGTAGACTTTCCAAGGCGTCCTTTTCCTTAATTGAAAGGTTTGATGTACGGGGCTGTTTCATTTTCTTAGCGAAACCTTCTAGGCGGACTCGTTCGATAAATGTATGGATCACCGGATCAATGGGTCCAGGGGGTACCCATGTCGACGGTGTAGTCAACCTATCTGATGTATTCTCTATCGGTGGGGTATTTCCAAAGAAGAGTCTAAGACGCAATTGCCGCGAGAATCTATAAAGGAATCTTTCCCCTTCAAAAACAGAATATTCATTATGTGGTGCAAAGGAGAGACCTTTATCCAGAAGGGATAGTTGGGCTTCTGTGAGATGAACTGAGGATATGTTAATGACACCTTGTACAGGGTGTGCTGCTACCCGTTCTTGGTCTGACGAGTTCGTCCGTAAGGGCGGCGTGTATTGCTTGCGCCTCCCCTGGGTCTGGTGTCGTCCTTGGGTCGGGTACTTCGTTCTAAAAAATGTTGACCCTCATCTTGAATATTAACCGTATTCCCACTTGTTGTGTCCGAACGCTTATTGTCCTCCCCCGAGGAGTCCTCCGATGAGTCTGCAAATGTAACCTTTGGTTTCTTATTTCTTTGACGTTGATATGACATCCAGTTATAAACATTGCCCTTCTTGTAGTCCACTTCATCACGGACAAGTTTTGTCAATTTAAACTGTTTTAATTCCTCCTTAAATTTGTCCATCTTTTCTTGCAATGTTTGCAGAGATTGCTGGTAACTCTCTTCTGTTTCCTTTTGTTTTATGTCATGCATAGTTGTCTCTATTTCTTCCTTTACCTGGACTGCGGTCGTCTGTGCTTTCTCTATAATAAGGATCATAAGATCCAGAGAGCATTTATTTAAGATCTTATTCCAATTTTGGATGAACTCTGGATCCTCTCCATACAACCGCGGCTCCTTCTGTATTCTTAGCCCGCGAGGGATCCGTTGGATCCGGCAGTATTCAATGAGTGTCCCGGCATGTAACTCTGTACGTATTAATCTTTTATGGGTGGCTTCAATAGACTCCCATTGGTCTTGTTGGTGTCCATTCTGAGATGTAAAAATAGATGGCCCTGCTAGTATTGCCTGTAGTCTGGCTTCTGAGAATGACAGAGTGTTATCCCACGATGTGACACTGGTCATGTTGGAGGTTTGCTTATCTCCAGTGTACACTATATATCAACTAACCTCGTTGCCTTGTGCAAAAGCTCTACAACCCTCTTAATAACAAGGAAACAGCTTGTTATGAGGTCATTTGTGCGGGTGCCGATCCCGAAGCAGTCTTGTGTTCTGGCTGCTCCCCTATGGTCGGCTCCCGTGTTTTATTCTTTATTATGTATGCAAATGTATTTTCTTTAATTTTATTATTTTACTAAAAAGTCCGCTATGCATGACATAAAACAAAAGGAAACAGAAGAGAGTTACCAGCAATCTCTGCAAACATTGCAAGAAAAGATGGACAAATTTAAGGAGGAATTAAAACAGTTTAAATTGACAAAACTTGTCCGTGATGAAGTGGACTACAAGAAGGGCAATGTTTATAACTGGATGTCATATCAACGTCAAAGAAATAAGAAACCAAAGGTTACATTTGCAGACTCATCGGAGGACTCCTCGGGGGAGGACAATAAGCGTTCGGACACAACAAGTGGGAATACGGTTAATATTCAAGATGAGGGTCAACATTTTTTAGAACGAAGTACCCGACCCAAGGACGACACCAGACCCAGGGGAGGCGCAAGCAATACACGCCGCCCTTACGGACGAACTCGTCAGACCAAGAACGGGTAGCAGCACACCCTGTACAAGGTGTCATTAACATATCCTCAGTTCATCTCACAGAAGCCCAACTATCCCTTCTGGATAAAGGTCTCTCCTTTGCACCACATAATGAATATTCTGTTTTTGAAGGGGAAAGATTTCTTTATAGATTCTCGCGGCAATTGCGTCTTAGACTCTTCTTTGGAAATACCCCACCGATAGAGAATACATCAGATAGGTTGACTACACCGTCGACATGGGTACCCCCTGGACCCATTGATCCGGTGATCCATACATTTATCGAACGAGTCCGCCTAGAAGGTTTCGCTAAGAAAATGAAACAGCCCCGTACATCAAACCTTTCAATTAAGGAAAAGGACGCCTTGGAAAGTCTACGGAAAGATTCACGCATTATCATAAAACCTGCTGATAAGGGTGGCTCTATAGTAATTCAAGATACAACAAACTATATTCAGGAAGCACACAGACAACTCAGTGATAGTACGTTTTATACACGAATAGATGCGGATCCCACATGGCGCATTAAACAACAAGTAGATCAGATGATTGAATCAGCACAACAAGGGGGGTGGATCACATCAAAGGAGGCACGGTTCCTTACAGTACATCATCCAGTATGTCCAGTGTTTTATATGGTTCCGAAAGTTCATAAATCATTAACTCAGCCGCCAGGGCGCCCCATAGTTTCGTCAAAAGGGTCCTTGTTAGAACCCCTCTCGCGCTTCGTTGATAGAGCATTGCGGAAATTCATTCCAAACATTCCATCATATATTAGGGATTCGGCCCATCTTATTACCATTCTCCAGGAATACCCACAGTTGCCTACATCCGTATATTTAGTCACCATTGATATTACTGCGTTATATACCAGCATTCCACAAGAAGAGGCTCTCACCACCATTGCTGGAGTATTGGCCACAGAACAAACACGGCACCGTACACCTGATGACTTTATAGTGGATATCGCAAGGATAGCTCTCCAACAGAACTATTTTATGTTTCATGGACAATATTTTTTGCAGATTAAAGGGACGGCCATGGGAGCTTCCATGGCCCCAGATCTGGCTAACTTATATGTAGCGTCATTTGAAAAGAAATGGATTGATGATAATCACCAATACAGTGATAACATAAAGTTATGGAAGAGATATATTGACGATATCTTTATGATCTGGCAAGGGGAAGAACATCATTTACAAGAGTTTCTCGTATGGCTAAATACCTGTAATCCCCATTTACAATTCACTCACCACTATCATACACAGATGGTGGCTTACTTGGATATTCAAATACAGATTGTTGAGGGCCAATTCTTCTTTTCCATTTTCCGAAAACCAACGGATAGAAACATGTTGCTCCACTATACTTCGTATCATCCTGAACATCTGAAAAAGAATCTCCCGGTGGGGCAATTCCTACGACTTAGGAGGCTGTGTTCTACAGTTCAAGAATATCAACAACAAGCATTGCATATGAAGGAAAGATTTCTCCAAAGAGGATATCCCATATCTACCATCAACAAAGCATACAAACGAGCTAGATGGGCCAATCGAGACCTATTATTATTAGCTAAGCAACAGCCACAGTCCAACACCAGATTGGTATGTGTCTTACCACACACGCCACAAACTAATCTCCTGAAGAAAAGCATTTTAAAACACTGGCACATCTTACAAATGCACCCCACTTTTCAAGAAAAGCCAATGTTTGCTTTGACGCGAGCCAAGAACCTGAAAGACATAGTGGTCCACTCAAACCTACAAACACAGGAGGAAGGTAATCCACCGGACCAACCAGGACATTGGCCGTGCACAAGATGTAATGTCTGCTGTCATATGCACCAAGGCATTTCATTGGATATTCCAGGACGGAGACAATTTCGGTTCAAGGAACATTTTACATGTGACTCGATGAACGTTATTTATGCGCTATGGTGCCCTTGTAACCTAGTATACATAGGTAAAACCACACGAAAAATCAAGACAAGAGTTCAAGAGCATCTTAGTAGACTACGTCATCAGACTGAAGGAGCTCCGTTGGTCGAACATTGGCGGGACATCGGACACTCCACACAGGATTTAAAAGTGGCAGTCATTTTTCAAATTAAAAAGCATTCAAGAGGAGGAGATCTTAATCTGAAATTGGAACAGATGGAACAGAGGTTCATTCACACATGGGGCACAGTGGCCCCCCAGGGTTTAAATAAAGAAATAAATTGGTCCATCCTAGGGTAAATCATGGCCAGGCAGGTAATAGACATGTATATGGTTGAAGGTGATTTTGATAGTTTGATCCTGAGTTCATGTCACATAGTAGATCTAGGGGGTAGTCTCTCTCTCTTTTTTGAGACTACGGTGACTCACCTATAAAAGGCTGGGGATGGCCCACAATGATGATTAGAAATTCTGTTTCCCTTTTAGTGATATCATATACCACTCCAGCCATAGATAGTTATATAATTTATATAATGTATAAATTCTACAGAATCAGCCAAACACAGTCATAGGTTATAACACATTAATAGTGATAAAAATAAAACTACACGCATGCAATGGAGTGTTCAATAGGATCAACCACTGGCAAAATTTGAAGTTTCCTATATAGGTGACGTCACATCCCCATGGCAATAGAGCACCCTAGGGTGCTTACTCCGAGGATCGCAGGGAAACATTGTGATTGGCCCACGGGGTGACAACGCAGGGTTAAAAAACAGCTGAGTAGAGAGAGACGCCGGATTCGAAAGTGAAGGCGCCGCTCACAGGAATGAAGTCACGGAGAAAAAACAGTGAGTACTTGACATAGCTCGAGATTGAGGCATTATAATAATTTTACATGTACTACTGAGACAATAATGATGGTATCTACAGGTCCATAGAAAGTCCCGGTTCCAGTCCAGTCCCCGCAGCCCCTGAAGCAGGCAACCGCCGAAACATGGACCGTGTCGGGCTGGCAGACCTGACCTGAGCCTCACGGGATTTAGCTGTTAAAACCTACTCAGCAAGTATATATAACAAGTTCATATAAATTGAAGGTGAAGGGTCGGTCTGCTACACGGGCAAGACTGTCGAGGGAATTGGGCAGCGGACTTTTTAGTAAAATAATAAAATTAAAGAAAATACATTTGCATACATAATAAAGAATAAAACACGGGAGCCGACCATAGGGGAGCAGCCAGAACACAAGACTGCTTCGGGATCGGCACCCGCACAAATGACCTCATAACAAGCTGTTTCCTTGTTATTAAGAGGGTTGTAGAGCTTTTGCACAAGGCAACGAGGTTAGTTGATATATATATATGCAGAGGAAAGCCGGCAAGCACAAGCAGGAGTGGAGCCGCTGAGCCGCTATCACGCGGCTGAAGAATAGGGGCCCCCTTCCAAGTTAGAGCCATTGCTGAAGCTGCATCGCAACCTGAAGGAGAAGGAGGCTGGTGCGGCACAGGGCCACACTCAATACAGAGGTGAGTGACTTCAGTCCTGGTGCTGCATCAGACAGAGAGAGAGAGAGAGAGAGACCATCTGTTGCACTTACCCCGGAGCAGTGCCAGCATCTGACAGTATTACTGTAATGAGCCAAACTGAAGTTTCTTCTTGCATTAGTTAACCACTTACAAAAAGAAAAAAAATTTGATTAATTGAGAAACTATTCTGGTTTGCTCTATATGCCTGTATGTTTTTTGACTTGCAGGCCCTGGGAGGTTCCCGTGACACTGCATTAAGTGTGATGAGACTTTGAGTGGAGGTATAAATTGAAAAAAAATGGAAATACCAAAAAGCATAAATACAAAACCACAAAACCATATAAACATGGGTGTTCCTGGTTTAATTTTGAAATGCCAGTGTTTAACCATGCACTTTCCTTCAGGTTGAATGCCCGCCCATGGAATCCAGCCACTGCTGCTATCACCTGTGTTCTAGTCCCATGTCCCACCATTATGAGTAATTGTTCCTTCCACAGGCCACGTGAAAGTAGTTGGAAGCCAAGGGTGTGGAAAAAGGATGACATGTAGTTAAAGTGCTTACAGGTGCTTCCTGGTACCTCCACATGATAGTGTGTTTATTAAGTAAGTGTACAAGTTTAATTGAAGGTTGTAAACTGGACATGGGAATACATGGCAGCTGGGCAGAGAAAACCCCAGGCTGGTTATGTTATTCCCATGTGCTGGTATAGTATTAAGGCCATAAGTTCAAGCTAGCGATCCCACAGCCAGTTCTGGACACCCCCCTGGTGCCCAAATGTTTTAAGGTAATGATTTTTGTAAAGGTATCCAGCATTCCCTCCAGGAAAGCACAGTGGAAGTTTTGGAATTTTCTGTATAGGTTCCCTGCTGCTGGTATGAGTGGTGCCTTGGATGGGACCGAGCCCTCCTTAATCCTTGGTGCTCCTGTATCCAGTAGCTAAAGGGGCTATGAGTCCGATGTCCCCACCATAGGAATGGAAGAGGCCAAGAGTGCCTGTCCTTTTCAGGTCTTCCCTCTGGAGACCTATAGTGTTTTGAAGTTTATATGGGATGGCTCCCACTATCCTAAAAACAAGGGAGTTTGGTTCTTCCTCCAGGAGAACTAGTTGTAGTTGCATTGCAGACTATGCCATTCAACTCTGCTCCTCCCCCAGAGGCTTGCAGGAATAGGCAGTCTGACAGGCACAAAGGGGGGGGGGGGGGGGTTAGGCCATGTGACTAGGTGGTAGCTTAGATTTGGTTTTAAAGGAGAAGTGTTTTAAGTGTGCTCTCCAAGTTAGGCACTCAGTTTGCACAGAGGGTGAAACATTGCCCTGCCAGGTCCCCAGAAGTGGACTTAAGAGGAGAGAAAGAGGAAGAAGGACTTTTGCAGTTTTTCTGAAGTTTTCTCACAGTTTTGCCCTGAGCCTTCTGACAGGCAGAATCCCCTGCTCCGTGGCTCAGGAGGAAGCTGTGTGCCTCTTTGACCAGTTCAAGAGGAGGCCACAGTGACAGTGCAAAGAGAAGAAAAGTGTCTTGATCAGAGATTTAGTTTTTTCACCAAAAGGGAAGGAAGCTGTTTCTCTGCCACTCTTCCTTCCCTGAGCTGGAAGCTGGAAGGACTGCTTTCAGTGGCTGGCCTTTCCTCTCGGAAGACTGCATTCTGCATCCTTTTTGAAGAAGAGTTCGGAGGGAGAAAACTGAAGAAGGACATATGGAGACCCCCCAACGGAGTTTCCACTCCTGGGACACAGGACACTGCCAGGTTGGAGTACGGGATTTTTCATGGACCTCAGGTACTGGGTAGGATATCCATCAAGGTTAGGACACCCCCAGCCCCCCTTAAGACAGCTATCTTTCCTTACCATGGAGGATAGGCATGTTCCACGCCCTTGCCTGGACGGACATTTCCGCAGAGTTAGAGAGCATTCCAATCTGTCTCATGTAAATCTGCGAACACTGGACACTTTATGTTTTGCATCTATTGATTCTTTTAAGAGGAATCACAGTAAAACATTATTTTGAGTACCCAACCAGTGAGTCCCACCTGGTTTGTAAGTGTGCCTTCCCCAAGGAGCTATGGTAACACACACACACACACACACTTTTGAGAACACTACTGTCTGGGCCAAGAAGGATAGGCTGCTGGGCCAAGGATTCACAGAAAGAATCCCCCCCCCCCACAAGAGAAATAATTAATTGGGTTAAAACAGAAAAGCTAGCCTACGTAAAGAAATTATTCCCCAAAAAAGGGTTACAAAAGTAATGTTAAATGAAATGGGGGGGAGGGGCTCCTAATTTTTTTTTTTTTTTTTTAAACTGCCAACTGAACACTTTTGAAAAGTCTGGGTAATACTGTGGCTTTAACCAACCAAAAAGCTTATGCAGTAAATGAAAGCCCGGCAGATAAAGAACATGGAATAAAAAACAAAATATCAGTAGGGCCTTCAATTAAGTTAGAGAAGAGGGTTAAACAAAAGAAAAAAAAAGCTACTTGTGCTCCTGGTACTCTTGGTAATTAATGATAAAGGAATGAAAGAAAGTCAGAGATGTAAATTACTCTGTAGAAATGTAGCCACCAAGGTAGCACATTTTGCCAGGCCTGAAAGGAATAAATCTGAAACTTGTGCCAAGAGATGTCTGCCTAAGGCGAACCCTGCTATGCTGGGTACGCAGCGCCACTAAGTAGCTTACAAATAAGTTACTTTTTTAATGCAAAGAAACATCAAAAGAAGTTTAGTTCTTAGTCTTATTATTATCCCTGGTTGGTATCTGGCTCACGGAGTAATAGGGATGACATTATGGCACCTAGCCAGCAACTGAACCAATTTCACCTTGAACGTGCTTTTCTTTCCTTGCAGCAGATTAATAATGCTTTCTCCAGCTTTGGGAAAATAAGGCAGCAGTATATTATAAGGCATAAATAATGTTCATAAATAACAAGCAATGACAGAAAAAAAAAAGAGGAATAGTTAAAGAGAGAGGTTGGTAAATACCCAGAGTCATTACTCCTCTGCTGAACATCACAGCTGCCCTCAATTCTCTGGGGTCAACTGACTTTTCTATGCCATTTTGTAAAATTTGGGGATTTCTGTTTGCACCCAGTCAGAGAGGCTCCCTATCCAAGCACTTTGTCTGCTCTGTCTTCTACTATAGATATTCAAGTATGTAAATTTTCATTTTGCTGTGTGTTTCAGTCAGAAAAATTTGCATATTTAGAAGACTTCCCCCCTCCCCCCCCCCCACAAAATAGCTACAGGGTGTACTGCAAACATTCTGCTGTAGCATCCTACAAACATTTCGTAAATGTACAACTCGTTTCACCCTTGTTGCCTCTTTTTTCAACAGATGAGCCCATTAAATTCTACAGGGGAAAATGTGGATATTTTAGAAAGATGATGAGATTAGCTTAGCTGTGGCTAAGTATTTAGAGTAGAGCAATGGGCTGAGAAAGAGGAAAACTAGGGTTCAAAGCCCACTTCTCCCACTGATTCTCCTTGTGGCATATCAGGGAAGGTTGTGATAAAGGCAGAAGTAGCCCAGGTGCATTGAAATAAAGAACAGATAGAGACAAAGGATTCCAAACTATATATTTCAACTTCTAGGCAGGCCTAGAATACAATTAAAAATCATACTTTGAATAGTCTGTATGTGAATGCTAGAAGTCTAAAATATAAGATTTAGAGTTAAAATCTATGGCACTGCGTGAAGACACAGACATAATAGGCATCTCGGAGACCTGGGAGAAGGAGGATAAACAATGGGACATTGTGATACCCAGGGTACAAATTATATCAAAATGGTAGGCTAGGTCCAGTTGGTGGAAGAGTGATGCTATATGTTAAGGATGGAATAAGTCAAATAGGATACAAATCCTGCAAGAAACAAAATGCACTGCGGAATTTCTAGGGATAGTGTAATGGAGAAAAGCATAGCTGTGGAGGTGTTCTACCGTTCACCAGGCCAGGATGAAGAGTCAGTGAAATGCTAACAGAAATTTAGTAAGAATAATAATGAAGCATTTGCTCAATATTGATTGGGTAAATGTTTCCTTGAGACATGCAGGGAGGTATATTTTCTAGATGCTATAAATAACTGCTTTATAAAGCAGCTGGTCGTGGAAACAATGAAAAGGGAAAATACTCTAGATCTAATCCTATCTAGGATGCAGGATCTAGTGAGAGAGGTATCATCAATGAGGCCACTTGGCAATAGTGATCATAACCTAATCAAATTTAATATAATCACTGAAGATAGGATATTAAGGAAAACAACTGTGGAAGCATTTAATTTTACTAAACGTAAAGAGCTGAGAGTTAGAATGCACTGAACATGTAACATTCACTGTTTGTTAATATTGCTTTTATGAAATGCATAAAAGTATATAATAAATGTGGATCATGGGGGGAATCCAAGATGGCGCTGTAACATTCACTAGTGTTGACGTCCTCTTACCTCGGTTGATTTCCTTTCTTGAGATGCATTCCAGCTGAAAGAGACAAGCCAGGGGGAGGGTTACCTCTGAAGCCCTCCCCTGATCTTCCCCAGCATGGCCCAATGGACACACATGTAGTGCGAGGGTTACTTCATCCAGAGGAAGAATCACAAGGAGGAGAGCAAGACAAAAGTTCACTTGCCCCCTTCTCTGATTCACTCACCACTGTATCCAGATTCCCCCACTGAATCCTGCCGCTGTGAGGGTGTCTATCCCCAGTGGCAAAGCGACACAGGTGGATGATGTCACACTGACTGCTTCTCCCTCAGAGGCTGGAGGTATACACGCAGCTCCAGCGACTCCAGTCTCTGACATCGCTGGAAGGCAATGAGGTCTTTCTGCTGTTGGCAGTTTTGGTCTGACTAAAGAAGCAGAAAGTTTGATTTCCTCACCTAGAACTGAGAATATTTACTCTGGTATGACCTACACATCTTACTCTTTAGTCAATATGGGAGGCCATTGAAGGCTTGGGTAAGCTGATCTCTATCCAGATCAACCCCACGGTGGCAAACATTTCTGATATTGAGGCCAGAGTTTCTGTTTTGGAAGTTTCTAAATCTGTTGAAGATAACATGAAAGAATTGGATTCAATGAAGGCCATGCAACTTGTTATTATTAAGGAAAATACCCTTTGTCCAACAAAATGAAGAATTTGGAAAATTCAATGAGAAGTAGAAATTTAAGATTTATTCATTTTCCGAAGAACACTTGATAACACCTTATGCTTAAAAGGTACATTTTGGAGGTACTAAAGATCTTGGATCAAGCTCTATCTCCTGTCTCTAAGGCATCTTATATACCTGGTTTTAGAAGAGAAACTACTAAAGAAGATCAACAAGCTTCTATGCAATCATTGGAACTTGATAATCTTTCAGCAATGTTGGAAAAGTCAGACAGTGATGGGGGGTTTCCTGCTACTTTGATAGTATCTTTCTTGCTTGAGCCTGATAGAGATTGGGTATTACGTCTGTTTTTTTAGGCATGGAGTATAGTGATAGGCATAGAGTATAGTGATAGGCATATGGGAAGATTTTAAAAAAGTACACTGGATTTTAAAAGATACGCGCGTAGCCGCACGTATCTTTTAAAATCCGGGGTCGGCGCGTGCAAGGCTGCGTAAAATCGGCAGCCTGCGCACGCTGAGCCGTGCAGCCTGCCTCCGTTCCCTCCGAGGCCACTCCAAATCGGAGCGGCCTCGGAGGGAACTTTTTTTGTCCCCGCCCCACCTTTCCCTCCCTTCCCCTATCTAAGCCACCCCCCAGCCCTAACTAAATCCCCTTCCCCTACCTTATTTCATTCAGTTATGCCTGCCTCTGGCAGGTGTAACTTGTGTGCATCGCCGGTTCCCTGCCCCGGCACAGGCTGCTATGCCGGAACACTCGGCCTTGCCCCCGGACTGCCGTTATGCCTCCGGCCCCACCCCGCCCTCCAGCCACACCCCTGGAGCACCCCTGAACGCCGCGCCACCCCCGACATGCCCCCCCTGACACGCCCCCCGAGCAAAGCCCCGGGACTTATGCGCATTCCGGGGCTTTGCGCGTGCCGGCGGCCTATGCAAAATAGGCATGCCGGCGCGCAAGTGCCCTGCGCGCGTAAATCCAGCAGGATTTATGTGCGCAGGGCTTTTAAAATTTACCCCATAGAGTATAGTGATAAGAGTATACTACCGTCCACCTGGACAAAATGGTCAGACAGATGATGAAATGCTAAGAGAAATCAGGGAAGCAAACCAATTTGGCCATGCAATAATAATGGGAGATTTCATTTACCCAAATATTGACTGGGTAAATGTAACATCACGACTTGCTAGAGACATAAATTTCCTGGATGTAATAAATGACTGCTTCATAGAGCAATTGGTTCAGGAACCAACAAGAGAGGGAGCTATTTTAGATTTAATTCTTAGTGGAATACAGGATTTGGTGAGAGAGGTAATGGTGGTGGGGCCACTTGGCAACAGTGATCATAACATGATCAAATTTAAACTAACAACTGGAAGGGGGACAATAAGTAAATCTGCAGCTCTAACACTAAACTTTCAAATGGGAAACTTTGATAAAATGAGGAAAATAGTTAGAAATAAACTGAAAGGTGCAGCTGCAAAGGTTAAAAGTGTTCAACAGGCTTGGACATTGTTTAAAAATACAATCCTAGAGGTGCAGTCCATATGTATTCCACACATAAAGAAAGGTGGAAAGAAGGCAAAACGATTACTGTCATGGTTAAATAGTGAGGTGAAAGAGGCTATTTTAGCCAAAAAAAATCCTTCAAAAACTGGAAGAAGAATCCATCTGAAG
Organism: Rhinatrema bivittatum; assembly: GCF_901001135.1. Lineage (NCBI taxonomy): Eukaryota > Metazoa > Chordata > Amphibia > Gymnophiona > Rhinatrematidae > Rhinatrema > Rhinatrema bivittatum. The sequence continues at coordinate 466,711,172 of NC_042616.1, forward strand.
AAACTCATAATAAAAACTTTTTAAAATATATCTGAAGCAAGAAACCTGTGAGGGAGTCGGTTGGACCATTAGATAACCAAGGGGTTAAAGGAGCTCTTAGGGAAGATAAGGCCATTGCAGAAAGACTAAATGAATTCTTTGCTTCCGTGTTTACTAATGAGGATGATGGGGAGATACCAGTTCCGGAGATGGTTTTCAGGGGTGATGAGTCAAACGAACTGAATGAAATCACTGTGAACGTGGAAGATGTAGTAGACCAGATTGACAAACTAACGAGTAACAAATCACCTGGACCGGATGGTATGCATCCTAGGGTACTGAAGGAACTCAAAAAATGAAATTTCTGATCTATTAGTTACAATTTGTAACCTTTCATTAAAATCATCCATTGTACCTGAAGACTGGAGGGTGGCCAATGTAACCCCAATATTTAAAAAAGGCTCAGGGGCGATCCGAGTAACTATAGACCAGTGAGCCTGACTTCAGTGCCGGGAAAAATAGTGGAAACTATTCTCAAGATCAAAATCATAGAACATATAGAAAGACATGGTTTAATGGAACACAGTCAACATGGATTTACCCAAGGAAAGTCTTGCCTAACAAATCTGCTTCATTTTTTTGAAGGGGTTAATAAGCATGTGGAAAAAGGTGAACCGGTAGATGTAGTGTATTTGGATTTTCAGAAGGCATTTGACAAAGTCCCTCATGAGAGGCTTCTACGAAAAGTAAAACGTCATGGGTGAGGAGGCGATGTCCTTTCGTGGATTACAAACTGGTTAAAAGGCAGGAAACAGATTAAATGGTTAATTTTCTCAGTGGAAAAGGGTAAACAGTGGAGTCCATCAGGGATCTGTACTTGGACCGGTGATTTTAAATATATATATAAATGAATTGGAAAGTAATACGGTGAGTGAGGTTATTAAATTTGTGGATGATACAAAATTATTCAGTGTAGTTAAATCACAAGCAGACTGTGATACATTACAGGAGGACTTTGCAAGACTGGAAGATTGGGCATCCAAACGGCAGATGAAATTTAATGTGGACAAGTGCAAAGTGTTGCATATAGGGAAAAATAACCCTTGCTGTAGTTACACGATGTTAGGTTCCATATTAGGAGCTACCACCCAGGAAAAAGATCTAGGCATCATAGTGGATAATACTTTAAAATTGTCGGCTTAGTGTCCTGATCAGTCAAAAAAGCAAACAGAATGTTAGGAATTATTAGGAAGGGAATGGTTAATAAAACGGAAAATGTAATAATGCCTCTATATCACTCCATGGTGAGACCGCACCTTGAATACTGTGTACAATTCTGGTCGCTGCATCTCAAAAAAGATATAGTTGCGATGGTGAAGGTACAGAGAAGGGCAACCAAAATGATATAGGGGATGGAACAGCTCTCCTATGAGGAAAGGCTGAAGAGGTTAGGGCTGCTCAGCTTGGAGAAGAGACGGCTGAGGGGGGATATGATAGAGGTCTTTAAGATCATGAAAGGTCTTGAATGAGTAGATGTGACTTGGTTATTTACACTTTCAAATAATAGAAGGACTAGGGGGCATTCCATGAAGTTAGCAAGTAGCACATTTAAGACTAATCAGAGAAAATTCTTTTTCACTCAACAACAATAAAGCTCTGGAATTTGTTGCCAGAGGATGTGGTTAGTGCAGTTAGTGTAGCTGGGTTCAAAAAAGGTTTGGATAAGTTCTTGGAGGAGAAGTCCATTAACGGCTATTAATCATGTTTACTTAGGGAATAGCCACTGCTATTAATTGCATCAGTAGCATGGGATCTTCTTAGTGTTTGGGTAATTGCCAGGTTTTTGTGGTCTGGTTTGGCCTCTGTTGGAAACAGGATGCTGGGCTTGATGGACCCTTGGTCTGACCCAGCATGGCAATTTCTTATGTTCTTTCTTGAATTGTAATGTTAGAATTTTTCCAGATGTAGCAGAGCGGACCCAGAAAAGGCGACAGCAGTTTTTGAGTTTGAAACCTAGGGTTTTGCAAGTGGGGGCGATGTTCTTTTTGAAGTTTCCTTGTAAATGTTGTATAAAGTATAAGGGTGTCTCCTATGCTTTTTTTCCAACCTGCCCTTTTTCTGGCTGTTAAGAAACCATTAGAGCAAACTTCTACCTCTTCATTGGCCACTTAAATGCCATAATTTAGGCAGCTTGCTGAATCCAATTAGTTAATAGCCCTTGTTGTTATTATGCTTTACTTCTATTTTGTATAATTCTTTAAATTGGGTCTGGATCCCCTCCATGGAGGACTTGGACTGAAATTGACAATATTTACTAAATTTCTCCTATTTGTTTTTTCTTCTTGATATATTTTTCACTCCTCAGCTTGAAACACGCAGGTCATATTTAATCATAGATTCACGATGAGACATTTATCCATCAAAGTCTTAAATTTGTAAGCATTTTTTGTTTTGCAAATACAAGCAGTTACTTCTGTTTAGATGTTTTAAACCTGGGAAGGAACTTGCTTTATGTAACTCAATGGAGTTTACTGTTTCAACAAGACTTTCGAACTGTCCTTCAATCTTTGGTGTTTTCGGGTCTTGACTACTGCAATATTCTTTATCTGGGTCTGCCTGATTCCATATTCATCTGCTACAACTGGTTCAGAATGCCTCTGCTCGCATTCTTACAGGCACTCTTGTCAGAAATCACATAACTCCAATCCTTCAATCACTTCACTGGCTTCCAATCAAATTCAGAACTCAATACAAAATCTTGAAGATAATTCATTCACTTATACATAATGTCTCATTCACCTGGTGTTACGACTGTCGCTGCCTGACGTCTCTACTCCGACCTCCTTACCTCTCTGGCGTCTCCTCCTGCATCTGCCTGCCGTCCTCTCTGGCGTCCCCAGTCCGGCTTGGGCGCTGCCTCCCGCCATGCTGTCCAGTTGCCTTAGAGCGTGCGTGCCGTGTGGCCCTGCTTCAAGTACCTTCTTTGGCGTGAACCTCAGGGGCATCCCCCTGTGATGATGTCATGCATCCCGGATACAAAAAGCCTACACAATTGCTAGCCATTGAGTTAGCAAAAGTTTCCTAACGGATGGGATTCGCTCTCCGTACCTAGCTACTCTGCCTCCTTTATTGGACTACTCTATTTGGGGTACCCGCTCCTCGGGGGCCTCTCTCTCTTCTCTTTCAGGTCGCTGTCTGGAACCGGTACTCGCTCCTCAAGGGCCCATGTTCCTGGACTCGCTACCTGAACTTCTCTTCTGCCTGGAAGACACCGCTGCCTATACCATCAGTGAGTTACCATCTACTTCTCTCAGAGCTGTTTCCCTGGAACCAGGTACTCGCTCCTCGAGGTCCTGCCTTTATTTCAACTCCTGTGCTCCATACTGAGAGACCGCTGTGTGAGTACTATACCAACGAGGCTCTGTTCCTGAACCCTGCATATATTGCTTGTACTCACGATCTCAGTTTCTCTCCACAACAGCACAGCCATTGTGGGATCGCTGTTCCAGAGCCTGAAGCACTACAAGCCCAGCCGGGCTACATTCCTGCTCACTACCGCCACCTCTGGTGGCTCCTCAATACTATTTAATAAAAGATCTAACTGTGTGTGTGCCCGAAAGCTGAGCCTGACCTGTGGCCCCTCACGGGACTTCCCCCCATGGGCGTGGTCAGCAGCCACAGAGTCCAGGGGTCCACCCAAATCCTTACCAACAATAACACCTGGTTATGTTCCACTCTATGTATCTACAAACTGGCGAGACATTTAAGATCCTTGTCAAAGAAGCTGCTAGATATTCCATCAATTCGCCTAGCTAGACTAGACATTACTAGAAAAAGAGCATTCTCAGTCGCTGTTCCATCCCTGTGGAATTCACTACCCAAGTTTCTTCGTCAAATATCCAATAGACTCCAATTTAAGAAAACTTTAAAAATATATCTATTCCAAATTGCATTTAAAATATCAATAACAGAACATTCATAAACCCCTTCATCCTTTTATAGACCCTCCCCTTTTTTGCCCACCTTCCCCCCCCCCCCTTATTCCCCTTCCTCTCTCCCCAGAATTTTTAGTGTTTTTTGCGGCTTCTTGGCACTTGACTTCTTTGAGTTTTATACTAAATAATGTATTTATTTTTTATTATTCTTTTTAATTGTTAGTTTTTTGTCATTTTATTTTCTTGCTTTTCTTACCACTAATTTATTGTTTTAATTTTGCTATTGTAAACCATTTTGATTAAATTATATTTGTAAAGGCGGTATATAAACAGTTTAAAATAAATAAATAAATAAATACATGAAATAAATAAATAGCGCAGTGCCCAGGGATTATATTGGGACTGGTGCTTTATGGGTTTTTTGTTATTAACATTTCATTAAACATTTCAGAAACAAATACAGCAAATATATTAAAATTGTGCATGTTGCATACAAAACTTTTTGTATAAGACCTACATTTCCCCCCCCCCCAACCACCCTCTACCATTAAATGAGGTGTCTACTCATGAATGAAAAATTGTATTGACATTTTACATGGCCTAAGCAGTTTTGATAAATAAAGTTCAATATGTATTGCAGAGAACAAATATCAATGATGAAAAAGACATTAGTTTATCATAGGGACCATCATACCACCCTTTTGGTCTTTAGAACTTAATAGTGTTCAATCAACAGACCTGTAGGATCTTATATAATCATCGGTCCTATTTTTTTTTAAATTTTAAATATAATAACTTCCACAAAAAGTGTGTATAAATGTTTTCTTCCCCTTCTGATGAATGCAATCTTGTCAAGCCTGACACAATACCATGTTTCGCTAGAGCTGCTTCAGGGGCTTCATTCCTATTAACGCTTCTCAAGTTCTATGTTGTCCAATAAATTGTAAATTTTTGATCCCGCAAATGTTTTCTAAGAAATAAAAAATATATTTAGCGTCCCATCACACAATCTGGAATAAAATATTCAAAAGGAAAACTTACTTAGTATCCCAATATTCTGTAAGGGTATCAAGGCGCCAAACCTAAGACGCCAAAAGACACTCTGGGTGGACGCTTCCTCCAGATGAAATAAAAAAATCTTTCTTTTGCAGTTATGAAGAATGGTTGCTGGCAAGTAAATAGGGTGAGTAGAAAAAAAATAGAGGAAATGAGGGAAGATGTTCATTTTAATTATGGCTATGCACCCAAATCAGGAAAAGGTATCCCGAGACCTATTTAAATCACGATCTATTGCTTTCAGTAAAGGTGTATAATTTAATTCAAAGAGATTCACAATGTTTGGACCAATATGCACCCCTAAATATTTAAGAGCTTTTTTAGCCTACTTGAAAGGATAAAGGTGCTTAAGGATTAATTCTTCATTCTCAGCAAGGTTTATATTTAACATTTCAAATTTACTTTTAGCCCGAAACTTCACTAAAGGAATCTAGTTCCTCGATAACTCCCTGCAATGTGTTAGAAGGATCTGTTAACATAAGCATGATATCATCTGCAAAAAGGGAGATTTTAAATTGATGGCTCCCTAAATGGACTCCCGCTATTTTGGAAGAAGAGCATATTCAAGTAGTATAGGGCTTTAAGAATCTTTCAATAAATTGTCATTCAACTTCCAAACACAATGCCCGGGTCAATGTCCAAATGGGGTCATGGTCCGACCAAGTGATGTTATCTATACCCACGTTTCACACTCTATTCTGTAATGTATTATCACTAAAAAAATAATCAATACGGGAATATGTGCCATGTGGCAATGAGAAAAAAGTCTAAGAGCACGAGGTGGGGAATCTTTGTTGCCATATGTCTACCAAACTCCAGCATTGTAGAAATAATAGCCAGGCTTTGCGCATCCCATGAAGTGTTGCTGACAGGGTTGAAGAATTGTCCAGCACAGGGTTTCTAGTGGCATTAAAATCCTCTCCTATTATTATCATTCCTTCCACATGATTAAGCAATAAGGTGTCCACTTTCTCTAAGAATGGGACCTACGCAATGTTAAGGAAGTACACATTTAAAATAGTAAATATGTTTGTGCCCACTCTTATCTTAACAAAAATCTACCCTGTGAATCTGGCAATTGAAAAAGCATTTCATGTATCAATGGATTGGAAATTAATATCCCCACGCTGGCATATTGAGAGGTCTTATTATTGGTAGCCCAATATGTGTGGGAGAAGGAAGAAAAGGATGCTTGTGCCGTTTCCATACATGAGTCTCCTGTATTAGAGCTATGGCCACTTGTTGGGAGTTCAATTCCTTATTTAATAAAAAGCCCTTTTGAGTGGTATTGATTCCCTTTACATTTAAAGATTTTATGTGAGAAGCCATTTATTATGTAAAAAGGATAGCACAAGAGAATAATGTTAGGCTAATATAAATTTAACACCAAGTGGGCTTGCAGCTAAAAGAAAAATCGAATGCTACCATTCATATCTTAATAAACAGAAAACCCTGGCCTCATCTAAAGACACACAATTGCAAACCCCCATATATCCCATCATATTCTGCTATCCCCAACCATGGAATTCAATCCTAATGGGGATTCCTCTCATCAAATGGTGGAAAGAAACTCCCGACAGTGATTCCATCCCTCATTTGTTAAAATAACGACCTGCACATAAATTAATACCTACGCTCATGAGTTCCTTAAATGAATTTGAATACCATGAAAGTATGCTTTACTACTTATAGCATTATCACAACAATTATTGTCATTGAGATCCACTGACATATATCAATTAGGCTCTGCAAACCTAGCCTTCCTTAGGTTTCAGTACTGTTGAGCTCTGGTCCGAAAGTGCAGATCGAGAATCTTCTGAATGTCATCGCAGCCACTTCTCGCCCTTGCCTGATCTGCGCCAGCGAGGGTGAGTGTCAATTTTATGAGTTTCAGCAGCCATCTTGGGGACTTGGAAGGTAACATGTAGCTGGGCCTGTTGAAATGCATCTGCAGCCTCCGTTAATGTCTGAATCCGGTAGGTAACTCCTTTAGCTTGAAATTGGAGCCCAAAAGGATAGGTCCAGTGGTAACGGATCCCATTGGTTCGTAGGATGGTGGTAACCTCCGTGAGCTCATATCTTCTATGTCAAGTCTTGAAAAATAGCCAGTGTATGAGATTTCCATTTCCATTCTTTTTGTTTGCATGCTGCTTCATATATTTTGGTTTTCTGCATATAGCTGTGGAAGCAGATTATAATATCGCGGAGGCGTTGATCCCTGCGAGAACCCAAGGCCTGATGAGCATGTTCTAATCAAATCACCTGCTGTGATGGTTCTGATTCAACCACTTCTGATTCTCCAGAGGTAAAGATGAATGCACATATTTGATGCACAGTATGGTTTACATCAGCAAGCTCCGTTATCTCTGGGACCCCCGGATTCTGAGGTTGCATCTCCTGGTCTGTTTTCTAAGTCCTCTATTTTGTTCAAAAGGGTTGAGAGCTCACTGGTGAGTTGAGTTGTGATTGCTGTGCTGTTAGGCCATTAATGGCGTCTCCATGTCCTTTCACTCTGATATCAATATTGTCTACCCATGCCCCAAGGGCCACGAGGTCCTCTTGGATTTCAGCTATGGAGGTCAGCAGGTCCATTTTATGCTGGTGCATATCAGATCATAAATTCAGGAACCAGTCTCAGATTTCCTCCCTCGAGGGCAGATCGGTGGGACCAGTCGCTGAGTTAGTATTTGCTAGTCTAGGATCCCCTTCTTTGCTGCTAGATTTCTCAGCCATCTGCCCCGGCCTCCTCACTATCTTCAGGCCTGACCTCCAGGGCAGATTTCCCATATGAAAATTGTTTTAAGTCTGCGGGTTTTCTTTTTGCGGCCATGGCAAATGATTTATAGAAGAGGATTTAGATGTTTTGTCAAATTTTTGAGACAGTGTTCGCTGTGAGCAATGGAATTTTCACTTCAGGGGAATGGAGCTTGTCTCTCAGGCATCCATTGCCCCCCCCCCCCCCCCTTCCTGGACTGGTGCTTTTTTTATGATTTATACTTTATTAAGATTTTAAACAAATTACATTGCAAAAAATCAAGGAGATAATTTTTGTATCAGGAAAACAATACAATATAATAATATCCTTTACTTCCAGTTATACCAACAAAAACATTTAGTCCCCTTTATGGGAGGATATTTCAAACTTAACAAATACTAGGAAAACTGTAATTTTATTTTACAGAAAAAAGGAGAAAATAAATTTTCTTTTTGCAGATTAATACCTCAACCTTGTTCTTTATCCACCAGAAAGGATTCTAAGTGGGAAGGGTCCTAAGATAAATGTATTCTTTTGGAGGACAACCAAACAGTTACAAAGAAATTTTAAAAAGAATGTTGCTCCAAGAGACAAAACTCTTGGCTTCAAAACCAAAAATTGTTTCCTCCTTAATTGTGTTACAAGAGATGCATCAGGAAATATTTGGATCTTTGTCCACAAAACAAATAATCTTCATTTATAAAGTACTTTTGTAGAACCTAGTTTTTATCCCTTTCTCTACAAAATGTAACTAAAAGAGTTGCACTTTGCGGAATATCATCAACTGATGATTCCAAAAACGAAGTCAAATTAGGGGAATGGTGAACAAGATCCATACCCTCCCCAACCTCTTGGATCCTTAATCTGTTTTTTGGAATATAATAGATCTTTGATATACTTGCATTATCAACTGTTAAAATAGACACAATTTCTACAAGATATTTTTTAAGTAATTCAATAGCAGATAATAATCTGGATACAGGGAAATTTAAAAATCTCAAATTTCTAGTATGATTTTCATTTTCCAGATTCTCCATCTGACTATGAATCACTAAACCATCCTTTATAAAGGCATTATAACCTGGATTTAAAGATTTTGGCATGGGTACTAGCTGAGAGATTAAATGGGATCCTACCAACACTGGTTCACCCAGATCAAGTGGATTTTGTCCCTGGTAGGATGGCATTATTAACATCCTGTAATGCAGGCACTTATGCTGACACTGTTTTACCATGTTCTTCTAACTGAGTCAATCGATTATTATGTATTTCAATCACATTTTTTATTTCAACAGTTGTTTTACTATTCTGAGCAGCAGAGCTAGACATAGTCTTCTGTAGGCTAATAAGTACCCTCCATACATCTCCCAAAGTTATGTTTTGGGGGTCTATGGGTTCTGTGACCAACTCCTGAGGTCCAGAACCCAGCTGAGCACCTTCTTTCTCTATATTCCCAGTTATTGTGGGCTGTTCAGAGTCAGAGTTTTCTATTTCCCTTAATCTCGGAAGCATACTCTGGGCTATAGGGCTGGGCACTTCCATCTGAGACTGAGGTTGCTACTGAGGCCCTGGACTCTCTGGGGATCCAGACGAGAAAGATATTTCAGGGATAGACCCTCGAACAGAATAACTTATCCCTCTTGCAACGTGGGAGTCCATAGGTCCCCTCAACATGGGTACGGCTGGGGAAGAATTCCAAACTTTAACATTCCTTTTCCTACCCATATAGGTAAGATAAAGGAATAGGAAAAATCCTTGATAAGGGGTGCACCCCTTTGGCGCACAGCTTCCACAGCACGCCGGTGGCTGCGCGTTGCACCTTTCCCGGATTTAAGCCTGAGGTAATCCGTCCCCGGATGATGACATCACCAGGGCAGTGATTCGGGTAAGTCCCGCGATGTTTCTCAGCTCTGGTGTTGCAAAAGGCAGGAGCCCCAGACGCAGACATTGGCCAATACCTCTCCTCCAAGAGGTTTTTCCTCCAGGCTCCTCCGGTTTGGTGCTGCACCTTTCCCGGATTTAAGCCTGAGGTAGTCCATCCCTGGATGATGATGTCACCGGGCGGGACTTTGGGTAAATCTGGCAATGTTCCTCAGCTCCGGCGTTGCAAAAGGCAGGAGCCCCAGACATAGTCCTTGGCCCATACCTCTCCTCCGAGAGGTTTCTCCCTCGGGCTTCTCTGGTTTGGTGCTGCACCTTTCCCGGATTTAAGCCTGAGGTAGTCCGTCCCCGGATGATGACATCACCGGGGCAGGACTTCGGGTAAGTCCGGCGATGTTCTTGAGCTCCGGCATTGCAAAAGGCAGGAGCCCCAGACACATTCCTTGCCCAGTACCTCTCCTCTGAGAGGTTTCTCCTCCATGCTCCTCCCGGGACTAGTGATTTTTAACATATTTGTAAATGATATGGAAGAGGGAGTGATGAGTGTGGTTATGAAATTTGCAGATGATACAAAATTATAAAAAGTAGTTAAATCACAAACTCTTGATGAGAGATTGCAAGAAGACCTTTGCAGCAATGGGGGATTGGGCATCTAAATGGCAAATAAACTTCATGAGAGTAAATGCAAAGTGATGCATATAGGGAAGAATAACCCAACCTATATTTACATGATACTCGGTTCTGTATTAAAAATCGCCATTCAGGGAAAGAATCTTGGAGTCACTATGGACAATATTTTGAAATTCTCTGCTCGGTGTGTGGTGGTGATCAGAAAAGCAAATAGAATATTAAGTATTATAAAGAAAGGAATGGAAAATAAAATGGAAGATTTCATAATACCTCTGTATTGATCCTTGGTGCTATCATACTTTTAGTATTGTGTTCAGATCTGATTGTCCCTTCTCAAAAAAGAAATAGCAGAACTAGAAAAGGGTCAGAGCCCCCTCCTGACCCCCCCCCCAAGGCTTGCCAATAATCCCTGGGGGTCCAGCGGGGTCCGGGAGCAATTTCATTGTCGGCTGCCAGTAATCAAAATGGTGCCGATAGCCTTTGCCCATACTATGTCACAGAGGCTTTCGGCGCCATTGGTCAACTCCAGTCACATGACAGGAGCACAAGATGGCGCCGATGGCCATGTGACAGGGGCTGACCAATGGCACCGGTAGCCCCTGTGACATGGTAGTTCAGAGGCTATTCGGCACCATTTTAAAGAGCACGGCTTGCAGTAGCACGGGCATGGAGGGCAAATGGAACCCGAGACCCCGCTGGACCACCAGGGATGTACTTCGTAAGTCTTGGGGAGGGATCGGGATCAGGGGGGGGGGTGTTGTATTATAGTTTATTTAAATGTTTGGGGTGGTTTGGGGTGGTTTTTAATTTAAAAAAAAAAAAGTGCCCCTCTCCCCATGCAAACCCGAAAAACGAAATTTCCCCGAAATTCGGGGAAAATTTCTTTTCGGGTTCGGGGCCTCCGAAGCCACAACGAATTAGGAAATTTCGTTGAATTTCCTAATTCGGACGAAAACGAACCACATCTCTACTCCTGTGACATAGGAAGGGCAAAGGCTATCAGCGCCATTTTGAATACCGGCAGCCAACAGCCCAAATGCAGGAGATCACTCCAGGACTCCCGCTGGACCACCAGGGACTTTTGGCAAGTCTTGAGGGGGTTAGGAGGGTGGGGGGTTGTAGTAAATTAAATTTAAAGGGTTGGGATGGGTTTTTTTGGAAAACGAATACATATGTAACTAATGAATGGATCGGGGTCCCCCGAGAACGGATGCAATGGATTTGGGTCCCGACGAATACGAATACTGAATGGGACGAATCCATCCCTGCTGCACATCCCTAGTTTATAGTGCTCACATTATTTAGCTTTCCCTTGGTAAGTAAGATGCTCATGCTATATAGTGAATGCATTTTCAGGATTCCATGCATGAGAATAGCATGAGCATGCTATTTCTAACATTGTTTTATTGGAGGCATGCTAAATCTTTTTGTATCACTTGTTAACTAGCTCTTTAGCCTACCCATTGAATTTTTTTGTAAATCCTTACTAAAATTGTCTTAGAAACATAGAAATGATATCAGAAAAGGATCAATGATCCACCCAGTCTGCCCAGCAAGCTTATGCCATTATCTGCTGCACTGTGCAGGCTATCCTCATGTTTATCAGTTTCCCAGACCATAAAAGTCAGGGCCCTCGGTCGCTCTCTGAATCCAAATTTTCCTAACCCCTGCCATGGAAACAGAGAGCAATGATGGAGCTGCATCAAATGTATCAGGCTTAATGATTAAGGGTAATAAAAGTCGCATCATGTTTATTTGTTCCCCAAACCATAAAAGTCGGGGGCCTTTGTTGGTTGCTGTCTGAATCCAATTCCCCTTTTTCCACTACTGTTGAAGAGAGCAATGAATTAAACCTTGATACTATTATTTGTTAAGCATAGTAACTTCCACACCAACAAGTTACCCCCAGTTACCCCCATGCACTCTTTTCTTTAATTTCATCTTCTAGCCTTTAGGGATCCACAGTGTTTATCCCATGCCCCTTTGAATTCCTTCACTGTTTTCATCTTCACCACCTCCTCCAGATGGCATTCCAGGCATCCACCACCCTCTCTGTGAAGAAATATTTCCTGACGTTGGTTCTGAGTCGACCTCCCTGGAGTTTCATTTCTTGACCTCTAGTTCTATTAATTTATTTTCAATGGAAAAGGTTTGATGATTGTGCATCATTAAAACCTTTTAGGTATCTGAAAGTCTTTATCATATCTCCCCTGCACTTCCTCTCTTCCAGGGTGTACATATTCAGATCCTTCAGCCTCTCCTCATAAGTCTTCCAATGCTGAATCCTCATCAATTTGGTCTCTCTTCTTTGGATCACCTCTATCCTGTCTTTATCCTTTTTGAGATACAGGCACTAGTACTGAACGCAGTACTCCAGGTGAGGGCTCACCAAGGACTTGTACAAGGGCATTATTACTAGGGATGTGCATTCGTATTGACCGCATATGTAAAACGCTACTCATATTTTTTTTTAACTTAAAAAAAGGATTCGACATATACGATCGGATTTCCCACATATCCAACATAGCTATGTTGGATATGTTGGAAATCGCGATTGTTGAGCCAAAATAAAAATTTAAACCCCCTCACCCTCCTTAATCCCCCCCCAGACTTACCACAACTCCCTGGTGATCGAGCGAGGAGTGAGGACGCCATTTCTGCAATCCTTGGCGAGAGGCATGTGACGTCGCGCCACGTCGAGTGACGCGGCGCACGTGATTCCCAGCGAGTTCACGCCGGAAGGCTCGTTCGGCCCAAAAAGAACTTTTGGCCAGCTTGGGGGGACCTCCTGACCCCCCCCAAGCTGGCCAAAAGTTCCTTTTGGGCCGAACGAGCCTTCCGGCGCGAACTCGCCGGGAATCACGTGACGCCGGCGTCACTCGACGTGCCACCGACGTCACATGCTTCTCGCCAAGGATTGCAGAAATGACGTCCTCACTCCTCGCTCGATCACCAGGGAGATGTGGTAAGTCTGGGGGGGGGATTAAGGAGGGTGAGGGGGTTTAAATTTTTTTTTTTGCACATATGGACATATACCCAACTCATTTAATTTTTTTTATGTCCATATTGACCGCAAATGGGACCCCCTTTGGA